>NC_074727.1:27291841-27955389 GCF_947242115.1 Biomphalaria glabrata
ATGAAACGTTCTTTAGTATCTTCACCACTAATTTACTCACACAAAAAAGTACCTTTTCAAGGACATCCAGACGTTTGGGTCTGACCCAACAGATGGACAGCTAATCCTCTTGACCAGGCTCCTGTACACGCGGCTCAGAAGTTGAAACGTCAACAAGTCTCTTAGAGAGTAGAAGAAAACAAAGCCACAAATCTGCATCAAGCAGCTAAGAGCAATGCTTGTATTTCACAGGTTCGATGAAGCTCTCAGCTTGGTAGCCTCAGACGAAGCAAAGAACTTTATTGTTGATTCATCTATGCTAAGTTCTTTAGTTTGGTTGAATGGTTCCTTGTACTTATGGGAGAGTCTCTTACAGGCACGCGACGAAAGGTATGTTTTGACTTCTTCGATAGTGTTAGAATTACAGTTAGAGCTTCGATTGAGTGAAATTTAATCTCGTTGGCAAGCGATACGATAATTTCATGTCAACATGAGATTCAATGTAATTCTTGGGAATCCTAGCCAATCAAATGAAAGTAGGTCAAACTCAAACTCACTAGTAGCAACCAATAATTCAAGATGATAGACATTCTATATTTAGAATAAGAAGATTTATAAGACATCATGATTATCACAGACTTATGAATCAGTCAATTCAAACAGTTACTGTTACTATACATATGAATCAGTCAATTCAAACAGTTACTGTTACTATACATATGAATCAGTCAATTCAAACAGTTACTGTTACTATACATATGAATCAGTCAATTCAAACAGTTACTGTTACTATACATATGAATCAGTCAATTCAAACAGTTACTGTTACTATACATATGAATCAGTCAATTCAAACAGTTACTGTTACTATACATATGAATCAGTCAATTCAAACAGTTACTGGTACTGTTACATCTCTACTCTATGAAAGTCTTGGTCTTGACCACTGACTTCTACTAATCACTCATTGTCTCACTGGCCGTGGACGATACAATTGAACCTGTTCTTCTCTCAACTGAAGCCTAGAACAACAAAGCCATTTTCAAGATCGAAACCGTACTGATTCAATTTACTAAAACAATTTGTAAAAGACTAGATCTAGATGGCTGTATATTTAAGGTGTGTGAAGACGGCTTAGTCTAAATAAGGTTCCTCTTTAGACCCAGACCTACGACTGACAACAAAACTTACAGATCTACGGCTGACAACAAAACTTACAGATCTACGGCTGACAACAAAACTTACAGATCTACGTCTGACAACAAAACTTACAGATCTACGGCTGACAACAAAACATACAGATCTACGGCTGACAACAAAACTTACAGATCAAGGCGTTAAGAGTGGACTAAGTTACCAATAGGGACAAACTGGTTCCGCGGGCGTTTCCTTTGGAAATATTGTGTGTATATGTATGAGTGGGGGGGGGGGGCGGAGGACTTATAATGTAGGTATATACAAAGAATACAACTGATGGGCCTGTGTCTGTGTCTACTCAATAATAGATTGAGGTTTTGCGGGCGATTCGGTTGAAAGATGAAAGATATAAAACTATAGGTGACTTAGACAATGTAAGGGCTAGAAAATTGTTCGCTTTGGGGTCACGTTGTCATTCGTGTTTGTTTATTGATTTAACTCTCTCTCTCCTAATTAACGATACCATCGTTGATTTGACCCCATTCAACTCATTCAACTTTTGCTTTTATAAACTTAATTTGTGTTATACAAAAAAATAGTATGCATTCTCGTATAATTATCTGCTAAAATTAACGTTTTCTTATTAAATAATAAAGTATTAAAGTTTCATCGTAACAGAATCGAATCTTCAAATGTGAACAGTTCTTTCAGAACGTGGACAATAATGACGGTCGTCCCGAGACATGACGTTAAACTGCGCTCCTTTTCCTTAGCACTTTTGGAGCTCAAAAGTGCCCTACTTCTTTTCTATCATTGTGTCTGCCTCCTCTTTTCCTAAGTCTGCCTTCTTTGATCATCACACTGTCTCCTTAACTTTAAATTCTCACTACGTCCTAGACCAGTCCGTTTGCCGTGGACTGCGACGGGTAAGGGGGGATAAAGAGATCCTGGTGTTTGAGTGGTGGCTATCTGAGGATAAACCACAACAACACAATACTTTGGCTCCAAGTTCCCCTAGACCTGAGACCCAGATGGCCCGCTCTGGGCCAACCGGCTGGTCATGCCGAGCTACCAGCATAGGTCGTCGACCTATGCTGGAGGGCAGTGGCTGGAGGGTCAATCAGGGAGCTGCTGTATCGGACACATGTCCGATGTAGCAGCTGACTGAGTATAGCACCTGTGTAGCCCTGGCGGGCTCATTCTGGACATCCGAATGGCCCGTCCCCTTGTTGGACTCGATGGCGGGTGGGGAGCACAGGTGCCGAATTAACCAAAATATATATGGACAAAAAAACACACACAAAACTACTTGCCCCAGACCTATGTCTGGGCAAGAAACGTCGAATTGATGATAAAAAAGAGGAGGTCCCAAAAAGCTGTGCCACCTGGCCATCATTTCTGGTGGTTAGATGCACAGAGGAGGGAAAAAGCCTGACAAAGTTGAGCCCTTTTATTATCTATAAGGGACTCAAGTCAGTAGTGGGAGAGCCCAAGAGTGTGTCTAAGCTACACAAAACAATGGAACTCCTTGTAGAAGTAGACAGCAAGACACACTCTGATGGGCTTTTAAGATGCAGAAGACTCTGTGATCTCCAAGTGGAAGTCATGCCACACAAGAGTCTGAACACCAGCAGAGGTGTAATCAGCTCTAGGGACCTACTGGAATGTTCCGAGAAGGAAATAGTGGAGGGCATTGAAGGAGTCACCCATGCCCGACACATTACCAGGCGCAGGGAGGGTGAGGAGGTCAAAACCGCCACTATTATCCTCACATTCGGAACTAGGACACCGCCAGAGTATGTGAAGGCAGGATACCTACGAGTTCCAGTGAGGCCCTACATACCTAACCCCAAGAGGTGCTTCAAGTGCCAGGGTTATGGACACGGCGCGGCAGTCTGCAAGAGGAACACTGTGTGTGCCAGATGTGCTGGAGAGGGTCATGAGGACAAGGGCTGCACAGCCCAGTTCAAATGCCCAAACTGTCAAGCTGGCCACTCAGCCTACTCCAAGGACTGCCCTGAGTGGAAACAGGAGGTTGCCGTGCAGGAGTACAAGGCAAGAAACGGATGTACCTTTAGCCAGGCGAAATCGGCTGTACTGGCCCTACCCAAGGGCCAATTCGGCTCGACAAAGACCCACGCCCAGGCTGTTGCTAAGAAAGGAAGATCCATAGCCACACAGACGGACACATTGACCCCACCACCCCCTCCTCTTCCTCCAACTCAGAAGAAAACACCGCCAAAGAACACACCTCTGAAGAAACAAGAAAGCCCTGTTGTCATGCTAAAGAGCAGGTTCTCTGTGCTCGCTGATGAGAGCATGGAGACTGAGCAGCATGTCAAAACCAATACTCCGGGAGAACCCGGAGACATCATGTCTGACACAGGTTCTCCTCAGAGAACCAAGCCAGACACCCCAACCTCTACCGAGTTAGAGGTTGACCAACTCCCTAAGGGGAGAAATCAAAGCGGAGAGAATGCCCGAGGTGAGAGAGGAGGAAATAACCTCCGCTCTAACCAGAGGGATCTCCCCTCTCCAGAGAGAAAGACTTCCCCCAAAAGGGGGTTGTCCTCCTCTCCATCCAAACCCAAGAATAAAAATACCAAGGTCACTGGAATAAAGGGAAACCCCTCCGGGGGCCTCCCAAGGCCAAATAGTTCCAAGTAGGTCATCTAGAATAAGCCATGGATTCCAGAATTGTACAGTGGAATTGTAGAGGCCTCAAGACCAGTTACAAGGAAATGCAGCTACTGATGGACTCTGAGACTCCTGTAGCTGTCTGCTTACAGGAAACATTTCTGAAAGATTGCATCAGCTTCCGAAGCTACCGTGCTTACACCAAGAATGTTGAGGATGCAGAGAGAGCGTCAGGTGGAGTCTGTATCCTTGTGAAGGATAGCATCCCCCATGAGCGGGTAGAACTACAGACCACACTACAGGCCGTAGCAGCTAGGATAACCCTTCACAAGGTTATCACTTGCTGCAGCCTGTATCTACCACCAGGCGCTCCATTAAACCGAACAGACATGGAGTTGAAACAACTCTCCCGGCCCTATTTAATCCTTGGGGGATTTCAATGCCCATAACACCATGTGGGGATCCAACAATACCGATACAAGAGGTCGTATGCTGGAGGATATCTTCCTCCAACATGATTTATGCATACTTAATGATGCATCACCGACCTACTTGCACCCAGGAACTGGATCATTCACATGCATTGACCTCACCGTATGCGTCCCCGGACTTCTGGACGATTTTAAATGGTCAGTTAGCAATGATCTACGGGGAAGTGATCACTTCCCAATCATCATTACTAACAATCTCCCTTCATTGGGACGACCTCAGCGGTGGAAACTGAATAAGGCCGATTGGGAACAATTCCAAAAAAGATGCTCCGAGGATATCACAGAAAATATCCTCCATGAACAGAACCCAGCTGATACCTTTGCTAGCAAGCTACTAAGTATAGCCAGGAAAGTTGTACCCCTAACCTCTGCAAATCCAAAACGGCCTAGCAAACCATGGTTTGATACAGCTTGCAAAAGTGCTATTGGTGATAGGAAAAAAACGACTGGCTGCATTTATAAAGAATCCTTCCCAGGAAAACCTAAAGCTATTCAGAATAGCTAGAGCAAAGGCTAGACAAACCATACGGTCAGCCAAAAGGAATTCCTGGAGAAGTTTTGTCGGCAGTCTGGATGCCAAAACTTCTGCTAGAGCGGTTTGGAAGGCAGTAAGGCGAATCAAAGGGAAAGAATCAAATGCAATAGGGCATTTGAAAAACCAAGGACGAACTGTCACGTCCCCCAGAGAAATAGCTGACTGCCTTGCATCCTCAATAGCAGAAAAATCATCCACTGCACACTACACGCCAGAGTTCCAAAAAGTCAAAACCAGGGAGGAAAGACACCCCATTGATTTCAGGTCAGAGAACAATGAAGACTACAACAAACTGTTCTCGCTTGAGGAACTGAGGGAATCGCTGGACAAGTCACATGACACAGCGCCTGGAGAAGACGAAATCCATTACCAGTTCCTCAAGCACCTTCCCGAACCCTCATTGGCAGTCCTGCTAGGGGTCTATAACTGTGTGTGGCAAACAGGCGCTTTCCCAAACAGCTGGAGGAAAGCCACAGTTATACCGATACCTAAACCGGGAAGAGACGGCTCTGACCCAGCTAACTATCGACCAATAGCACTAACAAGCTGCATCTGCAAAACCATGGAAAGAATGATTAACAGTAGGCTGGTCTGGTACCTGGAAAGGAATAAAGTGATCTCAAACTACCAGTGCGGATTCCAGCAGGGGCGGACAACAACTGACCACCTGGTAAGGCTGGAAGCTTATATTAGAAATGCATTACTCAGAAGAGAACATCTAGTAGCTGTATTCTTCGATATAGAAAAGGCCTATGACACAACCTGGAAACATGGCATTCTACGTGACCTGGCGTTTATGGGGCTTAAGGGACACCTCCCCCGTTTTGTGGATAAATTCCTGAAAGATCGAAAATTTTAGGTTCGAGTGGGCAACTCCGCTTCTGACACTCATGACCAGGAAATGGGTGTACCCCAGGGCAGCATTCTGTCAGTCACCCTGTTCAACATTAAAATAAATAGCATCATAAATGCGCTGTCCCCTGGCATAGAGTGCTCTTTGTATGTTGATGACTTTGTCATTCTCACTTATGGGAAAAATATGAACACCTTAGAAAGAAAATTACAGTTATGTTTAAACAAAATTCAGGGTTGGGCAAACTATAATGGTTTCAAATTCTCAGACTCCAAAACAGTTAGTATGCATTTTTGTAATCTAAGGGGACTCCACCCAGACCCTGAACTATTTATACACAAAAAGAAGATCCCTGTCGTGAAAACTACACAATTTTTAGGCCTCACCTTAGATTCCAAATTTAATTTTCTCCCCCACATTAAGGAACTTAAGAAGAAATGCCAAAAGTCATTAAACATACTAAGAGTACTCAGCCATGCGGACTGGGGAGCTGACAGAGATACCTTGCTGCTGCTCTATCGGAGTCTAATTCGATCCAAGCTAGACTACGGATCCATAATATATGGAGCAGCAAGGAAGTCGTACCTAAAAATACTGGAACCAATACAAAATGCTGCCCTGCGTCTCTGTCTCGGCGCGTTCCGTACATCACCTATCCCAAGTCTCCATGTGGAGGCTGGAGAGCTCCCCATGGATATAAGAATGAAAAAGCTTGCAATGCAGTATATAGTCAAGCTAAAATCCAACCCCACGAACCCTGCTTTTGACTCCATATTTAACCCCACAGAGGTAGAATTATACAATCGAAGGCCTAACGTCATACGTCATGGGCCTTCGAATGAGAGAACCCATCCAAAATTTAACCCCACCCATTGACCAAATCTCTAAAATAGAAACCCCTCAGAACCCTCCTTGGCTAATTAATAAACCCAAATTAAATTTATCCCTCCTCAATTTCAAAAAAGAAAATACAGACCCAAGCATACTACAAGTCCACTTTAGGGAACTGCAGGAGAGCTACGGAGATTGTGGCACCATCTACACAGACGGATCCAAAATGGAGGGAAAGGTCGCGTGTGCCTGCTCCTTTCGGAACAAAACAATCTCCCGTAGACTCCCCGATGGCTGCTCCATCTTTACGGCCGAATTGCACGCAATATTGCTTGCACCTATGGCTGTAAAAGCATCAGAAAGGAGGAAATTTATAATCTGCTCCGACTCCAAATCTGCATTGCAAGCTCTGGGGCGGATGAAGACTGACATCCCATTGGTACATAAGAGCCTGAAGCTGTTGGACCAAATAACAGCCGACCATAGGGATGTCACCTTCATCTGGGTCCCCTCCCATGCTGGCATTGAGGGAAACGAAGCCGCAGACAGAGAAGCAAAGAGAGCCCTAAATCATGCGGTGTCATGAACCCAAATTCCCTACTCGGACCTGAGACAAAGTATTGCCTCTGCCACCTATCGAGAGTGGCAGAACCGATGGGAGGCTGAGACTCACAGTAAACTCAGGCAGATTGTGGCGGATGTCAGGTGGCGGCCCACATCTAAGAGTCTGACAAGGCGTGGTAGCACGACCATGTCCAGACTTAGGATTGGCCACACCTACATCACGCACTCTTTTGTACTGAAGAAAGAGGAGCCCCCACTTTGGGAGTACTGTGACTCTCGCCTCACTGTGGAACATATCCTCGTTGATTGCCCCAGATACCAGGATGTCAGGGCGAAATATTTTAGAGTCACTAATTTAAATACACTATTTGATAATGTCGACCCTGGGAAGGTACTGGGCTTTATCCGGGAAGTGGGGCTATCTACGAAGATCTGATTTATGAATTTGTGAACATGCACTATTTACATTAGATTTTTACCAAATATTTAAATTTTTACTACCTTTACTATTTTAACTGTGAATGGACCTTGATTTTAATGATATGACTGTATAGAATCTGGCCCTAAATTGTGCCGATGTGCCTCAAATCAAACAAACAAACAAACAATAATGACGGAGATAAAGAGTTAAAAGTGTTCAAGGCGATATACACATTTACCAACTATTTCACCAGAAACGTGGCACGGGTATCATGTACGCTCTTAGAGTTCAACGACATCCGTTTCTTTACAAGATACATTAGAAGATACATTAGAAGATACATTAGAAGATACATTAGAAGATACATTAGAAGATACATTAGAAGATACATTAGAAGATACATTAGAAGATTCATTAGAAGATACATTAGAAGATACATTAGAAGATACATTAGAAGATACAACATGTTCTTCTAAATAAGGTGCGGCCTCTAGATCTAAGACTGACAAACTACAAATAAATATGTCATGTTCGGACTATAATAAGTTGCGAATAGTGATGTTTTTTTTTCCTTTCAAACTGTTCCACGGGAAGGGGGGCGGTCTGAAACTACTGCTGGTGAGACGCCCTTCTAGTGTATGGAGATGAAAGAGCCTAGGAACTGTACAAATGTTGGACATGTTTCGGATGTCCCTTCAGAGTTGAAGTTTACTTGCTAGGCAGGACGATGGGGGATGGGAGCGGGCAGGGTTTGAACCCGGGACCATCGATAAGTCCGAAACACAATTCACCATGCAAACAGTACGGCCAGGCAGCCATCCATTGTTTGTGTATATTCTACTATAGGGGTTTGTAAAAAAAAATAAGGACTTAGAATTTGAGGGCTAGAAAATTGTGTATGTGGGAGAGTCGTAATGCGGACAGTTGTATTGATGGGCTTTAGAGTGTTCAGGGAAAATAAACATACATACCAACTGTTTCTAGCGTAGCGTAGTCTATATATATAACTTTCTATTTTACCCAGTGGAGTACGCGTACCCCCCAGGGCTACGGGAAGAGGGGTACCTCATTTATTATGTTCATTTTATAATTAAGAATACATTATTAATACGTTGTAATACATATTATTTAATATTATTTATATGTACATATGTAGCGGTTCCATAAATAGGATCTTGCTGTGTTTGTACAAAGAAGTATTGATAAGCAGTTTTCTAGTATAAAAAGCATCAAATAGTTTGTTTGCACTTTTAAGCACTGCAGGATCTTCGCTTCTAGCCTGCAAGATCTAAGCTCTTCGCCTCTAGCCTGTAAGATCCAAGCTCTTCGCTTGTAGCCTGCATGATCTAAGCTCTTTGCTTCTAGTTTGCAAGATCTAAGCTCTTCACTTGTAGCCTGCATGATCTAAGCTCTTCGCTTCTAGCCTGTAAGATCTAAGCTTTTCGCTTGTAGCCTGCATGATCTAAGCTCTTCGCTTCTAGCCTGCAAAATCTAAGCTCTTCGACTCTAGCCTGAGGAATCTAAGCTCTTCGCTTCTAGCCTGCATGATCTAAGCTCATCACTTCTAATCTGCAAGATATATGCCCTATAACCTGAAGGATCTAAACTCTTCTCTTCTAGCCTGCATGATCTAAGTTCTTATCTTCTAGTCTGCATGATCTAAGCTCTTCTCTTCTAGCCTGCGTGATATAAGCTCTTCTAGCCTGCATAATCTAAGCTCTTCTAGACTGCAGGATTGAAACTCTTTTAGTTTGCATGATCTAAATTCTTCTAGCCAGCAGGATCTAAGCTCTTCTAGTCAGCAGGATCTAAGCTCTTTGCTTGTAGCCTGCAGAATCTAAGCTCTTCACTTCTAGCCTACAAGATCTAAGCTCTTCGCTTCTAGTCTACAAGATCTAAGCACTTCTCTTCTAGCCTGCATGATCTAAGCTCTTCAAGTCTGCAGGATCTAAGCTCTTCACTTGTAGCCTGCAGGATGTAAGCTCTTTGCTTGTAGCCTGCAGAATCTAAGCTCTTCGCTTCTAGTCTGCAGGATCTAAGCTCTTCTAGCCTGCAGGATCAAAGTTTTTGTCTTCTATTCTGCAGGATGTTCAAATAGTTCTATAGATCAACGTAATATTGATGTCTATGTTTTTTACTCTAGAGAAGATGACAATATCAAGACTCCAGTTGAAGGAATGAATTCAATTCCTAAACGTCTGATAGAATTGTTTCTAGAATCAAGCAAAAAGTAAGAATTGAGTTTGTAAAGATGTTATTTACCTTAATTCCTAGATATACCTCCTTTAGCCCCTATATATTTATTCCTATATACACATATCACGTTTAACCCAAGCCCTGCTGAGAAAGGAAAAGGATTTCGCGATGGGGCTAGCGACCCCACCCTGTAAAACCACATTGCTACAGAAACGGCAAACTTGAGACATAGAGAAAACTATACGTGCGGCGAGGGCGGCCAACCCCCGATGATGGTGTTGGATCAAACCCAACTGGAAGTCCATGGCAAGATCTCATAACAGTGGACACCAGGTGGACTGGAGGCTTCAGACATTGCCAATGACAGATCTTTATGGAGACAGCTTGCCGCCCAATTCGCCGAATGGCGAGGGAGGACCTAAGTCTAAGTAAGTCTAAGTAAGTCTAAGTAAGTCTAAGTAAGTCTAAGTAATGAACTTAGGAAGGCAACTCAACGAGGACAGGTCTTTTTTCACAGGACATCACAAATATGATAAGAATGTCTGCTTTTAAACACATCTTCTACTCTAGCTCCTAAACATGTCGAACTGCGTTGTATCTTTACAATGTGAGCATTCCTTTACAGTCTAGTCACTCGCAGTAGACGAGTTAGAGCGTACCTTCTGCACTAACTTTAATAACTGTATGCAAGGCAGAGTTATAACATTTCTCCCTTCCTTACGAGTGTTCGTCCTGAACACTATCTGAAGCAGTGGAAGTTTGTCAGTTCAGGTGGAGGTCGATCGTTTGGCACGACAAACAACGAAGAAGTCTTCCCTGTTTTAGTTTTCAGGTCCGTTGTTCTAAGACACCAAGTCAGCAGACCTTTTCGATGGACGTCCTATAAAAGATTTAAAGTTCCACAGTAAGCCAGATGCATAGTTTACAGATATCTTCTCTGACACACATTTTCAGGTATCTGCTCTGCAAAACATTTGCAGGTATCTCCAATTGAATCGCCGCACGTACAGTTCTTGCTAAACACCAATGTGCGGTTATCAAGATCTGGGTTTCCGTCGTAGAAAATGGCAGATAGACAGAGGTCTTTAATGTCCACAGCAACAGGCTTGGACTCAGACCCAACGTTATCTGATATGTCCTTCTCATCGAGGTACTCCTAGAGTATTACAAATAAAAACTTGAGTGACATAAAATAGATGCTGGTCTCTGTCCTTTCAACACGTCGTTGAGATCATCACAGCAATCGTCCTCACGGTTCTTGTATTGAAAGCCACACCCCTACGTCTTGCCAACAACACGGTCAAAAGACAACGCAACAACCCTCCGCTGTAACAACGCAACAACCCTCCGCTGTAACAACGCAACAACCCTCCGCTGTAACAACGCAACAACCCTCCGCTGCTTGTACAGCCACAGCCTTCATCAACGAGCCTATGTGACTTTCCGTGTAACTATTTGTTTCAGTGTCTGGTTCTTCATCGTGTCCATTTGTTCCTGGATCACGCTTCTTACTGTGTCCATTTGTTCCTGGATCTCGCTTCTTACTGTGTCCATTTGTTCCTGGATCTCGCTTCTTACTGTGTCCATTTGTTCCTGGATCTCGCTTCTTACTGTGTCCATTTGTTCCTGAATCTCGATTCTTACAGTGTCCATTTGTTCCTGTATCTCGATTCTTACAGTGTCCATTTGTTCCTGAATCTCGATTCTTACAGTGTCCATTTGTTCCTGAATCTTGATTCTTACAGTGTCCATTTGTTCCTGAATCTCGATTCTTACTGTGTCCATTTGTTCCTGAATCTCGATTCTTACAGTGTCCATTTGTTCCTGAATCTCGATTCTTACAGTGTCCATTTGTTCCTGGATCTCGCTTCTTACTGTGTCTATTTGCTCCTGCATGTGGTCTAAACGGTCAATGACTTCATCTGGCTAATTTCAAATTGACAGATCTTTGAATCCTCGTCTTCCTTAATTTGTTCCTGGATCACGCTTCTTACTGTGTCCATTTGTTCCTGGATCTCGCTTCTTACTGTGTCCATTTGTTCCTGGATCTCGCTTCTTACTGTGTCCATTTGTTCCTGGATCTCGCTTCTTACTGTGTCCATTTGTTCCTGAATCTCGATTCTTACAGTGTCCATTTGTTCCTGAATCTCGATTCTTACAGTGTCCATTTGTTCCTGAATCTCGATTCTTACAGTGTCCATTTGTTCCTGAATCTCGATTCTTACAGTGTCCATTTGTTCCTGAATCTCGATTCTTACTGTGTCCATTTGTTCCTGAATCTCGATTCTTACAGTGTCCATTTGTTCCTGAATCTCGATTCTTACAGTGTCCATTTGTTCCTGGATCTCGCTTCTTACTGTGTCCATTTGCTCCTGCATGTGGTCTAAACGGTCAATGACTTCATCTGGCTAATTTCAAATTGACAGATCTTTGAATCCTCGTCTTCCTTAATCAGAGCTTGCCGGAAACGTTCTTTTCATATTTCTTTTCAAAGCAGCTCAATCCTCGCCATCGGAGCTTTTGTTTCAGATCTTTCAAACCAAGCTCGTTAAAGTTTCACTGATGCCATGGACCTAATCCTTCTCCGGTGAGTCAACTATAATCCTACTACTGACACCAATGTAATAAACCTAAGAAAGACAACTCAACAAGGGCTGACCTTTATTCACAGGACATCCCAAATATAACAGCAATGTCATTAAACACATTTTCTACTCCAGCTCCAAGATTTAGGTGGAACTCCATTATATCGCTACAATATCAATACCCAGTCTAATCTCTCACAGTGCACCTACTTGAAGGGCAGTGTGCAAGTCAGGGTCATAATAATATATATGATCTTTAGCTCTTATATGGATCACATTTGACACCTAGATATATTGCATTTAATCCCTTGATATCACATGAAACCTCTCTCTCTCTCTCTCTCTATATATATATATATATATATATCATATTTTGCCCCTAAATATTTCACATGAGCCCAATATTTATAACCAACTCAACAATTTCTTTGAAATATTTTTAGAATCCAAATTAACGTTCATCGCTGTAACGATTTGTTTTGTTCTAAATAATGTTTCGTCGATTATTTTCAACTGTTTTGTGTTTTGTAGACTAGAAACTCAGCAGATAGTAAATGCAGTGACATCATGTTCTTCAATCCGGATGCAGTCCCAAGCTGCGATGGTCATGCCATTACTGCTGAATGGAAGAATCCAACAGACGTAAACGTCTCCTGTGTGGTCAATCAAGGGAAGGGAAGCACTCACAAGGTGAACAAAGAAAACGCTTTAGGGACACCCTCAACGCTTTAGGTACACCCTCAAAGCTTCAGGGACACCCTCAAAGCTTCAGGGACACCCTCAAAGCTTCAGGGACAGCCTCAAAGCTTCAGGGACACCCTCAAAGCTTCAGGGACACCCTCAAAGCTTCAGGGACACCCTCAATGCTTCAGGGACACCCTCAAAGCTTCAGGGACACCCTTAAAGCTTCAGGGACACCCTCAAAGCTTCAGGGACACCCTAAAAGCTTCTCTGAAAGCGTTCAACATTGACCCAGCCACCTGTGAGACAGAAGCATGTGACAGAGCATCATGGCGTCACTCTTGTGAAAACTGGCGCATAAATTGATGAGAAAAAGAGAACAGCGCTGGCAGAAGTAAAGCGTCAGAGAAAAAAGCCAGGGGCCAATAACACTAACTCTAGCTGGAATATTCTGTCCAGAGTGCAGCCGAACATTTTGGGCTCATATAGGTCTCACAAGCCACATGAGGAGGCACAAAGCCCCAGTGCAAAGCCCTCAGTCGCCTGGATGACAAAAGTGGTCATCATCGAACTGATGAGCGAACCACGATGGATGAACCACGATGGACGAACCACGATGGACGAACCACGATGGATGAACCACAATGGACGAACCACGATGGACGAACCACGATGGACGAACCACGATGGACGAACTGATGATCGAACCACGATGGACGAACTGATGATCGAACCACGATGGACGAACCACGATGGACGAACTGATGATCGAACCACGATGGACGAACCACGATGGACAAACTGATGATCGAACCACGATGGACGAACCACGATGAACGAACCACGATGGACGAACTGATGATCGAACCACGATGGACGAACCACGATGGACGAACCACGATGGACGAACTGATGATCGAACCACGATGGACGAACTGATGATCGAACCACGATGGACGAACTGATGATCGAACCACGATGGACGAACTGATGATCGAACCACGATGGACGAACCGATGATCGAACAACGATGGATGAACCACGATGGACGAACTGATGATCGAACCACGATGGACGAACTGATGATCGAACCACGATGGACGAACTGATGATCGAACCACAATGGACGAACCACGATGGACGAACCACGATGGACGAACTCTAGATGTTCATTTAGGCCCAAACGTTTAGTAGGACCAGTCGACTCAATGGTCCATGGATCAAATCTTGCTCTCCGCGATTCTCATGAATCTTTCAAGGACTGCCTATTCCTCTACCCTGTCAAACGGAAACGGTAAAATAGCCTAATACCCCGCTGGCCATTGTCACCGTTTGATTTTATATATTATGAATGTGGCTGTGGTTATCAATGTAGGCGTGGTAGTGACATTGGGTTCTTGTTACAAATCACTGAATAATGAAATGACGCTGGGTGTAGCAGACACAATAAGTAGTTTAATATCACACCACATAGTGAATACACCATACAATTCGACCCAGGAATGGTCAGTATTAATCCAACAGTAATATACGAATATCACAACTTAGTACTTATTCTATAACCAACTACTTTAAACATCTAACTCTACAGCTTATATCTTAAGTGACTCAATACAAGTGCTTGCTACAAGATCTCTATGTGGACTGACTGCCTTTAACTCTCTGGTTCACCTAAGGTCAAAAGTGTTCACCTTAGTGCAACATGGGTTGTGAATAAGATTCACAATATGGAATTAACATACACAATACAGAATTAGGGTTTCTACTCTATGGCACCAACTTTGAGGTGGTGACATTACCTATCACCCCCCTTTTGAAAAAAATTTTGAAGAAATTTTTTTCAGCTTGACGACATAATTATCATAAGTAGGATCAATTGGAATTCTTGGGGTCTATCAAATGTACAATTGCAGAGTTCAAATAGAACTACAAACTTCAAATAAAATATATAATATGACAGTGTTACACAAAATATTTGCTGAATCAAAAAAAATTCATACAAGGGCAAAATTCTCTAATTCATCATATTCTTGTAAGGCAATTCAAATAATTGTCTGAGTCAAATACTTAACCTCTCAAATAATTCTTTACATGTAGTTCTAATATATACATCAATATTCAAATGTGTTCAATATTTACAAGTCTTTTTCATAATAATATGTGCAAAGTGTGATGAAAATTTCAATGACAATCTCCTATGTCACAATGTGAAAAATTAATACAAGTTTTTTATTCACAATATCTATTTATAAAAAAAATCTTTGACACTATAGAAATGTTAGAAGTCTGGGTTTTTTCGACACCAATAGTACAATATGTACAAATCATGTAGAAAATGTTACAAGTAAGTCTCAATATGTAAGTGATAAGTATAGAAAAATTCAAAATATGTGTCAAAATTCAAGATCAAATTGATTAATGATCATTGTTACAAATTCAATGTATCTGTTTACTTCAATATGAGGTTTGACATCTCCATAAAAAATTGTTGTGCATTAATATTACACAAGTAAATATGTATAATTCAAGTATCAAAATATTGGATCAAAAGTATCAACATGAAATCAAAATAAATATCTTTCATGGTGCTTGTTGCATGCACCTTATGTTTCAATTAAGTATTTCTCCATATGACAGTTCAAATAATTTGTAGCTAGTAATGGCAAAAGTTTAATGTTACATTGTTTATCAAATAATTATTGTGTACAAAGTTCAAAAAACTCTTTTGTCAAAAGAAATTCAACTGAGAAAATGTGTCAGTTGTGATACAATCTTTGAGTTTACATTAATTTGTTCAAGCATATATATACAAGCATAACATCATAATGGTTTAGTTGTATTTATTTTAATCTGTTGTGAAAATGTGTAAGTCCAATTTAAAAGAATAATATCAAGTGTCTCTTTCAGCACTTGAAATATCAAAAAGTTTGTACAACAATCTTCTTGTTTACATCAATGATTGTTACAAAAATATATAGTCCATAAGAATAGTTTGACCAAAATGTTTTCAAAAAAATACAAGTGTATGTCAATATTTAATTACACTAATTGACATTGAATAAATAAGTTACATTATGAATCAATCTCCTTTTTCAATAGTATTGAAAAATGTGACTAAGTTATATAATTGTGATAAATGACATAGTAAAAAAAATTGCAATCTAGTTTACAATAGCTGTAGAAAAAAATTTTTTGTCCAAGTTGTTCTCAATACAATGAGAAAAAATAATGTTTACATTGCATGGAAAAAATTAAGCTAGGTACTGAATAAGTTGGGAAAAAAATTCAATGTTTGTTTACATTGTTGAGTACAAAAATGTTATTCTTGTTGACAAAAGAATGTGAAAAAAATGTAGGTTACAATGAAGTAATCAAATTCCAAAGTTTGTTTACAAATAGAGTTTTAAAAAAAAATGAAGTCTTAGTTCTAGTTCAATGTTTACAAATAGTACTCAATGTTTACAAAATAATGCTCAATGTTTACCAGATGCGATGTATTAAGTCAACAACACTGATATTAATTGTGAGTCCCTTAATTGGTGTTCCATATATTTTATGTAATAACTCTTTGTAATGGCCAAAGTTTTTTATTTGTACCCACATTGACTCTCCAAGTTCTGGATGTTTCCAAACTTTTTTATATCCAAAATCACAAGTTATATCTTGTACTATTTGAAAAATTTCTTTCTGAAAATCAGAATCAGACAGGTCATAAAACCATATTGTTTTATGTATTACTGGCTTTTGATGCACTTTAACTTTTGGATAAGATCCAATAATTACTGGACTGATAGTATTTCCAAGTACTACAACTTTTATTTTTCCTTTTATAAATGGTGATTTGATTTCAGCAATGGCAGTTTTACATTCTATCTTTCTAGAGTTTGGTAAGGTTACAATGGCTATATCATTCAAATAATCTTCTTTTTCTACTAAATTGGGCTCTACAAAAGTGATTGTGGATTCTTCATCAACTATGCATACAACATCCTGATAATTGACTTCTAGATCATATACTTCTATCTGTTTGCTGTTTTTAAATGTCAAGGCTAATATTTCTTCTGTTATTATTACTTTAGGTGAGCTAGTGTTAATGTCATTTTGTATTTCTTGTTTTTCAGCTTTATCTTTATCATCTATTTGTATTTCATCTGTTTGTATTTCACTATCATTTGTTTGTGTGTTAATTGTTTGGCAATCTTTATTTAGTTTAGATGCTTCTGTTAGCAAGTGAGTTTGACATTCTACATCTATTTTATTTGTATTTGTAATTGACTGATTATCTTTAGTTGCTTCATGTATACTGACATTGTTGTAATCATGTGAATTAGTAGTTGATGCTAACTCAATATTTTCTTGATTCACACTATTAGCCCATTTTACTAAGGCTTCTTCTGATAGTTCAACTATATTCTCTATGTTCCCTATAATTAGTTCTTCAGCTGGGTTGTTCATTACTATGGCTTTGTATTGACCAGTGAACCATGGTGATTCAATGAAAACTAATGCTGTTTCACATACTTCCCATAAGTCTTTATTCGCATAAGTCAGTGTGACCTTGTCTTCAAGTATCTGTTCAGGTTTTACTAGTGATTTCTTCACAATGATTGAGGTGCAGCCGCTGTCACGTAATGCATATACCTTAATGCCATCCACATATGCAGGATACACTTTTAATTTGGCTACCTTTGTCTGTATATATGCTACTGTTTCATATTCTATTGGTGTTTCAGTTGCTACAGCTGCTATATTTTGTCTGGTATGATTGTTATTGTGGTAAGTATGTTGTCTATCTTGAAATTGGTCTCTTCTAGACATTCTGTTGTTTTGCCATCTTCTGTTTGTTTGATGTGATCTACTGTTAGTTGGACTGTAGCTTTGCCATGTTCTTCTGTTATTTTGTTGTTGATAGGATCTATTGTAGTTAGGACTGAAGCTCTGGAAAGTTCTGTTATCTCTTCCATATTTATGGTTTCTATTTACATATTGCTGTTTTTCTGATGCCATTCTCTTTCTGCACTCTGCTTTGGTGTGACCCAATATGCAACAGAAAAAACATTGTATGCTCTTGGCATATTTAAATTTATTTGTAGTTCTTGGATGGTTTTCTGTCACTGTTGCAGCTACATTGTACAATTCCCTTTTGTCAATGGTGATGTTTGGGTGAGAGTCTTTGTATGTTGTTAAGTTTGATATCAATTCAACTTCATTTTTTATTTTTCTCTCCTTTAGGAATGAGAATGCTGCATCTGTAACATTAATTAGCACATTCTCAATGAGAAAGAAATCTAATATCTGTTTGGGGTCATCTAAGTTACAGTTTGCGAGTTGTAGCCACTTTGTCATGTTCTGGCGCATGTCATGTATTGTTCTTTTTAAATCTGCATTCTTGGCTAGTTTTATTTCCCTAAAAAGTTTTCGATAGTGCTCCTCCGTTTTGCCAAAATGTTCAATTAGTCTTTGTTTTACTGTGTTGTAGTCTTTTCTTTGCTCCATAGTTAGTGTGTCGATGATGTTTAGTGGTTCACCTCTTAGGTTAGCTAGAAGTTGTTGAGCCATTTGTGCACTATTCATATTTGCTGTTTGACAGATGTATTCAAATTGAATTATGAAATTTTCTAATGTGTCTTCTTTTGGATCAAAGTTCCTAAATTTGCTATGATACTGATGATGAGATGAAGTTTGACTTGCTGAATTGTCTTTATTTTCTTTTGCTAGCTTGGCCATTTTTTCTTCATGTTCTTTTAATTTTATTTCATGCTGGCGTTCTTTTTCTTTCTCTAAGTTTTCTTGTTCTTTCTCTCTCAGTCTTCTTTCATGTAGCCTTTCTTCCTGTTGCTTGTCTTTTTCTACTCTAATTCTATCTATTTCAATTTTAATGAATGCAGCTCTATCATCTTCTTTTAACTTTAGTTTATCCACTATCTCTATTAGTTTTTCATACTCAGCCATTTTCAAAGATTCAAATTAGTAACATAGTTTATTAATAGATATGTGTGCACTAGGTAGTTGTTAATGAAATATTGTACAATAAATAATTATTATAGCTCAAATAGTAATTGCAGGTAATAGTAGATATATATTTTGTGCGAAACAATTGAGGTTATGAGGTATCTTAAGTTATTCTTGGTACTTTGTCTAGTTCGTAATGTAATACTTTACTGATCAATTATGTGATTATGTATTTTTAGTATCTCCACTTGCAATGTAAAAGTTTATTGCAACAAGTAATTCACAATTATGTGAGCCTTATTAGTCTGATAAATAGTGATCAATGTATCAATAGTATCAAAATAGTTCAATGTGCTCAAAGTATATATTATATACAATCAATCTTGTCACAATCTCAAATCAAAATATATCCCATAGTGTATCAAGTGTGTAGTGTAGTGTTGATAATAATAAAAATAGGTTGAAATAAGAAGTAAAATAAATATATATATTAATAAGTAATTAGACAAACATAAATACACTATAGATACTAAACAGTCTGCTTTAAAGAGACATTACAAGATAGTAGAAATAGTAGACAAAAGAATTACAATGAGAAATAACTATGACGCAAAAGAAAATTCAACAGATGTAAACAAGACAATATCAATACAAGAGTTTAACAATATGATAGATACTTGACGAAATACAAACTTAATACAGCTATACGATCAAGTATTTACTTTATCTAAAGAGTCCCTACCAATACCTGGATGCTTACTTGAAAAAAAAATATAAATGCTCAGACTCAATAGATAATTAAATTTAGTCCCTAAAGTCAAATGTATATATAAATACAAATGTAAACAATGAAAAAAATTGTGGTGTAGTTCAAGAGAACTAATCAATACTGATAATACTAAGGGTAATTAAAGTTACTTCCCTTAAATATTCACTTGATGCTTGACTTGTACATAAAGTTCCGGTGATGCTCCACATAAAATATCTCCACGGTACAGTTCATATGTAATCCACTTGCTAAATCCGCAGCACAACGGTACAGTTCATAAGTAATCCACTTGTTAAATCCACAGCACAATGGTACAGTTCATAAGTAATCCACTTGTTAAATCCACAGCACAATGGTACAGTTCATAAGTAATCCACTTGTTAAATCCACAGTACAATGGTACAGTTCATAAGTAATCCACTTGTTAAATCCACAGCACAATGGTACAGTTCATAAGTAATCCACTTGTTAAATCCACAGCACAATGGTACAGTTGCTGAAACAAATATAAATAACTAAAAATGACCTTAGGTAGTGACGACAAGAGAGGTCTAAGAGTGAGAGCGCTCTCTTATTAAATGTGCTGTTAGACAGCGACAATAGGAGTGTGTCATTAGAATTATGACGAGCACTCGATGTAGATGATTCTTGAATATGTCAGCTACTTCGACTGACCATATATCAGCTGTCTTCAAACGATGACTTGAATGACTTGTAGTACTAGATTTTCACCCACACCGGTTGTAGTATCACGGTTGTCTAGTTTCACCCACACAGGTTGTAAGATCAGGGTTGTCTAGTTTCACCCACACAGGTTGTAAGATCAGGGTTGTCTAGTTTCGTCCACGCAGGTTGTCTCAGCATATCATGTTAAAGTGACTTTGAACAATGCTGTCATAAATGTCGTTTTCGGCCGCTTCTGACACCATTAAATGTCACCGTTTGATTTTATATATTATGAATGTGGCTGTGGTTATCAATGTAGGCGTGGTAGTGACATTGGGTTCTTGTTACAAATCACTGAATAATGAAATGACGCTGGGTGTAGCAGACACAATAAGTAGTTTAATATAACACCACATAGTGAATACACCATACAATTCGACCCAGGAATGGTCAGTATTAATCCAACAGTAATATACGAATATCACAACTTAGTACTTATTCTATAACCAACTACTTTAAACATCTAACTCTACAGCTTATATCTTAAGTGACTCAATACAAGTGCTTGCTACAAGATCTCTATGTGGACTGACTGCCTTTAACTCTCTGGTTCACCTAAGGTCAAAAGTGTTCACCTTAGTGCAACATGGGTTGTGAATAAGATTCACAATATGGAATTAACATACACAATACAGAATTAGGGTTTCTACTCTATGGCACCAACTTTGAGGTGGTGACAGCCATAAAAGAAACAATTCATTGTTCTAATCTAGGACTATTCTTCGGCATCTCAAAACAATGTTGAAAAATGTCTTAGGCAGAATGTCTTAGGTTGCAGAGTTGTGTTTACTAAGCGCCCAAAGGCAGCACGGAAAACCAACTCCTAGATACCCCCCCCCAACTGGTCCACAAATGAGATTGGACAAAAAGCGGCCTGAACAAGCTATTAGCATGAAAGTAGCGCTATATAAAAGCTATAATAATAATTTAAAAAAATAACCTCTCCGCCACCCCCCCTCCTAAAAAAAAAACCTAGACATATCTAAAACAAAGTTAAGATCTAGATTAATATGCCTCGTATTTACTGTGAGAATTTGTTGGATTTTTGTTTTAGATCTATAGTACATTTCTATTTAGATCTATAGTACATTTCTATTTAGATATATAGTACAACTGTAGATTTCCATTTATATTTAATCTTTTATTATAAAATAATAGGCGTCTCTTTGAATAGTAAATAGTCGTCATAAAATAGTAGGCAACTTCAGAGGCTCCAAAAATGTTTTCTTTTTACTTCTCGAGAAAAAAATCATTTTCCCTTTGCAACTTCTCACGTGACTAAAGAGGCCAATCCTTGATGGACAGCATGGGTCAAAGGTTGGACATCTGTAATCATCAGGCACTGTTGCACTTTCACCCTTCTTTCTACTTCTGGTGTGTTTGCCAAATGAAATCAGGACCCGCTGCTCTTCTAGTGGTGTCGGGGTCAAAGTATTCTGTTCTTAAATCATTAGACTAATTAGACAAGTCTCTGTTTCTTTCTTTTATTATTATTATATCAAGTGACAGATGATTCAAAAGTTTGAGTTGTTCACATTTGAGTATTTACATTCGAACTAGACAGCGTGGGGAAATGACGTGTACACAAAGGTGAGGGGGTGGGCGGATTCAAAACTTTTGAATGGGGGGTGTGATTTTTGTCCAAACCCTAACCCTAACGCCCAGTTAACCTTAACCATATACACAGATTATATATATATGCCTTGGCATTAACTATGGTCGGAACAATGTCGCCCACACACCAGACCCCCCTCCCCACGCAGCTGATGTATACGAAGGAATGGCAGGTGCCGACACAGTTTGTGTCAGCGGCGGCGCAGTGCTTTTTGATCTTCAGCAAAGAAAAAACAGTTATGTTGGTGGCCTTTCTTTTGACAGCTAGGGGGTCTGGGGAAGCAATGTAATCTACCACAGCGGGCTTCGGGGCGGAACCTCAACGCCAAGCGTTTTCTGCCATTCTTAACTGCAGAAACGCCTTCTCCTGACATCTGCAGCTCATTAGTCACATCCTAATGAAAAAAGGTTGAATTAAATGTATCGTGGGGGCAAGGGCCGATACTCAAGTTTGACTAACAATCGAGGCACAAGTTGCATAAGTATATTTTGATTCGGCGTATTAATCGTAATATTAGCTTCATTTTAAGCGAGACCTCTTGTAGTAGGCGCGTTTTGGTCAGCACAAGAACAGAACGATGGTTAAATGAATATGTGACAGTTTCGACGCGAGCGAAATGTCTAATTTTTAAGAACCTTATGAATAATGTTTTTACTTAAAAAAAACTTATTCTCCTATGAATGTAGATCTCCTGAACTACAAATATAACCGAAATGTTGCTTCAACAAAAAATAATTCTCCTATGAATGTAGATCTCCTGAACTACAAATATAACCGAAATGTTGCTTCAACAAAAAATAATTCTCCTATGAATGTAGATCTCCTGAACTACAAATATAACCGAAATGTTGCTTCAAAAAAAATAATTCTGAAATGAATGTAGATCTCCTGAACTACAAATATAACCGAAATGTTGCTTCAACAAAAAATAATTCTCCTATGAATGTAGATCTCTAAACTACAAATATAACCGAAATGTTGCTTCAACAAAAAATAATTCCCCTATGAATGTAGATCTCCTTAACTACAAATATAACCGAAATGTTGCTTCAACAAAAAATAATTCTCCTATGAATGTAGATCTCCTGAACTACAAATATAACCGAAATGTTGCTTCAACAAAAATAATTCTGAAATGAATGTAGATCTCCTGAACTACAAATATAACCGAAATGTTGCTTCAACAAAAAATAATTCTCCTATGAATGTAGATCTCCTGAACTACAAATATAACCGAAATGTTGCTTCAAAAAAAAATAATTCTGAAATGAATGTAGATCTCCTGAACTACAAATATAACTGAAATGTTGCTTCAACAAAAAATAATTCTCCTATGAATGTAGATCTCCTGAACTACAAATATAACCGAAATGCTGCTTCAAAAAAAAATAATTCTGAAATGAATGTAGATCTCCTGAACTACAAATATAACCGAAATGTTGCTTCAACAAAAAATAATTCTCCTATGAATGTAGATCTCCTTAACTACAAATATAACCGAAATGTTGCTTCAACAAAAAATAATTCTCCTATGAATGTAGATCTCCTGAACTACAAATATAACCGAAATGTTGCTTCAACAAAAAATAATTCTCCTATGAATGTAGATCTCCTGAACTACAAATATAACCGAAATGTTGCTTCAACAAAAAATAATTCTGAAATGAATGTAGATCTCCTGAACTACAAATATAACCGAAATGTTGCTTCAACAAAAAATAATTCTCCTATGAATGTAGATCTCTAAACTACAAATATAACCGAAATGTTGCTTCAACAAAAAATAATTCCCCTATGAATGTAGATCTCCTTAACTACAAATATAACCGAAATGTTGCTTCAACAAAAAATAATTCTCCTATGAATGTAGATCTCCTGAACTACAAATATAACCGAAATGTTGCTTCAACAAAAAATAATTCTCCTATGAATGTAGATCTCCTGAACTACAAATATAACCGAAATGTTGCTTCAACAAAAAATAATTCTCCTATGAATGTAGATCTCCTGAACTACAAATATAACCGAAATGTTGCTTCAACAAAAAATAATTCTCCTATGAATGTAGATCTCCTGAACTACAAATATAACCGAAATGTTGCTTCAACAAAAAATAATTCTCCTATGAATGTAGATCTCCTGAACTACAAATATAACCGAAATGTTGCTTCAACAAAAAATAATTCTCCTATGAATGTAGATCTCCTGAACTACAAATATAACCGAAATGTTGCTTCAACAAAAAATAATTCTGAAATGAATGTAGATCTCCTTAACTACAAATATAACCGAAATGTTGCTTCAAACAAAAATAATTCTGAAATGAATGTAGATCTCCTGAACTACAAATATAACCGAAATGTTGCTTCAACAAAAATAATTCTGAAATGAATGTAGATCTCCTGAACTACAAATATAACCGAAATGTTGCTTCAACAAAAAATAATTCTCCTATGAATGTAGATCTCCTGAACTACAAATATAACCGAAATGTTGCTTCAAAAAAAAAAATAATTCTGAAATGAATGTAGATCTCCTGAACTACAAATATAACTGAAATGTTGCTTCAACAAAAAATAATTCTCCTATGAATGTAGATCTCCTGAACTACAAATATAACCGAAATGCTGCTTCAAAAAAAAATAATTCTGAAATGAATGTAGATCTCCTGAACTACAAATATAACTGAAATGTTGCTTCAACAAAAAATAATTCTCCTATGAATGTAGATCTCTAAACTACAAATATAACCGAAATGTTGCTTCAACAAAAAATAATTCCCCTAGAATGTAGATCTCCTTAACTACAAATATAACCGAAATGTTGCTTCAACAAAAAATAATTCTCCTATGAATGTAGATCTCCTGAACTACAAATATAACCGAAATGTTGCTTCAACAAAAAATAATTCTCCTATGAATGTAGATCTCCTGAACTACAAATATAACCGAAATGTTGCTTCAACAAAAAAATAACTCTCCTATGAATGTAGATCTCCTGAACTACAAATATAACCGAAATGTTGCTTCAACAAAAAATAATTCTCCTATGAATGTAGATCTCCTGAACTACAAATATAACCGAAATGTTGCTTCAACAAAAAATAATTCTCCTATGAATGTAGATCTCCTGAACTACAAATATAACCGAAATGTTGCTTCAACAAAAAATAATTCTCCTATAAATGTAGATCTCCTGAACTACAAATATAACCGAAATGTTGCTTGACAAGAAAAGATACTGCACACATTGATAAAAATGATTTCGAGGGTTTTGAGGATCGCCGCCGAGAAAAATGTCTTTGAAAAATAATATTTGAACAAGAGAAACATAAAAAAAAATATTTTAAAAAGTACTAAGCTTTAATTAAGCGTAGATGTATCAGTTGCATCAGTTGTATCAGTTGTATCGCTAGTCTGAACCAGTTAGAAAGGCTGGGGAGAGCAGAGTTTTTTAATTCCTTGTAAAAAAAAAAGGTGAACGAAATAAATTCGAAGTCAAGGGCTAAAGCCTCCTCAGGCTGACACGCTAACCACTATGCCTGGGATGGGCTTATAAAAATAGACAGTTTTGTTGTTAGTTTTAAACTTTTCTCTCTGCAAAGTATAAAGGGGACTAATTCAACTTACTACCACCTATCAGTCAAGTTTAATTTCTTTCTCTTGTTCGAGATACCAAACAAAATAATTAATTACCAATGGTTAATTAAAATTTTTAAATTCTTGTTTGTCAGGTAAAAGAAATAATAATGCGAAATTTCAGCATGATCCAAGATTTGGTGTAGGTCAAGGTCAATCTTTCGAATTTATCCAATCGGTCTGTTTGGAAACGATTTCAGCCGCGGCTTGAATTGTGAAAGGATACAAACCTTCCCTTTTGTTGCATTCAATATTTTTGTCATTTAAACTAAAATAATGTTTTTCTTTTATTGTACGCTACCTGTAATTCCCCCTGGTCAATGATGTCATTACAAACCCCAAAACCTAGCCAAATCACAACTAATTTACTTCATTAATTAATCATTTTAACTAAACCGCCCCACCGGTTACATGACAGGCCCAGATGGTTACATTATTGTTTGAAAAACACTATTTTGTCCTGTCGGGTTATATAAAGATTTGATCCCAAGGCTCACACTATGACCTGTTCAACAAATAATTCGAATGTGTTGTTACAGACATACGTTAACGTTGAACAGACGTCTGATGTCTATCAACACAACATCTATCAACACAACATCTTCTGAGCTCTACAGATTGGAATTTAAACACACACAAACTACGGATGTTGGGACCACAGAATTGGTAAGTGAACAAGTTCTCACCTAGACACGGACACTACATACATCACCCCAAGCACAGCTGTATTATAGATAGATAGATAGTATCACCTACACACGGACACTACATACATCACCCCAAGCACAGCTGTATTATAGATAGATAGTGGCACCTAGACACGGACACTACATACATCACCCCAAGCACAGCTGTATTATAGATATAGAGTGGCACCTAGACACGGACACTACATACATCACCCCAAGCACAGCTGTATTATAGATATAGAGTGGCCCCTAGACACGGACACTACATACATCACCCCAAGCACAGCTGTATTATAGATAGATAGTGGCCTCCTTCAGTCGTAGAACGACTATGGTTCATCTCGAACACTTTTTCATGTGTCTGTAGAGCCCTATTTTGGAGAGACACTCCCGTCCACATATATTGCAGGTCAATGTGGCTTTTGCTTTGCTTTTTAGTCCAAAACCAGTTATTCAAATATTAGCAGCAAGCATCAGCTACGCCCGTTGATTTTGTCCTAGGCTTTTTATTGGTTATGAAGGGCTGGAACACCCTCCCCCCTTCTTTTCTTTGTTTCGTTTTATTCTACTCTACGGACCACATTTTAACGAGCTAATTTACATACTTTTTTATTCTACTCTACGGACCACATTTTAACGAGCTAATTTACATACTTTTTTATTCTACTCTACGGACCACATTTTAACGAGCTAACTTACATACTTTTTTATTCTACTCTACGGACCACATTTTAACGAGCCAACTTACATAATTTTTTATTCTACTCTACGGACCACATTTTAACGAGCCAACTTACATACTTTTTTATTCTATTCTACGGACCACATTTTAACGAGCCAACTAACATACTTTTTTAGCCTCTGAATTAGTGTGTGTGTGTGTCTGTTACAATGAATGGCCCAGTCTCTTTCTTTCTCTCTCTCTTTCCCTCTCTGGGACCACCATTTTGTTTTTACCTGCGCATTGTCATTTGTTCCTAAGCCGCCCTCGACACACACAGTCTCACATTTTGAACCTGTTGATTTAAGTAACACTTTTACTTATCTCCCCCTCTCCCTGTCAAAATGTCCCAACCCCTGGCTACATTTCTCTCTCCTTGGTAATTTGGTCTCTAAATAAAAAGAAATATCAATTTGGTTTTTAAAATCCTTTTGACTGTAGCGATAAGAAAGTACATTTCCTTTCTCTCTCTCGAAAAAAAAAAAAAAAAAGATCTAGATCTATCGAAATAAACCGAATACAAAATCTGAGAAAATTTTTTTTAGAAATATGAAAACAAACAATGATGAAACAAACAATGTTACAAAGACAGTTTGTGTGGAAACACAAACTCAAAAACAATCGACCCAGGCAGTTAAAAAGGCAGGCTTCAAATATTTTCAGAAAGAATATCAGAATGAAATTCTATTAAAAGCAAATGACAGAGAATAATGGAGAAAGAAGGTTGACCGATCTTGTGTGGTGCCCCAACGGTCCAACAGACTAAAGGATAGGTGAAAGTGAAGTTAGATGTGAACCTGGTCTAACTAATAACATATAATGATTATCTTATTGATCTAATTGTTTTGTAAAGGGTCAATGTCTTATTCAAAGCCTCAAGAAAAAAAAAACATTTCCGTAATTTTAGTTGTGTCCTGATTTGTATTTTTGTGATATTTAAAAAAAATGCTTTATAGATCTATGTAGTCTGCGGTCTTTTGGGGAAATACCGAAAAGAAAATACAAAGGTTTGATCACAGACCTATATATATATATATATATATTATATCTATACTGGACATGGAGATCTTTTAACACTTCAAAAAATGTCCTGCAACGTTTTTAAAAAGTTGAAACAAGGCGTTGCTTTGTAAAGTAGTAGAGTAAAGAAGTAATTAACCCTAACCTATGTAACATATAATTTAATGTTTAGATCTAGATCTAGTAATTGAACATCGAAAAAAGAGCACTCTCGTCTCATAATTATTATTTTGCAATATTTAGATACATAATCTAAAAAGATCTAGGTCATCAATCTATTGAAATGTACCTAAGATGACTAAAATCAATAGACGTGAATTATTTCGATCTTGAATTCTCATAGTGTTATGTTAATGGAAACTAAATGGCTTTATAGTTCAGTGAATAATACATAACAATCTATATATATATATATAGGTCTGTGAGTTGATCAATCGCGGATAAGAATTTCTTTCCACTTTCCAGTCTAGATATAATATATATAGGTCTGTGAGTTTGATAGAAAGCTTGCGTTTTTCGCGAATAGCTGTCCAAAGGTTGCGATTCTGTCAAAAAAGTTCTTTGTGAGCGTTTAAGAGGTAAAAGGAACCTGTGCACTAAATTTGATGCGGATACTACGATAGGTTAAGAAAGCTCGTGATCAGTGACTCAGTGACTCAGTGACTCAGTGACTCAGTGACTCAGTGACTCAGTGACTCAGTGAGATCTCTCATTCTCTGGCAAAAAGTGAAACAAAAAATTGTCCTAATGAAAGCTTTAGTTTCTCGACGCTTCTACACACATACTTGCAGCCCGTGAATTCTAGTATCCCTTACTTGGAATAAGTTACATAAAAGTTTGTTTTAGTTCATTTCCTCCTTAGCTACAATGACCATGTGATTACATCTTCCCTCAGACCAGAGAAGTGAATGTATAAATCTAGTCATATATACAATTCTAGTTACAGCTAGATATAGCCCCAGACTGACAAGACGGTGCGTACAATATCTGAGAACGTCTCAATTCATTTCGTTCTTTCATGGATACTTGCGGTAATAACCACTGACGTAAAAAAGCAAACAAAAGCAAAGCTCTGGCACGCCTCAAAGCTCTGGCACGCCTCAAAACTCTGACACGCCTCAAAGCTATTGATGGAGGTGAAGGAAGCTATTGCGGAAGGTACGAGACTTAAATGGGCCAAGACATGTGCTAACCAGGATCTTGCGGACGGGCGCCAGGCATGGAAACTCCTCAACAACTTGACAAGGGCGAAAGAACCAAAAGCAGCTGCGCCCTTGCAAACGGTTCAAGGCTTGGTGGTCACAGACTGTAAAAGACCCGACGCTCTAAACCATGCCTTTGCGGCTATCTCTAAATCAGTTAAAAGGAGCGAAGTGTCGAAAGCTCTAGACGGCACCAGGAAGGCCAAAGCAAAACGCAGTATGGTCTATGGTGAAGATGAGACGAGCACATTCACTAACTCTTTCACCCACGGAGAGCTAGACATTGCACTTTGAAAGTACAAATTGCGAAAGGCACCGGGGTCAGATGGACTCAGCAACGAAATGTTGAAGAATTTTGGCGCGCATCGGCAGAAAGAAATTGTCGGAATTGGTCAATCGTACATGGACTCAAGAGGATTTCCTCAAGGCTTGGCGAGTGACAACGATTGTTCCCCTTATCAAGAAGGGTTGTACAAAAAGCAACCGACCCATTTCGTTGATGTCCAACGTTGGGAAGACGCCTGAACGCATGATCAACAGAAGGCTAACATGGTTCCTAGAAACGAAAGGTCTCATTGCCCCTGAACAGGGCAGGTTCAGGCAGCACTGAACTGTGATCGATCAGGTGACGTTATTCATACAGAAGGTGGCGGACGGCTTAAAATGGGGCAACACAAATCGACCTGGTCAGTCGACACTAGCGGTATTTATCAATATCAAACAAGCCTATGACAGAGTGTGGAGGCCCGGTTTGTACTTAAAGCTGATGAACCTAGGTGTCTGTTCAGGTGTCTGTTCAGGTGTCTGTTCTGGTGTCTGTTCAAACATGCTTAGGTGGATACACAATTTCCTTACCGAACGGATGGTAAAGACACGTGTTGGTCACCACAGGGGTCAGCACTCAGCTGCACACTTTTTCTTGTCTACATTTTAACGACTTGCCGACTCTCTTGAAATGTCAGAAGCTTTTGTTTGCGGATGATATTGTGTTGTGGGAGTCGGGGAGAGATCGTCAGCAGCTCATTTGAACTCTCCAGCAGGCATTAACAACTTTATCCTGCTACGCCAGAATGTGGAGCCTTGAGGTAAACCACTCCAAGTCGGTTACTCTTGGTTTACGCTCGGTCGTGACATATTGAAGGAACCAGTTAAGTTAAGGATGGGTGGAAAGATTCTGGAATGGGATAAAAAGGCCAAGTACTTCGGGGTCATCCTCGGTCAGAAACTGGCTATGTGTGACAATATCCAGCAGGTGCGAGAAGCTAAACATTAAGAAAAAACTAGCTGGAACGAAGTGGGGAGCGAGAGCAGATGTATTAAGAGGACTGTACATTGGGTGCAGTACGCTCTCACTTAGACTACAGTTTACCTGTTCAGGTCTTGGCTTCGCTAACGACACTAGCAAGCCTAGACGCTGTTCAGAATCGCGCCATACGACTAATCTGTGGAACGTTTCGGACAACGCTAATGTAGCTGGTTAAATCATGGCGACTGCCGTTGAAGTTGCGCGAGTCGTCATACAAGCTCACAAGAAATGTGGCTGGAGAACTCAAGGCCCTGCTTCATGCGTGTGGCGCGTGGGCTGGTCAGAGAGATGAATCTGTCGGTGGAGCGGGCTGCTCTTTACCCGTCTGTTTTTTTTCGTCCCAATGGAGGCTCTCGGCATGCCGACGATACTGAAGTGCCTACCAGTGGTAACAAGACAGAGTTATCCTACATGGCTACTACATGCAGCCAGAGAGACTATCGCATCGTATCCAGCTGCAGTGACCACCATCTACGCAGACGGCTCTGTGCTGACACTCAAGGGCACTGTGAGAACTGGGTCTGGAGCAGTAGTGCGACTCTCTGGCACCCCCGAAAGAGACGAGCTCATGGGTAAAGGACCTCCTCACGGTCGGTGAGCGTCTACTACGATTCGGTGTGAACGTTACTTTACAATGGGTGCCAGCCCATTGTGGCGTGGTTGGCCACGACTTGGTCGATCACCTCGCAAAAAACGCGGTCTAGACGGCACTCGTGCGAAATAAACCGTGCACATACCAAAGTGTACAAGTGTTGGCGCTTTGGTACGATGACTGGGATCTTCGGATAAGGGCCGTGAGTTCCACAGGGCAAAGAATAGACCACAGGGCAAAGAATAGACCACAGGGCAAAGAATAGACCACAGGGCAAAGAATAGACCACAGGGCAAAGAATAGACCACAAGGCAAAGAATAGACCACAGGGCAAAGAATAGACCACAGGGCAAAGAATAGGCCACAGGGCAAAGAATAGACCACAGGGCAAAGAATAGACCACAGGGCAAAGAATAGACCACAGGGCAAAGAATAGACCACAGGACAAAGAATAGACCACAGGGCAAAGAATAGACCACAGGGCAAAGAATAGACCAGACCGAAAGGATGCGTGGTGGCAACTCTATCGTGCGGAACATGCGTCCTAACCCAGTTACGAGTCGGACACTGTCCAATAGGTGATTACTTCGGACGGTTTCGAGAAAACTACGACATACGGTGTCGCCAATGCATGGAGGACGACGAGACAATAGAACACATTCTTTAGGAATGCCGAGTTCTAGACGAAAGACGATCGGGACAAGGATATGATAGAGAGAAAACTGATACATGTCCGACACCAGGGCTGTCCTTGTACGGGAACAAGGCGACCTTAAAACTCACTGCTCGCTTCCTCTCACGTGCTCTAAGGGAGTAATTCCCTGCATATTTCTTTACTAATGGGGTTTCTAATTCTGATTCGGCAGTTAGGAGAATGGCCTTGACCCAATTGCTCATCATCACTCTTCCAAAGAAAGGCAATTTACAACTCTGTCAAAACTACCGGACCATGAGCCTCATAGGTCAACCAGCAAAGTCCTGTTAAAATTATATAAAACCGGCTAAAACCAAAAGCTGACAAAATTATATCAGAAGAACAAGTGGGGTTTAGACAAGGTCGCAGCACAACAGAATGAATCTTAAATCTCAGGATACTCTGCGAGAAATAATATCAACACCTTCAGAATGTTTTTCTCATGTCTTCATTGACTTCAAGAAAGCTTTCGACAGACTAGGGCATGGGCCACTTTGGCTGACAATGTGGAAATGCACAATAAAAATAAAAAACATCATAAAAGTAATCCAGCACCTCTACAAGCAGGCCACTAGTACAGTGTACTTCCACAACAACATTGGGGACTGGTTTAAAACCCCAGTTGGAGTGAGACAAGGCTGCTTACTTTCACCAACTCATCAACTTCATCTTCCTTGAAAAGATACTGAAAGATGCTCTCGAGGGCTACAAAGGTTCTGTAAGCATTGGAGGAAGAAAAATGACAGGGACAGACGACGAACTATCTGACTTGGTGAAGACAAGACTTCCGCAGCATAGGGTATGCCGGAAAAACAAATTATAACTAACAGCCAACAGGACTTGAAGAGACATCAGCATCTGTATCAAGATATACCTTATAACATACCTTATAAGGTATAACATTCTCTTAGATCAGTGTTTCTCAAACTGTGTGCCGCCGAAGATTTGCAGGTGTGCCGCGTGAGTTTTCAAAACGCCACAAGTGCAGCGTTACACAGGTCTGCCTACTATTAAATTTTTGTTTTACGTTGCGATGACATCCTCACTTGCAATGACCAGTAATAGAAGTGGAGCGCTCCATAGTGACGGGAAGGGCTGTTAGCTCTTCAGGTTATGGCATTGTCCACTATACAAATATTATTATAATGACTCGAATGTAGGCCGCCTTAGCAGACTCACGTCAGTTCTTGAATTGGTTACGATAATAAGAAGCGATGTGTTTCATGTCAATTGTTTAGGTGTATGCTAATAATAACAAATTATCACTAAGCCTTATCCATGGAGAAATACGTTAGCAAGAATGAAACTGCGAAAGCGTTAAATGAAAAGCAAGGAACCAAATGAAGGTACAAAGAAGATTACATCGGATATGGTTTCATATCTTCGGGACCTGAAGATTCTCCATTGCCATTCTGTCTGATCTGCAATGCAACTCTATCGAATGAGGCGCTTGCTCCAAGCTAATTGAGGAGACACTTGGAAACAAAACATCCAGCTGTAAAAGTGCAACCGAGGGAATACTTTGAAAACATCTGGGCTCAACAAAATAAACAAGCTAAGAAACTTACGAACTACTTAAAGCTGCCAGAAAAGGGATTAATTGCAAGTTATAAGGTTGCTCAGTTATTAGCAAAACGCAAGAAAGCATACACATAGACTGAATCAGTCATTGCACCAGCTTTAGCAATAGTTGTTGAAACCATCCTTGGACCCGATGCCGCCGAAAAAAGTTAAAAAAGTTCCTTTGTCAAATGAAACTATCTCGCGCAGAATTGAAGACTTATCGACAGATTTACAAGATCAAATCTGCGAACACTTTGACGTGACTGACGATGTAGTGTCTCCGCTGTGGTCTCTTCAAGTTGATGAATTCACTGACATTAGTGGCAAAGCCCAGCTGCTAGCTTTTATTCGGTTCATAAAGGATGAAAAATGTGTCAACAAATTCTTCTTTAACAAAGACTTACCAACTACGACCAAAGGCGAAGATATTTTTAAAGTGGTGAACGAAAACATTTTGCTATTCAAACTACAGTGGAGAAACTGTGTCAGCGTTTGCACCGATGGCTGTCCTTCCATGCAGGGAAATGGAAAAGGATTCGTCACTCTTGTGCGTCAAGAAAATCCAAATGTATTAGTTGTTCACTGCATGATCCACAGAGAAGCTCTTGCCTTCAAATATTTACCGAAAGATTTGATGGCTGTTCTGGATCAAGTGATTGAAGTTGTAAACTTTATCAAATCTCGACCGCTTGCATCCCGACTTTTCTCTCAGCTTTGTGAAGCAATGGACTCAGACTACAAATGTCTGCTGTATCACACCATTGTTCATTGGCTCTCCAGGGAAAAAGTGTTAAAGCGTGTCGTCCAACTCAAGGCTGAGCTGATTTCCTTCTTGGAGACTGAAAAAAAAAGACTTTGGATTTTCTATTCATTACAAGATCTGGTGGGTTAGGGTGACATTTCTCTCTGATTTATTTGACAAATTAAATTCATTGAATTTAAGTCTTCAAGGACCATCGGAAACTATCATCACTGCATCCTCAAAACTGAAGTCATTTGGGGAAAAAAATTGTCTTTGTGGCAAAGTAAGATCTTGAAAGGTGTCTTCGCTTCTCCTACTTACAATGAATGTACTTCAACGAAATCACCCCAGAAATTCTGTACACTTTGACACACCTGCAGTCAGAATTGCAGCATAGCATTATTTTCCAACAGTTTGGAAACAATGAAGCTACAAATCTTACAACTAAAGTTGAAGAGCAGCTCATTGATTTAAAAAAACGATGCAGTTCTAAAGTCAAATTTTGCAGAGAAAAGCCTGGATGTGTTTTGGATTTCAATCAACAAGTTATATCCTGCAATCAGTTTAAAAGCAATCAAAATAATTCTTCCATTTGCATCTTCATGGTTTTGTAAGATTGGATTTTCAGCACTGACTGAAATCAAGTCTAAGAAAAGAGAGAGACTTCTTACAATAGACGATGAAATGCGAGTTTGTTTGTCGACTTTGAAGCCTCGATTAGTCAAAGCATTTACTCTAAAAAAAACACGGCCACCCTTTACATTAAATATAATACTTAAAAACAGGTCAAATCTTTTTTTCTTTTTATTTTAAAACAACTATTGCTCTTCGTGGTGTGCCGCGACATTTTTGTAGTTTTTTTTTGGTGTGCCGGCAGACAAAAAAGTTTGAGAAACACTGTCTTAGATATACCTTATAACATTCTCTTAGATATACCTTATAACATTCTCTTAGATATACCTTATAACATTCTCTTAGATATACCTTATAACATTCCCTTAAATATACCTTATAACATTCCCTTAAATATACCTTATAACATTCTCTTAGATATACCTCATAACATTCTCTTAGATATACCTTATACCATTCCCTTAGATATACCTTATAACATTCTCTTAGATATACCTTATAACATTCTCTTAGATATACCTTATAACATTCCCTTAAATATACCTTATAACATTCCCTTAAATATACCTTATAACATTCTCTTAGATATACCTCATAACATTCTCTTAGATATACCTTATACCATTCCCTTAGATATACCTTATAACATTCCCTTAGATATACCTTATAACTATCCCTTAGATATACCTTATAACATTCTCTTACCTTATAACATTCCCTTAGATATACCTTATAACATTCTGTTAGATATACCTTATAACATTCTCTTAGATATACCTTATAACATTCCCTTAAATATACCTTATAACATTCTCTTAAATATACCTTATAACATTCCCTTAGATATACCTTATAACTATCCCTTAGATATACCTTATAACATTCTCTTACATTATAACATTTCCTTAGATATACCTTATAACATTCTGTTAGATATACCTTATAACATTCTCTTAGATATACCTTATAACATTCCCTTAAATATACCTTATAACATTCCCTTAAATATACCTTATAACATTCTCTTACCTTATAACATTCCCTTAGATATACCTTATAACATTCTGTTAGATATACCTTATAACATTCCCTTAGATATACCTTATAACATTCTGTTAGATATACCTTATAACATTCTCTTAGATATACCTTATAACATTCTCTTAGATAAACCTTATAACATTCCCTTAAATATACCTTATAACATTCCCTTAAATATACCTTTAAACATTCTCTTAGATATACCTCATAACATTCTCTTAGATATACCTTATACCATTCCCTTAGATATACCTTATAACATTCCCTTAGATATACCTTATAACATTCCCTTAGATATACCTTTTAACTTTCCCTTAGATATACCTTATAACATTCTCTTACCTTATAACATTCCCTTAGATATACCTTATAACATTCTGTTAGATATACCTTATAACATTCTCTTAGATATACCTTATAACATTCCCTTAAATATACCTTATAACATTCTCTTTAATATACCTTATAACATTCCCTTAGATATACCTTATAACTATCCCTTAGATATACCTTATAACATTCTCTTACATTATAACATTCCCTTAAATATACCTTAAAACATTCTCTTAGATATACCTTATAAGATTCTGTTAGATATACCTTATAACATTCTCTTAGATATACCTTATAACATTCCCTTAAATATACCTTATAACATTCCCTTAAATATACCTGATAACATTCTCTTAAATATACCTTATAACATTTCCTTAGATATACCTTATAACATCCCCTTAAATATACCTTATAACATTCTCTTAAATATACCTTATAACATTCCCTAAGATATACCTTATAACATTCTCTTAAATATATCTTATAACTTTCCCTTAGATATACATTATAACATTCTCTTAAATATACCTTATAACATTCCCTTAAATATACCTTATAACATTCTCTTAGATATACCTTATAAAATTCTCTTAGATATACCTTATAACATTCTCTTAGATATACCTAATAACATTCTCTGAGATATACCTTATAACATTCTCTTAGATATACCTTATAACATTCTCTTAGATATACCTTATAACATTCTCTTAGATATACATTATAACATTCTCTTAGATATACCTTATAACATCCCCTTAAATATACATTATAACTTTCTCTTAAATATACCTTATAACATTCCCTTAGATATACCTTATAACATCCCCTTAAATATACCTTATAACATTCTCTTAAATATACCTTATAACATTCCCTTAGATATACCTTATAACATTCTCTTAAATATATCTTATAACATTCCCTTAGATATACATTATAACATTCTCTTAGATATACCTTATAACATTGCCTTAAATATACCTTATAACATTCCCTTAGATATACCTTATAACATTCTCTTAAATATACCTTATAACATTCCCTTAAATATACTTTATAACATTCTCTTAAATATACCTTATAACATTCCCTTAGATATACCTTATAACATCCCCTTAAATATACCTTATAACATTCTCTTAAATATACCTTATAACATTCCCTTAGATATACCTTATAACATTCTCTTAAATATATCTTATAACATTCCCTTAGATATACATTATAACATTCTCTTAGATATACCTTATAACATTGCCTTAAATATACCTTATAACATTCCCTTAGATATACCTTATAACATTCCCTTTCAAAATTTACTTACACCAAAACAAAAAACACACACACAAAGTCTACACTACTACTAGCATTACACACCGTCTCCGCCCGTGAATTTCCCACATGACTTGTTTATTATGTACCCCACTATTTTTTTCTTTTTTTTAAATTTTCAATAAAGATTAGAAACAAAGAGAGAAATAAAGAGAGAAATAAAGAGATAAATAAAAAGAGAAATAAAGAGATAAATAAACAGAGAAATAAAGATAGAAATAAAAAGAGAAGTAAAGATAGAAATAAAGATAGAAGTAAAGATAGAAATAAAGAGAGAAATAAAGAAAGAAATAAAGATAGAAATAAAAAGAGAAGTAAAGAGAGAAATAAATATAGAAATAAAGATAGAAATAAAGATAGAAATAAAAAGTGAAATAAAAAGAGAAATAAAGAGAGAAATAAAGAGAAAAATTAAGAGAGAAATAAAGATAGAAATAAAAAGAGAATTAAAGATCGAAATAAAGAGAGAAATTAAGAGAGAAATAAAGATAGAAATAAAAAGAGAATTAAAGATAAAAATAAAGAGAGAAATAAAGAGAAAAAAATAAAGAGAGAAATAAAGAGAGAAATAAAAAGAGAAGCAAAGATAGAAATAAAAAGAGAAATAAACATAGAAATAAAGAGAGAAATAAAAAGAGAAATAAAAAGAGAAGTAAAGAGAGAAATAAAGATTGAAATAAAGAGAGAAATTAAGATAGAAATAAAAAGAGAAGTAAGATAGAAATAAAGAGAGAAATGAGAGAAATAAAGATAGAAATAAAGAGAAATAAAGTGAAACAAATAAAGATAGAAATAAAGATAGAAATAAAAAAGAAATAAAGATTAAAATAAAAAGAGAAATAAAGATAGAAATAAAATAAGAAGTAAAGATAGAAATAAAGAGAGAAATAAAGTGAAAGAAATAAAGATAGAAATAAAGTGAAAGAAATAAAGATAGAAATAAAGATAGAAATAATAAGAGAAATAAAGAGAGAAATAAAAAGAGAAATAAAGATAGAAATAAAAAGAGAAGTAAAGAGAGAAATAAAGAGAGAAAAAAAAGAGAGAAATAATGAGAGAATTAAAGATAGAAATAAAGAGGGAAATAAAGATAGAAAGAAAAAGAGAAGTAAAGATAGAAATAAAGATAGAAATAAAGAGAGAAATAAAGATAGAAATAAAGATAAAAATAAAGATAGAAATAAAAAGAGAAGTAAGGAGAGAAATAAAGAAAAATAAAGATAGAAATAAAGATAGAAAAATAAAGAGAAAGAAATAAAGAGACAGAAATAAAGAGACAGAAATAAAGAGAGAAATAAAGAGACAAATAAAAATAGAAGTAAAGATAGAAATAAAGAGAGAAATAAAGAGAAATAAATAAATAGAGAAATAAATAGAGAAATAAAGAGAGAAATAAAGAGAGAAATAAAGAGAGAAATAAAGAGAGAATTTAGATAGAATTAGAGATAGAAAAGGGAAAATCTACCGATGTTTTTTTTAAACATGAAATGTGCATATAGTTATTCTATTGACATGGTAAGTAATAGATGATTCTAGGGGATGAATGAACTTTGATTTAAAAAATATATAGATAAACGCATTCCTTTTGGTTGATATTAAACGCATTCCTTTTGGTTGTTATTAAACGCATTCCTTTTGGTTGTTATTAAACGCATTCCTTTTGGTTGTTATTAAACGCATTCCTTTTGGTTGTTATTAAACGCATTCCTTTTGGTTGTTATTAAACGCATTCCTTTTGGTTGTTATTAAACGCATTCCTTTTGGTTGTTATTAAATGCATTCCTTTAGGTTGTTATTAAACGCATTTCTTTTTTGTTTGTTATTAAACGCATTCCTTTTGTTTGTTATTAAACGCATTTCTTTTGGTTGTTATTAAATGCATTCCTTTTGGTTGTTATTAAATGTATTCCTTTTGGTTGTTATTAAACGCATTCCTTTTGGTTGTTATTAAACGCATTCCTTTTGGTTGTTATTAAACGCATTCTTTTTGGTTATTATTAAATGCATTCCTTTTGGTTGTTATTAAACGCATTCATTTAGTTGTTATTAAATGTTTTTTCTACTCGACTCAGGAATCCAAAGAGTTTGTCTGTGCCAAGCAAGTGATTCTGGCAATAACAAAGTTTGCTTTAAGTCAGCTAGACTGGCATCCTTTAAGGTAAATAGTTTTTTGGGTTGATATTGTTGTACAATCTAGGTAGATATTTTGGTATTGGTATTGTTGACATTTGAGGTACATCCTAGACCTCACCACAACAAATTTATGTGAAAACAGATTAAAATACAGTCAAGAAATTTCATGAAATTTGTCCAAGGTCTGTAACTCGAGTTCTAAAACATACCACATTTACGGGCCCAAGCTTAAAATCTAAATTTTCCAAAGAAGTGCTGAAATCTTTTGTTTTTAAACTGGTCATGAAATAAGCTCAAGTCAAAGAAATCATTCTGAAGCTTGACTTTTTGCAATCAGATACCAAATTGATTTTGAGAAGGAAGCTACTATCCAGTCAACAAACTCGTTCCTCTTTCTTTAGTTTGGCCTGCCCCCCCCCCAGTACAATGTGATGTCACGAAATTGTCCATACTAACTTGAACAAACCTTATATCAACTCCCTCTGTCTGTCTGTCTGTCTGTCTGGTTAAAAGTTGGAACACTCCCGTTACCCGTTCTTGTATTGAGTTCCAACTTGGCAGACAATTAGTTCTTGAGATCCTGACAAGACAACTTGGCAGACAATTAGTTCTTGAGATCCTGACAAGACAACTTGGCAGACAATTAGTTCTTGAGATCCTGACAAGACAACTTGGCAGACAATTTAGTTCTTGAGATCCTGACAAGACAACTTGGCACACAATTAGTTCTTGAGATCCTGACAAGACAACTTGGCACACAATTAGTGCTTGAGATCCTGACAAGACAACTTGGCAGACAATTAGTTCTTGAGATCCTGACAAGACAACTTGGCAGACAATTAGTTCTTGAGATCCTGACAAGACAACTTGGCAGACAATTAGTTCTTGAGATCCTGACAAAACAACTTGGCAGACAATTAGTTCTTGAGATCCTGACAAGAAAACTTGGCAGACAATTAGTTCTTCAGATCCTGACAAGAAAACTTGTCAGACAATTAGTTCTTGAGATCCTGACAAGACAACTTGGCACACAATTTAGTTCTTGAGATCCTGACAAGACAACTTGGCAGACAATTAGTTCTTGAGATCCTGACAAGACAACTTGGCACACAATTAGTGCTTGAGATCCTAACAAGACAACTTGGCAGACAATTAGTTCTTGAGATCCTGACAAGACAACTTGGCAGACAATTTAGTTCTTGAGATCCTGACAAGACAACATGGCAGACAATTAGTTCTTGAGATCCTGACAAGACAACTTGGCAGACAATTAGTTCTTGAGATCCTGACAAGACAACTTGGCAGACAATTAGTTCTTGAGATCCTGACAAGACAACTTGGCACACAATTAGTGCTTGAGATCCTGACAAGACAACTTGGCAGACAATTAGTTCTTGAGATCCTGACAAGACAACTTGGCAGACAATTTAGTTCTTGAGATCCTGACAAGAAAACTTGGCAGACAATTAGTTCTTGAGATCCTGACAAGACAACTTGGCAGACAATTAGTTCTTGAGATCCTGACAAAACAACTTGGCAGACAATTAGTTCTTAAGATCCTGACAAGACAACTTGGCACACAATTTAGTTCTTGAGATCCTGACAAGACAACTTGGCAGACAATTAGTTCTTGAGATCCTGACAAGACAACTTGGCACACAATTAGTGCTTGAGATCCTGACAAGACAACTTGGCAGATAATTAGTTCTTGAGATCCTGACAAGACAACTTGGCAGACAATTAGTTTTTGAGATCCTGACAAGACAACTTGGCACACAATTTAGTTCTTGAGATCCTGACAAGACAACTTGGCAGACAATTAGTTCTTGAGATCATGACAAGACAACTTGGCAGACAATTAGTTCTTGAGATCCTGACAAGACAACTTGGCAGACAATTAGTTCTTGAGATCCTGACAAGACAACTTGGCAGACAATTAGTTCTTGAGATCCTGACAAGACAACTTGGCAGACAATTAGTTCTTGAGATCCTGACAAGACAACTTGGCAGACAATTAGTTCTTGAGATCCTGACAAGACAACTTGGCAGACAATTTAGTTCTTGAGATCCTGACAAGACAACTTGGCACACAATTAGTTCTTGAGATCCTGACAAGACAACTTGGCAGACAATTTAGTTCTTGAGATCCTGACAAGACAACTTGGCAGACAATTAGTTCTTGAGATCCTGACAAGACAACTTGGCAGACAATTAGTTCTTGAGATCCTGACAAGACAACTTGGCAGACAATTAGTTCTTGAGATCCTGAAAAGACAGCTTGGCAGACAATTAGTTCTTGAGATCCTGACAAGACAACTTGGCAGACAATTAGTTCTTGAGATCCTGACAAGACAACTTGGCAGACAATTAGTTCTTGAGATCCTGGCAAGATAACTTGGCACACAATTAGTTCTTGAGATCCTGACAAGACATGAACCAATAAAAAAATATTGTTAATTAATTGTTAGTGATAAATTATTTTGTTAGATTTCGAAATAAAGGAAATAAATGCTACTTAATGAGAGATGTATATATATATATATAGATTTAGTCCCCTTCTTACGATTTGACACGTTGTTTTTTTTCTCCAATTTTCCATTCTCGGATTAAGTTGAACTTTTGCATAATTCTTCATAGTTGATAAGAATACACGAATCAATCAAAAAGTTAACCAATTAGTTAATCATTTAGTACTAATTATTTAATATTCTTTAATATAACAGTTAGAAAGCTTAAACCCTGTAATTTTACGATTTAATTATTCAATTGACTGGTTTAACTGAAGTCTAAATATTCAATAAAATTGTTTAACTGAACTCTAATTATTCAATGAAATTGTTCAACTGTAGTCTAATTATTCAATGGATGGTTTAACTGAAGTCTAATTAATGAAATGGTTTAATTGAAGTCTAATTAATCAAAGAAATGGTTTAACAGAAGTCTCTCTATTTAATTCAATGGTTTAAGACGATGTTTTGGAGTTAAGGTTTTTAGCGGCCTCCAAAAGGGGAATTGCCGTTATTTGTTTTGTTTGGTCTGTCTGTCCGTCGGTCCGTCCCGTTTAGATCTCGTAAACTAGAAAAGATATTGAAAATCCGACATCATGATATTTTAGACCTTTCTAAGTTCTGATGCAACGGCTACTTTTTTCTTTTCTGAAAGCCAAAAATTTAATTTTTAAAATCAACTATGCAAGCATTTTTTTTTTACAAAAATACACAATTTGTTTTTAGAGTTATTCACTATTAATAGTAAACATAAAAACAACACGGGGAAGGGGGGGGGACTAATTAGTAAGGGAAACGACTACTTACCATATTTGGAACACATTTATTTTTGTCCATTTATTTCCTTTTTTACAATTGTATTGCTAAATTAAGGAAATTCTGTCCTACCTACAAAATGAAAACTTTGTTTAAAGAGACAAATCTATTCAGTATGCATATAAGTGGAATGTAACCACAATGACTAGGTAGTGTCTCATATGATTTGCGTGACCTGCCGTGCAGCACCGCCCCCTACGTCACACTTATCTCAAGGGAAACGTTTTCTTTGTTGAGACTTTGAGTGAGAGACTGGCCTTTACAAAACAATTCGATCAATTCGATCACCATTCAATACCATCAGTTAGGCCAGGGTCACAGCTCACTTTCATCTATTCCTTGGGCCGTTGCGGCACCACACAAGATCTGTCAACCGTCTTTCTCAATTCCTCCCTGTCCTTTGCCTTTGATACAATTTAATTCACTGAAAGGCCTGGGGTCTATTCTTTGATGTTGTCTCCTATCACTTTCTCAGTCTTCCTCTTCCTCTTCTTCCTGGCACTGTTCCCTGAAGGAAGGTCTTTGCGCGTCCTGAGGAGCTTATGATGTGGCCATAGAGTTTGAGTACACGTTGTTTGACAGTGGTTAGCAGGTCATCATGGGGCTCAATTGCTTTATTAATCCTGTTTCTAATCTCTTTATTCGTGATGCGGTCATTGTATGTGAAACCAAGGATTTAAGTATATCTTCATAACTATCAGTTCATTGAATACATATTGTTGTCACACTGTCCCCGCGCTGATCTACATGGTGCGCACTAGCACACTGTCCCCGCGCTGATCTACATGGTGCGCACTAGCACACACTGTTCCACACGAGCGTCGAAAATAGAGGAGACGAACTAGAGACACGATGGTAAATGCACCGGCTTTTTTTAAAGAGAACAACTAGACCTAAGAGAACAACTAGACCTAAGAGAACAACTAGACCTAAGAGAACAACTAGACCTAAGAGAACAACTAGACCTAAGAGAACAACTAGACCTAAGAGAACAACTAGACCTAAGAGAACAACTAGACCTAAGAGAACAACTAGACCTAAGAGAACAACTAGACCTAAGAGAACAACTAGACCTAAGAGAACAACTAGACCTAAGAGAACAACTAGACCTAAGAGAACATGGCATCCTGTTGGTTTGTGTGTGTGTTATTCGTTTTATTTAGTAAATCCCTATCTCTGTTATTCTTCCAATATTGAGTGCTTACCTAGCATTGACAACAATAATAACAATACAACCTCTCCGTATCCAGTGGTATAAGGTCGCTAGTCGAACTAACAATACAACCTCTCCGTATCCAGTGGTATAAGGTCGCTAGTCGAACTAACAATACAACCTCTCCGTATCCAGTGGTATAAGGTCGCTAGTCGAACTAACAATACTAAAGAATCGGCAACACTTTCGGCACGTGCAAGTCTTTTCTTTTCGTATCGACGGAGATTGTTGTGTGTTAATAGTTTGTAGTTCATACTTTCTGATATTCTTTCTGTAAACATTGAAACCTGTCTTTTTACCTACCTGAGTGGACCACTTTGGGGGCCGATTTTGAGTTTGTGTTTTCACACAAACTGTTGTAACTTTGTTATTTCAGCATCGACATTTGTATGTTTCAACAATCGATACAAAAAAATGTATCACATTTATTGTATTTGTTATCTGGTAAGATACATTTGTGCAGACGATTACATTGAATTCTCTTGTCTATTTCTCAGAGATTCTCGTGTCCAAGATGCTATCCATGCAGTACGCAATGTCCAAGCTCAGAAAGTATTTCTCACTTTTCCTACTGACTGGTGGATGTCCAAAGCCGCTTATCCTTCTTTATCTATCATATCAGATCGACCTTTCAACTATTTCGTCTACTGGGGACAGTCTCAAGTCAGCGGTCATTACGTCACGCTGGCCAGCTATGTGGATGAAGAACAGGCCCATTTCTTACATGAGCTGAATGGCCAAGGTCCAGTCATTAATGGGTCTACGCCTGGTTTACATAGAGTCACACAATGTCTGTTGGACCACTTATTGGAAGAGCTAGCGAAAGCTTTCAATATTGACCGGACGTTAATCCCAGAACCAATCTCGTCCATCTCTCAATACTGGAGCACTTATCCTTTTGGAGGTAGTTGGGTTGTTTGGAAAAATGGCTACCGTTACGATGACGTCATTAGCACTGTTCAAAGACCGTCCCTTACTGACAACGTCTTCTATGTTGGAGCTGACCATTCAACAGGAGAAAATCCTGGATGGACAGAAGGAGCATTTGAAGCTGCCGACAGAGTCATTGAGAAATACTTTCTGTAAGAGAGAGAGAGAGCAACACATTCAGTGTCATGTATTTGGTGTAGGACATTTGTAGTTTGAAGCTGAAAATAGTTTAATGAAAATGGAAGTGTAAAATGCGAAACATGAAAGAAATAAAAAAAAATATTTAAAAAAGTGTGTTCTGATTTAGTCGGAACAAATATTTACTTTCAGTATTGTCATGTTTTGAAGTTAAGGTCTGAAGTTTTTTTGTAAAGACTTTGTAAAAGTGAATCCAATTTCAAAACAATGAGATATTAATAAAGGACTGGGAAAAACAAGAGGCGTAGTGGAGGGGGGGATGTAAAGGGGACATTATGCCCCGGGCGCCCCACGCAGAGCTGAAGGGTGCCAAATGGTTTTGAAAACCATTTTCACATCTTTAGACGTCTATTTACTTCCTTCTTGAACATGAGTATTTTGTGTTACTCATACTCTCGTCCCTAGACGTCTATTTACTTCGTTCTTGAACATACTCTCGTCCCTAGACGTCTATTTACTTCCTTCTTGAACATACTCTCTCGTCCCTAGACGTCTATTTACTTCGTTCTTGAACATACTCTCGTCCCTAGACGTCTATTTACTTCGTTCTTGAACATACTCTCGTCCCTAGACGTCTATCTACTTCGTTCTTGAACATACTCTCGTCCCTAGACGTCTATTTACTTCGTTCTTGAACATACTCTCGTCCCTAGACGTCTATTTACTTCCTTCTTGAACATACTCTCTCGTCCCTAGACGTCTATTTACTTCGTTCTTGAACATACTCTCGTCCCTAGACGTCTATTTACTTCGTTCTTGAACATACTCATACTCACGTCCCTAGACGTCTATCCGAACAAGATTTGAGGATCATTTAAAGAGGGGGGGGGGAATTGCTCTTTACAAACGAGCATATCCAACTGCCTGGCAATATATCTCCCCGCCCCCGCCCGATGCTTTCTTCATTTCACTTTATTTTCTTTCCCTATGAACACACTATTTAGTTAGGGATCAAAAGATTGAAGTGAATTTTGAAGGCAGGGAAATACTTGGCCCTGGAGTTTTAAATACTTGGCCCTGGAGCTTTAAATACTTGGCCCTGGAGCTTTAAATACTTGGCCCTGGAGCTTTAAATACTTGGCCCTGGAGCTTTAAATACTTGGCCATGGAGCTTTAAATACTTGGCCCTGGAGCTTTAAATTCTTGGTTCTGGAGCTTTAAATACTTGGTTCTGGAGCTTTAAATACTTGACCCTGGAGTTTTAAATACTTGGCCCTGGAGCTTTAAATACTTGGTTCTGGAGCTTTAAATACTTGGTTCTGGAGCTTTAAATACTTGGTTCTGGAGCTTTAAATACTTGGTTCTGGAGCTTTAAATACTTGGCCCTGGAGCTATAAATATTTGGCCCTGGAGCTTTAAATACTTGGCCCTGGAGCTTTAAATACTTGGCCCTGGAGCTTTAAATACTTGGTTCTGGAGCTTTAAATACTTGGTTCTGGAGCTTTAAATACTTGGTTCTGGAGCTTTAAATACTTGACCCTGGAGTTTTAAATACTTGGCCCTGGAGCTTTAAATACTTGGTTCTGGAGCTTTAAATACTTGGTTCTGGAGCTTTAAATACTTGGTTCTGGAGCTTTAAATACTTGGCCCTGGAGCTATAAATATTTGGCCCTGGAGCTTTAAATACTTGGTTCTGGAGCTTTAAATACTTGGTTCTGGAGCTTTAAACTTGGCCCTGGAGCTTTAAATACTTGGTTCTGGAGCTTTAAATACTTGACCATGGAGCTTTAAATACTTGACCATGGAGCTTTAAATACTTGGCCCTTGAGCTATAAATATTTGGCCCTGGAGCTTTAAATACTTGGCCCTGGAGCTTTAAATACTTGGCCCTGGAGCTTTAAATACTTGGTCCTGGAGCTTTAAATACTTGGCCCTGGAGCTATAAATACTTGACCATGGAGCTTTAAATACTTGGCCCTTGAGCTATAAATATTTGGCCCTGGAGCTTTAAATACTTGGCCCTGGAGCTATAAATATTTGGCCCTGGAGCTTTAAATACTTGGCCCTGGAGCTTTACATACTTGGCCCTGGAGCTATAAATACTTGACCATGGAGCTTTAAATACTTGGCCCTTGAGCTATAAATATTTGGCCCTGGAGCTTTAAATACTTGGCCCTGGAGCTTTAAATACTTGGCCCTGGAGCTATAAATATTTGGCCCTGGAGCTTTAAATACTTGGCCCTTGAGCTATAAATATTTGGCCCTGGAGCTTTAAATACTTGGCCCTGGAGCTTTAAATACTTGGCCCTGGAGCTATAAATATTTGGCCCTGGAGCTTTAAATACTTGGCCCTGGAACTTTGAACATTTGGCCCTGAAGCTTTCTGCACCCTCCCCCCAGAGCAACCAGAAGACGAGCTGGTGCACCCTCTCCACAGACCAACCAGAAGACAAGCTGGTGCACCCTCCCCACAGACCAACCAGAAGACAAGCTGGTGCACCCACCCCACAGACCAACCAGAAGACAAGCTGGTGCACCCTCCCCACAGACCAACCAGAAGACGAGCTGGTGCACCCTCTCCACAGACCAACCAGAAGACGAGCTGGTGCACCCTCCCCCCAGAGCAACCAAAAGACGAGCTGGTGCACCCTCCCCCCAGACCAATGCATAGTAACTCAACACAGACATAGTACACTTATTACAAACTTAAACAGACATTGTACATTTATTACAAACTTAAACAGACATTGTACATTTATTACAAACTTAAACAGACATTGTACACTTATTACAAACTTAAACAGACATTGTGTACATTGATTCAATCTCTGTTTTATTTTTTCCCCATAAATCTTTTAGTTGATCGCCAGATATTTAATCTCACACCAGAGCCGCTTGTTATCCTAACAATGTGACGTACGTTGTACTCTAGAAATAGGATCAACATCTTTTTTCTCTTTGCATCTTTTGTTTTGATTTCAATACATCTTTTTACTAAACAAACAAACAGACAAAGTTCTTGGATTCAAACATTTCTTTTGGTACAAGTAATATTTACAGTTTAGGAATGACATATGATCAGGATTTCCCCATAAAGTTGAGGATTATTTTTTTTTTTTACCATTTCAATAAATCCTCAGAACTTTTCTTTGAAAACATTTCTTTTGGTAAGACTTTCAACATTTTTTTCCTTGACAACAAAAATCGAAACAAATATTTCTTGTTAGTTGAGGATCAAAACTGTGATTGAGTTGGCCTCCTTCAGTCGTAGAACAACTGGAGTTCATCTCGTCAAACATTTCAGTTCACACATGACGCAGGTTAAGATGGTTTTGACTTTTGCTAGAATAGGAGCTAGCCATTTTTTGGTTTGGCACGATTTTCTTCCAGAGTTGAGGCTAAAACGTTTTTCACTGTAAAATGTTTGTAAAATGATTTACATGCTTCGGATGCTCCTTTAGAGTTGAAGATAATCTACTTCCTAGTCCAAACTTCCCGCAGGTCAGGGTATGAATCAGGGACCATGAAAACAACCAAACGACAGTCCAGCGAACAAGCCGTTCGACCAGGCAACCATAGCATTCTTGGTCTCTCTCCACATTGTGAGGTCTAGGGCTATGTCTTCTCAGTAGTCAATGTCTACATAGTGAGGTCTAGGGCTATGTCTTCTCAGTAGTCAATGTCTACATTGTGAGGTCTAGGGCTATGTCTTCTCAGTAGTCAATGTCTACATTGTGAGGTCTAGGGCTATGTCTTCTCAGTAGTCAATGTCTACATTGTGAGGTCTAGGGCTATGTCTTCTCAGTAGTCAATGTCTACATTGTGAGGTCTAGGGCTATGTCTTCTCAGTAGTCAATGTCTACATAGTGAGGTCTAGGGCTATGTCTTCTCAGAAGTCAATGTCTAGGGCTCTAGTAACTGGGAGATCCAGGGGGAGGGCGATAGGTGCGATCGCCCCCCCCCCAAACTCGGCCGAATTTTAGTAGAGAAATTACACAATTTATATACGAATTCTATTCTTATGTTAATAATGTATACAAATTATGTATATTTTTACCTATTTTTGGATTAAATCGCCCCCTACCTTTAGTATGTTGGACGATTTGATGGGGTGGGGTGGGACAATTGCATCATCACATGTTGTTAACATAATTAGTTGCATATCTATATGATAAAAGCTACTTATTCATAGATATTAAAACTAATCTTTATATTATGTCGTTCCTTTTCTGGTATCTTTGCGGTGGGGAGTGGGGATGATTACAGATACTTTTATTGAAAAAAAAATCTGTAACTAATACAAGTTATATCTATAAATATATAATTGTCTTCGTCGCTCAAGAGTTTAGACGAGAAGAAGAAGTAAAGGAAAGATCACTCTATTATTTCTGCGGATATTCACCCCACGAAAAAACAAGAGGGGGGGGGGAGAGAACAAGTATTCACCGGATGGCTACCTGGTCGTGCGGTTTGCGCGCTGAACTGTCGTTTGGATTTATCAAACCCTGCCCAGTCCCATCCCCCTTTGTCCTTCAACTCTGAAGGAACATCCGAAACATGTCAAACATTTTACACACAAACATTTTACAAACACTAAATAGTAGCGCCGGACTTAAATATTGTGACCAAGAGTCATGGAAAGAGAACAAGTAATCTACTATGTATATTCATCCGTCATTTAATAGCAGGGCTGGACTTAACCATTGTGGGGCACTATATATATATGCGCACATTTTTGCATAGAGTTAGGGTTTACTGGGCGTTAGGGTTAGGGTTTGGAAAGAAATCGCCCCCCCCCCCAGTCCAAAGTTCTGGATCCGCTAGTGATTCTAGGGCTATGCCTTCTCAGTAGTCAATGTCCACTATACTATGGGTGATACATGCTACGTTAGACGTTGTAGAGACAAAGACAGTGACTATAGGTGATACATGCTACGTTAGACGTCGTAGAGACAAAGACAGTGACTATAGGTGATACATGCTACGTTAGACGTCGTAGAGACAAAGTTAGACAGTGACTATAGGTGATACATGCTACGTTAGACGTCGTAGAGACAAAGTTAGACAGTGACTATAGGTGATACATGCTACGTTAGACGTCGTAGAGACAAAGACAGTGACTGTAGGTGATACATGCAGCGTTAGACGTCGTAGAGACAAAGACAGTGACTATAGGTGATACATGCAGCGTTTCATGTTGAAGGCAGCTCAAGAAATTGTTTTGGACACAAACATTAAACGAGAACTCTAAGCGAGTAGTTTGTTGATGCGCGTCTTTTCTTATCTCCCTTGATTGTGGAGACACATTGATGTGTTGCAAGAACGTTTGGTGTTATTTCCTCTTCACATGTGTGTTGTGTTGTGTTGTGTTGTGTTGTGTTGTGTTGTGTTTTGTTTTTGTTTTGTTATGTTCTGGTCGTTACTTATAAACATCTCACAGGACCGCCGGGGAGGGGAAGGAGTGGGTGATGGTCCATCGAGACGACACTTCAAGGAAGCGCCTCTACACACTAATAGGTAGAAATCAAGTGTTAGGCTTTACTCTTTGAAGTCTGTGAAAATAGTGTCATAGACTAATTAAGATGACGATTGCACTATAGATTTTTTTTTACAAATTGAGATTTCCTATAGCCTTTAAGTCTATTGACATGCAGACATGCAACAAGTTATTGAGACCCACGTTGGCATGCGTTCAGTTTTATGCTTAAAATATGCTATCAAGTTGTGGACCGAATTGTAATATCAAGTTGTGGACCGAATTGTAATGTCAAGTTGTGGACCGAATTGTAATGTCAAGTTGTGGACAGAATTGTAATGTCAAGTTGTGGACCGAATTGTAATGTCAAGTTGTGGACCGAATTGTAATGTCAAGTTGTGGACCGAATTGTAATGTCAAGTTGTGGACCGAATTGCCCGGGCCGATTTCAACACCAAGCCCACCCTAGAATGCTAGTTTGTTGTTTCTGAATACCTGGGAGGTGGCGCCATAAAAAGTGCCGTGCAACGGGCGCAAGTTATGCTCGTTACTCCCCTGAGTAAAACATATCATTTTATACAACACAAGAAAATTATCAATAGTTTTTAATTAGCCTACTACTTAGTTGATTTAATTAAGTTCGACTTGGATACATCATTACAGGTTGATGTTTTTTTTATAGAAGCTGCCGTCTTCTTAGTGCACACTAGAGATGCACATTTGGGAGTGAAACAGAAGTAGTGCACTAGTCTAACCCTAAACATGAATATCAAAGCATAGAGACAGACAGACTGACAAACAGATAGATAGACAGACAGACAGACAAACAGATAGATAGATAGATAGATAGATAGATAGATAGATAGATAGATAGATAGATAGATAGATAGATAGATTAGACAGAAGTATTTAGTGTCCACATGTAGCCAGAAGTATTTAGTGTCCAGTTGTAGCCAGAAGTATTTAGTGTCCAGTTGTAGCCAGAAGTATTTAGTGTCCACATGTAGCCAGAAGTATTTAGTGTCCAGTTGTAGCCAGAAGTATTTAGTGTCCAGTTGTAGCCAGAAGTATTTAGTGTCCACATGTAGCCAGAAGTATTTAGTGTCCAGTTGTAGCCAGAAGTATTTAGTGTCCAGTTGTAGCCAGAAGTATTTAGTGTCCACATGTAGCCAGCAGTATTAAATGATCAAGTTACCTTGGTTAAATCGCACACATTGCTTTGGACATATCTGACAAGCCACATTGTTTTCGGCTTATGTTACCTAGCAACATAACGTTAGACTCCCTAGCCAGAGTGCAGGGGCTCAAGAACATAACGTTAGACTCCCTAGCCAGAGTGCAGGGGCTCAGCAACATAACGTTAGACTCCCTAGCCAGAGTGCAGGGGCTCAGCAACATAACGTTAGACTCCCTAGCCAGAGTGCAGGGGCTCAGCAACATAACGTTAGACTCCCTAGCCAGAGTGCAGGGGCTCAAGAACATAACGTTAGACTCCCTAGACAGACTGCAGGGGCTCAGCAACATAACGTTAGACTCCCTAGACAGAGTGCAGGGGCTCAGCAACATAACGTTAGACTCCCTAGCCAGACTGCAGGGGCTCAGCAACATAACGTTAGACTCCCTAGACAGAGTGCAGGGGCTCAGCAACATAACGTTAGACTCCCTAGACAGAGTGCAGGGGCTCAAGAACATAACGTTAGACTCCCTAGCCAGAGTGCAGGGGCTCAAGAACATAACGTTAGACTCCCTAGCCAGAGTGCAGGGGCTCAGCAACATAACGTTAGACTCCCTAGCCAGACTGCAGGGGCTCAGCAACATAACGTTAGACTCCCTAGCCAGAGTGCAGGGGCTCAGCAACATAACGTTAGACTCCCTAGCCAGAGTGCAGGGGCTCAGCAACATAACGTTAGACTCCCTAGCCAGAGTGCAAGGGCTCAGCAACATAACGTTAGACTCCCTAGCCAGAGTGCAGGGGCTCAAGAACATAACGTTAGACTCCCTAGCCAGAGTGCAGGGGCTCAGCAACATAACGTTAGACTCCCTAGCCAGAGTGCAAGGGCTCAGCAACATAACGTTAGACTCCCTAGCCAGAGTGCAGGGGCTCAAGAACAGAACATTTTCAAGCCAAAGTGTAGAGGCTCAGATGATACTCTACTTTTATCAAATTTTGACAGACTATATTGTCCAGGTTTACAAGCTACATTTTACTTCATTAGGTTCATCTAAAATTGATCTGTAGGCTATAGCTGGTGTGTAGGTAATTACTTTATTGATGTGTCATTGTTTCACTATATAAGACTTTGCGCAACAGTAAACTGTCATTTCGTGGGGCCTGCTGAAACGTAAGTAAAACTGTTGCCTGTCTGGATAGCGATTAACTTATTTTTAAACTGTTGCCTGTTTGGATAGCGATTAACTTATTTTTAAACTGTTGCCTGTTTGGATAGCAATGAACTTATTTTTAAACTGTTGCCTGTCTGGATAACAATGAACTTTTTTTTTAAACTGTTGCCTGTTTGGATAGCAATGAAATGTTTAAACTGTTGCCTGTTTGGATAGCAATGAACTTTTTAAACTGTTGCCTGTTTGGATAGAAATGAACATCTCTCTAAACAGTTTGGGCTTTATAACAAACAAGTCTCTGAGTGGTGACTGTGTCAAATGTGATTTTTATGCATATCAATGTCCCAGAAAAGGTTTTAAACATTTATCCCTCAGTGGTTTTCAAAGTTTGGATGACTTAGTGAAACATTCGAGAAACAGAGACTTGGTCGCCAATTGTTCTAACGCAATTTCTTTGAGCTGTTATAAACAATAGTTGACAGGAATAAACTGCAAAATATCAACAAACAAAACTAACAACAACAACAGTAAATAACAAATCAACATTTTACAACAAGTACATTTTTTTGAAATCTTAAAAAGAAAAACAATGTGAACTTGTATCAATTAGTTTGAATGTATTTAAATCTGTAACTTATCTAGACTAACAACAATAAATATGTGTGATTGGAAATATTTTTTGCCAGCTGTTTTCTTTAGCGAAATCTTGCTTTTAGCTTTTTCAATACGCTTTGATTTTATCAGTTGTCTGGACCAGTTGGGAAAGTAGTGGGGGGGGGGGAGAGAAAGAAGGGCTTTCTTTGTAACTGTTACCGTGATCACTCTATAAATGCATTTATTTTGTAAAAAGTTGGAACGACCTGAATTTGAACTTGAGGGCTGAAGCCTATTAAAGCCTGCTCAAACCACTACACATAAACCACTGTGCCAGGGAAGTGCTTATGAAAATGGAAGGTTTTAAAATGATCTAGTGTTAGTTTCGCGACCCCCTATTTCTTTATACAGAGAACCATTCTTTGTCTTATCAATCTAAGCACTTGTCATAGTTTGTGTTATCAATCTAAGCACTTGTCATAGTGTATCTTATCAAGCTAAGCACTTGTCATAGTGTATCTTATCAAGCTAAGCACTTGTCATAGTGTATCTTATCAAGCTAAGCACTGTCATAGTTTGTCTTATCAAGCTAAGAGTTTGTCATAGTTTGTGTTATCAAGCTAAGAGTTTGTCATAGTTTGTGTTATCAATCTAAGCACTGTCATAGTTTGTGTTATCAAGCTAAGCACTGTCATAGTTTGTGTTATCAAGCTAAGCACTGTCATAGTTTGTCTTATCAAGCTAAGTGTTTGTCATAGTTTGTGTTATCAAACTAAGCACTGTCATAATTTGTCTTATCAAGCTAAGAGTTTGTCATAGTTTGTGTCATCAAGCTAAGAGTTTGTCATAGTTTGTCTTATCAAGCTAAACTTTTGTCATAGTTTGTGTTATCAAGCTAAACTTTTGTCATAGTTTGTGTTATGAAGCTAAGAGTTTGTCTGTGAACGGTCTAAAAAAAAGGTAAATAAACCAGAGATTTTACATTTGTGTCATGTGACCCGAGACCATGAGCTTGTTTCCTGTCATGTGACCCGAGACCTTGAGCTTGTTTCCTGTCATGTGACCCGAGACCTTGAGCTTGTTTCCTGTCATGTGACCTGAGATCTTGAGCTTGTTTCCTGTCATGTGACCCGAGACCTTGAACTTGTTTCCTGTCCTGTGACCCGAGACTTTGAGCTTGTTTCCTGTCATGTGACTCGAGACTTTGAGCTTGTTTCCTGTCATGTGACTTAAATCCTACACTAAATTTTAATCTTGAAGGTTTTTTTAGATTTTACGATCCCAAGATATAGGCATTTAAAGTATCAGCCTAAAACCATTTGTTGACTTCAACATCTAGTTACTACTAACTAGATGCAGTCCAGATTACCTTTGTGCTCCCAAAATATAAAGTAGCCTATCAGCTAAAGACCAACTTGTTCAGTTCATCTCAATAGACAGTAGACTACTAACCAGATGCAATCAACGCTTTATTGAAACAACAACAAAAACAAAAGAGTTTTAAAATGTATTTTTTTCCTCTTGTCTACTGCACGTGTTTTGATCAGAGTTTCACAATGTTTCGCTCTCTGGTGCTGCTGGCTGTGCTGGCTGTGGCTTGGGCTGAGATAGATCCTTTGGGTAAGTTCTCAAAACGTCACACTTACATTCATGGCTCTCTCCCTTATTCTAGAGCTAACATTTCTTTATGTTTCGTAGTGTTAGGGTTCAAGAGCTCACCAATTATCCATGTCTTCGCTATCACTGTGATTGCAGACTCGAGAATCCAGCTGTAATGAGTCAATAATCCATCAAAAGAAGTACTTTACCAAGACTCGAATACACATCGTCCACTGATCCACAAACAAAAAGACTCACACACTCACCCGAGAAGAAAAAAAAACGACTGTGTCTCGTAAATCTAAAACACAACTCAGCTGGTCTTTTGACAAGGAGATATATTTATTGGTGTTTAGATCAGGACACGGTGTTTAGATCAGGATACGTTAGTGTTTAGATAAGCACATGTTGGTGTTTAGATAAGGACATGTTGGTGTTTAGATCAGGACATTTTGGTGTTTAGATAAGGACACGTTGGTGTTTAGAACACGGCGTTAATAGTGATCTTAAACTAGTTACTGACATGTTTCAAACTGCTCTCATCGTCAGAAAACTTATCAGAGTAAACGTCGATGTAGCCTGCCTGCAAGAAACCCGACTGGCAGACAGTGGATCTCTTAAAGAAAGCAATAATACATTCTAGTGGCAAGGAAAACCAGAACAAAGCCCCAGAATACATGGCAATAAGAAACTACTTCGTCCCCTGTATTGCGATGTTCCCATTAGCGAGGAAAGGGTAGCTCACATAAAACTTGCATCCCCGCGCATGGTATAACTAAAATATCCTTAGTGCCTACTCTCCAACCCTTGCTGCACAGGAAGAAGACAAAGACATATTCTTCCAAGCTTTAGAGGAGGTCATTAAAACACCTCAAAGACTGAAGAGCCTATGGGGATTTTAATGCTTGAGTTGGTGCTGAAAATAATGCATGGCCAAAATGTTTGGGACCTCATGGTCTTGGCGAGGTTATTGACAATGGCCAAAGGCTACTTGAGTTCTTTAGCACTACGAAATGTCGCAAAGTGGCAGCAGCTTGACCACTTGGAGGATGGATCTCAAAAGTTTACACCACTCATACCATAGCACAGACTGCAACTTAGACCATTCACTAGTGTTAAGCAAATCAAACTACTTGTCAAGAAGGGTTATACTTCCAGTGAACCTAGGACTAGGCGTATTAACGTCAACCATGTTAGTGACCCAGAGAAATAGCCTATGTACATTTTGGCGAGCTCCTGAACAGTTTAATCCCATTGTGATGAAGAAGACATCTCTATCAGATGGAATTTAGATATGTATTCTACAGCCTTTGGTCCTAAAAAGCACACAAATGTAGACTGGTCTGAGGCAAATCTAACACAGATGCTGCATTGAGAAAAAGAGATCTGCAAACCTCGCTCACAAGGAAAAGCCTAGTCCAAAATCCAACAGGCTTAAAATTTGGAATGTCTAGATGAGCTACAATTTACTTGAGGTAAATGTCTAGATAAGCTACAATTTACTTGTGATAAATGTCTAGATGAGCTACAATTTACTTGAGGTAAATGTCTAGATAAGCTACAATTTACTTGAGGTAAATGTCTAGATGAGCTACAATTTACTTGAGGTAAATGTCTAGATAAGCTACAATTTACTTGTGATAAATGTCTAGATGAGCTACAATTTACTTGAGGTAAATGTCTAGATAAGCTACAATTTACTTGAGGTAAATGTCTAGATGAGCTACAATTTACTTGAGGTAAATGTCTAGATAAGCTACAATTTACTTGAGGTAAATGTCTAGATAAGCTACAATTTACTTGAGGTAAATGTCTAGATGAGCTACAATTTCCTTGAGGTAAATGTCTAGATGAGCTACAGATTTACTTGTGGTAAATGTCTAGATGAGCTACAATTTACTTGAGGTAAATGTCTAGATAAGCTACAATTTACTTGTGGTAAATGTCTAGATGAGCTACAGATTTACTTGTGGTAAATGTCTAGATGAGCTACAATTTACTTGTGGTAAATGTCTAGATGAGCAACAGATTTACTTGTGGTAAATGTCTAGATGAGCTACAGATTTACTTGTGGTAAATGTCTAGATGAGCTACAATTTACTTGTAAATTTCTAGATGGGCTACAATTTACTTGAGGTAAATGTCTAGATGGGCTACAGATTTACTTGAGGTAAATGTCTAGATGGGCTACAGATTTACTTGAGGTAAATGTCTAGATGGGCTACAGATTTACTTGAGGTAAATGTCGTGATGGGCTACAGATTTACTTGAGGTAAATGTCGTGATGGGCTACAGATTTACTTGAGGTAAATGTCGTGATGGGCTACAGATTTACTTGAGGTAAATGTCGTGATGGGCTACAGATTTACTTGAGGTAAATGTCGTGATGGGCTACAGATTTACTTGAGGTAAATGTCGTGATGGGCTACAGATTTACTTGAGGTAAATGTCGTGATGAGCTACAGAGCCCCGATAATCTTTAAAAAGCGATTAATAGCATGAAAATAGAAAATCTCCAGGAAGTGATGTCGTCCCAGCGGAAGTAGTTAAGGTCAACTAAACACTTCTGCTTCTAGAACTCTATAATCTCCTCTCCCGCCTCGCAATCGGATAATGGCCCACAGGACATGCAAGATGCCAATATAGTCTCATTATGTAAGAACAAAGGAGATTTTCTTTTATTGATGATGTCTTATTGTGATATAGGATGTTTTAAATTGATCTAGGATATTTAAAATTGATCTTAAATGCCTTAAAACAATCTAGAACATACTTCATTTGAGAGATTCACCAAGTTTAGAATGTCAATACCCTAAACACGATGTCATAAGCAGTAGTGGTATGTCAATACCCTAATCACGATGTCATAAGCAGTAGTGGTATGTCAATACCCTAAACACGATGTCATAAGCAGTAGTGGTATGTCAATACCCTAATCACGATGTCATAAGCAGTAGTGGTATGTCAATACCCTAAACACGATGTCATAAGCAGTAGTGGTATGTCAATACCCTAATCACGATGTCATAAGCAGTAGTGGTATGTCAATACCCTAATCACGATGTCATAAGCAGTAGTGGTATGTCAATACCCTAATCACGATGTCATAAGCAGTAGTGCTACTTGTACTGTAGATATATATGTAATGTCTAAAAAAAGCTCATATAAAATTGTTATAGTAAATAGAACTAGTCATTCTAGGACATACTAGGACATACTGAGATATAAAATATTTAAAGTTTGATCCAAACTATTTTTGTTTTGGCTAGAAAAATGTGATCGTAAAGTTGACTTGGCTATTGTCGGAGCTGGACCGTCAGGGGCGTACTTTGGTTACATGATGAGGAAGGCTGGTCTTAATGTGGAAATCATTGAGTACACTGATCGAGTAGGTGGGCGCCACAAGACTGAACGCTTGCCTGGGCTAGAAAATGTCCCAATAGATCTCGGCCCCATTATGTACAGTGACCTTCATCAGAGAATGAAGACAATCATCCAAGAACTTGGTAAGTGAACAACCTTTTTAGCAACAAAAAAAAAAAACAACAAGATTTAAAAGTGAGTTTGTGTTATAAAAAAATACTCAGAGAGGTCCCATCAGATCCATCCATGGGCAAGCTATGAACTTATTTTGTATAATGTATTACAATTTAGAATCGCAAGGCTCTGGTTTTCACTTACAAACAAAATTGAACAATCTATTTATCAATAAAGATATTTGTTTTGACTTAACCCCCCTGTGTAAGGCAGCGGAAGGCACGCCACTGAATAAGCAACAGTGTAATTAATTTTGGACCTTTAAAACATTCAAACTTCAACATTGAGGATTATAGCCCCTTACAATCTGTTGTTTTGTTTTGATTATAGCCCTTTACAAACTGTTTGACCAGTGTCAAAAACACAAAAAAAGTAAAGGTTGCGCCAGAACTTAGCTATATCTGAAATATGGTATCGGATTTTTAAGTTATTCTAGTTTCTGCTATCTAAACGTGACGGACGGAAGGACGGAGAGACTACACAAAACTGATATCGGCTTTTCCATTTCGGGAAAAAAAACGAGAAGAATAATCCACAAGTCTTATTTGCTTTGAACAATCTCTGACTCTTACCCCTACTGACTACACCTTCCACCAGTACACCTTCCACCAGACTACACCTTCCACCAGACTACACCTTCCACCAGACTACACCTTCTGACTACATTTTCCACCAGACTACACCTTCTGACCACATTTTCCACCAGGCTACACCTTCTGACTACACCTTCCACCAGACTACACCTTCTTATTACACCTTCCACCAGACTACACCTTCCACCAGACTACACCTTCCACTAGACTACACCTTTCACCAGTCTACACTTTCACCAGACTACACCTTCCATCAGACTCGTTACACGTACTCTTTAAACTTACTGACTACACCTTCCATCAGACTACAATTTCACCAGACTACACTTTCCACCAGACTACACCTTCCACCAGACTACACTTCCAACAGACTACACCTTCCACCAGACTACACCTTCCACCAGACTACACATTCTGACTACACCTTCCACCAGACTACACATTCTGACTACACCTTCCACCAGACTACACCTTCTGACTACACCTTTCATCAAATTACACCTTCCAACAGACTACACCTTCCACCAGACTACACCGTCCACCAGACTACACCTTCCACTAGACTACACCTTCCACTAGACTACACCTTTCACCAGTCTACACTTTCACCAGACTACACCTTCCATCAGACTCGTTACACGTACTCTTTAAACTTACTGACTACACCTTCCATCAGACTACAATTTCACCAGACTACACTTTCCACCAGACTACACCTTCCACCAGACTACACTTCCAACAGACTACACCTTCCACCAGACTACACCTTCCACCAGACTACACATTCTGACTACACCTTCCACCAGACTACACATTCTGACTACACCTTCCACCAGACTACACCTTCTGACTACACCTTCCATCAAATTACACCTTCCAACAGACTACACCTTCCACCAGACTACACCGTCCACCAGACTACACTTCCACCAGACTACACCTTCCACCAGACTACAACTTCCACCAGACTACATTTTCCACCAGGCTACACCTTCTGACTACACCTTCCACCAGACTACACCTTCCACCAGACTACACCTTCCACCAGACTACACCTTCCACCAGACTACATTTTCCACCAGACTACACCTTCTGACTACACCTTCCACCAGACTACACCTTCCACCAGACTACACCTTCCACCAGACTACACCTTCCACCAGACTACACCTTCCACCAGACTACACCTTCCACCAGACTACACCTTCCACCAGACTACACATTCTGACTACACCTTCCACCAGACTACACCTTCCAACAGACTACACCTTTTAACTACACCTTCCACCAGACTACACCTTCTGACTACATTTTCCACCAGGCTACACCTTCTGACTACACCTTCCACCAGACTACACCTTCTGACTACACCTTCCACCAGACTACACCTTCCACCAGACTACACTTTCCACCAGACTACACCTTCCACCAGACTACACTTTCACCGGACTACATCTTCCACCAGACTACACTTTCCACCAGACTACACTTCCACCAGACAACACTTTCACCAGACTACACTTCCACCAGACTACACCTTCCACCAGACTGCACCATTTACCAGACCGCAACTTCCACCAAACTGCACCACTCACCTGACCTCAACTTCCACCAGACTGCACCATTTACCTGACTGTTCCCTTAAAATGAATACACCCTTTCAATGATTACGCCATCTTAATGACTACACCACCTAAATTACACCATCTAAATGACTACACCCTCCCAATGACTACACCCTCCCAATAACTACGCACTCTCAATGACTATAACCTCTCAATGACTACACCCTCTCAATGACAACACCATCTAAATGACTACACACCACCAATGACTACGCACTCTCAATGACTACACCCTTTCATTGACTACACCCTCTCAATGACTACACCATCTCAATGACTACGCCTTCTAAATGACTACCCTCTAAATGACTACACCATCTAAATGACTACAACCTCTCAATGTGACTCTCGGCCTGATTTCTGCCCCCATCTTATTCCACCTGACTCTCTGTTTAGATATATATATTTAGAGTCAAACACTTTCAGCTATCATGCTCTGTTTATATATATATATATATATAGAGAGAGAGAGAGAGAGAGAGTCAAACACTTTCAGCTATCACTCTCTGTATTTATATATATATATATATATATATAGAGAGAGAGAGAGAGAGAGAGAGAATCAAACACTTTCAGCTATCCCGCTCTGTATTTATATATATATATATAGAGAGAGAGTCAAACACTTTCAGCTATCCCGCTCTGTATTTATATATAAATATATATATATATATAGAGAGAGAGAGAGTCAAACACTTTCGGCTATCCCGCTCTGTATTTATATATATAGGCCTATATATATATATATATATAGAGAGAGAATCAAACACTTTCGGCTATCCCGCTCTGTATTTATATATATATATATATAGAGAGAGAGAGAGTCAAACACTTTCAGCTATCCCGCTCTGTATTTATATATATATATATATATAGAGAGAGAGAGTCAAACACTTTCAGCTATCCCGCTCTGTATTTATATATATATATATATATATATAGAGAGAGAGAGAGGTAGTCAAACACTTTCAGCTACCCCGCTCTGTATTTATATATATATATATATATATATATATATATATATATATATATATATAGAGAGAGAGAGAGAGAGAGAGAGAGAGGTAGTCAAACACTTTCAGCTATCACTCTTTGTTTAAATGTTCAAATTGGAGTCTGAGTTTTACAACGTGATCACTGACAGAGAACGTGAAAATTAAACTCTTAGTAGTGTCACGTGATTGTGACGGGTATTGTCTAGGGGATGAATGTTTGAGTGTGCTAGGTCATCAAAGAGAGGGGTCGCCGCTGACTCAGTGTTTGCGTTGAGGTGTCAATCCAAAGTCATTGGGATCGGTTGTGGGCACAATTGTGCTGATGGCTGGCAGACTCCTAATGTAAGTAGAGTCAGGCAGACTCCTAATGTAAGTAGAGTCAGGCAGACTCCTAAAGTTTCATTTTTTTATTGTTAACTTCCTCCAGAGCTTACAGAAGAACATTTCCCTAGCGGCTGGACAGTTCCAGAAGAAACACGCTACGTACTGAAGGGACAAAGTTTCACAGAGAAAGAGATTCAAGATGGCGCTCCACTCCCATACCAACTGACCAAAGAAGAGAAAGACAATCAAGGTCGCCTAGCTCGTTACTATCTGGAGAAATTGACCAGTTATACTGGAAGTGACATGCCGCCCAATATTAGGATGCATCTTAGAGTTCAGCTACAAGACAGTAGAGGACTCCAATATAAACATCTGTATCAATACAAGTAAATCACGTGTTTGTTTTCTAGGTCCTGAACAATCACTCGAGCTAAACAGGGACCTCTACAAATAGACAATTATAAATGTCTCTACAAATAGACAATTATAAATGTCTCTACAAATAGACAATTATAAATGTCTCTACAAAAAGACACTTCTAAAATGTCTCTACGGTTGCACTTTTACACTTGTCTGATATGTACTTTGTGTATCTCTTCTGTGTCTTATCTGTTTCTCTTCATTGTGTCTCTCCACTGTGTCTAAACTATATGTCTCTCCAATGTGCCTCTTCTGTTTCTCTTCAATGTGTCTCTCCACTGTGCCTCTTCTGTTTCTCTCCACTGTTTCTCTCCACTGTGTCTCTTCTGTTTCTCTCCACTGTGTCGCTTCTTTTTTTCTACTGTGTTTCTTCTGTTTCTCTCCACTGTGTTTCTTGTGTTTCTCTCCACTGTGTCTCTTCACTGTGTCTCTTCTGTTTCTCTCCACTTTGTATCTTCTGTTTCTCTCCACTGTGTCTCTTCTGTTTCTCTCCACTGTGTTTCTTCTGTTTCTCTCCACTGTTTCTCTCCACTGTGTTTCTTCTGTTTCTCTCCACTGTTTCTCTCCACTGTGTTTCTTCTGTTTCTCTCCACTGTGTCTTTTCTGTTTCTCTCCACTGTGTTTCTTCTGTTTCTCTCCACTGTTTCTCTCCACTGTGTTTCTTCTGTTTCTCTTCACTGTGTCTCTTCTGTTTCTCTCCACTGTGTTTCTTCTGTTTCTCTCCACTGTGTTTCTTCTGTTTCTCTCCACTGTGTCACTTCTGTTTCTCTCCACTGTGTCTCTTCTGTTTTTCTCCACTGTGTTTCTTCTGTTTCTCTCCACTGTGTTTCTTCTGTTTCTCTCCACTGTTTCTCTCAACTGTCTTTCTTCTGTTTCTCTCCACTGTGTCACTTCTGTTTCTCTCCACTATGTCTCTTCTGTTTCTCTCCACTGTGTTTCTTCTGTATCTCTCCACTGTTTCTCTCCACTGTGTTTCTTCTGTTTCTCTCCACTGTGTCACTTCTGTTTCTCTCCACTGTGTCTCTTCTGTTTTTCTCCACTGTGTTTCTTCTGTTTCTCTCCACTGTGTTTCTTCTGTTTCTCTCCACTGTGTCTCTTCACTGTGTCTCTTCTGTTTCTCTCCACTTTGTATCTTCTGTTTCTCTCCACTGTGTCTCTTCTGTTTCTCTCCACTGTTTCGCTTCTGTTTCTCTCCACTGTGTCTCTTCTGTTTCTCTCCACTGCGTCTCTCCACTGTGTTTCTTCTGTTTCTCTCCACTGTCTATCTTTTGTTTCTCTCCACTGTGTATCTTCTGTTTCTCTCCACTGTGTCACTTCTGTGTCTCTCCACTGTGTCACTTCTGTTTTTCTCCACTGTGTCTCTTCTGTTTCTCTCCACTGTGTTTCTTCTGTTTCTCTCCACTGTGTCTCTTCACTGTGTCTCTTCTGTTTCTCTCCACTTTGTAACTTCTGTTTCTCTCCACTGTTCTCTTTTGTTTCTCTCCACTGTTTCGCTTCTGTTTCTCTCCACTGTGTCTCTCCACTGTGTTTCTTCTTTTTCTCTCCACTGTGTCTCTCCACTGTGTTTCTTCTGTTTCTCTCCACTGTCTATCTTTTGTTTCTCTCCACTGTGTATCTTCTGTTTATCTCCACTGTGTTTCTTCTGTTTCTCTCACTGTGTCTCTTCTGTTTCACTCCACTGTGTTTCTTCTGTGTCTCTCCACTGTGTTTCTTCTGTTTCTCTCCACTGTCTATCTTTTGTTTCTCTCCACTGTGTATCTTCTGTTTCTCTCCACTGTGTCACTTCTGTGTCTCTCCACTGTGTCACTTCTGTTTTTCTCCACTGTGTCTCTTCTGTTTCTCTCCACTGTGTTTCTTCTGTTTCTCTCCACTGTGTCTCTTCACTGTGTCTCTTCTGTTTCTCTCCACTTTGTATCTTCTGTTTCTCTCCACTGTTCTCTTCTGTTTCTCTCCACTGTTTCGCTTCTGTTTCTCTCCACTGTGTCTCTCCACTGTGTTTCTTCTGTTTCTCTCCACTGTCTATCTTTTGTTTCTCTACACTGTGTATCTTCTGTTTATCTCCACTGTGTTTCTTCTTTTTCTCTCACTGTGTCTCTTCTGTTTCACTCCACTGTGTTTCTTCTGTTTCTCTCCACTGTGTCTCTTTGGTTTCTCTACACTTTCTTTCTTCTGTTTCTCTACTGTGTCTCTTCTGTTTCTCTCCACTGTGTCTCTTCTGTTTCTCTCCACTGTGTCTCTTCTGTTTCTCTCCACTGTGTCTCTTCTGTTTCTCTCCACTGTGTCTTTTCTGTTTCTCTCCACTATGTCTCTTCTGTTTCTCTCCACTGTGTTTCTTCTGTTTCTCTCCACTGTGTCTCTTTTGTTTCTCTCCACTGTGTTTCTTCTGTTTCTCTCCATTGAGTTTCTCCACTGTTCCTCTGTTGTTTCTCTCCATTGTGTCTATCCACTGTGCTTCTTCTGTTTCTCTCCATTGTTTTTCTCCACTGTGCCTCTTCTGTTTCTCTCCATTGTGTCTCTCCACTGTGCATCTTCTGATTCTCTCCATTGTGTTTCTCCACTGTGTCTCTTCTGTTTCTCTCCATTGTGTTTCTCCACTGTGCCTCTTCTGTTTCTCTCCATTGTGTCTCTTCTATTTCTCTCCACTGTGCCTCTTCTGTTTTTCTCCACTGTGCATCTTCTGATTTTCTCCATTGTGTTTCTCCAATGTGCCTCTTCTGTTTCTCTCCATTGTGTCTCTCCACTGTGTCTCTTCTGTTTCTCTCTATTGTGTCTCTCCAATGTGTCTCTTCTGTTTCTCTCCATTGTGTCTCTCCACTGTGCCCCTACTGTATCTCTCCATTGTGTCTCTCCAATGTGTACCTACTGTTTCTCTCTATTGTGTCTATCCACTGTTCCTCTTCTGTTTCTCTCCATTGTTTTTCTCCACTGTGCCTCTTCTGTTTCTCTCCATTGTGTCTCTCCACTGTGCATCTTCTGATTCTCTCCATTGTGTCTCTTCTGTTTCTTTCCATTGTGTTTCTCCACTGTGCCTCTTCTGTTTCTCTTCATTGTGTCTCTCCATTGTGCATCTTCTGTTTCTCTTCATTGTGTTTTTCCACTGTGTCTCTTCTGTTTCTCTCCATTGTGTTTCTCCACTGTGTCTCTTGTGTTTCTCTCCATTGTGTTTCTCCATTGTGCCTCTTCTGTTTCTCTCCATTGTGATAAGTACTGTGCCTTTTCTGTTTCTCTCCATTGTGCCTCTTCTGTTTTTCTCCACTGTGCCTCTTCTGTTTTTCTCCACTGTGCATCTTCTGATTCTCTCCACTGTGTCTTTCCACTGTGCTGTTGAAAGAGTTTGTGATTTAGATCAGAACAAAAAGGTCGTGATCTTCAAGAGTCTGTATCAGATAAGAAGAAAAAAAAAAAGGTTTACAAAAGGTTGAAGAGAGTATTTCACTTTGTTTTGTTCACATGTTTGCCATATATTACATTTTAGTATTTTTGTTTTCTAACAGCGCTTCATATATATATATATATACTAGCTTTAATTTGTCCCGGCTTTGCTCGGGTTTTTCTTTCTACAAATAGCCTGCATTTATTCCGTTTGAATACTCAATAATGACGTGAACAAAATGATGATAATTAAAAAAATAAATCAATTCATCTAGTATTTTATAATCAAATCGAACACGTGAATGTAATTGTTTATATAACATTGTTAGTTTAATTTTATGTAGCTCTAGATTTAGAATCTAAACAATTTGAATGCCACAGTAGTCTAGTCAATAAATAAAAACTTTGAGCCTATTATAGTAAAAGACTATACACAATGTGAAGTGAGCTTGTGTTGACCTAGGTGTAATGTGTTGACCTAGATACATTAGCCGTGTTTCATTCATCATAAGTTGCTAAGAGATCTAAATGCGCCTAAGTAAATCTTAATGAAAAAAGTAAATTGAAAATAAAGACTTAAAGTTAAACCGAATCGGTAACTGTAGCTCGTCTTCTTGAATGTAGCTGTAGGCTTCAATGCTTTAAAAAAAAAAAACACATTGGAAAGTAAATTGTATTATGTAAATAGTTTATTAGTTTTAGAATTTGCCTTTATAATGGGCGATATTATGACCTCTGACGTTCATTTCATTTGTATCACTACGCGATATAATTGTGCCGCAAGTTACGGAAAAGTATGTCAAGACCTTTAAAGCTATTAACATTTAGAGCAGGGGTTCTCAACCTGTGGGTCGCGACACCCTTAGGGGTCGATTGACGATTTGCCAGGGGTCGCCTAAGACCATCGAAAATATGGATTGTTTTTGTCTTTTCTTCTATTGCTGTGTGAAGGAGGGTCGCCGCAGAGTGGGGGGTTGTAAAAAGGGGTCACCGAGCTTAAAAGGTTGAGAATCACTGATTTAGAGCGAACGATTTTATGTAAAAAAAATGTTTTGTAAACTCAAATTTGAAGTTAATGTGCATCAAATAATTAAATGAATAGACACGTATTATTATTTTGATGTGTAAAATAACAAAATTATGTTTTTTTGAATGAGAGCTAATTTAGATCTAGAGATTTTCATCTCTGCTGCGCATGCGTGACCTCTCGGTCTTGTCTCATCATTTAGACACGGCATGTAAACATGGCCTAGATTTATAAGATACAATACTTTTATAGAGTTAGGCAACTTTTTTTTTTTTGAGGGTCTTAAGTTTGTTTTAGGGCTACAATACATACACTACGGTCTAAATTAGTACCCAAGGAACATTTCTGCCAAGTTTTATCAAAATCGGTGAAACGGTTTTGATTTCTATACGGAGTACGGAGACATACATACATACATACGCCTCACATTCTACTTTATATATTAGATGTATGTATTTTGTCATAACTCAGGGGAGGTAACTCAACGAAACATGGATGTTTATTTACATCGACTTGGGCGGAAATCGTTAGTCTCCTAATGTCAACATCCTTTTTTTGTCTAGTTTCTGGCAGTGCGCACCTTCTGCACTATCTTTGATGGCGGTCCGCATGGCAGAGTTATAACATTGCCCTCTTCTTAGCACTTTTCGTCTGGAAAAGAAACAGTGCCGTGGAGACAGTTCAGGAGGAGGTCGATCGGTGGAAGCCACAGATGGCAGGAGGATGACATACAAGGCAACGAATCAGAAACGGTCTTCAGGCTTTCATGGTTTGAGTTATCGTCAAAGGTACCGACAGATAAACAGAGGTCTTTAAGGTCCACAGCAGCAAGCTTGGACTCAGACCCAACGTTGTCTTGATCTGTCCGGCTCATCGGGGTACTCGTTGTAGGTACACCAGGAACAAACACTTCAGGCACATAACCGACTTCTCTTGTTTCTTCATTTGTTTCTTTCCTTTCGATTTGGCACATCCCGTTCAGATCGTCGCAACAATCGTTGTCACGTTTCTCGTCTTGAAAGTCATCCATGCAAGACTTAGCCACAACACAGTCACAGACAGCGCTCCAATCCCCAGCGCCTCCATCACCACTGTTTGTGCAGCCACAGTCCTGACCAGGCAACTGCTCCTTCATTAATGAGTCTATTCCTTCTTTCTTTTGCGACAGCATTTGATCACCTTGGTCTATTTGGTCTTCTAATTGCAATACACTTTCATCTACCTTGTTCCACATCATGTTTCTACTCATGTTCCCCATAATGTTCATTTTATGCATCCCTACAGTCCTGGATCTTGCCAATGACCTCAACAATCCCAGGTTCAAATTGATAGGTCTCCGGATCTTCTTCTTCATTGATCAGAGCTTGCCGCAGACGAGCCGTGAGCGTTTCCCTGCTACCGACGGGTTTTAAACCTCGGTCCCGAAGCTCTTGTCTTAGCTCTTTAATTGAGAGCTAATGTAATAGCTTCAAATATGTCATTGTAATCAAAGCCTACCTCCTCTCGCCTATAATCTCACTTCTGACACCAATGTAATCACATAGGGGAGGTAACTCAACGAGACATGGATGTTTATTTACATGGAGACATGACAAACATATAGGACATCTGCCCTGAGCACATCTGCCTTGAGCACATCTGCCTTGAGCACATCTGCCCTGAGCACATCTGCCCTGAGCACTGCATCTTCATCTCGGCTCTAGACTTGGGGGGAAATCGTTAGTCTCCTAATGTGAACATCCTTTTTTTGTGTCTAGTTTTTGGCAGTGCGCACCTTTTGCACAATCTTGAATGGCGGTGTGAATGGCGGGATTATAACAATATATATAGAAACATTTATCACCAGTAATTTTTCCATGATATGATCCATAGTCTCTTCGCGACTGAAGGAGTTAATAGTGCAGCTTTCACTGGAGTCTATTTATAACAACTTCCACCTTTCAATGAAATTTATTTGTGCCATTTGTGACAACATCCGGCTTTCACTCACTGGCGGATCAAGAAGCAGAGCGATGGGGGCGATCACCCCCCCCCTCTCGACCAACTCCACTCTTTCGGGTATATCCTTCTAATATGTTCGCTTACTCGGGGGGGGGGGGCGATCGCATTTAATGTTCTTTCGACTCTAACCCTTTGAGCCGTCCAATTGAATGCGGACATCATAGTTTGTGAACAAAATTAGTTGAATATCTATCTAATATATTGATATTTAAACCCATTTGTATATTATGTCGCACCACACTCTATTCTCAAATTAAATCATTAGTAAATATAAAATGAAAGAGTGGTGGGTGCCAGAAGGGACCGTGGGATAGATGCTCCCCCCCCCAACCAGACAGACCAATACGTTTTCTTTTGTATGTAAGTGAAAAAAACTAAAACATTTTTTGTACAAAACACTCTGTCACTAACATCAGCTACATATTACACAGACTTGTCAACTATGGCGACAGTGTCTATGTACTTGCGTATGAAGTTGTCATTAGTATTGACAGAAAGACTTTGTAGACTTCATGAGAAACTTTGACTTTTAAGAGAAACAATTGAACTCAAATCTTTGTTTCCGAGTCGCCTCTTTCCCAACCTTGACTCCATCTGAGATTTGTCTATTGTATAAATAACTTTCTACTAGAACTCACAATTTATTCTTGAATCCTAAACAAAACATTTTCTAATTTGCTCCTCCCTCTTTTTTTATTTGTTCAGAGTTTTCAATTCTAGTTTCCCACAGGACGTGTTGAACACAATCACAGGACGTGTTGAACACAATCACAGGACGTGTTGAACACAATCACAGGACGTCTTGTTCAAATATTATTTTTTCAGCGGCGAGCTAGTATAAATCATTTTTATCTGTGGAGGGTTATTTTTTTCTTTCCAAGGAACAAATCGGTTGTACTCTGAATACATTGAGGACCTATATATTCATATTGGATTTTTTTAAAACGTAAATACATTCTTCAAAAGGTTCTTAAAAATCAGACATTTTGCGCGTGTCAACATGATTGCATATAGAAAAAGCGTTGGTTCTGTGAGCCTCTTCTTCTGACCATATCAAACCTACTGTCAAGCTTCTTCTTCTGACCAAATCAAGCCTACTGTCAAGCCTCTTCTTCTGACCAAATCAAGCCTACTGTCAAGCCTCTTCTTCTGACCATATCAAGCCTACTGTCAAGCCTCTTCTTCTGACCAAATCAAGTCTACTGTCAAGCTTCTTCTTCTGACCATATCAAGCCTACTGTCAAGCTTCTTCTTCTGACCATATCAAGCCTACTGTCAAGCTTCTTCTTCTGACCATATCAAGCCTACTGTCAAGCTTCTTCTTCTGACCATATCAAGCCTACTGTCAAGCCTCTTCTTCTGACCAAATCAAGCCTACTGTCAAGCCTCTTCTTCTGACCAAATCAAGCCTACTGTCAAGCCTCTTCTTCTGACCAAATCAAGCCTACTGTCAAGCTTCTTCTTCTGACCAAATCAAGCCTACTGTCAAGCCTCTTCTTCTGACCAAATCAAGCCTACTGTCAAGCCTCTTCTTCTGACCATATCAAGCCTACTGTCAAGCTTCTTCTTCTGACCATATCAAGCCTACTGTCAAGCTTCTTCTTCTGACCATATCAAGCCTACTGTCAAGCCTCTTCTTCTGACCAAATCAAGCCTACTGTCAAGCTTCTTCTTCTAACCAAATCAAGCCTACTGTCAAGCTTCTTCTTCTGACCATATCAAGCCTACTGTCAAGCTTCTTCTTCTGACCAAATCAAGCCTACTGTCAAGCTTCTTCTTCTGACCAAATCAAGCCTACTGTCAAGCTTCTTCTTCTGACCATATCAAGCCTACTGTCAAGCTTCTTCTTCTGACCATATCAAGCCTACTGTCACGCTTCTTCTTCTGACCATATCAAGCCTACTGTCAAGCCTCTTCTTCTGACCATATCAAGCCTACTGTCAAGCTTCTTCTTCTGACCATATCAAGCCTACTGTCAAGCTTCTTCTTCTGACCATATCAAGCCTACTGTCAAGCTTCTTCTTCTGACCAAATCAAGCCTACTGTCAAGCCTCTTCTTCTGACCATATCAAGCCTACTGTCAAGCCTCTTCTTCTGACCATATCAAGCCTACTGTCAAGCTTCTTCTTCTGACCATATCAAGCCTACTGTCAAGCTTCTTCTTCTGACCAAATCAAGCCTACTGTCAAGCTTCTTCTTCTGACCATATCAAGCCTACTGTCAAGCCTCTTCTTCTGACCAAATCAAGCCTACTGTCAAGCTTCTTCTTCTGACCAAATCAAGCCTACTGTCAAGCTTCTTCTTCTGACCAAATCAAGCCTACTGTCAAGCTTCTTCTTCTGACCAAATCAAGCCTACTGTCAAGCTTCTTCTTCTGACCAAATCAAGCCTACTGTCAAGCTTCTTCTTCTGACCAAATCAAGCCTACTGTCAAGCTTCTTCTTCTGACCAAATCAAGCCTACTGTCAAGCTTCTTCTTCTGACCAAATCAAGCCTACTGTCAAGCTTCTTCTTCTGACCAAATCAAGCTTACTGTCAAGCTTCTTCTTCTGACCAAATCAAGCCTACTGTCAAGCTTCTTCTTCTGACCAAATCAAGCCTACTGTCAAGCTTCTTCTTCTGACCAAATCAAGCCTACTGTCAAGCTTCTTCTTCTGACCAAATCAAGCCTACTGTCAAGCTTCTTCTTCTGACCAAATCTAGCCTAATGTCAAGCTTCTTCTTCTGACCAAATCAAGCCTACTGTCAAGCTTCTTCTTCTGACCAAATCAAGCCTACTGTCAAGCTTCTTCTTCTGACCAAATCAAGCCTACTGTCAAGCTTCTTCTTCTGACCATATCAAGCCTACTTTCAAGCTTCTTCTTCTGACCATATCAAGCCTACTGTCAAGCTTCTTCTTCTGACCATATCAAGCCTACTGTCAAGCCTCTTCTTCTGACCATATCAAGCCTACTGTCAAGCTTCTTCTTCTGACCAAATCAAGCCTACTGTCAAGCTTCTTCTTCTGACCATATCAAGCCTACTGTCAAGCTTCTTCTTCTGACCAAATCAAGCCTACTGTCAAGCCTCTTCTTCTGACCATATCAAGCCTACTGTCAAGCTTCTTCTTCTGACCAAATCAAGCCTACTGTCAAGCTTCTTCTTCTGACCAAATCAAGCCTACTGTCAAGCCTCTTCTTCTGACCATATCAAGCCTACTGTCAAGCTTCTTCTTCTGACCATATCAAGCCTACTGTCAAGCTTCTTCTTCTGACCATATCAAGCCTACTGTCAAGCTTCTTCTTCTGATCAAATCAAGCCTACTGTCAAGCCTCTTCTTCTGACCATATCAAGCCTACTGTCAAGCCTCTTCTTCTGACCAAATCAAGCCTACTGTCAAGCTTCTTCTTCTGACCATATCAAGCCTACTGTCAAGCTTCTTCTTCTGACCAAATCAAGCCTACTGTCAAGCTTCTTCTTCTGACCATATCAAGCCTACTGTCAAGCTTCTTCTTCTGACCATATCAAGCCTACTGTCAAGCCTCTTCTTCTGACCAAATCAAGCCTACTGTCAAGCCTCTTCTTCTGACCATATCAAGCCTACTGTCAAGCCTCTTCTTCTGACCAAATCAAGCCTACTGTCAAGCCTCTTCTTCTGACCAAATCAAGCATACTGTCAAGCCTCTTCTTCTGACCATATCAAGCCTACTGTCAAGCCTCTTCTTCTGACCAAATCAAGCCTACTGTCAAGCTTCTTCTTCTGACCATATCAAGCCTACTGTCAAGCTTCTTCTTCTGACCATATCAAGCCTACTGTCAAGCTTCTTCTTCTGACCAAATCAAGCCTACTGTCAAGCCTCTTCTTCTGACCATATCAAGCCTACTGTCAAGCTTCTTCTTCTGACCAAATCAAGCCTACTGTCAAGCTTCTTCTTCTGATCATATCAAGCCTACTGTCAAGCTTCTTCTTCTGACCAAATCAAGCCTACTGTCAAGCTTCTTCTTCTGACCATATCAAGCCTACTGTCAAGCTTCTTCTTCTGACCATATCAAGCCTACTGTCAAGCCTCTTCTTCTGACCAAATCAAGCCTACTGTCAAGCCTCTTCTTCTGACCATATCAAGCCTACTGTCAAGCCTCTTCTTCTGACCAAATCAAGTCTACTGTCAAGCTTCTTCTTCTGACCAAATCAAGCCTACTGTCAAGCCTCTTCTTCTGACCATATCAAGCCTACTGTCAAGCCTCTTCTTCTGACCATATCAAGCCTACTGTCAAGCCTCTTCTTCTGACCATATCAAGCCTACTGTCAAGCTTCTTCTTCTGACCAAATCAAGCCTACTGTCAAGCCTCTTCTTCTGACCATATCAAGCCTACTGTCAAGCTTCTTCTTCTGACCATATCAAGCCTACTGTCAAGCCTCTTCTTCTGACCATATCAAGCCTACTGTCAAGCTTCTTCTTCTGACCAAATCAAGCCTACTGTCAAGCTTCTTCTTCTGACCAAATCAAGCCTACTGTCAAGCTTCTTCTTCTGACCATATCAAGCCTACTGTCAAGCTTCTTCTTCTGACCATATCAAGCCTACTGTCAAGCTTCTTCTTCTGACCATATCAAGCCTACTGTCAAGCCTCTTCTTCTGACCATATCAAGCCTACTGTCAAGCTTCTTCTTCTGACCAAATCAAGCCTACTGTCAAGCTTCTTCTTCTGACCATATCAAGCCTACTGTCAAGCCTCTTCTTCTGACCATATCAAGCCTACTGTCAAGCCTCTTCTTCTGACCATATCAAGCCTACTGTCAAGCTTCTTCTTCTGACCAAATCAAGCCTACTGTCAAGCCTCTTCTTCTGACCATATTAAGCCTACTGTCAAGCTTCTTCTTCTGACCATATCAAGCCTACTGTCAAGCTTCTTCTTCTGACCATATCAAGCCTACTGTCAAGCTTCTTCTTCTGACCATATCAAGCCTACTGTCAAGCTTCTTCTTCTGACCATATCAAGCCTACTGTCAAGCTTCTTCTTCTGACCATATCAAGCCTACTGTCAAGCTTCTTCTTCTGACCATATCAAGCCTACTGTCAAGCTTCTTCTTCTGACCATATCAAGCCTACTGTCAAGCTTCTTCTTCTGACCAAATCAAGCCTACTGTCAAGCCTCTTCTTCTGACCATATTAAGCCTACTGTCAAGCTTCTTCTTCTGACCATATCAAGCCTACTGTCAAGCTTCTTCTTCTGACCATATCAAGCCTACTGTCAAGCTTCTTCTTCTGACCATATCAAGCCTACTGTCAAGCTTCTTCTTCTGACCATATCAAGCCTACTGTCAAGCTTCTTCTTCTGACCATATCAAGCCTACTGTCAAGCTTCTTCTTCTGACCATATCAAGCCTACTGTCAAGCTTCTTCTTCTGACCATATCAAGCCTACTGTCAAGCTTCTTCTTCTGACCATATCAAGCCTACTGTCAAGCTTCTTCTTCTGACCATATCAAGCCTACTGTCAAGCTTCTTCTTCTGACCATATCAAGCCTACTGTCAAGCCTCTTTTTCTTCTCTACTATACGTATGTGTACTTCGATGTTGATTACTAAATGTACCCCAGTCCTGGGTAACACCGTAACGACACATATAACGACAGAATAAAAATTCAGAATGCCAATTTACAGACATACAACATGTTTATAACATACACTGTACTATAATACAGGCTCAGTTCTGACTAATGAAATATCCAGTATCACAGTATCAATTAAAATATAACACCTCAATTTCTCATAGCCTGAATATTGACTATACAGAAAATAATTAGAGTCTACACTTCAACTCTATCTATAACCAAAAGTCCAACTGTCCTGGCCTAGGAACAAACCACTCTGCTTCATTATGAGTTACATTCTATTCAACAAAACATCTCAGCAAGTAAAAACAATCCAAAACAGTAACAGTTTTTGAAGTCAACACCCTGAATTGCCCCCCCCCTTTCTCCTCTCCAGTAAAGAGGAGACCCAGGCTGACCAGAACTCAGTCCTGACACCTACTACAAGAAGTCTCATGTGAAACACGCGAAATCAAGATGTACATTCGCTACTTGTACCTTGCATGTCAGTCGCACATTGCCCGCACGTTACTTGACCTGCTTTGGGTTAAGGTTTGGGAAAAAAAATGCTGCCCCCCCCCCCCTCAAAAGTTCCGCTAGCGACTAGAGCTTCACTGAAGTCTATTGACAACTTTCACTCACCAGCTTTCAATGGACGTCATTCACCAATCGTAAACAAACAACATTTAGCCACGTGGCGCTCTATCTCTTCTATATAATTTACGATCTCATGTTTAATTCATGATGGTTGTCACGTGACAGTTTTTTCCATTGTTTTATCAATAAGATCACATGACTAAATGTTGTTTGTTTACGATTGGTGAATGAGGTCCATTCCAATCATTCGTTTGACGGGTCCGCTTTTCATGGTTGTTATGGAAACGTATATTGCAAGTGGGGGCGGGCTGGATAAGTCATGTAACCGTTGACCACTGGTTGGAAAAGGGCGGAACAGGCCAACACTACTTGTCTAGTCGCTCACTAAAGCTACATTTGATGTTCTCTCATTCATTCATTGTCTTCACTCTAGTCTCTCTCTAAAGCTACATTTGATGTTCTCTCATTCATTCATTGTCTTCACTCTAGTCTCTCTCTAAAGCTACATTTGATGTTCTCTCATTCATTCAATGTCTTCACTCTAGTCTCTCTCTCAAAAGCTACATTTGATGTTCTTTCATTCATTCAATGTTCACCCTAGTCTCTCTCTCTAAAGCTACATTTGATGTTCTCTCATTCATTCAATGTCTTCACTCTAGTCTCTCTCTAAAGCTACATTTGATGTTCTCTCATTCATTCAATGTCTTCACTCTAGTCTCTCTCTAAAGCTACATTTGATGTTCTCTCATTCATTCAATGTCTTCACCCTAGTCTCTCTCTCTAAAGCTACATTTGATGTTCTCTCATTCATTCAATGTCTTCACTCTAGTCTCTCTCTAAAGCTACATTTGATGTTTTCTCATTCATTCAATGTCTTCACCCTAGTCTCTCTCTAAAGCTAAATTTGATGTTCTCTCATTCATTCAATGTCTTCACCCTAGTCTCTCTCTCTAAAGCTACATTTGATGTTCTCTCATTCATTCAATGTCTTCACCCTAGTCTCTCTCTAAAGCTACATTTGATGTTCTCTCATTCATTCAATGTCTTCACCCTAGTCTCTCTCTCTAAAGCTACATTTGATGTTCTCTCATTCATTCAATGTCTTCACTCTAGTCTCTCTCTAAAGCTACATTTGATGTTCTCTCATTCATTCAATGTCTTCACTCTAGTCTCTCTCTCAAAAGCTACATTTGATGTTCTCTCATTCATTCAATGTTCACCCTAGTCTCTCTCTCTAAAGCTACATTTGATGTTCTCTCATTCATTCAATGTCTTCACTCTAGTCTCTCTCTAAAGCTACATTTGATGTTCTCTCATTCATTCAATGTCTTCACCCTAGTCTCTCTCTCTAAAGCTACATTTGATGTTCTCTCATTCATTCAATGTCTTCACCCTAGTCTCTCTCTCTAAAGCTACATTTGATGTTCTCTCATTCATTCAATGTCTTCACCCTAGTCTCTCTCTCTAAAGCTACATTTGATGTTCTCTCATTCATTCAATGTCTTGACTCTAGTCTCTCTGAAGCTCTTGATCTTGTGGCCAGCAAAGATGGTAAGGAACTATTTATGGCTTTATCCAAGCGCAAGGGAGCTGTGTACAAAGACGTCAACGCCGTGCTGGCTTTTAGCAATCATTTCAACTATGACAGGTAACCTTTAGTACAGGTAAACTTTATGACAGGTTAACAATATGACAAGTAAACTTTATGACAGGTAAACTTAATGACAGGTAAACTTTATGACAGGTAAACTATATGACAGGTAAACTTGGGTTTACCTGTCATTCAGTTTACCTGTCATTAAGTTTACCTGTCATGGTAATAGGCGATATTATGCCGCCCACGCCTGATCCGGTTCTTTCTGTGGTCTTACTGTAGACAATAAGCTCCTAAACCTACCCTCCAAAGCTGTACCATCGCAAATTAATATTAAGCCGAAAAAAAAATTTAGTTTTCAAGTTCTTTTATCATTGTTGTAATGAAAAATACGCCATTTTGTTTACTACGTTCTTAAGAGGATGTAACGCTCCATCCCAGAAGTTTAAAAAACAATAAACTAAGAGCAAGTATCACTGAACTATATATTATTTTCATGGACTTTAGTATGATCAAAATTTAGATTTAGTGCTAGCTTTAGGGTTAGGGTTGAAATTAGGGTTAGGTTTAGGATTAGGTTTAGAATTAGGGTTAGAATTAGGTTTAGGGTTAGGATTAGGTTTAGAATTAGGGTTAGAATTAGGTTTAGGGTTAGGTTTAGGATTAGGATTATTAGGTTTAGAATTAGGGTTAGGGTTAGAATTAGGGTTAGGGTTAGAATTTGGTTTAGGGTTAGGTTTAGTGCTAGGTTTAAGATTAGGTTTAGAATTAGGTTAGGGGTTTGGGGTTAGGTTTAGGTTGAGAATTAGGGTTAGTTTTAGGATTAAGTTTAGGTTTAGAATAGGTTTAGTGAAACCTAACCTTAAATCTAACCCTAAACCTATCACTAAACCTAACCCTAAACCTAGCACTAACCCTAAACCTAAATACTAAACCTAACCCTAAACCTAGCACTAACCCTATCCCTAAACACTAAACCTAACCCTAAACTTAATTCCCTAAACCTAGTACTAAACCTAAACCTAAATACTAACCCTAAACCTAATTCTAAACCTAACCCTAATTCTATACCTAATTCTTATTCTAAACCTAACCCTAAACCTAGCAGTAAACCTTTTATTTTGATCCTACTAAACCTAATCCTAAACTATAATATAGTGCTCCAAACGATATATAGTTCAGTGACATTTTTTTCTTTACTTCCTCTCCAGAACATCATAACAATATGGCGTTGCCTCTATTACAGCAATAATAAGGAACCGTAAAAACTAAATATTTTATTTTCGGCTTAATATTAATTTGCGATGGTACAGCTTTGGAGGGTAGGTTTATGAGCCTATTGTCTACGGTAGGACCACAGAAAGAACCGGATCAGGCGTGGGCGGCATAATATCGCCTATTACCATGACAGGTAAACTTAATGACAGGTAAACTGAATGACAGGTAAACCCAATGGCAGGTAAACTGAATGACAGGTAAACTTTATGACAGGTAAACTATATGACAGGTAAACTTTATGTGAGATGAACGTTTACGTCACTGTTTGAAAGTTTTCATTTAATAGAAGTTCGAGAAGTTCGTTGGATTACCAACACAAACGTCCGCTCATTAGTAGAAACAGTGAAAGTTGTCCGCTCATTAGTAGAAACAGTCAAAGTTGTCCGCTCATTAGTAGAAACAGTCAAAGTTGTCCGCTCATTAGTAGAAACAGTCAAAGTTGTCCGCTCATTAGTAGAAACAGTCAAAGTTGTCCGCTCATTAGTAGAAACAGTCAAAGTTGTCCGCTCACTATCTGCTTTGTTGTATGACCAGCTGCTTTATGACAGTTGCTTTGTTGTATGACCGGCTGCTTTATGACAGTTGCTTTGTTGTATGTTGTGAAGATGATGTGAGTGATGTTTTTGTTTTCTCAGCAACAATGCAACTAGGAAAAGAATTCAGCAAGGAATGGAAGCACTGCCAAGGACGTTAATGAAAAAGTTTTTAGATGAAAGTTCAAAGTAAGTACAACACAATCTCACAACACCATACAGCTAACATTTCTCATGTGTTGATATTTCATCCATACTTGCCACACATACATTTCTCATGTGTTGATTCCATTCATACATCTCACATTTCTCATGTGTTGATTCCATTCATACATCTCACATTTCTCATGTGTTGATATTACATCCATACATCTCACATTTCTCATGTGTTGCTATTACATTCCGTATATCTCACATTTCTCATGTGTTGATTCCATTCATACATCTCACATTTCTCATGTGTTGATATTACATCCATACATCTCACATTTCTCATGTGTTGATATTACATCCATACATCTCACATTTCTCATGTGTTGATATTACATCCATACATCTCACATGTGTTGCTATTACATTCATACATCTCACATTTCTCATGTGTTGATATTACATCCATACATCTCACATTTCTCATGTGTTGATATTACATCCATACATCTCACATTTCTCATGTGTTGATATTACATGCCGTATATCTCACATTTCTCATGTGTTGATATTACATCCATACATCTCACATTTCTCATGTGTTGCTATTACATCCATACATCTCACATTTCTCATGTGTTGCTATTACATCCATACATCTCACATTTCTCATGTCTTGCTATTACATTCCGTATATCTCACATTTCTCATGTGTTGCTATTACATTCCGTATAGCTCACATTTCTCATGTGTTGCTATTACATCCATACATCTCACATTTCTCATGTGTTGATATTACATTCATACATCTCACATGTCTCATGTGTTGATATTACATCCATACATCTCACATTTCTCATGTGTTGATATTACATCCATACATCTCACATGTCTCATGTGTTGATATTACATCCATACATCTCACATGTCTCATGTGTTGATATTACATTCATACATCTCACATTTCTCATGTGTTGATATTACATTCATACATCTCACATGTCTCATGTGTTGATATTACATCCATACATCTCACATTTCTCATGTCTTGCTATTACATTCCGTATATCTCACATTTCTCATGTGTTGCTATTACATTCCGTATATCTCACATTTCTCATGTGTTGCTATTACATCCATACATCTCACATTTCTCATGTGTTGATATTACATTCATACATCTCACATGTCTCATGTGTTGATATTACATCCATACATCTCACATTTCTCATGTGTTGATATTACATCCATACATCTCACATGTCTCATGTGTTGATATTACATCCATACATCTCACATTTCTCATGTCTTGCTATTACATTCCGTATATCTCACATTTCTCATGTGTTGCTATTACATTCCGTATATCTCACATTTCTCATGTGTTGCTATTACATCCATACATCTCACATTTCTCATGTGTTGATATTACATTCATACATCTCACATGTCTCATGTGTTGATATTACATCCATACATCTCACATTTCTCATGTGTTGATATTACATCCATACATCTCACATGTCTCATGTGTTGATATTACATCCATACATCTCACATGTCTCATGTGTTGATATTACATTCATACATCTCACATTTCTCATGTGTTGATATTACATTCATACATCTCACATTTCTCATGTGTTGATATTACATTCCGTATATCTCACATTTCTCATGTGTTGATATTACATTCCGTATATCTCACATTTCTCATGTGTTGATATTACATTCCGTATATCTCACATTTCTCATGTGTTGATATTACATTCCGTATATCTCATGTCTGGGGTATCTAGGAGGAGTAGCACCTCTAGTGGACAGGCAGTCGTACGGAAGTCACGGTCGTACCCTCTTTTTGAGGGTAGCTTGGCTCATTTTTGGTCCCCACTCGGTACCCAACTCTCGCCTGTGGTTCCCAGAAGCTGTAGCATGCGCAGCGGCCACACCCCGGAAACGGCTTTGACTGGCCGGCTAAACCAGGTAGAGGGTATCTGACGTGTTTATGGCACTCAGTACACTGGGGTTCTGTCAAACCTAGCATGTGAAGTCTGGACTTGGCGGCCTGTGCGTAACGTCACAAAACTAGACAAATCGGACAGAAAGGCAGATACCAGCACAGTGCTGTGGAGCACTATAGAGCAGGACAAGACACACAGAAAGTCTCTGGTCATCCACTGCACCCAAACTTGTTCCCGGACGTCTTGACCAAATCTTGCTTCCGGAAAAGGATGGGTTTTAGGGCGAGAGAGTGAGGTCGACGTAGTGCGCGAATCCTCCTAACTTAAATCCAAATCCCACTGGAAGCCGTAGCTTCAACCCTGCATACAGTCGGCTCAGACCATATGGTCGTTCAACACTGACACAGAGCAGCAGTGGAGTCCGGCAGCCACTTGAGCGGCTGAACAGCCCTTTTTAGGAGTGCACTGCTCACCTCCATAGCATGAGGACAGGGCTAGAAAAGGTGCCCTAAAAATTGCCTAATCTAAACTACCCTAGCCAGCCTACCGCAGTTGGCGGGAACCCTTTACAAGCGGTCGATATTCAAAGAAAAAGACGAGGATAGTTCCTCTTACCATAGGCGCATGGAATGTGCGCACACTACTTGACAACGACACATCTGATAGACCACAAAGACTAACTACACTAGTAGCCAGGGAGCTCCACAGATACAACATAGACATAGCAGCACTAAGCGAGACTCGGCTTGCAGATGAAGGTGAACTCTGCGAAAGAGGAGCTGAATATACATTTTTCTGGAGCGGTAGTAGTACTGAAGTACGACGTGAATCTGGAGTCGGCTTTGCCATAAAAACATCATTAGTATTTAAACTATTCAGGCCTCCTATAGGAATTAGTGACAGGCTCAGGACCCTAAAGCATCCCTTTACAAAATGGAAAGAAACACATTTCCATTGTTAGCTGTGTGACAGGTCAGCGAAAGTGACGTGTGTTTGGCGCGTTTAATGTCTAGGGGATGATTAATTTTGAAAGCTATCACACACCAACCCGTCAGCATATAATTCGGGAGCAGGCACGCAACGAGACAAGCAATGAATGAGAGATACAAAGTTAAAAATTGAAGAAATGAAGCGGCCATAGACAGACTACAGCAAGTACCAATAAATGAAAAAAAGGGATGACCCACCTACGCTAAAAGAAACTGATCTTGCCATTCAACAGCTCGCAAGCGGAAAAGTCCCAGGTGCTGACTCCATTCCCGCAGAGGTCTACAAAAAAGGTGGATTAGCCCTGATTGAAAGACTTCATGAACTGTTCTTAATTATGTGGGAACAAGAGTCAATACCACAAGTCTTTAAAGATGCCACATTGTCCATCTATACTAGCGAAAAGGAAACCGCCAAATCTGCGACAACCACAGAGGAATATCTCTTCTCTCTTGCTGGAAAAATCCTTGCACGCATCCTACTAAATCGGCTCATGCAACACATAGAATATGGTCTACTACCAGAAGTGTGGCTTCAGAACAGAGCTAGGAACCATAAACATCTTTGCGGCAAGGCAGCTCCAGGGAAATGTCAAGAACAAAAAACTGTAAGATTATGTCAAAGTATGGCTGTCCACAAAAATTCATAACCATGATGAGACTATTTCATGATGGCATGAAGGCTCGTATCCAAGAAAGTGGAGAACCATCAGAGCCCTTCAAAGTATCAAACGGGGTAAAACAAGGCTGTGTCCTAGCACCTACACTGTTCAGTATCATGTTCTCTGCTATGCTGACAGATGCATTCACAAATAGAGAAAACAGCGGGAAAAATATAACATACAGATTTGATGGTGGCCTATTCAACCCGAGGCGGCTCAAAGCAAAGTCAAAAATAAAATCAACAGTAATCAGGGACTTGCTATTTGCTGACGACTGTGCCTGCTCTGAAAATGATCTGCAGAGCATCGTCAGTGACTTCTCAAGAGCATGCTCAGACTTTGGCCTTACCATCAACACAAAAAGACTTATATTTACCTGTTCCAGGGAAAGCCTACTCGGATCCAAGCATCAAGATAAATGGGTATGATATAAACGCAGTGGACAGATTCACATATCTTGGCAGCACGCTCTCCAGAAACGGAAAGATCGATAATGAAATCGACCTGCGTATCGCCAAGGCCAGTGCATTCTATGGCAGACTGTCTAAAAACGTCTGGAACAGACGAGGTATCACCACAAATACAAAGCTAGGGATCTATCGAGCTGTCATCCTCCCTACATTGCTCTATGCCTCAGAAACATGGACAGTGTACAGAAAATATGCAAAGAAACTGAACCACTTCCACATGACATGTCTAAGAACAATACTGAATGTCAAATGGCAAGACAAAATATCAGATGCGTAAGTCCTTCGAAGAGCGGGTCTGCAAAGCATCCACACAATCCTGATGTAGTCCCAGCTGTTCATCAATTATACTTAGAGGACATAACTTTTCATCAATTATACTTAGAGGACAGAGCTGTTCATCACTTATACTTAGAGGACATAGATGTTTGTCATATTTAGAGAACAGCGCTGTTCATCACTTATACTTAGAGGACAGAGATGTTTGTCATATTTAGAGGACAGAGCTGTTCATCACTTATACTTAGAGGACAGAGCTGTTCATCACTTATACTTAGAGGACAGAGCTGTTCATCACTTATACTTAGAGGACAGAGCTGTTCATCACTTATACTTAGAGGACAGAGCTGTTCATCACTTATACTTAGAGGACAGAGCTGTTCATCACTTATACTTAGAGGACAGAGCTGTTCATCACTTATACTTAGAGGACAGAGCTGTTTATTACATAGAGGACAGAGCTGTTTATCTTTACAACAAGTCTAGGTAGAAAGAACAGATTCTGTCTTGAATGGAGTCTCTATTACTCTCTATAGTCCCATGCCGGGTGAACGAATATTTCGGATTAAGAGAAACTAAAATTAACATAATTATAAAACAAGAAAATATTAGAAATACTGTTTTTAAACAACAAAACCTATATTGAGTGTAGCTATTATTATTATTATAAAATGTGTAATAGGTCAAGCTAACAAGAGTAATTCTGTGCGATAAGAGCGCTATTTCACAGCTTGTAAAGGTTCTGGATGACTTTGATAATGTTTTTATTGATGTTGTACTTTTCCATTGTCGCACAGAGTGTCCCATGCAATACTCTGTCGCAAGACAGAAAAAGTAAAAATATTCTTTGGTGTTGAAAGTATTTCTCGCAGAATATCCTGAGGTATAGGATTTGTTCTGTTGTGCTGCAGCCATGTCTAAACCCTGTTTGTGCTTCTAATTTAATCTAGTCTGCTCTCGGTTTTAGCCAGTTTCATATAATTGTAACAGATCTTTGATGCATTAGTCGCTACTATACATTGTATATATTAATGAGATTTAAGTAGATAGAGCTGACATCTAGATCTACTTAACTTATGAAATTAATCTATTAATCTCATTTAATCTATAATATATATAGATAAACTATTGCAAACACATTTCCATACGGGTTAGATCTAGTGTATTCTACACATTTAGATATAGATGCGCGATGTATACGGTGGATATCGACTTTGTATTTTCATTGTTGCCTTATAAAGGCGAGGATCTTGCACAGTATGTCTTAGAAATTAAAGTACAGAGACACGAACCTAGGTTTTTCAAAGTTCCGATACTTGGTGTGCAATCATAAAACAGCACCTATCTAAATAAATTGTATGTAGAAATAAAATACGTATGCATATTATAGTATATATAGGTCTGTGGTTTTATATTTGATAACTTTTTAAAATAGAAAATTAACTTTCGTAACTTCTACTAAGATATATATATATATATATATATGTCTAGCATGTGCGTACATTTTATGACAGAGTGCACCCTTGTATGACCTTACCAACTATACACTTGTACACACTAAATGTATTTGTCTTGCACCGAAACTGTTCGTGGCACTAGGACACACACACACACACAATTTTTCTAGACAAAGTCCAGATTTTTAATGGACGAAAAAAAGAAGTCATATGTTTGAAATGGAGTGACTTGCAAATAGTGATGTCCCTTTGAAGCTCCCCACGGAATGGGAAAGGTTAGGGTCAAGGGTCAAGGGTCAACAATAGGTGGGAGAGCATTTCGATGTGCAGGAGTAAAAAATGAAAAATTGGGGTGGGGGGTGGAAGCGGGGGTTGGGCCAAAAAAACAATCTTGAATATATTTAAAATTTCGATATTGAAATAAGAAGTCCAAGACAAAGAAATTGAATCTAGAGGGCGGAGAGAGGGGCAGGGGGGAAATTAATACTAGATTCCCTGGCAATAAGTATCTTGGGAGAGTGGGGGGAGGGCGTCACAAAACGTGTCCTTCCAATTCTAGTCAAGGATTTTAAAAAATAAATGGACCGGAGAGGGTGGGGGGTCCAGTGAAAGGGGAGAAAAAAGAAGAGAGGAAAGTTCCATGTAACCGATACTAGAATTCATGGGTTACAAAATGGAGTTTGTGGAATCGTTAAAATGCCGGCAGTTTTATTTGGAGTGCAAAAACAAAGGGAGGGGGGATTCCGGTCTAAATAAACATGAAAGCCTGAAAACAAATCAACTACGTATACCATACATCACTACCTATATCATACATCACTACCTATACCATACATATCTACCTATATCATACATCACTACCTATATCATACATATCTACCTATATCATACATCACTACCTATATCATACATCACTACCTATATCATACATCACTACTTATACCATACATATCTACCTATATCATACATCACTACCTATATCATACATATCTACCTATATCATACATCACTACCTATATCATACATCACTACCTATATCATACATCACTACTTATACCATACATATCTACCTATATCATACATCACTACCTATATCATACATCACTACCTATATCATACATCACTACCTATATCATACATCACTACCTATATCATACATCACTACCTATATCATACATCACTACCTATATCATACATCACTACCTATATCATACATCACTACCTATATCATACATCACTACCTATATCATACATCACTACCTATATCATACATCACTACCTATATCATACATCACTACCTATATCATACATCACTACCTATACCATACATCACTACCTATATCATACATCACTACCTAGATCATACATCACTACCTAGATCATACATCACTACCTATATCATACATCACTACCTATATCATACATCACTACCTATATCATACATCACTACCTATATCATACATCACTACCTATATCATACATCACTACCTATATCATACATATCTACCTATATCATACATATCTACCTATATCATACATATCTACCTATATCATACATCACTACCTATATCATACATCACTACCTATATCATACATCACTACCTATATCATACATATCTACCTATATCATACATCACTACCTATATCATACATCACTACCTATATCATACATCACTACCTATATCATACATCACTACCTATATCATACATCACTACCTATATCATACATCACTACCTATATCATACATCACTACCTATATCATACATCACTACCTATATCATACATCACTACCTATATCATACATCACTACCTATATCATACATCACTACCTATATCATACATCACTACCTATATCATACATCACTACCTATATCATACATCACTACCTATATCATACATCACTACCTATATCATACATCACTACCTATACCATACATCACTACCTATATCATACATCACTACCTATACCATACATCACTACCTATACCATACATCACTACCTATATCATACATATCTACCTATATCATACATCACTACCTATATCATACATCACTACCTATATCATACATCACTACCTATATCATACATCACTACCTATACCATACATCACTACCTATATCATACATATCTACCTATATCATACATCACTACCTATATCATACATATCTACCTATATCATACATCACTACCTATATCATACATCACTACCTATATCATACATATCTACCTATATCATACATCACTACCTATATCATACATATCTACCTATATCATACATCACTACCTATATCATACATATCTACCTATATCATACATCACTACCTATATCATACATATCTACCTATATCATACATCACTACCTATATCATACATATCTACCTATATCATACATCACTACCTATATCATACATATCTACCTATATCATACATCACTACCTATATCATACATCACTACCTATATCATACATCACTACCTATATCATACATCACTACCTATATCATACATCACTACCTATATCATACATCACTACCTATATCATACATCACTACCTATATCATACATCACTACCTATATCATACATCACTACCTATATCATACATCACTACCTATATCATACATCACTACCTAGATCATACATCACTACCTATATCATACATCACTACCTATATCATACATCACTACCTAGATCATACATCACTACCTATATCATACATCACTACCTATATCATACATCCCTACCTATATCATACATCACTACCTATATCATACATCACTACCTAGATCATACATCACTACCTATATCATACATCACTACCTATATCATACATCACTACCTATATCATAAATCACTACCTATATCATACATCACTACCTATATCATACATCACTACCTATATCATACATCACTACCTATATCATACATCACTACCTATATCATACATCACTACCTATATCATACATCACTACCTATACCATACATCACTACCTATATCATACATATCTACCTATATCATACATCACTACCTATATCATACATCACTACCTATATCATACATCACTACCTATATCATACATCACTACCTATACCATACATCACTACCTATATCATACATATCTACCTATATCATACATCACTACCTATATCATACATATCTACCTATATCATGCATCACTACCTATATCATACATCACTACCTATATCATACATCACTACCTATATCATACATCACTACCTATATCATACATCACTACCTATATCATACATCACTACCTATATCATACATCACTACCTATATCATACATCACTACCTATATCATACATCACTACCTATATCATACATCACTACCTATATCATACATCACTACCTATATCATACATCACTACCTAGATCATACATCACTACCTATATCATACATCACTACCTATATCATACATATCTACCTATATCATACATCACTACCTATATCATACATCACTACCTATACCATACATCACTACCTATATCATACATCACTACCTATATCATACATCACTACCTATACCATACATCACTACCTATATCATACATCACTACCTATATCATACATCACTACCTATATCATAAATCACTACCTATATCATACATCACTACCTATATCATACATCACTACCTATATCATACATCACTACTTATACCATACATATCTACCTATACTATACATCACTACCTATATCATACATCACTACCTATATCATACATCACTACCTATACCATACATCACTACTTATACCATACATCACTACCTATACCATACATCACTACCTATACCATACATTACTATCTATATCATACATCACTACCTATACCATACATCACTAATTATATCATACATCACTACCTATACCATACATCACTACCTATACCACACATAACTACTTATACCATACATCACTACCTATACCATACATTACTACTTATACGCTTTCTTAATGGTTTGTACATTAAACATCTCACAAAACATTCGGATAGTCTATGTTAGTTAAACAGTTATATTTGTTCTTCTTGTCTGTGTTTTAGACACAAGTTAAGTTTGAACAGAAAATTGGACGCCATAGCTGGCCGTGAACTATTTGACTATATCATGAGATTGAAACAGACTGAGACCAAGGATGGACGTACTTATGAAATTGTAAGTTTAGATGTTAGTCTTACAATGACAAGTTCCCAGGGTCCAGACATTTAGGTTGTTTACCTGATTGATTGTTTGATGATATTTTGTTTCCTCATTTGTGAAATTAAATAGAACCCAATCAGATCAGGTCAGCAGTGGTGTCCACCAGGGATGTGTGCTCGGACCTACTTGTACTTGTATGGCATATACTTTTCCTGTCTACTGCATTATGCTTACAACCACTATCAACTAAAGTGTTTGTTTCTTCTCCTCTATAAAACCTTTCAACGTATCCATAGTGAGGTTAAAAACCAAAGTTAGGAAGGGGCACTAATCAGGGAACTCCTCTACGCTGATGATGCAGCTATTGTGGCAACTCCTATACACTAATGATGCAACTATTGTGGCATCTCCTATACACTGATGATGCAACTATTGTGGCATCTCCTATACACTAATGATGCAACTATTGTGGCATCTCCTATACACTAATGATGCAGCTATTGTGGCAACTCCTATACACTAATGATGCAACTATTGTGGCAACTCCTATACACTGATGATGCAACTATTTTGGCATCTCCTATACACTAATGATGTAGCTATTGTGGCAACTCCTATACACTGATGATGCAACTATTGTGGCAACTCCTATACACTAATGATGCAGCTATTGTGGCAACTCCTATACACTGATGATGCAACTATTGTGGCATCTCCTATACACTGATGATGCAACTATTGTGGCATCTCCTATACACTAATGATGCAACTATTGTGGCATCTCCTATACACTAATGATGCAGCTATTGTGGCAACTCCTATACACTGATGATGCAACTATTGTGGCAACTCCTATAAACTGGTGATGCAACTATTGTGGCATCTCCTATACACTAATGATGCAGCTATTGTGGCAACTCCTATACACTGATGATGCAACTATTGTGGCAACTCCTCTACGCTGATGATGCAACTATTGTGGCAACTCCTATACACTGATGATGCAGCTATTGTGGCAACTCCTATACACTGATGATGCAGCTATTGTGGCAACTCCTATACACTAATGATGCAGCTATTGTGGCAACTCCTATACACTAATGATGCAGCTATTGTGGCAACTCCTATACACTAATGATGCAGCTATTATGGCAACTCCTATACACTAATGATGCAGCTATTGTGGCAACTCCTATACACTGATGATGCAACTATTGTGGCAACTCCTATACACTGATGATGCAACTATTGTGGCATCTCCTATACACTGATGATGCAACTATTGTGGCCACTCCTATACACTGATGATGCAACTATTGTGGCATCTCCTATACACTGATGATGCAACTATTGTGGCCACTCCTATACACTGATGATGCAGCTATTGTGGCCACTCCTATACACTGATGATGCAGCTATTGTGGCAACTCCTCCACACTTATGATGCAGCTATTGTGGCTGAGTCTGTTACTCAGCACCTGTTAACAGACTATATGCCAGAAATTATAGCTCAACAGAAGCAGAAAGATAAAAGGGCTACACCGTCTGGTGATTACAAATGCCAAAAGCAGAAAGCTGAAAGTGCTACATCGTCTGGTGATTACAAATGCCCAACCTGTGAGCGCAGTTTTGTAACTATGACTGGCCTCTTTAGTCATATGAGAAGTTGCAAAGATTTAAGATCCTCTCTGGGAACGTAAAATACCACAACACAGATGTTTGATGACACACATTGGCACAGGCACCAAAAGACATACAGACAGACATACATTAAGATTGATTTCTTCACCTTCACCTTTTCATGAGTTTTATTCCTAGGGACCAGAAGATAGAGAGACATTAAGATTGATTTCTTCACCTTTTCATGAGTTTTATTCCTAGGGACCAGAAGATAGAGAGACATTAAGATTGATTTCTTCACCTTTTCATGAGTTTTATTCCTAGGGACCAGAAGATAGAGAGACATTAAGATTGATTTCTTCACCTTTTCATGAGTTTTATTCCTAGGGACCAGAAGATAGAGAGACATTAAGATTGATTTCTTCACCTTTTCATGAGTTTTATTCCTAGGGACCAGAAGATAGAGAGACATTAAGATTGATTTCTTCACCTTTTCATGAGTTTTATTCCTAGGGACCAGAAGATAGAGAGACATTAAGATTGATTTCTTCACCTTTTCATGAGTTTTATTCCTAGGGACCAGAAGATAGAGAGACATTAAGATTGATTGTTTGATGACTTTTATTCCTAGGGACCAGAAGATAGAGAGACATTAAGATAGATTGTTTGATGACTTTTATTCCTAGGGACCAGAAGATAGAGAGACATTAAGAATGATTTCTTCACCTTCACCTTTTCCATAGTTTTATTCCTAGGGACCAGAAGATAGAGAGACATTAAGATTGATTTCTTCACCTTTTCATGAGTTTTATTCCTAGGGACCAGAAGATAGAGAGACATTAAGATTGATTGTTTGATGACTTTTATTCCTAGGGACCAGAAGATAGAGAGACATTAAGATTGATTGTTTGATGACTTTTATTCCTAGGGACCAGAAGATAGAGAGACATTAAGATTGATTGTTTGATGACTTTTATTCCTAGGGACCAGAAGATAGAGAGACATTAAGATTGATTTCTTCACCTTCACCTTTTCATGAGTTTTATTCCTAGGGACCAGAAGATAGAGAGACATTAAGATTGATTGTTTGATGACTTTTTTTCCTAGGGACCAGAAGATAGAGAGACATTAAGAATGATTTCTTCACCTTTTCATGAGTTTTATTCCTAGGGACCAGAAGATAGAGAGACATTAAGAATGATTTCTTCACCTTTTCATGAGTTTTATTCCTAGGGACCAGAAGATAGAGAGACATTAAGATTGATTGTTTGATGACTTTTATTCCTAGGGACCAGAAGATAGAGAGACATTAAGATTGATTGTTTGATGACTTTTATTCCTAGGGACCAGAAGATAGAGAGACATTAAGATTGATTTCTTCACCTTCACCTTTTCATGAGTTTTATTCCTAGGGACCAGAAGATAGAGAGACATTAAGATTGATTGTTTGATGAGTTTTATTCCTAGGGACCAGAAGATAGAGAGACATTAAGATTGATTTCTTCACCTTCACCTTTTCATGAGTTTTATTCCTAGGGACCAGAAGATAGAGAGACATTAAGAATGATTTCTTCACCTTTTCATGAGTTTTATTCCTAGGGACCAGAAGATAGAGAGACATTAAGAATGATTTCTTCACCTTTTCATGAGTTTTATTCCTAGGGACCAGAAGATAGAGAGACATTAAGATTGATTGTTTGATGACTTTCATTCCTAGGGACCAGAAGATAGAGAGATTAAGATTGATTGTTTCATGACTTTCATTCCTAGGGAAAAGAAGAAAGATAGAGAGACATTAAGATTGATTGTTTGATAACTTTCATACCTAGGGACCAGAAGAAAGATAGAGAGACATTAAGATTGATTGTTTGATGACTTTCATTCCTAGGGAAAAGAAGAAAGATAGAGAGACATTAAGATTGATTGTTTGATAACTTTCATACCTAGGGACCAGAAGAATTTGTTTGTGCCAGTAAAATTGTCTTAGCCCTTCCAGCGAGTTCACTCAAAATCATCCAATGGGAGCCATTAAAGTAAGTGCTAGTCTTTGTATGTGCTACTTAGAGCTGGTCCTACCTTCTATATGCTGCTTAGATTTGAACCTTTCAGTATGTGCTGCTTAGAGCTGGTTCTACCTGCTATATGCTGCTTAGATTTGAACCTTTCAGTATGTGCTGCTTAGAGCTGGTTCTACCTGCTATATGCTGCTTAGATTTGAACCTTTCAGTATGTGCTGCTTAGAGCTGGTTCTACCTGCTATATGCTGCTTAGATTTGAACCTTTCAGTATGTGCTGCTTAGAGCTGGTTCTACCAGCAATGTTCTGCTTAGAGTTGGTCCAACTACGGTGCTAAGCAATGGGCATTTTGAGTTGGGGCTGACTATTAATCGATGTACCAGAAACGTTGTGGCCGCTTTGAGACAGAAGACAAGCAGGACCTCCTTGAATCCTTTCACGAGATAGTGTTAATGAGAACTACTAGCACCAATGTGTCCAATAGCAACTCGTGAAGCTAAATCTGGCTGTTAGGGCAAGAAAATGAAATGTAATAATAAGTCACGAGAGCAATAGTTAACAGTCACATTTGGCGTTCATTTGCTTTTGATAAAAATCCGCAACAACCTTTTTTCGATAGCTATACTTTTGCGACATTTTTGTAAGAAAATTAAAGCCAAAAGAACGAATTCATACAATCATTTAGCGTTAAGAACCTAGTTTAGAAAATAAGTTGTTTTTTTTCTTGACGCTTAAGCAAGAAAATGAAATCTAGAATAAGTTGGAAATGCAATATCAAACTGTCATTATGCATTCATTTAGTTTTCATAAAAATCCGGAACATCTTATCATCTATAATGAAATTTTATCTTTGAATGGCAACAAAAAAACAACTATTAGTTTTAACCATTTTTTGGCGTTAATTTGTTTGTACTTTTTTTTAAATCCGAAAAAAAAAGAACATGTTATCGTTAATGAGACTTTGGCAATGTTTTGACAAGTAAATAAAATGACATCATTTAGAAAAACGAATTCTGATATCATTTGATCTGAATGTGCTTTTACAAAAATATCCATAACAACCTATTTTCGATATTGAGATTTTTGGGTGTTTTTGATGTTATATAAGTCAGAAGAGCAGTTTTAAACATTCATTTAGCTTTAATTGGTTTTTTTATTTTAAAAAAATCGGAGCAACCTAATATCGACACTGAAATTTACCTACGTTCTAACCAGAAGAATGTTATGTAATAGGCCTACTATAAGTCAGGAGAGCGATTTCAGTTTTCATTATGAAAATGTGAAACAACCTATTCTCGATTTTTTTTCTTATATAACATTACATTTTTTAGCCAAAAGGTGAAATCAGATTTTCAAAAGATTTTTTTTTGCTATAGAAACGCGAAAGACTGACGCACAACGGCTTTTCGGAAAAAAATAATTCTGATTATTAAAGAGTTTCAATGTATGAAATTCGCTGCATAAAAAGTCGATTTAAAAAAAATGTGCGTGACATTTAGGCCTACACACAAAGTGAATTTCTTAATTGGATGATAAAGAAATTCTTCGTGGTGTGCGATCTTGAAGCCAATGTGTCCTGAAGTCAACACCGTGAAATAGAGCGTGACCCAGTAATGCAGGGGTGGGCAACATTTTTGTATCGAGGGCCGCATTAAAAAAAGTTTGGTAATGGCGGGCCGCATATATATATATACGATTTTTTAAAATTGTTGTTGTCTTTTTATATCACAATATCCCCACAAATATACAGTTGTAATTAATGTGCAGTATTTTACTTCTTACACTCGTGCATAATGTTTCTTAACTGTGAAACTTTCTTACTATTTGTTACCCCTGTGTGTGACTGCTGTCAAATCACAGTCAGTCAACATTGACCAGTGATTATACTTGTTTAGTTTCCACAAAAAATTGCTTGCTCACTGAATGAGACAATTTATGTTCCGGAAGTTAAATGTCGGGACGAGCGAAGCCTTCCCTTGTGGAGCATCACCAGAAAATGCTGACCATGTCCTTTAATGGTGCATACTAAATTAAGGGTCCCGAACAAGATTCTCCAAAGACTATTCGGAGAACTGCCTGATCTGGAAACCACTACACGGTTCATCTCAGTTATAGGATTGCTGATCTGAACCCTTCAACATGTAAAATGATAACGAAGAAGAAGAACTGATGTGTGTGTACCCAAATTGTGTGAACAACGGCAGTTTTTTAAAGTGTGGAAATACAGCTTCTGGCACCCATAAAACTCCCGTGGTAGTGATGACTGGAACTTCTCTTTGCTTTGAGTTATGTCCTGTGGAGCTGAATCGGCTTCTCTTAATAAGTGCTGCATTTTTAATCATTTCACTAAAGATAGTTTCACCTTTAAGCAAAGGAAATTGACAAAAAAACTATATTTTGCTTGCCTGTAGAAATGGGAGAGCCTTGTTTGAAAAGATTTAACATGTATTTGCATTTCATATGTAAACAATCAATTGCAATATTTTGTTTTCCACTCTTCATTAGAAATAGTGGTAACAAGGTCACAGTCAAGTTCCTTCAAGTAACATAACAATTTCATCCTTGAGATTATATACTCTTCTCCATTGCCTTGCCCATGCTAAGCTAGCGGAGACATTGGATTAATTATTCATAAATCAGAGCTACCCGTGGTTAACTCCCCTAGTTGAATTAAATTACATTCTACATTATATTATAACTACTTAATGATTAAATTATATATGCAGCTTTGTGCAAACTTTCCTGTTTCAAGTTTATGGTTCTCTGTCAAAAATTAAGCTCCATTTGTTGTTACTCTTGTCATCTTGTTCCAAGCCTGCCCAACACTCAGACATTGTGTCTTGTATTGAGTGTATTGATGTATAGCCAATAAGCATAATCTCCGTTAACACTTTTTATAACGAGACTGTTTCAATAATTTATATAGATATTTTTTTTAAATATTTGCATTTTTATATCTATATACTGTGGGCACACCTGATTTCTGTAGGTGTCGGCGGGCCGCATAAAACACCTCGACGGGCCGCATGTGGCCCGCGGGCCGTAATTTGCCCACCCCTGCAGTAATGGATTCATACACTGCGGGGAATCTTCCGATTAAACTGGAAGTGAAGAGCTCTCTGGGAAATCCTTCACTGTGGACAAAGGAATTATATATAGTTCGTCCATCGTGGTTCGATGATGACCACTTTGTCATCCAGGGGGCTGAGGGCTTTGCACTGGGGTTTTATGCCTCCTCATGTGGCTGGTGATACCTATGTGAGCCCGGAATGTTCGGCCGCACACTGGGCAGGTTATTCCAGCTGGAGCTAGTGTCAATTGTCTTGCTTTTCTTTTCTGGCGTTTTTCTTCTGCCAGCGTTGTTCTTTTTTCCTCAGCAACCTGTGCGCCAGTTTTCACAGCGCGACGCCATGATGCTCTGTCATGTGCCTCTGTCTCCCAGGTGCCAGGGTCTATGCTGAACGCCTTTAGAGAAGCTTTGAGGGTGTCACTGAAGCGCTTTCTTTGCCCACCTTGCGAGTGCTTTCCTTCGCTTAGTTGGCCATACAAGAGTAGTTTAGGGATCCGGTGGTCTTCCATTCTGTAGACGTGACCTGCCCATCGCAGCTGGGACTGCCTCAGGATTGTGTGGATGCTTTGCATACACGCTCTTCGAAGGACTTCTGTATCTGGTATTTTATCTTGCCATTTGACATTTAGTAGGCTATTTTTCTCAGACATGTCATGTGGAAGTGGTTTAGTTTAGTTTTTAGTAATTATAGAAGGGCTGGCCGCGCCGATACCAGAAATGGTGAATAGAAATCTCTTCATTTACTTCCTTCTATTAAGTCTAATTTATAGCCTATTTTACTTTCCTGACAGATCTAGTCTGGTCTCTGAAGTCTAATTTATAGCCTATTTTACTTTCCTGACAGATCTAGTCTGGTCTCTGAAGTCTAATTTATAGCCTATTTTACTTTCCTGACAGATCTAGTCTGGTCTCTGAAGTCTAATTTATAGCCTATTTTACTTTCCTGACAGATCTAGTCTGGTCTCTGAAGTCTAATTTATAGCCTATTTTACTTTCCTGACAGATCTAGTCTGGTCTCTGAAGTCTAATTTATAGCCTATTCTACTTTCCTGACAGATCTAGTCTGGTCTCTGAAGTCTAATTTATAGCCTATTCTACTTTCCTGACAGATCTAGTCTGGTCTCTGAAGTCTAATTTATAGCCTATTTCCTGACAGATCTAGCCTGGTCTCTGAAGTCTAATTTATAATCTATTTCCTGACAGATCTAGCCTGGTCTCTGAAGCCCTTGACTCAGTCAGATCTGTGCCAGTTAGTACGGTGGTCATGACCTTCAGTCAACGTCACTGGCAAGACAACCCAAACAAAAAAGCCAGTGTACTTTTCACGGATGAATCAATTAGTCAGGTAGTAGAACTGGGTCAATCTCCAGACTCTAGGGCTTACGTCCTGCAGGCCAGCTTCGCCGAGGGAGATAGAGTCAGAGACCTAGAAACCTTGAACTTGTACAAATCTGCCGGCAGTTCTCAGCTTGGAGAAAACCAAGTTTCACAGGAACTCAGCGACCACATCATTACTAAGTTGAGCTCCGTCTTCGGGACCCAGTTTAGCAAACCTTTGAGCTCCATGGGCGTATTCTGGACCAAGTATCCCCAAAGCGGTGGCCAGACTGTCTGGAAAGCTAACCGACACTATGACTTGGTCAAGAGCATTATTGAGCACCCGTCAATAGAAGATGACGTCTACGTCGTGGGCAGTGACTTTGCTTGGGGCAACTTGCAGTTCTGGACAGAGGGATCCTTGGAGACTGTTGAAAATGTTTTGTTTAAATACTTCGTATAGATTGACAGCGCACTTTCATCTGATAATACAAAGTATTTATTGCAGAGTTTAGTTATTGTAAAATGTTGTAGCTCCAATTAAAAAAATGATTATATTGCTTTAAAATAAAGAAAGAGTCTACTATGTCAATGTATTCTAATCTTGAATGACCAACCAATCATCTTTCTTGATACATATCTTACATGTTCCGCAAGGTTGTTTTAGTGGAAGTGGAAATGGTTTTAAGCGCACTATAAAATGCTTTCAACGACATGCGTCTCAGCCTCTGACAACCAGTACAACGTCTGGCCTACACGTGCAGTTCAGAGCCTGGCGGAGCCGACACAAGAACGTAGCAAGTAAATGACGCTTGAACCAATAAGCTCCGAGGAGAAGGGGCTTGTTAACCTTGGCTCCCACCAATGGCGGATCCAGGGGGGGGGGGCGGTAGGGGCGATCGCCCCCCCCCCCCCACTCGGACGAATTTTAGTATAGAAATCATACAATTTGTATACGAATTTATTACTTATGTTAATAATATATACTAATTATTTATATTTCAACCTATTTTTAGATTATTTCCCCCCCCCAGTATGTTGGCCGATTTGGTGGGGTCGGGAGGGGGCGATGGTATTAATACCGCCCCCCCAAATACACTTTTGAGTGGGGGGGGGGCGGTCCAATTAATTTGTAGAGATCAAAGTTTGCTAACAGAATCAATTAAATATCTATATGGTTCAAACTTGTTACTGATATTTTAACCGATCTTAATATTATGTCGTTCCCTATTTGCCGATTGGTGGGTGGAGGGCGAATACCTCTACTGCCCTTCCCACCTAAACCCTTTGAGTTGGGGAGGGGTCGATTTTATGGAGAAATCATAGTTTGTGAACAAAATTAGTTGAATTAATATATAAATTTTATATTATGTCGCTCCCCTTCTGGTATCTTAGCTGATTCGGTGGGGTTGGGGGAGGGCGATTGCATGTACCACCCTCCCCATTCTAGCCCTCTGAGTGCTGGGGGGGGGCGGTCCTATTTTTTATGGAGAATCATAGTTTGTGAACAAAATTAGATTATCTATATAAAAATAAACTACGTATTGATATGTGACCCATTGTATATTATGTCGCACCACACTCTAATCTCAAATTGTATCATTAGTAAATTTAAATGAAAAAGGGTTGTACAAACCGGAGGGGCGATACATGCAGTCGCATTTCCCCAATCGGACAAATCAATACTTTTTCTTTTTGTATTATAGTTAAAAAATTACAAAAATATGTCACTAATATAATTTATATATACTATCAATTAAATTCTTATATCGAATCGCCCCACACCTCTTCTTTAATGCCAAATGTAATATTTAGCAGAAATTATTAAAGGAGGGAGGATTAATTGTTTTCACTCTACCGCCCCTCCCATTTCCAGACAGAGTTTATGTAATTTCACATGAATTTATCATAATTATTTTAAGAGAGACTTTGCATTGGAAAAGTTACAATTAAAACGAAATTTTTCAGTATAAGAGTCATGATTAAGATGAGTAATCTTTCCATAGTCGCCTTTTCCCAACCTTTACTCAATCTGATATTTTTCTAGTTAAATAAATTTAGGATTATAACTCACAATTTATACTTCCATTTTATTGAATATAATTTATCGAATAATTTTTTTTGGGCGGCGATCCTCAAAGCCAAAATCTAAATATGTGGGGTATCTTTTCAAGGAACAAATCGGTTTTATTTGCAATGTATTAAGGGCCTATAAATTCATATTTGAATATTTTTCAAGTAAAACATTATTCAAAACGTCCTTTTTTAATAGTATGAATAATGTGCTTTAAGTCAGGAGAATTCGTTTCTGCAGTGAAGAATGCAAGAAAACAATTTTGGCGTCGGGGCTTCGCCCCGAACTCCATTGATGAATAGTGAGCTGTGGATGTCTGGAGAATGCGTTTCTGCAATGAAGAATGCAAAACGGGGCGATTGATGAATAATGAGCTGTAGATGTCAGGAGAATGCAATGACGAATGCAAGAAAACAATTTTGGCGGCGGGGCTTCGCCCCGAACCCCACTAAGGTACCTTATAGCGCTGCCCCAGTTGTTTTGTTTTTCGCAGAAGGTTGAGAAATGCTACTTTTTTATTCTCATTTATATATGTATGTGTGTGTGTGTGTACGCGCGCTGTACGCACGTTTATGCATAGGGTTAGGGTTTTCTGGGCGTTAGGGTTAGGGTTTGGAAAAAAAATCGCCCATTTAACATTTAAAATCTTCCTTTTTTTCAACTAACAAACATTTCCACATAGACTAATTACTTGTTGTATTACTTAATCTGTCTTATAAATTATTGATAGGCTTATTTTAATTCTACAAGAGACTTCCACTCGCGTTCAATCTGAATGTATTCACCGTGTTGGATACAATGCACCGTGTTTATGACAAATGTCAACAGGCATCTATTACAATAACTGCATTTTCAATGAAAAATCTTTAACAAATCTAATGATAGATTGGAATTCCGTGAACAGTAGATGAGTAAAACTGGTAGAACAGACTTCAATCAAATAATTAGTAGACGATAAAGAGATCTAATCCATTTTTTCCCAGTTTACAATGATTTCAGTTCTTTTTTTTGTGTGGAAGTTTTTTGTCGTTTAAATTCTGAGGCCAGCGTTTCTCAAACTGTGGGTCGCACCCCTCTCCCACCTCTCAAAAGGGTGCTGACAAAAGTTTTTTTTTTTTTCAAGAACAAAAAATCTGTCGTTGATGTAATCCAGATTTTAGTATTAGTCAATAAAAAATATTATTATTATCAATACTTCAAAATAAAAGATGACATTAAGTGACGTCATTTCATTTACTTTTTGTGAGAAACTTCTGCAACAAGATGGACTCTACTTTCTTACGAGTGACTTGTGAACATCCCAAACACTTGGGTACACGCCACAAGACATCTACTTTCTTACGAGTGACTTGAACATCCCAAACACTTGGGTACCAAGCCACAAGACATCTTTCAGAACAAACAAGTAGGACCTTTCACTCAAGCCTAGAACTAAATGTACGTGTCTCAAAGGCCTAGAATATATCTCACGATTCAGTAGCAACCTGTCCCAAGCTTTCTTTCTTAGAGAGCGATTGAATCTTATTTAGATACAGGAACACAATGTTACAACGATTAAATCTTATTTAGATACATCATACTAGTGTGATCTACAGTTTACGAAAGGAAATTATGTAGAAGAAAGTCCTTGTAGAAGACAAAGAGTAGAAGAAAGTCTCTGTAAAAGACAGGCCCAGAAGAAAGACCTTGTAGAAGACAAAGAGTAGAAGAAAGTCCTTGTAAAAGACAGGCCCAGAAGAAAGACCTTGTAGAAGACAAAGAGTAGAAGAAAGTCCTTGTAAAAGACAGGCCCAGAAGAAAGACCTTGTAGAAGACAAAGAGTAGAAGAAAGTCCTTGTAAAAGACAGGCCCAGAAGAAAGACCTTGTAGAAGACAAAGAGTAGAAGAAAGTCCTTGTAAAAGACAGGCCCAGAAGAAAGACCTTGTAGAAGACATGAGTAGAAGACAGTCCTTGTAGAAGACAAAAGTAGAAGAAAGTCCTTGTAGAAGACAGGAGTAGAAGAAAGACCTTGTAGAAGACAAAGAGTAGAAGAAAGTCCTTGTAAAAGACAGGCCCAGAAGAAAGTCCTTGTAAAAGACAGGCCCAGAAGAAAGTCCTTGTAGAAGACAAAAGTAGAAGAAAGTGTAGAAGACAAAAGTAGAAGAAAGTCCTTGTAGAAGACAGGAATAGAAGAAAGACCTTGTAGAAGACAAAGAGTAGAAGAAAGTCCTTGTAAAAGACAGGCCCAGAAGAAAGTCCTTGTAGAAGACAGGAGTAGAAGAAAGACCTTGTAGAAGACAAAGAGTAGAAGAAAGTCCTTGTAAAAGACAGGCCCAGAAGAAAGACCTTGTAGAAGACAGGAGTAGAAGAAAGTCCTTGTAGAAGAAAGACCTTGTAGAAGATAGGAGTAGAAGAAAGTCCTTGTAGAAGACAGTCCTTGTAGAAGACAGGAGTAGAAGAAAGTCCTTGTAGAAGACAGGAGTAGAAGACAGTTCTTGTAGAATAAAACCTACTCAGCCCTAAAGATTACCGTAAATGGGCGTCCTCTTCACGTGGTAGACCACTTCACATATCTAGGAAGCATAGTATCGAATGACACCTCGCTTTTAAGGAAGTTGATAACCGTCTGGCCATGGCCAGTGGTGCTTTTGGACGTCTCTAGGAGTGAGTTGGCGGAATAAATCGCTCCGCCTGCCTACAAAATAAAAAAGTGTTTACCAGGCAGTGGTTCTCTCAACCCTTCTATATAGATCTGAGACATGGGTATTATACAGAAAGCAACTAAGACTACTTGAACGCTTTCACCAAAAATGCTTGAGCTCCATTATGGACATACGGTGGCAAGACAGCACTACAAACACCGATGTCCTGCGAACGCCGGTGTGGACAGTATAGACTAGTAGGCCTATAGAGGGACTTCTTATGGTCCGACTAATAACTTGGCAGGGCACGTACCCTATATGGGGGATGAACGTATGCTAAAAGCAGTCTTTTTGGTGAGCGAGACAGACAGCAGGAGGTCACTCACAAAGGCCGCGGAATGCACATCTGAGTCCAAAAGGAAATCCGGACAGACGCAGACGGCGAAAAGAAAATTTTAATCGACCATAGGCGGACAATGGTTATCTTGCCATGATTGTGGGAAAATATGTAGGTCACATCTGGGTCTGCGTATTGCATTCGTCAGTAATCTTTGTAGTCGATGACAAGCCTTCTTAGTATTAGAATGGTAGATCAGGAACTGGCGTTGAAAAGTAGATCTATAAGTTGAAGTATATTCAATATTGTATAGATAGTAGATCTACTGAGTCTGATCTAGACTAGCTATAGAATTTTTCTAGATCTAGATACAGACAGAATAATTTAGATAGTTGATGTTGGTCTATCCTAATTAATAAACTTTAGTCAGGTAAAGCAAGATCTAGACTAGTGACAATCTAGTCTCAAGATAGAATCTAGATTTCTAAACTAGATTCGATCTGAAATGTAGATCTAGATATAGAGTATACTTAATGACAATGTCAGTGTTTTTCGAAGATTAATGATGAGTTTGATTTGATTTTAGGTACATTGGCACAATTTAGGCCATGTCGTGCCTGCATTCCCTTAAGGACTACTCTCTCTCTCTCTCTCTACATAACAAGGGCTAAATTCTATACAGTTAAATCATTAAATCAAGGTCTATTCACAGTTAAAATACTAAAGGTAGTAAAAATTTAATAATTTGGGTAAAAATCTAATGTAAATAGTACATGTTCACAAATTCATAAATCAGATCTTCGTAGACAACCCCACTTCCCGGACAAAGCCCAGTACCTTCCCAGGGTCGACATTGTCAAATAGTGTTTTTAAGTTAGTGGCTCTAAAATATTTCGCCCTGACATCCTGGTATCTGGGGCAATCAATGAGGATATGTTCCATGGTGAGGTGAGAGTCACAGTACTCCCAAAGTGGGGGCTCCTCTCTCTTCAGCACAAAAGAGTGCGTGATGTAGGTGTGGCCAATCCTAAGTCTGGACATTGGTCGTGCTACCACACCTTGTCAGACCCTTAGATGTGGGCCGCCACCTGACATCCGCCACAATCTGCCTGAGTTTATTGTAAATCTCAGCCTCCCATCGGTCCTGCCACTCAGTGAAGCGACTTGATGCAATGTCGTACATCTGGGAACGTACCTTCTAGAGCCTAAGTCGTTTATGGGGAGCGCCTCGCACCCTGCGACGCCGCTGACCCCAAACTGTATCGGCACTGCCGTTCCTTTGGATACATCAATAGCGTGGAGAAGGGGGAACTGATGTGTGGGCGACATCGTTCCGACCAAAGCTAATGCCCAGGCATTCATCTCATGTGATGATCCATAGTCGCTTCGCGACTGAAGGAGGGCATGCGTGACATTTCGGTAGTGTCTAATGTAAGAATCGGGCGATATCCTGAATGATTATTAAATGTAGGCCAAGATGGGTAAAAGTCGCAGCATTAGGGGAGGAATTTATGTAAAATGCATTTGAAACACAAATTTGAAGGTTAATTTGATTAAATAATGAAATGAATGGACTCTATGTTGCATGTTCATGAGTTTAAGTAAAAAACTATCTTTGCGAAGAGTAGATCTAAGGTTTAGCCTTAACGAGATTTTCTGCTCTGCGCATGCGTGACCTTCCTTTCGGTCTTGTCTCGTATAAACATGACTAAATATAGTATATACTTTCATAGAGTTGGGCAACTTTTTTTTTTTGAGGGTACTTTAAATATGTTAGTTTTCCCGTTAGTATCCAAGGAACATTTATTCCAAGTTTTAACAAGATTGGTCCAACGGTTTTGATAATAATTCTGGACATACATAGGTACGTTTTACTTTCTGCTTTATACTATAGATATTTAATGTATGCAGGTTTAATAGTAGTGGCCATGAATTTGCTACCGAATGATGATCAAAGTTTAGGAAAATCAATGTAAAAACTCCAGAGACACTGCGAAGCATCCAATGTGTTGTGTTAGCATGTAAAACAGCCGAGAGTATTTTGTAGACATGAAATTCTTGTAGATATAATTAAGTTAGGTCATGGATTCCAATGTTATCTGTATCATAGTCTTTTTATGAAATACATTTTATTTATTATATTTCTATGTGATGTTCATGGGGGGCGCCAGTAAAGTAGCCAGCCCCGGGCGAAAGATTTGCTCACTACACCTCTGATATGAACCATAGTCATTCTACGACTGAAGGAGGCAAAGAATAATAATCTTGCATGCTGACCCTGGTGCTTTGAAATAGCGAACTACTAGAGGTTAGAGGTCAAATATTGTGGACTTGTTAAATAAATGCTGGTGGCCAGTACAGGTGAAACAAACAAACCAAGAGACAGTTGCTAAAACAAAGTAGATCTCTCCATAGAAGTAAACATCCACGTGTTGTTCAATCACAATGAGAGGAGGTCAAGGTGAAACCAGTGACATTTGAACTAATATGCAAAGTTCAAAATGCCTGTATAGTTGAAGTTCACATTTTGTGTAGTTGATGATCACTTTTGTGTAGTTGATGTTCACATTTTGTGTAGTGACATTTCTTCCATAATCTTACAACTGAGCGATTCGATTCGATTTGTTTGTTTATTAGACACAAGACGTGTTTGAATTGGATCATACATCAGATAAGGACATGATTAGATCATACATCAGATAAGGACATGATTAGATCATACATCAGATAAGGACATGATTAGATCATACATCAGATAAGGACATGATTAGATCATACATCAAATAAGGACATGATTAGATCATACATCAGATAAGGACATGATTAGATCATACATCAGATAAGGACATGATTAGATCATACATCAGATAAGGACACGATTAAATAAAAAATCAGATAAAAACATGATTAGATCATACATCAGATAAGGACACGATTAGATAAAAAATCAGATAAAAACATGATTAGATCATACATCAGATAAGGACACGATTACATCATAAATCAGATAAAGACATGATTAGATCACAGCAGGTAATTATCTTTAAAAAATTATAAATAAAAGATTAACCATAGACATAAATTATACAGCAGTTGTAGATACCATGACTTGCATCATTGACATAATCATCCAGATAGACATTACTTGTTCAGATATAGACAATTAAGTCAAGTGTCTGATAGACATAATTATTTAAACATAATTATTGAAGTCAAATGTCTGATAGACATAATTCATTCTGTTCCTCAACAAAAAACAAAACAAAAAACAACAGATTGTTTGGTACTATGTCTATCCTAATGATTGCTAGAGGCACGACTAGCGTTTGTACAGCAAATAGCAAGGTAGAGGAAATTATTGAACCACTCATTGTACTACAACAATAGCTAGACTATATGGCCATCATGGTCAGATATAGTGCCACCATGGTCAGATATAGTGCCACCATGGTCAGATATAGATCCAAATTATATATTGAGAGAACGTTTGAGCGAAGAGGCACTATGTATAATTATACACACACACACAGCAATCTCTCACACCCTCCATTTCCTGAGGGGGGAGGCCGCTAACCCTAGCACTATGTATTAACACACACACACACAGCAATATGTGCCTCCACCTTCTCACACCCTCCTTTTCCTGGGGGGGGGGGGAGGGCACTAACCCTAGCACTATGTATTAACACACACAGCAATATGTTCCTCCACCTTCTCACACCCTCCATTTCCTACGGGGGTCTGGGGGGGATCTAGAAGCTTTCCCAGCGGAATTCCAGGTGGTGCCTTAATGCAAAGCGTTTTCTTGCAAACTTAGATGCACAAACAAATTCTCCTGACATCAATAGCTTTCCAACCTTTTTTAGAAAAAAAGTCAGATCAAAGAAAGTAAAACAAGTGCCCAGGCAGATAGTGTGTGAGTAGAGTGTGTCTGTCCTGATTTTGGCGTGTAAGATCCTGTTCAGAAAAACCTCTTGTATTAGAACAAGACCTAACAGAACACTCTGGGGACCAGGACACAAAATGGCTAGCATTGGTTTGACGGATAGGCTACATATTAAAATGTCTAATTATAAGAACCTTACTGAATAATGTTTTTAATTGATAATTATTAAAATATGAAGTTAGAGGCCCTAAACTACATTGAAAATACAACTTTTTTCCCTTTATAAAAAAAATAAACCTTTAACCTGCTTCGAACACTCACATTTTTTCGAAGTAAATACGCTAGCCATCGAGAAGACCACCCACTGGAGAGAGACAAGGCAAGAGACTAACTGAACCGGGGACCCCTGGGCCTGAGATCCAACTACGAGCTTTTTAACTGCTACAACTTAATACACACGGCTATTGGAGCTAAAGTTTCCAATAAGCCTCCTTTCAGTCTTGTCTACTCCTCCGCGTCCCGCCCCTTATCTCCTAGACGTTGTGCCAACAATCTGTTGGCGGTCAGGACGTATGAGGCGCTCGAGTGCCGTCTGAACCGCGGGGTTTTCGCGGGGCGCGCTCGTGGCCGACTAGAGCACAATGGGGGCGGGCACTAACTAACTAAATTGTAAGGTAATGCTCACACCGAATCATAGGAGACGCTCCCCGACCGTGAGGAGGTCCCAAACCCTTCTGACAGCTTCTTCTAGCCCCAGGCCTCTAGTGCGGACATCGAGTCTGTAAAGAAGATCACGTTGTTGGCTGGCGCAGCCCCGCTTCGTATTTTTTCTTTCCACCCATTCCAGTGCCTGGAACATTGCCTCCAGTTCAGCCTCGAGGCTGCTTTTCTCCTGGCAGGGTTCCATGAGCTCGTCTCTTTTGGGGGTGCCAGAGAATCGGACTACTGACCCATACCCAGCTCTCACAGTGCCCTCGAGCGTCAGTACAGAGTCGTCTGCGTTGATGGTGGTCACTGCAGCTGGATACGATGCGATAGCCTCTCTGGCTGCATGTAGTAGCCGTGTAGGATAACTCTGCCTTGTTACCACTGGGTCAAGTAGGCACTTCCGTATCGTCGGCATGCCGAGAGCATCCATCAGGAAGAAAGAACCGGACTGGGAAAGAGCAGCCCGCTCCACCGGCAGATTCATCTCTCTGACCAGCCCACGCGCCACATGCATGAAGCAGGGCCGCTAGGAACGTCGGAGATGCAACAGGTAGACTGAACTCCAATTGAGAACACACTGCGCCCATGTAGAGAGCCTTCAACACTTCTCTCGCACCACACTTTGTTCCAGTTAGCGTCTTTACGATGCTCAGCCTCTCAGAGACTGAGTCACGTACAGGCTGAATATGGTGGCACATAGTTTCTGATCGAGGATCACCCCGCGGTACTTGGGCTTTCTGTCCCACGATAGAATCTTGACGTCCATTCGAAGCTTAACTGGCTCCATAAGAATATCACGTCCGAGCGTAAGCCAAGAGTAAACCGACTTCACCTGGTTCACCACAATCTGGCGTAGCTGTATACCATTGCCAGTGCCTGCTGGAGGGTATCACTGAGCTGTTTACGGTCCATGCCTGACTCCCACAACATAAAGTCGTCTACAAACAACAGCTTTTGTCATTTCAGTAGGCCAGGTAAGTCCTTTTTATGCAAGGAAGAGTGTACAGCTGAGTGCCGATCCCTGCTGCACACCCTGCTCCAGTGGAAGTTTCCTCGACACATTCACTGCCTTCTAGCGTTGCTGCCTGAACCCACCCTGTTCACGAGCAAGAAAACCACACGAGCCTTCTGTTGATCATGCGTTCCGCCGTCTTGCCAACATTGGACTTCAACGAAATGGGGATAACTTTACGCACGATCTGGGACCTTTCTTAAGTGGGGGGGGGGGGACTCTAGTTGACTCCCGCCAAGACTTCCATTGCCCTCCAATTGACCCTCGTTATAGAGTTTTAGTGAAGGGTTTTAGTGAAGGGTTTTAGTGAAGGGTTTTAGTGAAGAGTTTTAGTGAAGGGTTTTATATGTAAGCATTCTAATTGCGCCTCGTTTAAAGTGTAGTCATTCTAATTGATCCTCGATAAAAGTTGAAAGTGTAGTCATTCTAATTGATCCTCGATAAAAGTTGAAAGTGTAGTCATTCTAATTGATCCTCGATAAAAGTTGAAAGTGTAGTCATTCTAATTGATCCTCGATAAAAGTTGAAAGTGTAGTCATTCTGATTGATCCTCGATAAAAGTTGAAAGTGTAGTCATTCTAATTGATCCTCGATAAAAGTTGAAAGTGTAGTCATTCTAATTGATCCTCGATAAAAGTTGAAAGTGTAGTCATTCTAATTGATCCTCGATAAAAGTTGAAAGTGTAGTCATTCTGATTGATCCTCGATAAAAGTTGAAAGTGTAGTCATTCTAATTGATCCTCGATAAAAGTTGAAAGTGTAGTCATTCTGATTGATCCTCGATAAAAGTTGAAAGTGTAGTCATTCTAATTGATCCTCGATAAAAGTTGAAAGAGTAGTCATTCTAATTGATCCTCGATAAAAGTTTAAAGTGTAGTCATTCTAATTGATCCTCGATAAAAGTTGAAAGTGTAGTCATTCTAATTGATCCTCGATAAAAGTTGAAAGAGTAGTCATTCTAATTGATCCTCGATAAAAGTTTAAAGTGTAGTCATTCTAATTGATCCTCGATAAAAGTTGAAAGTGTAGTCATTCTAATTGATCCTCGATAAAAGTTGAAAGTGTAGTCATTCTAATTGATCATCGATAAAAGTTGAAAGTGTAGTCATTCTGATTGATCCTTGATAAAAGTTGAAAGTGTAGTCATTCTAATTGATCCTCGGTAAAAGTTGAAAGTGTAGTCATTCTAATTGATCCTCGATAAAAGTTGAAAGTGTAGTCATTCTGATTGATCCTCGATAAAAGTTGAAAGTGTAGTCATTCTAATTGATCCTCGATAAAAGTTGAAAGTGTAGTCATTCTAATTGATCCTCGATAAAAGTTGAAAGTGTAGTCATTCTAATTGATCCTCGATAAAAGTTGAAAGTGTAGTCATTCTAATTGATCCTCGATAAAAGTTGAAAGTGTAGTCATTCTGATTGATCCTCGATAAAAGTTGAAAGTGTAGTCATTCTGATTGATCCTCGATAAAAGTTGAAAGTGTAGTCATTCTAATTGATCTTCGTTAAAAGTGTAGTCATTCTAATTGATCCTCGATAAAAGTTGAAAGTGTAGTCATTCTAATTGATCCTCGATAAAAGTTGAAAGTGTAGTCATTCTAATTGATCTTCGTTAAAAGTTTAAAGTGTAGTCATTCTGATTGATCCTCGATAAAAGTTGAAAGTGTAGTCATTCTGATTGATCCTCGATAAAAGTTGAAAGTGTAGTCATTCTAACTGATCCTCGATAAAAGTTTAAAGTGTAGTCATTCTAATTGATCCTCGATAAAAGTTTAAAGTGTAGTCATTCTGATTGATCCTCGATATAAGATGAAAGTGTAGTCATTCTAATTGATCCTCGATAAAAGTTGAAAGTGTAGTCATTCTAATTGATCCTCGATAAAAGTTGAAAGTGTAGTCATTCTAATTGATCCTCAATAAAAGTTGAAAGTGTAGTCATTCTGATTGATCCTCGATAAAAGTTTAAAGTGTAGTCATTCTGATTGATCCTCGATAAAAGTTGAAAGTGTAGTCATTCTAATTGATCCTCGATAAAAGTTGAAAGTCATTCTAATTGATCCTCGATAAAAGTTGAAAGTCATTCTAATTGATCCTCGATAAAAGTTGAAAGTCATTCTGATTGATCCTCGATAAAAGTTGAAAGTCATTCTGATTGATCCTCGATAAAAGTTGAAAGTCATTCTGATTGGGACCCACTCTGGAACTCGTTGTAGATCATGCACACCCATGGCTTTAAGTTTGAGATAGAAGCCTTGACTTCCACACACGATGGGATGTGCCTGTTTTATGTCGATAAATACTGCATAAGCTCTCAGACCACTAGAACCCATCAGCAACTTCTTGTGCAGTGACCTGGTCTATCAGGCTCATGCCTTCCCTACAGCCGGCCTACTCTGGTGCTATGATACTATAATAGCATACAAGCCGCCAATAGACCATCCGTTGGTCAATTTGGCCTACTGTGGAGGTGAGTGAAATGGGACTGTAGCACTCAACGTTAGTCGCGTCTTTGCTTTGCTTAAGGATTGGAACAATGGAAGCATTTATAGGCCTATTTGCTTTGGTATAGCTATTTCTAAGGAACTTATGGGGGCTAGACCTCTGAGATCTGAAAGTTTTATTGGCTATGTGATCGCTTCCTCCAGAACGTGCAGAGTTTAAGATTCAAGCGGATACTAATGTGATATGGAGAAACGTTGGCGGTGTATGTCCTGAAGTCCCTCGAGAGAGTCTCTCTCTAGGCCCGAAATGTTTTTATAGCAGAGAAAATTTCAGGTTGAGGAAAGGTTGGGAAGTCAACTAAGAAAAAAAAAGTATTCGGGCTCAAAGTTTATTATCAGTTCCAAAATGCCCCCCCCCCACCCAAAAGTCTTTCTTTGAATAATATCTAGAGAATAATAACTCTTCCTGTGGAATTTTTGTAAAAACTTTGACTATCCTGTTATAAAAGTCATATTTGAATATCCGATTGTAAAAATCATATGTGACTATCTTGTTTTAAAAGTCGTATGTGACTATCCAGTTTTAAAAGTCATCAATTTTTCTTTTTGTTTTCTAAGGTTTAGAGCCTGCAGGACATCACCAGCCAATTCCAAGTGGTCAGAATGTCAAAAAAAGCACGCATGTCTAGAGGAAGAAGGTCATTCAGCAAGGACTACATGGCTGGTCAGTTTAAAAAAGTCAATTGTACAAATAATACAGATGGTCAAAAGTGAGAGGAAACAAACTACGTACATGATGGAAACATTCCTACTTTTTAATGGACATTTCTCAAGTCTGCAGTGAATTAGAAATGTCCAGTTTCATGATGAAGTGAATCTGTCCAGTCTAAGGTGAAGTGAATCTATTCAGTCTCATGATGAAGTGAATCTGTCCAGTCTCATGATGAAGTGAATCTGTCCAGTCTAATGATGAAGTGAATCTGTTCAGTCTCATGATGAAGTGAATCTGTTCAGTCTCATGATGAAGTGAATCTTTTCAGTCTCATGATGAAGTGAATCTGTCCAGTCTAAGGTGAAGTGAATCTATTCAGTCTCATGATGAAGTGAATCTGTCCAGTCTCATGATGAAGTGAATCTGTCCAGTCTAATGATGAAGTGAATCTGTTCAGTCTCATGATGAAGTGAATCTGTTCAGTCTCATGATGAAGTGAATCTGTTCAGTCTCATGATGAAGTGAATCTGTTCAGTCTCATGATGAAGTAAATCTGTTCAGTCTCATGATGAAGTGAATCTGTCCAGTCTCATGATGAAGTGAATCTGTCCAGTCTCATGATGAAGTGAATCTGTCCAGTCTAATGATGAAGTGAATCTGTTCAGTCTCATGATGAAGTGAATCTGTTCAGTCTCATGATGAAGTGAATCTGTTCAGTCTCATGATGAAGTGAATCTGTTCAGTCTCATGATGAAGTAAATCTGTTCAGTCTCATGATGAAGTGAATCAGTCCAGTCTAATGATGAAGTGAATCTGTTCAGTCTCATGATGAAGTGAATATGTCCAGTCTCATGATGAAGTGAATCTGTCCAGTCTAATGATGAAGTGAATCTGTTCAGTCTCATGATGAAGTGAATCTGTTCAGTCTCATGATGAAGTAAATCTGTTCAGTCTCATGATGAATTGAATCAGTCCAGTCTAATGATGAAGTGAATCTGTTCAGTCTCATGATGAAGTGAATCTGTTCAGTCTCACGATGAAGTGAATCTGTCCAGTCTAATGATGAAGTTAATCTGTTCAGTCTCATGATGAAGTGAATCTGTTCAGTCTCATGATGAAGTGAATCTGTTCAGTCTCATGATGAAGTGAATCTGTTCAGACTCATGATGAAGTGAATCTGTTCAGTCTCATGATGAAGTGAATCTGTTCAGTCTCTTGATGAAGTGAATGTCCAGTCTCATGATGAAGTGAATGTCCAGTCTCATGATAAAGTAAATGTCCAGACTCATGCTCACTAAAACTTGCACAACTTGGACAGGTTTAATTCTGTTTGCTGCGACCAACAAAGTCATCCATTGAGTCATGCACACTAAAAAAGTTGCTCAAAACTTCCACCACTTTGACAGGTACCAGGCTGAAGTTGTAGAAAGAACAAATCAAATCAGTAAATAAGTCTTTCAAATTTGAATCTAGAGACTATAAAAATCAATATAATATATATGTGACTAAAATTAAATTCAAATCTGAATAATTATTTGAGACTAACTAGCCTTAAGTGCTTGGTTTGAACCCACTGGAGGGCCAGAAGAGAAGCCGTCAAGATGGCTATGGATTAATATTTATAAAATTATAGAAACTCTAGAGACATTGACTAGTACAGATGAAAACTTTTCTTCTAGACCTGACGCTGGCGGATTGTTGTTATGCAGTCTTCATTTTCTCACCTACCTTGGGTATTTGTATTGACTGAAAGGACAAGTAAGTCTACAAGGATTTTCAATTTGAGACTAAGCCCTTAAATGGAAAATATTAAAATAAAAAAATATCGAAATAACATTGCTGACACCAGTATTTCCTTTTCCAAAAGCATGTGCTCAAACCTGGTAATTAGTGCAAAACCTCAAAGACATATTGACCACAAGATGCCAGGAGAAAAGGGGAGAAGATTCTGTATTAACACAAAAGAAAGAGCTACGAAGGGAAAATGATTCTTCCTTGGACGGGATAGTTCAAGAAATAATAATCCAATCACCAATATCTTAACGTGGTAGTGGGTAAATATGAATTTTTGTCGCCATCCAAACTATTGAACCCTCAAATCGAAATCAATCTTGATAGTGCTCATAGCGACATTGTCAAAAACTAATTTTGTCTAGAGTGAAAGAGGCTTCAGCGGTTTGTCGCAGTTTCTTCAGAAGCCTTAGAACTTCTTGAACAAGGCCCTGTCTGAGATCTTGAGTTAAAAAAAAACAAGGTATTGGCTAGAAATTTTGTCCTTATTTGCATATTTCTGACAACTGCTGTAAGTGTGGTAAGCTGATTGAAAATTAATTGCAATCAACGATGTGCAACTCTCTAACTTGGCAATTGATTTCAATCAAATCATTGCTAGTTGTCTATGCCAGAAAGTGATTATTTGTAGTATCATTTTGTTTCATTGATTTAAAAAAAAAATTAGCACTACATTAACAAGGAATACACATTAGTTTGGGATAAAACATCTTTTTGCTGTTTTATTTTCTATATTTGGAAGGGGCCTCATGAGGAACTGCAGCACTGGGCATCCTATACCCTAGCTACACCACTGCTTATGTTAGAACATGTTATGTAATAAATGTCTTACCCTTTCAACAAATAGAACAGATAAATACTTCTTGGAATTAACAGCATTTCCTGATTAGTCAAGACTGCAGTAATAATTCTATCCACAACATGGTCAGCATCTAGAAGTGGGAGCAAAGATGGAAATCTAGAACAAAAAGAAACAAACATCTTTTATCAATTACATTCAAATACATCATTTGTTGATCTCTGACTTGGGAACTAACTCAATTGTCTAGCATGGGCAATGGGCTCCTGCAGGCGGAGTGCAAGGTCATGCATGTGCACCCCCCTGAATTCAATAATCCAATTTTTTGCACATTTAAATGCATTAACTTCTAAGTAGCAACAGTGGTGCTTCCACTGTAGTACAGTTGTAAGGATAGGTATTGTATTAGACTAATAACAATAATAATAATAATAATAATAATCGTTATTAACTAGAAGGAAATTTTCTCACAATCTGTGCATTACTGTCACAAAACTAGCCTAGGTTTATCATGAACTGATGCAGACCATGTGCGTGCACCCCCCCTCACCCAATCTAGAGTAGCCAAATTTTAGACAATCTTTTGTACCTTCAAATCAATTAACTTCTTGAAAGTAGCAACTTAACCAGCAATACTTCCACTCAAGTACAGTTGCAAGGAGAAGCTATTATTGTAATAAACTAGAATAAGCTAATCAGGAGTTGATGGCCGACCAGGTCTATGGCATTCACTTCAAGAGAAGATCTTTTTCCTGTACATCTTGAAATGGAGTGACATCTCCATTGGGGGGGAGGGGTAAATTTGCGAGTGCTGGGCTGCCCAAAAGTCAACAATTGCCTCTTTTTCATACTGACCGGGTCCAAAATGTTGGAGAGCCATTACAATTTGGGTTAGATGGATGGTGAACTTGCTGGAGAGCAGTGATCTTACCTCTGTCCCACTGCCTACTGGGCTCCAAAACTGGATTTTCTGTTAGGGTTCCTAAAACGCTGCTAGATCTGGAACCTTAAGAAGACTCTCAGCACTGTGCACGATAAGTGTTTACTGCCAGCTTGTCCATCGTGACAAGACGCAATTCATCAATAAAGTTATTGACAGTTTCAATAGCCACAGTCAATATTTGTTTTTTTTTTTTTTGACAATAGGGAGGCAAGGGCCGCATGAAAAATGTAACAACGTGTACAGTAAATTGTTTGTTTGCTGGTTTAGTTTTTTTTTATTATTTCATGAAACAAGCATTACAGTGCTCTTAATATCACATAGGACAAAAAAAAAGGGGGAGGGATGTGCTGCCCTGGTTCTTTTCTTTAATAATGTGCGTAACTAGAAAGTAATAACAAAGTTGAAGCTACGACAAAGCCATACGTCCCGACTTGCAGCCCACTGCAAAAAAATCCACATACATCTTAAGGGTTAAGTGGTCGAGTCCTGATTCGGCATAGGATTTGTTTAAGAGCCGATCTATGTAACTGACTCCTAAAATCTGTCTTAGCCATTTTTGTTGAGCCACATTTAGTCTTTTCTCAATTTAAGCAGATGACTCCCATGCCTTGCATGATGTTGGAATGACAATTATTTAGGTGTATTTCTGTTCAATGGCTTAAATAAACCACAGCCTTTGGAAAATGCTCCCCACCTCACCTATTTGGCACACGTCATGGCAACATTAAACAACCCTACACACATGGAAACAACAAACCTGCTCTTGACTCCAGTAAACATTCCTGTATTGATGTAAAATGGGCAGACAACTGTTGTCTTAACTCCAGTTTTTTTCTGTTTTTGCAGCTCATTTCTGTGAAGAGTTAAGAATATTTGAAAGAGCATTCCTCCTAATAATAATAAACTTTGTGTGTCTCCAATTTGAAATGTTAATCCTGCTTCAGGTCTAGAATGACATCTATATCAATAGAATCACTTCTAATAATAATAATAATTGAACTGTTACACTCTACAAATATCTTGGAATTAACTGTAACACTACTATTAACCATAAAAAACTAAAAGAGGACATTCCAACCAGTTACAGGCATAGACTCACCAAAACAGCTAATTGTCTGGTAAGAACGTCATCACTGCAATTAATAGCAGTGCCATTCTAGTACTCCTTTACACTTTCAGTGTCATAAAATGGAGTGACACGACATACATGATAGTGACAGGCTGACAAATACTTTACAAAAATTTCGCTTCCAAGTCTTCCACCATACGGTTCTATCTGCCTACACATCAAGTCTTCCACCATACAGTTCTATCTGCCTACACATCAAGTCTTCCACCATACGGTTCTATCTGCCTACACATCAAGTCTTCCACCATACAGTTCTATCTGCCTACACATCAAGTCTTCCACCATACGGTTCTATCTGCCTACACATCAAGTCTTCCACCATACAGTTCTATCTGCCTACACATCAAGTCTTCCACCATACGGTTCTATCTGCCTACACATCAAGTCTTCCACCATACAGTTCTATCTGCCTACACATCAAGTCTTCCACCATACGGTTCTATCTGCCTACACATCAAGTCTTCCACCATACGGTTCTATCTGCCTACACATCAAGTCTTCCACCATACGGTTCTATCTGCCTACACATCAAGTCTTCCACCATACGGTTCTATCTGCCTACACATCAAGTCTTCCACCATACGGTTCTATCTGTCTAGGAGACCAAAAAATAAAATCAAAACTCCATGCCTCTAGCAATGAACTTAACTTTCTTGGAAACTACGACTCTGACGCAACCCCACTGGACCTCAAAGAAACTGATGTTAATATTGGTTGACATGATGCACAGCAAGAGATTCACTTCATAGAAAATTCTCGGCTCTATTACGCTATAACAAGACCAACAAAGCTGCTTCCTTGGCATGGCTGAAAGCAGATCATATCTACCTTCTTCTTCCTCGTTCTCATTTTTATGTTGGAGCGTTCAGATGACTAGACCAATATATGAGATGAACTGCGCAGTGGTTTTCAAATAAGGGAGCTCTCCATATAGTTTTCTTTCTATTGGGGTGTTTTGGGGCCAGTGTCTTGTACAGGCCTCATGGTAAAAAAAACAGTTTTAAAGGACATGGTCAGCATTCTCTGGTGACACTCCATAAGGGAACTGATTCCAATTTTGAGCTTCCGGTACATGTGTTGTCTCATTCTGTTGTGTCCGGTCCTGAGTCGAAGGATTAGACGTTGATCTTGTCAGGATAGTTTATAATAGGCATCATCTTTCTTGTGATTTGGATGAGAGCTTGTCCATTTCTCATTTATTTTATTTACTATGTTTCTTCATTTCTTCTGGATAGAGTGCAATGTTTAATTGTGAGTTTGTTCTCCCACTCTTGGCGAGTGTGTCAGCCTTCTCTTTTTCTTCTAGTTCTATATGTGCAGGTATCTATTGAATAACAGGGTTTTTTTTTGCTGTTGTTGTTGAGCTTTATAAGTGATGTCGTTTATACGTAATGCGGCTTCGTTTCCCTCTATGACCACATGGGAGAAATCCAGATGAAGGTGACACCCCTATGGTCAGCTGCTATTTGGTCCAAAAGCTTTAGAATCTTATGTACCAATGGAATGTCAGTCTTCATCTGTCCCAAAGCTTGCAATGCAGATTTGGAGTCGAAGCATATGATAAATTTTCTCCTTTCTGATGCTTAGACGGAAAGTGCAAGCGATATTGCATGTAATTCAGCCGTAAAGATGGAGCATCCATCGGGGAGTCTACAGGAGATTGTTTTGTTCTGAAAGGAGCAGGCACACATGATCTTTCCATCCATTTTGGATCTGTCAGTGCCACAATCTCCGTAGCTCTCCTGCAGTTCCCTAAAGCAGGGTTCGTGGGGCTGGATTTTAGCTTGACTATATACTGCATTGCAAGCTTTTTCATTCTTATGTCCATGGGGAGTTCTCCAGCTTCCACGTGGAGGCTTGGGATTGGTGATGTACGAAACGCGCCGAGACAGAGACGCAGGGCAGCATTTTGTATGGGCTCCAGTATTTTTAGATAAGATTTCCTAGCTGCTCCATATATTATGGATCCATAGTCTAACTTGGATCGGATTAGACTCCGATAGAGCAGCTGCAAGGTATCTCTGTCAGCTCCCCAGATCGTATGGCTGAGTACTCTGAGTATTTTTAATGACTTTTGGCATTTCTTCTTAAGTTCCTTAATGTGGGGGAGAAAATTAAATTTGGAATCTAAGGTGAGGCCTAAAAATTTTGTAGTTTTCACAACAGGGATCTTCTTTTTGTGTATAAATAGTTCATGGTCTGGGTGGAGTCCCCTTAGATTACAAAAATGCATGCTAACTGTTTTGGAGTCAGAAAATTTAAAACCATTATCGTTTGCACAATTTTGAATTTTTTTTTAAACATAATTGTAATTTGCTTTCTAAAGTATTCATGTTTTTGCCATGTGTAAAAATGACAAAATCATCAACATACAGAGAGCACTCTATGCCAGAGCCTTTATAATGCTGTTTATTTTTATGTTAAACAGGGCTACTTAGAGAATGATGCCATGGGGTACACCCATTTCCTGGTCTAAGTGTCAGAAGCGGAGTTGCCCACTGGACCTAAAATGTCCGGTCCTTTAGGAGTTCCCTCACAAAGCAGGGAAGGTGTCCCTTAAGTCCCATAAGCTTCAGGTCACGTAGAATGCCATGTTTCCAGATTGTATCATAGGCCTTTTCTATGTCGAAAAATACAGCTACTAGATGTTCTCGTCTAAGGAATGCATTTCTGATGAAAGCTTCCAGCCTTACCAGGTGGTCAGTTGTTGTCCGCCCCTGCCAGAATCCGCACTGGTAGTTGGAGATTATTTTATTTCTCTCCAGGTACCAGACCAACCTATTATTTATCATCCCTTCCATGGTATTGCGAATGCAGCTTGTATATGTTATTGGGCGATAGTTAGCTGGGTCAGACCCATCTCTTCCCAGTTTAGGTATTGGTATAACTGTGGCTTTCCTCCAGCTGTTTGGAAAAGTGCCTGTTTGCCATACACAGTTATAGATTTTTAGCAGGGTTGCCAATAAGGATACGGGAAGATGCTTGAGGAACTGATAATGGATTTCATCTTCTCCTGGCGCTTTGTCATGTGACTTGTCCAGCGATTCCCTCAGTTCTTCAAGTGAGAAAAGTTTGTTATAATCTTCATTGTTCTCTGATCTAAAGTCAATGGGGTGTCTTTCCTCCCTGATATTGACTTTTTGGAACTCTGGCGTGTAGTGTGCAGTGGATGATTTTTCTGCTATTGAGGATGCAAGGCAGTCAGCTATTTCTCTGGGGGACGTGACAGTTTGTCCTTGATTTTTCAAATGCCCTATTGCATTTGATTCTTTCCCTTTGATTCGCCTTACTGCCTTCCAAACTGCTCTAGCAGAAGTTTTGGCATCCAGACTGCTTACAAAATTTCTCCAGGAATTCCTTTTGGCTGACCGTATGGTTTGTCTAGCCTTTGCTCTAGCTATCCTGAATAGCTTTAGATTTTCCTGGGAAGGATTCTTGTATAAATGCAGCCAGACGTTTTTTCCTATCGCTAATATCACTTTTGCAAGCTGTATCAAACCATGGTTTGCTAGAGTGTTTTGGGTTTGCAGAGGTTAGGGGGACAACTTTCCGAACAATATCAAGTAGCTTGCTAGTAAAGATATCAGCTGCATTCTGTTCATTTAGGATATTTTATGTGGTATCCTCAGAGCATCTTTTTTGGAATTGTTCCCAATCAGCTTTATTCAGCTTCCACCGCTGAGGTCGTCCCAATTAGGGGAGATTGTTAGCAATGATGATTGGAAAGTGATCACTTCCTCGTAGATCATTGCTTACTGACCACTTAAAATTATGGGGTTACTGGATCCGATTTTGGGTAAAAAAATCGATTTTTCAATTTTGGTGTAATTAAATAGGTGGACATGTATTTTATAAACTGGCACCAAAAATTTTCTAAAAAATAGCATTTTTTATTGAAAAAAAGCATTTTAATGATGCGTGGTGAACACTATTTTCCATATTTTTCTTAATACAAATTCACTGTTTTTGAGTGAATGCATTTTTTGTGACTCCCCCCTGTAACATATTTCTAAAATCTCTAGAACTAATAGAGATAAATGTGTCAAATTTGGTACACATATTCAGAGATAAATAATACAGAGAATCAGCTAGTTTTAATGACTTTAGCTGAAGAAGTTTTTAATATATGATCTTTTGGGAAAAAAAAATGTGGATGCATTTTACAGGAAAAAAATCACCCTTTTTTAAAAAATCATAAAATGCACAATACTAAGGGAAAATGTATAAAATCTAGCTAGTTCCTTCCAGTCACCTTTATACTTTAAGGTGTAAGTATTTGTAGCTTTGAAATTTATCTATTTTGAAAAATTTTAGAATTTTCCTATATGAACTAATTTTTGTTTATTTTCAAGATGGCTGCCGTTACCATGGCAACCCGGAAACATTAGACAACATTCAATATATATTTTTTATTATTGAGTTGTCATATGATATAATATAACAATAGTTATTAAGTTAAAGCAAAAATAAAAAAAATAAATTTCGCTATCCAGTAACCCCTTAACCAGAAGTCCGGGGACACATAGGGTGAGGTCAATGCAAGTGAGAGATCCAGTTCCTGGGTGCAAGTAGGTTGGTGATGCATCATTAAGTATGCATAAATCATGTTGGAGGAAGATATCCTCCAGCTTTCGACCTCTTGTGTCAGTATTGTTGGATCCCCACATAGTGTTATGGGCATTGAAATCCCCTAGAGTATATAGAGCTGAGGGAGTTGTTTTATGAGGTTCTCCATATCTGTTGGGTTCAATGGAGTGCCTGGAGGTAGATACAGGCTGCAGCAAGTGATAACCATGTGAAGGGTTATCCTAGCTGCTACAGCCTGTGGTGTGGTCTGTTTTGTTTTTTTGATTTGAGGCACATCGGCACAATTTAGGCCATATCGTGCCTGCAGTCCCTTAAGGACTCTCTCTAAACAACAAGGGCCAGATTCTATACAGTCATATCATTAAAATCAAGGTCTATTCACAGTCAAAATAGTAAAGGTAGTAAAAATTTAAATATTTGGTAAAAATCTAATGTAAATAGTGCATGTTCACAAATTCATAAATCAGATCTTCGTAGATAGCCCCACTTCCCGGATAAAGCCCAGTACCTTCCCAGGGTCGACATTATCAAATAGTGTATTTAAATTAGTGGCTCTAAAATATTTCGCCCTGACATCCTGGTATCTGGGGCAATCAACGAGGATATGTTCCACGGTGAGGCGAGAGTCACAGTACTCACAAAGTGGGGGCTCCTCTCTCTTCAGTACAAAAGAGTGCGTGATGTAGGTGTGGCCAATCCTAAGTCTGGACATGGTCGTGCTACCACGCCTTGTCAGACCCTTAGATGTGGGCCGCCATCTGACATCCGCCACAATCTGCCTGAGTTTACTGTGAGTCTGTAGCTCTACCCTCTCATGGGGGACGTTGTCCTTCACAAGGATACAGACTCCACCTGATGCTCTCTCCGCATCCTCAACATTCCTGCTGTAAGCACTGTAGCTTCGGAAACTGATGTCATCTTTCAGAAATGTTTCATGTAAGAAGACAGCTACAGGAGTCTCAGAGTCCATCAGTAGCTGAGTGTTTCTCCAGTACTGGTGCCATAAAGTGTCACATTATGCTAAAAATTAAAGTTGAAGTTTTTGGTTTCATTTCAACTGTATTCACTTCTTCAACCAGTTCACTTTAAGAATTTATCAATTGCAAGATGTAGATTTTGACAGCAGTGTCTATTCAAGGGGTACCCCCTTTTGCGTCACAGGTGCATCACCGGGACACCACTTGATAATTTAACAACGACCAATTGATAAATTCATTGTATTTTAGCATAATATAACTGTCTTTATTGATATTAGTCTTTAGATACTGAAATTTATGCTTTTGCATAGAAAAAGTGGATTTGAGCTCAATTAAAAAATTGGGACACCGTAGCACCTGTAACACTACAAGTTAAAGTTTTTTTAAAAGATATTTTGTGAGAATATAGAAATTATTCTATTTTTGCACTAAAGTGATCCATTAGACTTATTATTAAGTTCACTATTCTAGTCATAAAGTACCCATTTGTAAAAATGCTGCTTTAATTTCACAAAATGTCGCGGGTGCTTCATGGGACACCATTTTTTTAAATAATGTTTATAAGTTTACATTTTTGTCTTATCTGTGCACAAGTGAATGATCATTATTATTTTTAATTATTGACAAATATATATTTTATATCTTTTGTTAGTTTTAACACACAGAAAAAGGTTTGAAAAAAAAAAAGAAAGAAAAGAAAACACATAAAACTGTACACAAATTTTATTTGACAAATTCAGAAATCAAAACATTCCACTCTCAAACTATTGCCATTGGTATCAACATCACTTCAGTAACAATCATGTCTGCATACACTAACTGTATGTCCTGCACTTCTGGATATACAAATATATTTCTTTTATTTCTGTGCCTTTTTAAAAAATTATTTCTGCGCTGATCATCCAGGACTTCTATCACAACTCCTGTTAGAAAAAATGACCAGCAATGTTGAAAAGTTAATACTTCAATCTAAAACATACTTTGAACTTGTTTATTGAAATTAAAAGGTACACAGTGCAAAAAATTATACCTGGATAGAATATTTCCCCATACTTGACAATCACACAGCTATTTACAATGTACTTTTGATGAGTGAAGGAAATTGTTTGGGCCTGAAAAAACAATGAGGCTGAAATACTTAATTTCTAAAATGAGTCTAAAATTATTTAGCAGGGTATATTATTAAAAAACAACTTATACAATACAGGTAACATAAGATTCAATGAAAATTTTTAAAATGTTTATATGTAAAAGCTCTTTACCTTTGAATTTGAGCATATGGGACTGACATCCAAAGAGTCTTCAAGATTTGACTGAGATTGCACTACTGAAGAAAAAGAAACAATTTCATTTAGAAATCAATTAGGTAATTTTAAAATGAATAATGTTTTTTTCTCAGATAATTGTAAAGTGCTATTTAAAAATAAATAAATACAAGTACTTACCATTTTTGTTTCTGAAGTTTGAACACCTTCCAAGAGCCACATATTTCATCATGCAGGCACTGACTGCCATATGAATTTCTGCATGGATAGCAGAAACAGCTTCTATTTCTGTAAGCAATAGTGTTAGGTGTAATACCTCTCACTAGGTCATTGAAAGATCCTTCTTTATTTACTGGTCGCCACTTTGATACCTTTTGCAGTGTACCATCACTCTGAACATACTCATCCGTCATCTTTGACCACATACTATACTCCACTCTGCTAATTCATCCGTGCAATTTTTTAAAGGCTCAATACTTGTTAATTAAATCCACACCACAGTTGTTACATGATCTTTCAATGCACTGCAGCTTATGAAAACAATTGGCATTAGTTCTTGGGCATAGAGTTAAGTCAAGTGATGAAGCTGGATTTATTAATGTCAGCTCTCTGTGTCCTTTTTTGATCAGAAATTTATTAATGCCCTCTATATAAAGAAAAATCTTCAAACAGAACTCACATAAGCAAGACTGCATCTTATGTTAAGTAGCTTTTGCATGAAACGTTTTCCTGTTTGAGCACTAACAGATGATTGAGAGGGATCAGTTCCCTCTACTGTAAAAAATGAATATTGTTTCCAAGGCATTTTGTGCAATGCAATCACTTCATTTTTTTTCTTGCAATTTGTTCTGATTTGCACTTGGACATAAAACTTCTTGACCAAATGTTAGAAATGAGTAGCACAACCTCTGAGTTTGTTGTACTTACTAAGGATACTGCAGAGTACTTGTCTATGAGCACTAGACATCTGACTTTTTTTTTTTGCTGGTGGAGTGTAGTTAGGTTTTGATAATTTCTTTAACGTTGTTTAGAAAGATGAGCTTTCTTCTCTCAGGTAGGCGCAAAAAGCGTATGTCATGGACAGCTTTACTTTTTCTTGGGGAGCATATTTGTGTGAGACCATCAAAAACTGCAGCATATTTCTTGGGTGACCTAGGCAATTTCATCAAAGCCCTTGAAACAGCCATTCTTTTTGCCACTGGAGTCTGGAATCCAGTACCAGGTGATTCACCAACCTCTGCTGAGATGACATTAAGTGGACTATTAGCTTGCTGTTTTCTTTCTTTGCATTTTCTGTTTATCCAAGCTTTTTCATGTGGGCTTAACTAGGACCTGTATGCAGCTTTTCTCAACCTTTCCTTTTCTCTCCGCTCTAAAACAGCAACACGTGTTAGAGACTCAGGCTTTGATGCTTGTAAATTTAGAGTCTTTCTTGGCTTGTAGACGCCTTGAAACTCTAACAGATACTCCGCCATTACTGAAATCTGTAATTTATAAAAATGTATAAGTATCTAAATAAATAGATCTAATATATATAATATAGGCCTACTAATAAATTTCATAAACATATATTATATATTGGTGCATTATTTAAATCTAGTCTAGTAATGCCCATAATTGCTTGATAGGGATAGACTCAATCAATAGTATAGGACTAGTACTGTTAATTATATTAACTTAAGTTATAATCATTCAGTGGTAGACTGAAAGAACTGAATACAATATAATTGAATATACTGTATAAACAATACAATGGAAATTAAGTGCAGGTTAAACCAAACTTTGTTTTAGATACAATCTACATTTTAATATAGAATAGGTCTATAATATAGATCTAGACTCTGAATCTAGTCTCTAGATATTTTTCTAGATACTGGTCAATTTAAAGAAAAATATATTATTAAATCTAAAATTAGATTCTAAATCTAGTCATTAATGATCTAGTCTAGAGTCACTAGTCTAGATTCATAAAAGATCTAATGATTTCTAATCTAATAATCTAGTTTAGATCTAAATCTAGATATTGAATTAGATCTAGACTGACTAGACTATTCTACTCTACTCTAGGTCTAGATCAAGACTCAAGAGTAAATCTAGCTATAATATAATGAATTACATAATTAGATCTAGGTCTAGATCTAGAGTAAATCTAAATAATGAATTACATAATTAGATCTAGATCTCGAGTAAATCTAGATTTAGGTCTAGAGGTCTAATCAGTCTAGATTTCTAGATCCAGAGTTAAGCTCTTTAAAGTTTTAAAGACAAGTGTCCGAGATGCGCCTCAAACGAAAGATCAAATAGTTCTAAATCTTATTTACAGTAATAAGTAAATTTTAATTATTTAATATTTCTTAAACAGTACCGCTTTATTTCTTTTAGATGTAGCTAATATTATCTGACACTGTAAAATCTTTAACAAACTATCACTAAAATCTATTTGGACTTAACAGACGCAAACTAGGACACCATTTGTAAACAAACGGAGTAGTGTCCACTGAAACGCCCCAAACGATGTAAAGTAAAATTACAAAAAATATAAAATGAAAGATGTCAAAAAATGTTCATTTAAAATGATTAATTATGAAAATAGTTTATTACATATATTAAAATCATTTAATCTTAATTAAAACTTCCATGAATACAGAAAACGTAACAAATCCTGAACTCGCATTAGACGCTACATGTGATGCCATAATTTATGCATGGAAAACACCAGCACGGGGTCCCAAGGAGCGCCTCAACGCCTAATCCAATTTACTTCTCAAAATAAAAACAAATTAATTATTTTAAATCCCTACACACGTCTACTATTACATCAACATAATTGTTTTAGAAATATAAACTTTTTGTTTAGTAACAGGCTTTAAAATTGATTAACTTTACGATTTAAGACTAAATCGTGTTCAAGACGCTTCACATGACGTCATGATTGAATGGTTAAATTTAGTAACCTCGTAATAAAAAAAGCACTTCGATTAGGATATTGCAATCAAACTTATTTGTAATAAGCTTAAATTTCAGTAGAATAATGAAATATCTACGTACCTGATGGGTTGTTGATTCACAAAAGATCACAAAAAACAGATTACATGAGGTTTTTGTGCAAGATTGCCGGCGACTGATCGTGTCGACGCTTAAGGCGCATCAATGGTTAATTGTGGGACACGCTATTGTTTACGTACTCCTGTTAATTACTACGCTAGTATTTCCAGCGGAAACGGAACTTCTTTTGTTCTACACAATACCTGTGATGCTCAAAAGAACTCTCATTCATAAAAAGTAGTGTCGTGGGAAAAATAATCCCATTCTTAACACACGCAGCACAGGCGCTTCATCTGGGACACCTCGACCTATTTTAAGCTCGTTATGCATGTTTAGAAAGCTTTTAACAAAAAAAATACTTTAAAAGAAATCTTTAATGCTTGTTGTAACAGAAATGAAATGTTGAGCATATTATTTATTTCTTGTTTACAATTCATAGAGGATTGTAATTCCGTATAAAGTGGGACACATCGCGATGCGCCTCAAACGCCTTTTTGTGGCCGTGTTTAATCAATACTTTGATAACCTTGAGAAAAACTAAATAATGACATTGAAATATGAGGATCTTGTTAACATATTCCAACAAAGATGGAAGTTTTATGCCCCTTGGTTTTAGTACGATATTAATTCAATCATACCATGGTGTTCCATGTTACATCAAAAGCCGCCATTTTGGGTAGTAATTTCACACATTTTTTACAATTTCAATATTTCCCTAGCACCTTATGAGCTCAAAATATCAAAATTTATAGATTAACCATTTCTTAATGCAAAGTAATGCAAATTGTCACATTTGAATAACAATCTTATGAAATACGGACTTTTTAGTGAACCAACACCTAGTTGTAACCAGTACTGGAGAAACACTCATCTGCATTTCCTCATAATTGGCCTTGAGGCCTCTACAATTCCACTGTACAATTCAGGAATCCATGGCTTATTCTAAATGACCTACTTGGAGCTATTAGGCCATGGGAGGCCCACAGAGGGGTTTCCCTTTATTTCAGTATCTTTAGACTTAGGTTTGGGTGGAGAGGAAGTCCTTCTCTCTGGATAGGGGAGATCCCTCGGGTTAGAGCAGCAGCTATTTCCTCCTCCCTCACTTCGGGTATCTTTAATTTCATTTCTCCCTTTAGGGAGTTGGTCAACCTCTAACTCAGTAGAGGTTGGGGTGTCTGGCTGGTTTCTCTGAGGAGAACCTGCATTGGAGGAGGAGAGTTCATGGGGTCAATGTGTCCATCTGTGTGGCTATGGATTTCCCTATCTTAACCACAGCCTGGGTGTAGGTCTTTGTCAAGCTGAATTGGCCCTTGGGTAGGGCCAGTACAGCTAATTTCGCCTGGCTGAAGGTACATCCATTTCTTGCCTTGTACTCCTGCACGGCAACCTCCTGTTTCCACACAGGGCAGTCCTTGGAGTAGGCTGAGTGGCCATCGTGACAGTTTGGGCATTTGAACTGGGCTGTGCAGCCCTTGTCCTCATGACTCTCTCCAGCACATTTGGAACACACAGTGTTCCTCTTGCAGACTGCTGCGCCCTGTCCATAATCCTGGCACTTGAAGCACCTCATAGGGTTATGTATGTAGGGCCTCACTGGAACTCATAGGTATCCTGCCTTCACATATTCTGGCGGTGTCCTAGTTACGAATGTGAGGATAATAGTGGCGGTTTTGACCTCCTCACCCTCCCTGCACCTGGTAGTAATGCACCAGGCATGGGTGACTCCTTCAATGCCCTCCACTATTTCCTTCTTGGAAGAGGTCTCTAGAGCTGATTACACCTCTGCTGGTGTTCAAACTCTTGTGTGGCATGACTTCCACTTGGAGATCACAGATTCTTCTGCATCGTAAAAGAGTGTATCTTACTATCAACTTCTACAAGAAGTTCCAATGAACTGTGTAGCTTAGATACACTACTGATTTAAGTCCCTTGTAGATGAGAAAAGGGCTCATCTTTGTCAGGCTTTTCCCCTCCTCTGTGCACCTGACCACCAAAAATGATGGCCAGGTAGTACAGCTTCTTGTGGCCTTCTCCTATTTTGCCTCTATTCTATGTCTCTTGCCCAGACACAAATCTGGGGCAAGTAGTTTTTTGGGTGTTTTTTTGTCCATAGACATTCTTATTAGTTCGGCACCTGTGCTCCCCACCTGCCATCGAGTCCACAAGGGGACGAGTCATTCGGATGATTGACACTCCAGCCACTGCCCTGCGTGACCAGTTGGTTGACCCAGAGCAGGCCATCTGGGCCTCAGGTCTAGAGGAATTTAGAGCCAAAGTACTGTGTTGTGGTGGTTTATCCTCGGATAGACACCTACTCAAATACCGGGATCTCTTTATCCCCCCTTACCCGTCGCAGTTCACAGCAAACGGACTGGTCTAGGACGTAGGGAGATATTAAAGAAAAGGAGACAGAGTGATGGGCAGACTGAGAAAAAGAGGAGGCAGATACAATGATAGAAAAGAAGTAGGGCACTTTTGAGCTCCAAAAGTGCTAAGGAAAGAGGAGCGCAGTTTAATGTCATGTCTCGGGAGGCTCGGTTAGAAAGAAATCTGACTGTTGGGTATTTGGATGTGTGGGGTACTTGGATGTGTGGGGTACTTGGATGTGTGGGATACTTGGATGTGTGGGATACTTGGATGTGTGGAGTACTTGGATGTGTGGGGTACTTGAAGTTCAATGATCTCTACCTGAAACAGAAGCCTATGTTATAGGACAAGTTTATTAGAGGACTAAGAATTATGAACAGAATATCCTAAAAGACGATGTTGTTGACCTCTAAAGAAACACACAAAGTGAGTCCATTGAAAACCTAATGGCAGGATGTTCAGATTGATAAGAATCAGCCTTCCTGGCTCACCATAACCAAGTAGCAAAATGAATGCCTCAATATCTAGATTTGACACATCCTCTGAATAAGAAAGATACACCTCCTTACTACCAATACTCGCAACAGAAGGTCCTAGAGTAAAACAATTATTATTATACTGGGATAAATCTATTTTGCCTGACAAGACGGTGGATTTTAATCACCCAGATTTACTGTTTATCAATAAAAAAGAAAAATCTGCAACCATCATTGACATCACCGTAGCACTAGGGTTCTTTTTGTTTCAGAAACTAGTTGACTGAACTTTCTTTCAATGCTAAGGATCTAAAGTGTCAAGTTTCATGATTGGATCCAAAGATCTATTACTGGAAAATACCTTTCAACCAGCATCTAAACATCTATATAAAATTACTGCATTCATGAAATACCTTTCAACCAGCATCTAAACAACTATATAAAATTACTGCATTCATGAAATACCATTCAACCAGCATCTAAACAACTATATAAAATTACTGCATTCATGAAATACCTTTCAACCAGCATCTAAACAACTATATAAAATTACTGCATTCATGAAATACCTTTCAACCAGCATCTAAACAACTATATAAAATTACTGCATTCATGAAATACCTTTCAACCAGCATCTAAACAACTATATAAAATTACTGCATTCATGAAATACCTTTCAACCAGCATCTAAACAACTATATAAAATTACTGCATTCATGAAATACCTTTCAACCAGCATCTAAACAACTATATAAAATTACTGCATTCATGAAATACCTTTCAACCAGCATCTAAACAACTATATAAAATTACTGCATTAATGAAATACCTTTAAACCAGCATCTAAACAACTATATAAAATTACTGCATTAATGAAATCCAACAGAAATGACTAAGTTAAAATAAAACTAGATAAAGTTACCTTAAAGATTCATCAAAGCCAACAGCTGCAAATTTGCTTGCACTATAGTCACATAGTCCACTGACTCCAAAAAGCCCTGCAGAGCTGGCTATACTGACAATGTGACCATGGTTACGTGATAACATGGAAGGCAGGAAACTTTTGGTAGTCTGCAAGAGAATGTCAAAGGATCAAAAAATATCAAGAAATGGAGACCTACAAATTGTCACATGATTTCAATTAGTTTGATGCAAAGTGTAGCTGTAGTCAATGATGTAGTACAGACACAAGAGAATGTTAAGCTGAGACATTGATGGGATTTAGGATAGGGAATAGGAAATCTTGATACAATTAGGACTAGAAGACTAGATGAAGTGGGTTCGATCTATGTAGGTAATAGTTTAGGGCCCTCATGAATAAGTGCCTCCATATATGCTACCAGGACTTACAAATGACCATGTATGCTTGTGTTAACAGAAACACTACTTAACATTGGACAGCTGTGCTGGGTTGGACACTTATCCTGCATGGGGGACAACTGCATGCCAAAAGCGATCTTTCTTGCTAAAGAGGATGGCGTAACAGAGGTGCCCCACCTATAAAGATCAATTAAGGTGCCCTTACTAGCATAAAGGAAAGTAGCTGTCACCAGAAGGTCTCTGACAGAGACAGTTTCCAGTATCTTTACAGTCCTCAGGCAATGCCACCTGCGCTGGCTTGGACATGTTTGCCAGATTGAGGACAAATGCATCCCGAAAATCATTCTCTACTGGCAACTCGCGTCCAGATCAAGAAAAACTGGTCACCCCCACCTCCATTACGTGGATGTAATATAACGAGTAATAAAACGAGATTTAAAAACAGTGAACATTGATACTGACTTTGGGAAGACATAGCCCTAGACCACACTAGTTAGAGAGAGATGGTGACCAAGAAAGCTATGGACAGTGAAAAAACATGGGCCTCAGCTCTTGAAGAACAGGGTGCCATACGAAAAATGGCAAGCTCCTCTACCACCAAAGTGAAAGCCACCTTGACTGGCAATATATGTGAATGGAAGTGTCTCTCCAAAATAGGGCTCCACAGCCACATAAAAAAGTGTTTGAGGTGAACCATTGTTGTTTTAGGACTGAAGGAGGCCAATGAAATATTACCTTAATGATTTATGTACTTTTAATAGTCTATTATTCATATAGCAAAAAATCAGGAGCCAAATATCTATTTGATCTTGGGTTGGTTTGGGGTTAGTTGTACTTTTGATGGGCAAAGAATTGTAATTAGTATTGATTGAATGATAGAAGAATCTAATAGCAAACAATGAGATACTTAGTTCTAAATGAGATACTTAGTTCTGAATGAGGTACTTAGTTCTAAATGAGATACTTAGCTCTGAATGAGATACTTAGTTCTGAATGAGATACTTAGTTCTAAATGAGATACTTAGTTCTGAATGAGGTACTTAGTTCTGAATGAGATACTTAGTTCTGAATGAGATACTTAGTTCTGAATGAGATACTTAGTTCTGAATGAGATACTTAGTTCTGGATGAGGTACTAAGTTCTGAATGAGATACTTAGTTCTGAATGAGATATTTAGTTCTGAATGAGATACTTAGTTCTGAATAGGATACTTAATTCTGAATGAGAAACTTAATTCTGAATGAGATACTTAGTTCTGAATGAGATACTTAGCTCTGAATGAGATACTTAGTTCTAAATGAGATACTTAGCTCTGAATGAGATACTTAGTTCTGAATGAGATACTTAGTTCTGAATGAGATACTTAGTTCTGAATGAAATACTTAGTTAAAAGTATGAGATACTTAGTTCTGAATAGGATACTTAGTTCTGAATAGGATACTTAATTCTGAATGAGATACTTAATTCTGAATGAGATACTTAATTCTGAATGAGATACTTAGTTCTGAATGAGGTACTTAGTTCTGAATGAGATACTTAGTTCTGAATGAGATACTTAGTTCTGAATGAGATACTTAGTTCTGAATGAGATACTTAGTTCTGAATGAGATACTTAGTTCTGGATGAGGTACTAAGTTCTGAATGAGATACTTAGTTCTGAATGAGATATTTAGTTCTGAATGAGATACTTAGTTCTGAATAGGATACTTAATTCTGAATGAGAAACTTAATTCTGAATGAGATACTTAGTTCTGAATGAGATACTTAGCTCTGAATGAGATACTTAGTTCTAAATGAGATACTTAGCTCTGAATGAGATACTTAGTTCTGAATGAGATACTTAGTTCTGAATGAGATACTTAGTTCTGAATGAAATACTTAGTTAAAAGTATGAGATACTTAGTTCTGAATAGGATACTTAGTTCTGAATAGGATACTTAATTCTGAATGAGATACTTAATTCTGAATGAGATACTTAATTCTGAATGAGATACTTAGTTCTGAATGAGATACTTAGCTCAGAATAAGGTACTTAGTTCTGAATGACATACTTAGTTCTGAATAGAATACTTAGTTCTGGATGAGATACTTAGCTCTGAATGAGATACTTAGCTCTAAATGAGATACTTAGCTCTGAATGAGATACTTAGTTCTGAATGAGATACTTAGTTCTGAATGAGATATTTAGTTCTGGATAAGATACTTAGTTCTGAATGAATCACTTAGTTCTGAATGAGATATTTAGTTCTGTATAAAATACTTAGTTCTGAATAGGATACTTAATTCTGAATGAGAAACTTAATTCTGAATGATATACTTAATTCTGAATGAGATATCAGTACTAAATCTATCAATCAAATGTACTCAAATATTATGTACATTTGAATCATGAATCAATGGGATGTAGATCTAGATTTGTCTTCTTTTTATTTGCCTAGGACATCTTTCATTCTAATACTAGACCAGTGCAAGACAAAGTCTAGCGAGAAATCAAAGCGTAAATCTCAAACTATAATAAGCTGAAGCACAATCCTAAATCATTTTACCTAAGATTTAGACCTAGATCATTATTACCGTTCCTTTGTGATAAATTATGGATCTAGAATAGTTTTATTTAGTAGTAAACCTTTTGGAGTAGGCTACTTACAAGACAGAGTGCAACTTGAACCAGTATAGTCATGGTGATGATTTTTACCAATAAACAATACTAAAAACAATTGCTAGAAAATATACCAAGAAAGTCTAGAGATAAAAGCTTAGATCTAGTCAATCTCGATCTACATTCTACACCTAGCCTACTATTATTTAGATTTAGATCTAAATACTAATAATATAGATATCAATACGCTAAAGTTAGATCTACCTGGATCTAATCTATATATCTAGATCAAATTCTTCATTATTACTATTTATTTGTAATAAATTTTAGAATAATTATAAAGTTTCTTCAGTAGTAAACATTGTGGGTGTGTCTTGGACTAGCGTAGTCATGGTGACATTTTTTTACATCATAAAAAAGTAAAAATTAAATGTCTAAATATAGCCAAAAGCTTCTAATTTCTATGTAAACAAAGGATGAAAAACTCTTTTATAAAGTAAAAATAGTTCCACTGTTGTTAGTTAAAAATTTTAATTTAAAAATGCAATGAAAACAAAGGTTTAGGATAGATGCTCTGCAATGATTGAGTTAATGTATAGAGCGCTGTTAGCAAATATGATGTAGGCTCAAGGCACTGTTAACAAATACTGTGATAACATTGCAAATATAAACACGAGAGCAAAAATGACAAATTTACCTTCATTATTAACTTACCCAAAAATGTGCATTACTATTGACAGCCATTGTTTTCTCAATCAATACATCAGGACATTCTAGAAACTTCTTGCCTGTCACAATACCAGCATTGTTAACCAGTATGTCAACATCTCCAATATCTGACTTGACCTTAAGATAAAATATTACACGAACATGTATCTGATATGAATTTAAGATAAAATATTACATGAACATATGTATGACACGACCTTAAGATAAAATATTATATGAACATATGTATGACACGACCTTAAGATAAAATATTATATGAACATATGTATGACACGACCTTAAGATAAAATATTATATGAACATATGTATGACACGACCTTAAGATAAAATATTATATGAACATATGTATGACACAACCTTAAGATAAAATATTACATGAACATATGTATGACACGACCTTAAGATAAAATATTATATGAACATATGTATGACATGACCTTAAGATAAAATATATGAATTCTTCCTATTCCTATTGTTTCACTAAAAGATAAAGTAAATTTCTTTCTTTCTTAACAAATATCTCAGTTGAACTCAACAGAACATGATAACAGATGCTTGAAGACAGGAGTTATCAGGGTTTCTGCACCGAAGTCAATATGAAATTCCAGGACTTTTCCAGGAGAAATTTTAAAATTCCAGGACATAAAATTTGTGCCAAAATATTGCATAACAATAGTCAAAGTTGATTAATAATTTAGGTTTAATAATTAAATTAAATAACCATACTCATGGTATACATTCCTGCCATCACTATCCAGAGTTTAGAAAATTCAGTGTTTACAAGCTGGCTAATGAAATTATTCAGTCTATCAGAGGTGACACTGAAGCACTGGGAGGCAGCAGAACTTGTGGTTAAAATGGAAATGTGCCAATGTGTAAATTCAGATTTAATACTATCACAGTCATCTGCACTGATACGGCCAAGCAGAACCAAGATGAGCAAAGTGGTATATAAATCATTTAAGGAGCTAACAAAATCTTGCAAAGGGCTTTGGGCTTTTGCCATTTTAAACTCTGGCAAATAGCATTCTTCAATGGCGATTTTTCAATGAGTTTGAGAACTGTTGCCAGCAGAAACTTTTTCCTTTCCATCTAGAAATTTAAAACATCACTATATAATAGTGCTGGCTTTAGTTTTAATTTAGAAGATTTTTGGTGTCTGTCAAATCTTTATTAAGCAGTGCTGCAACATAAGTTGCAAACAGCTGGTGTTTTAAGTCTTTGCTAAACTGCTCAAAAAGTCTTGGGCCATAAAGCATTAAAGGGCAACCAACAATAGTGCATCTGATTGATATTTTTTTTAGAAAAGTTTGCAAAACCTTTGCACTGAGATGAACCTTTCAATTTTGACAAACAGCCTTTGAGGTGCTCAAAAGACTTTGCGTTGATTGCCTTCTTAGCAGTAATATAAAACTATGAACTTGTTGGGTTACTGGCTTAGCTGTTGGCGTAATACAAGTGACAGTGACTGATACTGTGGCAGCCCTTTGACTAATACGCCTATACGGCAGCCATCTGAGTTACTAGACTCGCTTGTGCTTATCGGATTTCAGATGTGATTTAAGTGCTGCTTTACCAACCAATGTTTGAAATGATAATTTGTTGTTTGTTTTTATAATGACAACAAAAAGCTTTAGTGTCACTGACGGACGATTTCTGAAACCAAGATTTGTAGATCTAGAAATGTATAGTGTATAGATTCAAGATACATCTAGATTTAGATCTAGATCTACATCTTTTTCAAGCCACAGTCTGGCACAGTCATCACAGTGCATTAATACATTGACAAACTAGGTTATAGAATAGTGACTAGTGAATAGATTGGTAGATCTAATACATTTTTTTTTCTGCATATTCTTAAAATATAAGAGAAGTTTGAACTAATACCCTAGGTTAGATCTACGATTCTTGTATAAGACCAGATCTAGATGCTGTTTTTTTTTTTTCATAGGTGAAATTTCAGGACAATCAAGGAGGTATTTAAAATTCCAGGACAATCAATTTAAGGAGATATTTTAAAATTCCAGGACAATCAATGAGAAATTTTAAAATTCCAGGACAATCAAGGATTTTAAAATTCCAGGAGATTCAAGGAGATATTTTAAAATTTCAGGACATTCAAGGAGATATTTTAAAATTTCAGGAGATTTTCAGGACTTTTTTGAGTTTTTTTTTTTAAATTCCAGGAGATTCCAGGACATCCTGGAATTTCAGGAGGTCGCGGACTCCCTGTGAGTTATACTGAACATAACAGATGTTTGAAGACATTAGTTAAGTTAAAGTTAAAGCTAAACTTGAAGACATGAGTTAAAGGGAAACTCCGATAGTTTTTCAAATTTTAGTTCTTGACTTATAATAAATTTAAATTCTGCGTAAAAAAGTTGTAATAGTAAACATTATATCATTTTTTATTTAAATACTCAGAAAATTTTATATTTAATAAATTAGACAGAAAATTCTTCACGCTCCCAAAAAAACGGGGTTCTGCGAGATTTTGTTTTAAGTTATTTCATGCGTCACTTCCCTAAACAATACTGAAAGAGAAACTTCATTTAACCAATCGTATCGCTTCATTCTTACAGTAGCTGTTAGGCTGTTAGGCTTAGTGACAGCCTAGTCCAGAGCTATGATACAGTTATATATATAAACATGTATAGATAGATCCAAAAGCATTAGGATAACCAACTCGAGAAAAAAAAGTAACATTTTCATCTAAGCCTCTCCCTATCCCAAGAAGTAAATAGATCGTGTGTCTGAATGATTCGAACAAGCTGGTCAGTGTAAGGCTAGTCGAGACTACGTGTAGTCGGTCATGACAAGACAACCAAGCGATAGTGTTTGTTGTGTGTTGAGTGGTCTGGCGAGAAAATACACACTGCCGTGATTAGTCAAGCATGTAAATCTACTTTTAATACGCATTTTTTCTTTGCTTACAAGATCCTAGATCTAACTGCATAGACAAAGATATATTTCTTTTACGAGAATGTAAACTTTGCTGTATGGTCTCCTGTTATACAATAAGTCAGTAGATTAAAACACCTTTGTGATGTCACATAGAAACCTGGTGAAAGTCTGACTGTTTTGGATGCGCAGGAAAATTACGTCGGAAAAACATCAATTACTAAGTTATAATTGCAAATAAAAAAAAAAAGAAGAATATATTCATTATCTGTAAATCAAAACACATATTATATCAAAAATTGTCAAAACCATCGGAGTTTCCCTTTAAGTTAAAGTTAAAGCTAAATTTGAAGACATGAGCTAAGTTAAAGTTTAAGCTAAACTTGAAGACATGAGTTAAGTTAAAGCTAAACTTGAAGACATGAGTTAAGTTAAAGTTAAAGCTAAACTTGAAGAAATGAAACAAACAAAAAGTTTTTACTTGCACAGCTGTCTCATAAATGTCTTCTCTCTTGGACAAATCCACCTTGTAAGCCTTGACCTCAGAAGTGATAGCCTTGACCTGATTGTAAGTCTCTCTATTGCCATTCTCATCAATGTCCCACAAGACAAGCTTACAGCCAAGACAGGCAAACCTTAAGCTGATTAGTCGACCAAGACCACTGCCTGCAAGAGGAAATTTAAAGTATTATTTTTGCAAGTTCAAGATCCAGGAACTAGTTTTCAAAGAATGCACACAAACTAAATGTTTTTATATTTATGAAGGAAATTGTTGAGAAGAGAAAGAAACAGGCACTACACATTCTTTTCTTTAATGGGGGTACTTCTCAACTAGACTCAATGACTTAATACAGGGTACTTCTCAACTAGTCTCAGTGACTTAATACAGGGTACTTCTCAACAAGACTCAATGACTTAATACAGGGTACTTCTCAACTAGTCTCAGTGACTTAATACAGGGTACTTCTCAACAAGACTCAATGACTTAATACAGGGTACTTCTCAACTAGTCTCAGTGACTTAATACAGGGTACTTCTCAACTAGACTCAATGACTTAATACAGGGTACTTCTCAACAAGACTCAATGACTTAATACAGGGTACTTCTCAACTAGTCTCAGTGACTTAATACAGGGTACTTCTCAACAAGACTCAATGACTTAATACAGGGTACTTCTCAACTAGACTCAATGACTTAATACAGGGTACTTCTCAACAAGACTCAATGACTTAATACAGGGTACTTCTCAACTAGACTCAATGACTTAATACAGGGTACTTCTCAACTAGACTCAATGACTTAATACAGGGTACTTCTCAACAAGACTCAATGACTTAATACAGGGTACTTCTCAACTAGACTCAATGACTTAATACAGGGTACTTCTCAACTAGACTCAATGACTTAATACAGGGTACTTCTCAACTAGACTCAATGACTTAATACAGGGTACTTCTCAACTAGACTCAATGACTTAATACAGGGTACTTCTCAACTAGACTCAATGACTTAATACAGGGTACTTCTCAACTAGTCTCAGTGACTTAATACAGGGTACTTCTCAACAAGACTCAATGACTTAATACAGGGTACTTCTCAACTAGACTCAATGACTTAATACAGGGTACCTCTCAACTAGACTCAATGACTTAATACAGGGTACTTCTCAACTAAACTCAATGACTTAATACAGGGTACTTCTCAACTAGACTCAATGACTTAATACAGGGTACTTCTCAACTAGACTCAATGACTTAATACAGGGTACTTCTCAACTAGACTCAATGACTTAATACAGGGTACTTCTCAACAAGACTCAATGACTTAATACAGGGTACTTCTCAACTAGACTCAATGACTTAATACAGGGTACTTCTCAACTAGACTCAATGACTTAATACAGGGTACTTTTCAACTAGACTCAATGACTTAATACAGGGTACTTCTCAACAAGACTCAATGACTTAATACAGGGTACTTCTCAACTAGACTCAATGACTTAATACAGGGTACTTCTCAACTAGACTCAATGACTTAATCATCTAGACTACAGGACTTGATACAGGGTACTACTCAACTAGACTGCATGGCTTGCAGGGTACTTCTCAACTAGACTGCATGGCTTGCAGGGTACTTCTTAACTAGTCTCAAAGACCATGGAACAAAGTGTTTGTCTATGATTCTGCATTATAACATTTATTGATTTGTTGATTTGTTGATTTGAGGCACATCGGCACAATTTAGGCCATGTCGTGCCTGCAGTCCCTTAAGGACTACTCTCTCTCTAAACAACAAGGGCCAGATTCTATACAGTAATATAATTAAAATTAAGGTCTATTCACAGTTAAAATAGTAAAGGTAGTAAAAATTTAAATATTTGGTAAAAATCTAATGTAAATAGTGCATGTTCACAAATTCAGAAATCAGATCTTCGTAGATAGCCCCACTTCCCGAATAAAGCCCAGTACCTTCCCAGGGTCGACATTATTAAATAGTGTTTTTAGATTAGTGGCTCTAAAATGTTTCGCCCTGACATCCTGGTATCTGGGGCAATCAACGAGGATATGTTCCACGGTGAGGCGAGAGTCACAGTACTCGCAAAGTGGGGGCTCCTCTCTCTTCAGTACAAAAGAGTGCGTGATGTAGGTGTGGCCAATCCTAAGTCTGGACATGGTTGTGCTACCACGCCTTGTCAGACCCTTAGATGTGGGCCGCCACCTGACATCCGCCACAATCTGCCTGAGTTTACGGTGAGTCTCAGCCTCCCATCGGTTCTGCCACTCTCGATAGGTGGCAGAGGCAATACTTTGTCTCAGGTCCGAGTAGGGAATTTGGGTTCCTGACACCGCATGATTTAGGGCTCTCTTTGCTTCTCTGTCTGCGGCTTCGTTTCCCTCAATGCCAACATGGGAGGGGACCCAGATGAAGGTGACATCCCTACGGTCGGCTGTTATTAGGTCCAAAAGCTTCAGGCTCTTATGTACCAATGGGATGTCAGTCTTCATCCGCCCCAAAGCTTGCAATGCAGATTTGGAGTCGGAGCAGATTATAAATTTACTCCTTTCTGATGCTTTTACGGCCATAAGTGCAAGCAATATTGCGTGCAATTCGGCCGTAAAGATGGAGCAGCCATCGGGGAATCTACGGGAGATTGTTTTGTTCCGAAAGGAGCAGGCACACGCGACCTTTCCCTCCATTTTGGATCCGTCTGTGTAGATGGTGCCACAATCTCCGTAGCTCTCCTGCAGTTCCCTAAAGTGGACTTGTAGTATGCTTGGGTCTGTATTTTCTTTTTTGAAATTAAGGAGGGATAAATTTAATTTGGGTTTATTCATTAGCCAAGGAGGATTCTGAGGGGTTTCTATTTTAGAGATTTGGTCAATGGGTGGGGTTAAATTTTGGATGGGTTCTCTCATTCGAAGACCCAACGGCTGTATGACGTTAGGCCTTCGATTGTATAATTCTACCTCTGTGGGGTTAAATATGGAGTCAAAAGCAGGGTTCGTGGGGTTGGATTTTAGCTTGACTATATACTGCATTGCAAGCTTTTTCATTCTTATATCCATGGGGAGTTCTCCAGCCTCCACATGGAGACTTGGGATAGGTGATGTACGAAACGCGCCGAGACAGAGACGCAGGGCAGCATTTTGTATTGGTTCCAGTATTTTTAGGTACGACTTCCTTGCTGCTCCATATATTATGGATCCGTAGTCTAGCTTGGATCGAATTAGACTCCGATAGAGCAGCAGCAAGGTATCTCTGTCAGCTCCCCAGTCCGTATGGCTGAGTACTCTTAGTATGTTTAATGACTTTTGGCATTTCTTCTTAAGTTCCTTAATGTGGGGGAGAAAATTAAATTTGGAATCTAAGGTGAGGCCTAAAAATTTTGTAGTTTTCACGACATCTTCTTTTTGTGTATAAATAGTTCAGGGTCTGGGTGGAGCCCCCTTAGATTACAAAAATGCATACTAACTGTTTTGGAGTCAGAGAATTTGAAACCATTATAGTTTGCCCAACCCTGAATTTTGTTTAAACATAACTGTAATTTCCTTTCTAAGGTGTTCATGTTTTTCCCATAAGTAAGAATGACAAAGTCATCAACATACAAAGAACACTCTATGCCAGGGGACAGCGCATTTATGATGCTATTTATTTTAATGTTGAACAGGGTGACTGACAGAATGCTGCCCTGGGGTACACCCATTTCCTGGTCATGAGTGTCAGAAGCGGAGTTGCCCACTCGGACCTGAAATTTTCGATCTTTCAGGAATTCCTCCACAAAACGGGGGAGGTGTCCCTTAAGCCCCATAAGCGCCAGGTCACGTAGAATGCCATGTTTCCAGGTTGTGTCATAGGCCTTTTCTATATCGAAGAATACAGCTACTAGATGTTCTCTTCTGAGTAATGCATTTCTAATATAAGCTTCCAGCCTTACCAGGTGGTCAGTTGTTGTCCGCCCCTGCCGAAATCCGCACTGGTAGTTTGAGATCACTTTATTCCTTTCCAGGTACCAGACCAGCCTACTGTTAATCATTCTTTCCATGGTTTTGCAGATGCAGCTTGTTAGTGCTATTGGTCGATAGTTAGCTGGGTATGAGCCGTCTCTTCCCGGTTTAGGTATCGGTATAACTGTGGCTTTCCTCCAGCTGTTTGGGAAGGCGCCTGTTTGCCACACACAGTTATAGACCCCTAGCAGGACTGCCAATGAGGGTTCGGGAAGGTGCTTGAGGAACTGGTAATGGATTTCGTCTACTCAAGGCGCTGTGTCATGTGACTTGTCCAGCGATTCCCTCAGTTCCTCAAGCGAGAACGGTTTGTTGTAGTCTTCATTGTTCTCTGACCTGAAATCAATGGGGTGTCTTTCCTCCCTGGTTTTGACTTTTTGGAACTCTGGCGTGTAGTGTGCAGTGGATGATTTTTCTGCTATTGAGGATGCAAGGCAGTCAGCTATTTCTCTGGGGGACGTGACAGTTCGTCCTTGGTTTTTCAAATGCCCTATTGCATTTGATTCTTTCCCTTTGATTCGCCTTACTGCCTTCCAAACCGCTCTAGCAGAAGTTTTGGCATCCAGACTGCCGACAAAACTTCTCCAGGAATTCCTTTTGGCTGACCGTATGGTTTGTCAAGCCTTTGCTCTAGCTATCCTGAATAGCTTTAGGTTTTCCTGGGAAGGATTCTTTATAAATGCAGCCAGTCGTTTTTTCCTATCACCAATAGCACTTTTGCAAGCTGTATCAAACCATGGTTTGCTAGGCCGTTTTGGATTTGCAGAGGTTAGGGGTACAACTTTCCTGGCTATACTTAGTAGCTTGCTAGCAAAGGTATCAGCTGGGTTCTGTTCATGGAGGATATTTTCTGTGATATCCTCAGAGCATCTTTTTTGGAATTGTTCCCAATCAGCCTTATTCAGTTTCCACCGCTGAGGTCGTCCCAATGAAGGGAGATTGTTAGTAATGATGATTGGGAAGTGATCACTTCCCCGTAGATCATTGCTAACTGACCATTTAAAATCGTCCAGAAGTCCGGGGACGCATACGGTGAGGTCAATGCATGTGAATGATCCAGTTCCTGGGTGCAAGTAGGTCGGTGATGCATCATTAAGTATGCATAAATCATGTTGGAGGAAGATATCCTCCAGCATACGACCTCTTGTGTCGGTATTGTTGGATCCCCACATGGTGTTATGGGCATTGAAATCCCCAAGGATTAAATAAGGCCGGGGGAGTTGTTTCAATAGGTCCTCCATGTCTGTTCGGTTTAATGGAGCGCCTGGTGGTAGATACAGGCTGCAGCAAGTGATAACCTTGTGAAGGGTTATCCTAGCTGCTACGGCCTGTAGTGTGGTCTGTAGTTCTACCCTCTCATGGGGGATGCTATCCTTCACAAGGATGCAGACTCCACCTGATGCTCTCTCTGCATCCTCAACATTCTTGGTGTAAGCACGGTAGCTTCGGAAGCTGATGCAATCTTTTAGAAATGTTTCCTGTAAGCCGACAGCTACAGGAGTCTCAGAGTCCATCAGTAGCTGCATTTCCTCGTAATTGGCCTTGAGGCCTCTACAATTCCACTGTACAATTCTGGAATCCATGGCTTATTCTAGATGACCTACTTGGAGCTATTTGGCCTTGGGAGGCCCCCGGAGGGGTTTCCCTTTATTCCAGTGACCTTGGTATTTTTATTCTTGGGTTTGGATGGAGAGGAGGACAACCCCCTTTTGGGGGAAGTCTTTCTCTCTGGAGAGGGGAGATCCCTCTGGTTAGAGCGGAGGTTATTTCCTCCTCTCTCACCTCGGGCATCCTCTCCGCTTTGATTTCTCCCCTTAGGGAGTTGTTCAACCTCTAACTCAGTAGAGGTTGGGGTGTCTGGCTGGGTTCTCTGAGGAGAACCCGTGTCAGACATGATGTCTCCGGGTTCTCCCGGAGTATTGGTTTTGACATGCTGCTCAGCATAAAGCATAGGACAAATACAAATCAATGAAAGTAGAAATAAAGATGTTAACTCAGAAATCCAAGAAAATAATAAAGATAACTGTTGTGACATGGTTACTGTGTGGTCAACCGTGACACACGGTCAAGTGTTGGGTATCGAGAGTAAGGGGACTTGGGGGAAGTGACTAGTGTGTAAACAAGAAGAGAGAGAGAGAAAGTCAGCGAGTGAAGTTGGGTATCTGTCTATAACGTTGTCGTGTATATATGTTTTGTTAAAATGTTCCACAATTAAAATACACTTTTAACGTAAAAGGAACTTGTTTCTTCACAACTGGCGACCACGACGAGATACAACGAGGCACAAGTAAGTGGAAATGTCGATGTACAAAATATATAGAGAAGCGGGCAAGGAAAATAGCCTACAAGGCGAAGAACTTGAAAAGTTCATTACACTAAAAATAACACAGGAGGAAGAAAGGGAAGAAAGGAGATTTAATAGGGAAGAAGCCAAAAAGAAAGAAGAAGATAGTAGAAGGAAGGAAATCTTACAACTAGATTTGATTTGATTTTGATTTGAGGCACATCGGCACAATTTAGGCCATGTCGTGCCTGCAGTCCCTTAAGGACTACTCTCTCTCTAAACAACAAGGGCCAGATTCTATACAGTCATATAATTAAAATTAAGGTCTATTCACAGTTAAAATAGTAAAGGTAGTAAAAATTTAAATATTTGGTAAAAATCTAATGTAAATAGTGCATGTTCACAAATTCAGAAATCAGATCTTCGTAAATAGCCCCACTTCCCGAATAAAGCCCAGTACCTTCCCAGGGTCGACATTATTAAATAGTGTTTTTAGATTAGTGGCTCTAAAATGTTTCGCCCTGACATCCTGGTATCTGGGGCAATCAACGAGGATATGTTCCACGGTGAGGCGAGAGTCACAGTACTCGCAAAGTGGGGGCTCCTCTCTCTTCAGTACAAAAGAGTGCGTGATGTAGGTGTGGCCAATCCTAAGTCTGGACATGGTTGTGCTACCACGCCTTGTCAGACCCTTAGATGTGGGCCGCCACCTGACATCCGCCACAATCTGCCTGAGTTTACGGTGAGTCTCAGCCTCCCATCGGTTCTGCCACTCTCGATAGGTGGCAGAGGCAATACTTTGTCTCAGGTCCGAGTAGGGAATTTGGGTTCCTGACACCGCATGATTTAGGGCTCTCTTTGCTTCTCTGTCTGCGGCTTCGTTTCCCTCAATGCCAACATGGGAGGGGACCCAGATGAAGGTGACATCCCTACGGTCGGCTGTTATTAGGTCCAAAAGCTTCAGGCTCTTATGTACCAATGGGATGTCAGTCTTCATCCGCCCCAAAGCTTGCAATGCAGATTTGGAGTCGGAGCAGATTATAAATTTACTCCTTTCTGATGCTTTTACGGCCATAAGTGCAAGCAATATTGCGTGCAATTCGGCCGTAAAGATGGAGCAGCCATCGGGGAATCTACGGGAGATTGTTTTGTTCCGAAAGGAGCAGGCACACGCGACCTTTCCCTCCATTTTGGATCCGTCTGTGTAGATGGTGCCACAATCTCCGTAGCTCTCCTGCAGTTCCCTAAAGTGGACTTGTAGTATGCTTGGGTCTGTATTTTCTTTTTTGAAATTAAGGAGGGATAAATTTAATTTGGGTTTATTCATTAGCCAAGGAGGATTCTGAGGGGTTTCTATTTTAGAGATTTGGTCAATGGGTGGGGTTAAATTTTGGATGGGTTCTCTCATTCGAAGACCCAACGGCTGTATGACGTTAGGCCTTCGATTGTATAATTCTACCTCTGTGGGGTTAAATATGGAGTCAAAAGCAGGGTTCGTGGGGTTGGATTTTAGCTTGACTATATACTGCATTGCAAGCTTTTTCATTCTTATATCCATGGGGAGTTCTCCAGCCTCCACATGGAGACTTGGGATAGGTGATGTACGAAACGCGCCGAGACAGAGACGCAGGGCAGCATTTTGTATTGGTTCCAGTATTTTTAGGTACGACTTCCTTGCTGCTCCATATATTATGGATCCGTAGTCTAGCTTGGATCGAATTAGACTCCGATAGAGCAGCAGCAAGGTATCTCTGTCAGCTCCCCAGTCCGTATGGCTGAGTACTCTTAGTATGTTTAATGACTTTTGGCATTTCTTCTTAAGTTCCTTAATGTGGGGGAGAAAATTAAATTTGGAATCTAAGGTGAGGCCTAAAAATTTTGTAGTTTTCACGACATCTTCTTTTTGTGTATAAATAGTTCAGGGTCTGGGTGGAGCCCCCTTAGATTACAAAAATGCATACTAACTGTTTTGGAGTCAGAGAATTTGAAACCATTATAGTTTGCCCAACCCTGAATTTTGTTTAAACATAACTGTAATTTCCTTTCTAAGGTGTTCATGTTTTTCCCATAAGTAAGAATGACAAAGTCATCAACATACAAAGAGCACTCTATGCCAGGGGACAGCGCATTTATGATGCTATTTATTTTAATGTTGAACAGGGTGACTGACAGAATGCTGCCCTGGGGTACACCCATTTCCTGGTCATGAGTGTCAGAAGCGGAGTTGCCCACTCGGACCTGAAATTTTCGATCTTTCAGGAATTCCTCCACAAAACGGGGGAGGTGTCCCTTAAGCCCCATAAGCGCCAGGTCACGTAGAATGCCATGTTTCCAGGTTGTGTCATAGGCCTTTTCTATATCGAAGAATACAGCTACTAGATGTTCTCTTCTGAGTAATGCATTTCTAATATAAGCTTCCAGCCTTACCAGGTGGTCAGTTGTTGTCCGCCCCTGCCGAAATCCGCACTGGTAGTTTGAGATCACTTTATTCCTTTCCAGGTACCAGACCAGCCTACTGTTAATCATTCTTTCCATGGTTTTGCAGATGCAGCTTGTTAGTGCTATTGGTCGATAGTTAGCTGGGTATGAGCCGTCTCTTCCCGGTTTAGGTATCGGTATAACTGTGGCTTTCCTCCAGCTGTTTGGGAAGGCGCCTGTTTGCCACACACAGTTATAGACCCCTAGCAGGACTGCCAATGAGGGTTCGGGAAGGTGCTTGAGGAACTGGTAATGGATTTCGTCTACTCAAGGCGCTGTGTCATGTGACTTGTCCAGCGATTCCCTCAGTTCCTCAAGCGAGAACGGTTTGTTGTAGTCTTCATTGTTCTCTGACCTGAAATCAATGGGGTGTCTTTCCTCCCTGGTTTTGACTTTTTGGAACTCTGGCGTGTAGTGTGCAGTGGATGATTTTTCTGCTATTGAGGATGCAAGGCAGTCAGCTATTTCTCTGGGGGACGTGACAGTTCGTCCTTGGTTTTTCAAATGCCCTATTGCATTTGATTCTTTCCCTTTGATTCGCCTTACTGCCTTCCAAACCGCTCTAGCAGAAGTTTTGGCATCCAGACTGCCGACAAAACTTCTCCAGGAATTCCTTTTGGCTGACCGTATGGTTTGTCAAGCCTTTGCTCTAGCTATCCTGAATAGCTTTAGGTTTTCCTGGGAAGGATTCTTTATAAATGCAGCCAGTCGTTTTTTCCTATCACCAATAGCACTTTTGCAAGCTGTATCAAACCATGGTTTGCTAGGCCGTTTTGGATTTGCAGAGGTTAGGGGTACAACTTTCCTGGCTATACTTAGTAGCTTGCTAGCAAAGGTATCAGCTGGGTTCTGTTCATGGAGGATATTTTCTGTGATATCCTCAGAGCATCTTTTTTGGAATTGTTCCCAATCAGCCTTATTCAGTTTCCACCGCTGAGGTCGTCCCAATGAAGGGAGATTGTTAGTAATGATGATTGGGAAGTGATCACTTCCCCGTAGATCATTGCTAACTGACCATTTAAAATCGTCCAGAAGTCCGGGGACGCATACGGTGAGGTCAATGCATGTGAATGATCCAGTTCCTGGGTGCAAGTAGGTCGGTGATGCATCATTAAGTATGCATAAATCATGTTGGAGGAAGATATCCTCCAGCATACGACCTCTTGTGTCGGTATTGTTGGATCCCCACATGGTGTTATGGGCATTGAAATCCCCAAGGATTAAATAAGGCCGGGGGAGTTGTTTCAATAGGTCCTCCATGTCTGTTCGGTTTAATGGAGCGCCTGGTGGTAGATACAGGCTGCAGCAAGTGATAACCTTGTGAAGGGTTATCCTAGCTGCTACGGCCTGTAGTGTGGTCTGTAGTTCTACCCTCTCATGGGGGATGCTATCCTTCACAAGGATGCAGACTCCACCTGATGCTCTCTCTGCATCCTCAACATTCTTGGTGTAAGCACGGTAGCTTCGGAAGCTGATGCAATCTTTTAGAAATGTTTCCTGTAAGCCGACAGCTACAGGAGTCTCAGAGTCCATCAGTAGCTGCATTTCCTCGTAATTGGCCTTGAGGCCTCTACAATTCCACTGTACAATTCTGGAATCCATGGCTTATTCTAGATGACCTACTTGGAGCTATTTGGCCTTGGGAGGCCCCCGGAGGGGTTTCCCTTTATTCCAGTGACCTTGGTATTTTTATTCTTGGGTTTGGATGGAGAGGAGGACAACCCCCTTTTGGGGGAAGTCTTTCTCTCTGGAGAGGGGAGATCCCTCTGGTTAGAGCGGAGGTTATTTCCTCCTCTCTCACCTCGGGCATCCTCTCCGCTTTGATTTCTCCCCTTAGGGAGTTGTTCAACCTCTAACTCAGTAGAGGTTGGGGTGTCTGGCTGGGTTCTCTGAGGAGAACCCGTGTCAGACATGATGTCTCCGGGTTCTCCCGGAGTATTGGTTTTGACATGCTGCTCAGCATAAAGCATAGGACAAATACAAATCAATGAAAGTAGAAATAAAGATGTTAACTCAGAAATCCAAGAAAATAATAAAGATAACTGTTGTGACATGGTTACTGTGTGGTCAACCGTGACACACGGTCAAGTGTTGGGTATCGAGAGTAAGGGGACTTGGGGGAAGTGACTAGTGTGTAAACAAGAAGAGAGAGAGAGAAAGTCAGCGAGTGAAGTTGGGTATCTGTCTATAACGTTGTCGTGTATATATGTTTTGTTAAAATGTTCCACAATTAAAATACACTTTTAACGTAAAAGGAACTTGTTTCTTCACAACTGGCGACCACGACGAGATACAACGAGGCACAAGTAAGTGGAAATGTCGATGTACAAAATATATAGAGAAGCGGGCAAGGAAAATAGCCTACAAGGCGAAGAACTTGAAAAGTTCATTACACTAAAAATAACACAGGAGGAAGAAAGGGAAGAAATGAGATTTAATAGGGAAGAAGCCAAAAAGAAAGAAGAAGATAGTAGAAGGAAGGAAATCTTACAACTAGATTTGATTTGATTTTGATTTGAGGCACATCGGCACAATTTAGGCCATGTCGTGCCTGCAGTCCCTTAAGGACTACTCTCTCTCTAAACAACAAGGGCCAGATTCTATACAGTCATATAATTAAAATTAAGGTCTATTCACAGTTAAAATAGTAAAGGTAGTAAAAATTTAAATATTTGGTAAAAATCTAATGTAAATAGTGCATGTTCACAAATTCAGAAATCAGATCTTCGTAAATAGCCCCACTTCCCGAATAAAGCCCAGTACCTTCCCAGGGTCGACATTATTAAATAGTGTTTTTAGATTAGTGGCTCTAAAATGTTTCGCCCTGACATCCTGGTATCTGGGGCAATCAACGAGGATATGTTCCACGGTGAGGCGAGAGTCACAGTACTCGCAAAGTGGGGGCTCCTCTCTCTTCAGTACAAAAGAGTGCGTGATGTAGGTGTGGCCAATCCTAAGTCTGGACATGGTTGTGCTACCACGCCTTGTCAGACCCTTAGATGTGGGCCGCCACCTGACATCCGCCACAATCTGCCTGAGTTTACGGTGAGTCTCAGCCTCCCATCGGTTCTGCCACTCTCGATAGGTGGCAGAGGCAATACTTTGTCTCAGGTCCGAGTAGGGAATTTGGGTTCCTGACACCGCATGATTTAGGGCTCTCTTTGCTTCTCTGTCTGCGGCTTCGTTTCCCTCAATGCCAACATGGGAGGGGACCCAGATGAAGGTGACATCCCTACGGTCGGCTGTTATTAGGTCCAAAAGCTTCAGGCTCTTATGTACCAATGGGATGTCAGTCTTCATCCGCCCCAAAGCTTGCAATGCAGATTTGGAGTCGGAGCAGATTATAAATTTACTCCTTTCTGATGCTTTTACGGCCATAAGTGCAAGCAATATTGCGTGCAATTCGGCCGTAAAGATGGAGCAGCCATCGGGGAATCTACGGGAGATTGTTTTGTTCCGAAAGGAGCAGGCACACGCGACCTTTCCCTCCATTTTGGATCCGTCTATGTAGATGGTGCCACAATCTCCGTAGCTCTCCTGCAGTTCCCTAAAGTGGACTTGTAGTATGCTTGGGTCTGTATTTTCTTTTTTGAAATTAAGGAGGGATAAATTTAATTTGGGTTTATTCATTAGCCAAGGAGGATTCTGAGGGGTTTCTATTTTAGAGATTTGGTCAATGGGTGGGGTTAAATTTTGGATGGGTTCTCTCATTCGAAGACCCAACGGCTGTATGACGTTAGGCCTTCGATTGTATAATTCTACCTCTGTGGGGTTAAATATGGAGTCAAAAACAGGGTTCGTGGGGTTGGTTTGATTTGATTTTTGATTTGAGGCACATCGGCACAATTTAGGCCATGTCGTGCCTGCAGTCCCTTAAGGACTACTCTCTCTCTAAACAACAAGGGCCAGATTCTATACAGTCATATAATTAAAATCAAGGTCTATTCACAGTTAAAATAGTAAAGGTAGTAAAAATTTAAATATTTGGTAAAAATCTAATGTAAATAGTGCATGTTCACAAATTCAGAAATCACATCTTCGTAGATAGCCCCACTTCCCGAATAAAGCCCAGTACCTTCCCAGGGTCGACATTATTAAATAGTGTTTTTAGATTAGTGGCTCTAAAATATTTCGCCCTGACATCCTGGTATCTGGGGCAATCAAGGAGGATATGTTCCACGGTGAGGCGAGAGTCACAGTACTCGCAAAGTGGGGGCTCCTCTCTCTTCAGTACAAAAGAGTGCGTGATGTAGGTGTGGCCAATCCTAAGTCTGGACATGGTTGTGCTACCACGCCTTGTCAGACCCTTAGATGTGGGCCGCCACCTGACATCCGCCACAATCTGCCTGAGTTTACTGTGAGTCTCAGCCTCCCATCGGTTCTGCCACTCTCGATAGGTGGCAGAGGCAATACTTTGTCTCAGGTCCGAGTAGGGAATTTGGGTTCCTGACACCGCATGATTTAGGGCTCTCTTTGCTTCTCTGTCTGCGGCTTCGTTTCCCTCAATGCCAACATGGGAGGGGACCCAGATGAAGGTGACATCCCTACGGTCGGCTGTTATTTGGTCCAACAGCTTCAGGCTCTTATGTACCAATGGGATGTCAGTTTGTTTGTTTGTTGATTTGAGGCACATCGGCACAATTTAGGCCATGTCGTGCCTGCAGTCCCTTAAGGACTACTCTCTCTCTAAACAACAAGGGCCAGATTCTATACAGTCATATAATTAAAATTAAGGTCTATTCACAGTTAAAATAGTAAAGGTAGTAAAAATTTAAATATTTGGTAAAAATCTAATGTAAATAGTGCATGTTCACAAATTCAGAAATCAGATCTTCGTAAATAGCCCCACTTCCCGAATAAAGCCCAGTACCTTCCCAGGGTCGACATTATTAAATAGTGTTTTTAGATTAGTGGCTCTAAAATGTTTCGCCCTGACATCCTGGTATCTGGGGCAATCAACGAGGATATGTTCCACGGTGAGGCGAGAGTCACAGTACTCGCAAAGTGGGGGCTCCTCTCTCTTCAGTACAAAAGAGTGCGTGATGTAGGTGTGGCCAATCCTAAGTCTGGACATGGTTGTGCTACCACGCCTTGTCAGACCCTTGGATGTGGGCCGCCACCTGAAATCCGCCACAATCTGCCTGAGTTTACTGTGAGTCTCAGACTCCCATCGGTTCTGCCACTCTCGATAGGTGGCAGAGGCAATACTTTGTCTCAGGTCCAAGTAGGGAATTTGGGTTCCTGACACCGCATGATTTAGGGCTCTCTTTGCTTCTCTGTCTGCGGCTTCGTTTCCCTCAATGCCAACATGGGAGGGGACCCAGATGAAGGTGACATCCCTACGGTCGGCTGTTATTTGGTCCAACAGCTTCAGGCTCTTATGTACCAATGGGATGTCAGTCTTCATCCGCCCCAAAGCTTGCAATGCAGATTTGGAGTCGGAGCAGATTATAAATTTACTCCTTTCTGATGCTTTTACGGCCATAAGTGCAAGCAATATTGCGTGCAATTCGGCCGTAAAGATGGAGCAGCCATCGGGGAGTCTACGGGAGATTGTTTTGTTCCGAAAGGAGCAGGCACACGCGACCTTTCCCTCCATTTTGGATCCGTCTGTGTAGATGGTGCCACAATCTCCGTAGCTCTCCTGCAGTTCCCTAAAGTGGACTTGTAGTATGCTTGGGTCTGTATTTTCTTTTTTGAAATTAAGGAGGGATAAATTTAATTTAGGTTTATTCATTAGCCAAGGAGGATTCTGAGGGGTTTCTATTTTAGAGATTTGGTCAATGGGTGGGGTTAAATTTTGGATGGGTTCTCTCATTCGAAGGCTCAACGGCTGTATGACGTTAGGCCTTCGATTGTAGATTTTTGATTTGTTGATTTGAGGCACATCGGCACAATTTAGGCCATGTCGTGCCTGCAGTCCCTTAAGGACTACTCTCTCTCTCTAAACAACAAGGGCCAGATTCTATACAGTCATACAATTAAAATTAAGGTCTATTCACAGTTAAAATAGTAAAGGTAGTAAAAATTTAAATATTTGGTAAAAATCTAATGTAAATAGTGCATGTTCACAAATTCAGAAATAAGATCTTCGTAGATAGCCCCACTTCCCGAATAAAGCCCAGTACCTTCCCAGGGTCGACATTATTAAATAGTGTTTTTAGATTAGTGGCTCTAAAATGTTTCGCCCTGACATCCTGGTATCTGGGGCAATCAACGAGGATATGTTCCACGGTGAGGCGAGAGTCACAGTACTCGCAAAGTGGGGGCTCCTCTCTCTTCAGTACAAAAGAGTGCGTGATGTAGGTGTGGCCAATCCTAAGTCTGGACATGGTTGTGCTACCACGCCTTGTCAGACCCTTAGATGTGGGCCGCCACCTGACATCCGCCACAATCTGCCTGAGTTTACTGTGAGTCTCAGCCTCCCATCGGTTCTGCCACTCTCGATAGGTGGCAGAGGCAATACTTTGTCTCAGGTCCGAGTAGGGAATTTGGGTTCCTGACACCGCATGATTTAGGGCTCTCTTTGCTTCTCTGTCTGCGGCTTCGTTTCCCTCAATGCCAACATGGGAGGGGACCCAGATGAAGGTGACATCCCTACGGTCGGCTGTTATTTGGTCCAACAGCTTCAGGCTCTTATGTACCAATGGGATGTCAGTTTGTTTGTTTGTTGATTTGAGGCACATCGGCACAATTTAGGCCATGTCGTGCCTGCAGTCCCTTAAGGACTACTCTCTCTCTAAACAACAAGGTCCAGATTCTATACAGTCATATAATTAAAATTAAGGTCTATTCACAGTTAAAATAGTAAAGGTAGTAAAAATTTAAATATTTGGTAAAAATCTAATGTAAATAGTGCATGTTCACAAATTCAGAAATCAGATCTTCGTAAATAGCCCCACTTCCCGAATAAAGCCCAGTACCTTCCCAGGGTCGACATTATTAAATAGTGTTTTTAGATTAGTGGCTCTAAAATGTTTCGCCCTGACATCCTTGTATCTGGGGCAATCAACGAGGATATGTTCCACGGTGAGGCGAGAGTCACAGTACTCGCAAAGTGGGGGCTCCTCTCTCTTCAGTACAAAAGAGTGCGTGATGTAGGTGTGGCCAATCCTAAGTCTGGACATGGTTGTGCTACCACGCCTTGTCAGACCCTTAGATGTGGGCCGCCACCTGACATCCGCCACAATCTGCCTGAGTTTACTGTGAGTCTCAGCCTCCCATCGGTTCTGCCACTCTCGATAGGTGGCAGAGGCAATACTTTGTCTCAGGTCCGAGTAGGGAATTTGGGTTCCTGACACCGCATGATTTAGGGCTCTCTTTGCTTCTCTGTCTGCGGCTTCGTTTCCCTCAATGCCAACATGGGAGGGGACCCAGATGAAGGTGACATCCCTACGGTCGGCTGTTATTAGGTCCAACAGCTTCAGGCTCTTATGTACCAATGGGATGTCAGTCTTCATCCGCCCCAAACCTTGCAATGCAGATTTGGAGTCGGAGCAGATTATAAATTTACTCCTTTCTGATGCTTTTACGGCCATAAGTGCAAGCAATATTGCATGCAATTCGGCCGTAAAGATGGAGCAGCCATCGGGGAGTCTACGGGAGATTGTTTTGTTCCGAAAGGAGCAGGCACACGCGACCTTTCCCTCCATTTTGGATCCGTCTGTGTACATGGTGCCACAATCTCCGTAGCTCTCCTGCAGTTCCTTAAAGTGGACTGGTATGAGTGGTATGCTTGGGTCTGTATTTTCTTTTTTGAAATTAAGGAGGGATAAATTTAATTTAGGTTTATTCATTAGCCAAGAAGGATTCTGAGAGGTTTCTATTTTAGAGATTTGGTCAATGGGTGGGGTTAAATTTTGGATGGGTTCTCTCATTCGAAGGCCCAACGGCTGTATGACGTTAGGCCTTCGATTGTATAATTCTACCTCTGTGGGGTTAAATATGGAGTCAAAAGCAGGGTTCGTGGGGTTGGATTTTAGCTTGACTATATACTGCATTGCAAGCTTTTTCATTCTTATATCCATGGGGAGTTCTCCAGCCTCCACATGGAGACTTGGGATAGGTGATGTACGAAACGCGCCGAGACATATTATGGATCCGTAGTCTAGCTTGGATCGAATTAGACTCCGATAGAGCAGCAGCAAGGTATCTCTGTCAGCTCCCCAGTCCGTATGGCTGAGTACTCTTAGTATGTTTAATGACTTTTGGCATTTCTTCTTAAGTTCCTTAATGTGGGGGAGAAAATTAAATTTGGAATCTAAGGTGAGGCCTAAAAATTTTGTAGTTTTCACGACAGGGATCTTCTTTTTGTGTATAAATAGTTCAGGGTCTGGGTGGAGCCCCCTTAGATTACAAAAATGCATACTAACTGTTTTGGAGTCAGAGAATTTGAAACCATTATAGTTTGCCCAACCCTGAATTTTGTTTAAACATAACTGTAATTTCCTTTCTAAGGTGTTCATGTTTTTCCCATAAGTAAGAATGACAAAGTCATCAACATACAAAGAGCACTCTATGCCAGGGGACAGCGCATTTATGATGCTATTTATTTTAATGTTGAACAGGGTGACTGACAGAATGCTGCCCTGGGGTACACCCATTTCCTGGTCATGAGTGTCAGAAGCGGAGTTGCCCACTCGGACCTGAAATTTTCGATCTTTCAGGAATTCCTCCACAAAACGGGGGAGGTGTCCCTTAAGCCCCATAAGCGCCAGGTCACGTAGAATGCCATGTTTCCAGGTTGTGTCATAGGCCTTTTCTATATCGAAGAATACAGCTACTAGATGTTCTCTTCTGAGTAATGCATTTCTAATATAAGCTTCCAGCCTTACCAGGTGGTCAGTTGTTGTCCGCCCCTGCCGAAATCCGCACTGGTAGTTTGAGATCACTTTATTCCTTTCCAGGTACCAGACCAGCCTACTGTTAATCATTCTTTCCATGGTTTTGCAGATGCAGCTTGTTAGTGCTATTGGTCGATAGTTAGCTGGGTCAGAGCCGTCTCATCCCGGTTTAGGTATCGGTATAACTGTGGCTTTCCTCCAGCTGTTTGGGAAAGCGCCTGTTTGCCACACACAGTTATAGACCCCTAGTAGGACTGCCAATGAGGGTTCGGGAAGGTGCTTGAGGAACTGGTAATGGATTTCGTCTTCTCCAGGCGCTGTGTCATGTGACTTGTCCAGCGATTCCCTCAGTTCCTCAAGCGAGAACGGTTTGTTGTAGTCTTCATTGTTCTCTGACCTGAAATCAATGGGGTGTCTTTCCTCCCTGGTTTTGACTTTTTGGAACTCTGGCGTGTAGTGTGCAGTGGATGATTTTTCTGCTATTGAGGATGCAAGGCAGTCAGCTATTTCTCTGGGGGACGTGACAGTTCGTCCTTGGTTTTTCAAATGCCCTATTGCATTTGATTCTTTCCCTTTGATTCGCCTTACTGCCTTCCAAACCGCTCTAGCAGAAGTTTTGGCATCCAGACTGCCGACAAAACTTCTCCAGGAATTCCTTTTGGCTGACCATATGGTTTGTCTAGCCTTTGCTCTAGCTATCCTGAATAGCTTTAGGTTTTCCTGGGAAGGATTCTTTATAAATGCAGCCAGTCGTTTTTTCCTATCTCCAATAGCACTTTTGCAAGCTGTATCAAACCATGGTTTGCTAGGCCGTTTTGGATTTGCAGAGGTTAGGGGTACAACTTTCCTGGCTATACTTAGTAGCTTGCTAGCAAAGGTATCAGCTGGGTTCTGTTCATGGAGGATATTTTCTGTGATATCCTCAGAGCATCTTTTTTGGAATTGTTCCCAATCGGCCTTATTCAGTTTCCACCGCTGAGGTCGTCCCAATGAAGGGAGATTGTTAGTAATGATGATTGGGAAGTGATCACTTCCCCGTAGATCATTGCTAACTGACCATTTAAAATCGTCCAGAAGTCCGGGGACGCATACGGTGAGGTCAATGCATGTGAATGATCCAGTTCCTGGGTGCAAGTAGGTCGGTGATGCATCATTAAGTATGCATAAATCATGTTGGAGGAAGATATCCTCCAGCATAAGACCTCTTGTGTCGGTATTGTTGGATCCCCACATGGTGTTATGGGCATTGAAATCCCCAAGGATTAAATAAGGCCGGGGGAGTTGTTTCAATAGGTCCTCCATGTCTGTTCGGTTTAATGGAGCGCCTGGTGGTAGATACAGGCTGCAGCAAGTGATAACCTTGTGAAGGGTTATCCTAGCTGCTACGGCCTGTAGTGTGGTCTGTAGTTCTACCCTCTCATGGGGGATGCTATCCTTCACAAGGATACAGACTCCACCTGATGCTCTCTCTGCATCCTCAACATTCTTGGTGTAAGCACGGTAGCTTCGGAAGCTGATGCAATCTTTTAGAAATGTTTCCTGTAAGCAGACAGCTACAGGAGTCTCAGAGTCCATCAGTAGCTGCATTTCCTCGTAATTGGCCTTGAGGCCTCTACAATTCCACTGTACAATTCTGGAATCCATGGCTTATTCTAGATGACCTACTTGGAGCTATTTGGCCTTGGGAGGCCCCCGGAGGGGTTTTCCTTTATTCCAGTGACCTTGGTATTTTTATTCTTGGGTTTGGATGGAGAGGAGGACAACCCCCTTTTGGGGGAAGTCTTTCTCTCTGGAGAGGGGAGATCCCTCTGGTTAGAGCGGAGGTTATTTCCTCCTCTCTCACCTCGGGCATCCTCTCCGCTTTGATTTCTCCCCTTAGGGAGTTGGTCTACCTCTAACTCGGTAGAGGTTGGGGTGTCTGGCTGGGTTCTCTGAGGAGAACCTGTGTCAGACATGATGTCTCCGGGTTCTCCCGGAGTATTGGTTTTGACATGCTGCTCAGTCTCCATGCTCTCATCAGCGAGCACAGAGAATCTGTTCTTTAGCATGACAACAGGGCTTTCTTGTTTCTTCAGAGGTGTGTTCTTTGGCGGTGTTTTCTTCTGAGTTGGGGGAGGAGGAGGGGGTGGTGGGGTCAATGTGTCCGTCTGTGTGGCTATGGATCTTCCTTTCTTAGCAACAGCCTGGGCGTAGGTCTTTGTCAAGCCGAATTGGCCCTTGGGTAGGGCCAGTACAGCCGATTTCGCCTGGCTAAAGGTACATCCGTTTCTTGCCTTGTACTCCTGCACGGCAGCCTCCTGTTTCCACACAGGGCAGTCCTTGGAGTAGGCTGAGTGGCCAGCTTGACAGTTTGGGCATTTGAACTGGGCTGTGCAGCCCTTGTCCTCATGACCCTCTCCAGCACATCTGGCACACACAGTGTTCCTCTTGCAGACTGCCGCGCCGTGTCCATAACCCTGGCACTTGAAGCACCTCATGGGGTTAGGTATGTAGGGCCTCACTGGAACTCGTAGGTATCCTGCCTTCACATACTCTGGCGGTGTCCTAGTTTCGAATGTGAGGATAATAGTGGCGGTTTTGACCTCCTCACCCTCCCTGCGCCTGGTAATGCGCCGGGCATGGGTGACTCCTTCAATGCCCTCCACTATTTCCTTCTCGGAACATTCCAGTAGGTCCCTAGAGCTGATTACACCTCTGCTGGTGTTCAGACTCTTGTGTTGCATGACTTCCACTTGGAGATCACAGAGTCTTCTGCATCTTAAAAGCCCATCAGAGTGTGTCTTGCTGTCTACTTCTACAAGGAGTTCCATTGTTTTGTGTAGCTTAGACACACTCTTGGGCTCTCCCACTACTGACTTGAGTCCCTTATAGATAATAAAAGGGCTCAACTTTGTCAGGCTTTTTCCCTCCTCTGTGCATCTTACCACCAGAAATGATGGCCAGGTGGCACAGCTTTTTGGGACCTCCTCTTTTTTATCGTCAATTCGTCGTTTCTTGCCCAGACATAGGTCTGGGGCAAGTAGTTTTGTGTGTGTTTTTTTGTCCATATATATTTTGGTTAATTCGGCACCTGTGCTCCCCACCCGCCATCGAGTCCAACAAGGGGACGGGCCATTCGGATGTCCAGAATGAGCCCGCCAGGGCTACACAGGTGCTATACTCAGTCAGCTGCTACATCGGACATGTGTCCGATACAGCAGCTCCCTGATTGACCCTCCAGCCACCGCCCTCCAGCATAGGTCGACGACCTATGCTGGTAGCTCGGCATGACCAGCCGGTTGACCCAGAGCGGGCCATCTGGGTCTCAGGTCTAGGGGAACTTGGAGCCAAAGTATTGTGTTGTTGTGGTTTATCCTCAGATAGCCACCACTCAAACACCAGGATCTCTTTATCCCCCCTTACCCGTCGCAGTCCACGGCAAACGGACTGGTCTAGGACGTAGTGAGAATTTAAAGTTAAGGAGACAGTGTGATGATCAATGAAGGCAGACTTAGGAAAAGAGGAGGCAGACACAATGATAGAAAAGAAGTAGGGCACTTTTGAGCTCCAAAAGTGCTAAGGAAAGAGGAGCGCAGTTTAACGTCATGTCTCGGGACGACTGCTACATCGGACATGTGTCCGATACAGCAGCTCCCTGATTGACCCTCCAGCCACCGCCCTCCAGCATAGGTCGACGACCTATTCTGGTAGCTCGGCATGACCAGCCGGTTGACCCAGAGCAGGCCATCTGGGTCTCAGGTCTAGGGGAACTTGGAGCCAAAGTATTGTGTTGTTGTGGTTTATCCTCAGATAGCCACCACTCAAACACCAGGATCTCTTTATGCCCCCTTACCCGTCGCAGTCCACGGCAAACGGACTGGTCTAGGACGTAGTGAGAATTTAAAGTTAAGGAGACAGTGTGATGATCAATGAAGGCAGACTGAGGAAAAGAGGAGGCAGACACAATGATAGAAAAGAAGTAGGGCACTTTTGAGCTCCAAAAGTGCTAAGGAAAGAGGAGCGCAGTTTAACGTCATGTCTCGGGACGACTTACAACTAGAACTAAAACTTAAAGAAAAGAAAGACAAAGAACAGCAAAATGAAAAGGAGGAACAATTTGACAAATACAAACAATTAGACAGAATGTCTCCATTTCACGAGAGCCAGAATGAGTGCATTGACTCATATCTACTGAGGTTTGAGGATATAGCAACATCATGCAACCTCCCACAGACAGAATGGGCAAGAAGCCTCATGGGGCGCTTAAAAGGTAGAGCCATCAACATCCGTCTTCAAATGAGAGATGAAGAAAGAAAAGAGTACGAATGATCGATGGGTAGACCTGTCAAAAGTGGATCACAAATATGAAACCCTCAGAGAACACATCATAATGGACGCTGTGATGGGAGCTTACAATAATAATGTGAAAACATACGTCACGGAGCGAGAGCCAAAGACCATCAGCAGCCTGATATCACAACTAAGGCAGTATAAGGCCGCACACCCAAGGGAAGTGTTAGCTAGAGAGAACCCAACTGCGACATCAGCTTTTATGGTGAACAACGCTGCAAGAATGCGGACTCCAAGCCCTTTATATAGAAGAGAGAACGCTGACAAGAGCCCAACATATAGATCTCGAAGAGAGAAAGATGAAGGAATGAGCCCAACATATAGATCTCGAAGAGAGAAAGATGAAGGAATGAGCCCAACATATAGATCTCGAAGAGAGAAAGATGAAGGAATGAGCCCAACATATAGATCTCGAAGAGAGAAAGATGAAGGAATGAGCCCAACATATAGATCTCGAAGAGAAAAAGATGAAGAAATGAGTCCAACATATAGATCTCGAAGAGAAAAAGATGAAGAAATGAGCCCAACAAATAGATCTCGAAGAGAAAAAGATGAAGAAATGAGTCCAACATATAGATATCGAAGAGACAACGATGAAGAAAGGAGCCCAACATATACTTACAAGAATAGAGAATATCAACGTAATCAGCAAAGAGTTCGTTTCCAATGTCAAATTTGTGGTAGAACAAACCACACAACAGAGACTTGCTTCTACAACCGACACAATAAAGATTGGAACGACAGACCAAGAGATCAAGCATTTGCTGCCAATCACACTAATAAACTGCAGGTATACCCAGGCTTTGTGGGAGAACAAATTACCAACGTACTGTACGATACAGGTGCAACTGTAATTTTAGTCGCAAAAGAATACGTCAACCCACAAGAGTACACAGGAAGAAGACAAAACTGTGTTGGTTACACTAGTCAAGTAACTACACATCTGGTAGCACGTATCAATATACACACACCGTTCATCAGTGCTTGGCATGAGGCTTTAGTACTAGACATTAGGCCTGACAACATTGGCCTTATCATTGGCTGTATCAAAGGCTCTAAACCTTGCACAGTAGAAGAATTGAACAAGTGGAAAGAAAAATACACACAGAAATGTTCCATGGTTACTACAAGAGCTCAGAAGAAAGCAGAAGAAGTGCTAAATACAAACGATAACATACAAGTTCCTTATAACAATGAAAATGAAAATACAGAAACAGAAAACAACGATATGACAAGTAATAATCAAGTGAACAACCCGAAGGAAATCTCCACAGAAAGTCAAGACCCACTACACATTAAAACAGAAAAATTTGTCAGTGAACAGAAAAATGACCCAGATCTAATAAAACTCATAGAAAGTGAAGCTCCACCAAGACGAGGGTTAATCAAGATAGGCGAAGATGGTGTTTATGTGAGAGAAATTCATCTGAAAGCAGGCAAGACACAACAATTGCTAGTTCCAAAGAAGTACAGAGAAACAATTTTAAAGCTTGCACATGACACCCCGTTTGCCGGACCTATGGGAGTAAAGAGAACATTGAATAGAATCTTGAATGAATTTTTTTTGGCCTAGAATTACGCAAGAAGTCAAGGCCTACATAAAATCTTGCCATATTTGCCAAATACATGGAGCAAAGGGAACATATATGCAAGCTCCAATACGAACAACAGACTTATGTGAAATGCCATTTGAAAAGATAGCTGTAGATATTATTGGACCAATGCCAGTAATATCCGGAAGAGGCCATCGCTACATATTGACTGTTGTAGACATGTGCACACGGTTTCCAGAAGCAATACCATTGAAATGAATTTTTTCTGAAGATGTCGGAGACTCACTTACAGCAATATTTGCAAGAACAGGTTACCCTCGCATAATACTGAGAGACCAAGGCACCCAGTTTAAATCAAATGAATTCGCACAGTTTTGCAAAACTCTGAATATTAAACAACAATTTGCTGCCCATTTTCACCCCCAAACAAATGGGATGTGCGAACGCCTGAACTAACGCTGAAAACAATGCTGAACAAAGTAGCACAGGACAACCCAACAGACTGGGACAAGCTGATCAACCCCATACTGTTCGCCTACAGAGAAGTAACACACACAACAACGGGCTTCTCACCATTCGAGATGCTCTATGGCTCACCTGTTAGGGGACCCATGTCACTATACAGAGACTTTCTAGTAAATAGGAACATAGAACATGACGTACTCACAGGATACGATCTTGTCATCAAAACAAGACAAAATATAATCAAAGCATGCGAAACTGTCCAAAAGCAAACAAACAGAAACCAGAACTGTTGAGAAAGCTAAATCAGGGACGAAAGTTGAGAACACTACAAGTTGGTGATAATGTCATGGTTCTGCAGCTATTTATAAAATGGCAGGGCCCATTCCAAGTCACAAAGGTGATTTCGAAGGTCGACTACAGTATAAACATCAGAGGTCGAGACAAAGTATTTCACATCAATATGCTGAAGCTGTACATGCTCAGACCATTAACTCTTTCAACGAACGCTAAGCAAGACACGCAAGACAGTCAGAGAGTTATGATGATAGAAACAATAGAGGAACCAGAGGAATTACCGTGTCCAGTTATTGAAAGCTGTGAAACTGTGAAAGATATAGACACATCACACCTCCAGTATCCAGTTAAGCAAGATATTGATAAACTGCTAGCTCAATGGACGCCAATATTCACAAACCGGGTAGAACAACTGCCATAAAACACACTATCCAACTGACTGATACGAAGCCCACAAAATCCAAACCATATCCAGTTTCCTTACACCATGAAGAGATACTGAAAAAGGAAATTGAAACGCTGCTAAAAATGGGAATAATTGATACATCCACATCTCCATACTCAGCTCCAGCAGTCCTAGTGAAACAAAAGGAAACAACCGGGAAGATGCGTCTATGTGTAGACTACCGGAAACTAAACGCCATCACAGTGAAAGATACATACCCAATGCCTAACATAGAGAACATTATACCTAAACTTAGAGGTGCAAAATATTTCACTACTCTTGACTTAGCCAGAGGTTACTGGCAAATTCCACTAGACGAAGATGCTAAGCCACTTACAACATTCACTACTCCATTTGGTTGTTACCAATGGAATTACATGAGTTTCGGGCTTAGTAACGCACCTGCCACCTTCAACAGAATGATGGCAAAACTAATAGGGAAAAGACCTGATGTCATTTTCTATCTTGATGACATATGTGTCTTCCACAACACATTAGAAGAACACGTAGCTGGTCTGCAACAAGTATTCCAGATACTACTAGACAACGGGCTTACAAGAAAACCTAGTAAGGTTAAAATCGCCAGAACAGGGATTGAATTTCTAGGGCACAGAATACAGCAAAATACGATCAGACCACTACAAGACAATATAAGCAAGATACTCAACTTAACAATACCTACAACAAAGGGACAAGTCCGAAGCATCTTAGGTTTATGTAATTACTATAGACGGTTCCTGGCAAATTTCACAAGTATTACACAACCTCTAATTGAACTGACAAAAAAAGGCATGCCAAACAAGATCACATGGAGCTCCAGACTACAGGAATGCCTGCAAAACATTAAAAATGTCTTCTCAGACGACATAGTACTCCAGCTTCCAGACATCAGAAACCCTTTCTACTTGGCAACAGATGCATCCTCCACAGCAGTGGGAGGCACTTTAATGCAGAAGTGTGATGCAACGCTAAGACCAGTTTACTAAATTAGCAGAAAGGCTGAACGCAGCAGAACAGAAATATTCCACCATAGAGCGTGAAGCTCTAGCTATTGTGTTCTGCATAACGAAACTATCCCGTTACTTGCTTGGGAAATCATTCATCTTGTTAACAGATCACGCCCCACTAGCTTATATCAATACAAATAAGCTAGCCAACCAGAGGATCACTAGATAGGCTTTAAAACTTCAAGACTTCAGCTTTACAGTTCAAGCTATTCCGGGACAAATCAACGTGATTGCTGACGTGTTGACAAGATGTGTCTAAGGACCACTGGACTTAGGTTCATTCATTAATCAGCTTATGAGAAAATTAACAAATACCTTGAAAGATAACTTTAAAGTCTGTCTTGTCAAGATTGAATTAACAATACGCTCCAGAATTTTTTTATTTTCATTCAGTGATGTTAAATTTGTACTACAATTGAGTTTTTTATGTTTGTTGCATTCATTGTAGTCATAGATGATAGATGTCCAGTTAGGAACTGGTATGAAAGAAACACATAGTAAACAATTCCCTTAAATTAGAAGATGTTTTGATGTAACATAAAGTATTAACTAATTGTGCATTTTTCACCTGACAATGTTGGCATTTAAAAGATTGTTGTTAAATAGAAAAAAACTAAATGTGTGGATTTTTTTTTGTATATAAGTTGTATAATATAACAGGAAAGCTTTCGGCGATAGGTCAATTGGAAATGTCCCTTGCAATAACATATTGAAGATTTATTTGTCGTCATAGGCTTTATCAGTTCTCTCATAATAGAAGAAGCCATTGTATTACATGTCATTGTTTTTTCTTGTCGATGTAAAACATTATTGATGTACACCCAAACTATTGGGTTCATGAAATTTTGATACGATAAAAATTTTTCTCTGCCCTGGGAGGACTGTTGTGACACGGTTACTGTGTGGTCAACCGTGACACACGGTCAAGTATTGGGTATCAAGAGTAAGGGGACTTGGGGGAAGTGACTAGTGTGTAAACAAGAAGAGAGAGAGAGAAAGTCAGCGAGTGAAGTTGGGTATCTGTCTATAACGTTGTCGTGTATAGTGTATATATGTTTTGTTAAAATGTTCCACAATTAAAATACACTTTTAACGTAAAAGGAACTTGTTTCTTCACAACTAAAGCAGCTTACTCTTTGGGAATGACCATAAACCTAAGGAACTAGATAAAGCTCTAAAAGTTCTCAAACCAAAACAAGCCACGGGTCCAGATAAAATTTCTAATGACATGCTTTTTCACTTGGGTTCTCAAGCCAAAAGAAAACTGCTACAAATATTTAAAGCTAGCTGGAAATCAGGCAGAATCCTAAATATCTGGAAAAAAACAATTATGATCCCTATAACTAAAGCATGGCAAACCAAGAAAAAAACTGGAGCTGATGTGGAGTTGACATGTTGATGTATTTTTTAAGAAGTTTTCAATCATTTTATTGTTTTCTTTTCTAATTTTAAACAGTTCACCAAAAACTTGAACTGGGAAATGAGACACAAATAATAATTTGAGGACACATATAGTCCAAGATTACTACAATACCAAATAATTTCACGACACATATAATAAGAGTAAGCAATGATAACAAATAATTTCAGGACATATATAGTCCAAGAATATTACAATAACAAATCCTTTCAAACTAAAAGAATTATTACATTACTTGAGTGGGTGGTCTCGTGGGCCTCAGGTTTGAATCTGGCTGGGAATTGGAATTTCTGGGGCGCCCCCTGAGTTCATCCAACACTAATGGGTACCTGACATGAATTAAAGGCAGTTGGTTAACATCTGCCATACAGTTGACAAGGTCACATGAAAGTGAAGGAAATACATGGATCCAACAGGAACATCAATGAATGTAGTGGGCAACTCATAAATTGCTTAGCTTCTGAACTAAAAGGTGAAGACTTGGATTTGTTGAATGTCATGTATCAATGTCCACCCAGCCCTACATGACAATGTGTCAGAATAAAAAAATGTTGCTAAAGGTCGGCTACAATTCAGAAAATTGATTTTAAAATACATCAATATATGTTACCTGCCCCTGTTACAAGCACAACTTGACCTTTGACATTTTTCTGTTTCAGAAATTTTTGTGGAACAACGGCTTTAAAAATACCCACAATCCAATACCAAATGGATAAGGCAAAGGTCAGCAGGAATTCAAGTACAAGACTCATTTTGAAAGTCTTTTAATTGTTCTAGAAATAAAAAGGAAATAATTATTAAAGACTATATAAAGAAAAGCCATAAGTTGATTCTATTATAGGGCTTCCAACATTACATTACACACTCTCTGCTGCACCAAAATGTACAGCTGTTTTTTGTTATATAAATACAAAATGGAACATTTTTTACCATGCCACCCTCCTGAAACAAAAATTCTGGTTAAGCAAATCTATGAATCAGAGTTTTTAAACTTCTAATGAAAGGCGGCTATAGATCCAGAAGACAGAATAGTTCTGAAAGTCTATTTATTTATTGAGCTCTTGAATGGGGACAGAGGGAAAAACCACTAGGTCTGTTCCAAATTAAGATTGTCTAGACCAAATATAATTATAAAAGATAATATTTCCAAACATAATAACGGTCAAAGTAAAGTTTTCCTATTGTGACAAATTAGCTAGTAATTCTTTTTTTGCATTCATTCATCGCTCACCTTTCATTAATTCTCCCACTTGACACTTGAGGTTTTCCTAGTGTGACAAATTAACTAGTAATTCTTTGTTTGCATTCATTCATCGCTCACCTTTCATTAATTCTCCCACTTGACACTTGAGGTTTTCCTAGTGTGACAAATTAGCTAGTAATTCTTTGTTTGCATTCATTCATCGCTCACCTTTCATTAATTCTCCCACTTGACACTTGAGGTTTTCCTAGTATGACAAATTAGCTAGTAATTCTTTGTTTGCATTCATTCATCGCTCACCTTTCATTAATTCTCCCACTTGACACTTGAGGTGGAAGACAGAACTATCCTGTTATTATTTACCTTGCATCTAGAGCAACTAAGCTATTGTCAAGATTGAAACATAAACTATCTAGAGCAACTAGCGGCTATTGTCAAGATTGAAACATAAACTATCTAGAGCAACTAGCAGCTATTTTCAAGATTGAAACATAAACTATCTAGAGCAACTAGCGGCTATTGTCAAGATTGAAACATAAACTATCTAGAGCAACTAGCAGCTATTTTCAAGATTGAAACATAAACTATCTAGAGCAACTAGGCTATTGTCAAGATTGAAACATAAACTATCTTTTCTTCACAATTTCGATCCAATGTGTTTTTTTAAAGCCAACTTAATCAAAATTTGAAATTTCTTTTTTTAAATAGCAAAACAAAATCTTATTTGCTGTTTGCTCCAACTTATAGATCAGGCCAAATTTTTATCTACACAGTTGATATAATCAAAAGCAATTAATACTAAAAATTGAGATTATTTTTTTTTTCGAGATAAGATAGCTGAATATCTGTATGAAACTCTTAAAAATATATTAGCATATTCTTCTTCTTCTTCTTCTAGCCAGCTTTATTGCTGCTGAGCTGTGAGCTCTTTTGAAGACTGTGCCAAGGAAAAAAAGTGTGCTGTTTTCTTCAGTTGTTCAGCACTGCCGTACAGGGTGTTGGTTATGTTGGGCTGGAGTGGCAGTAGGGTCTGCCTAAGGTGGATTAGGAAGGGGCATTCAAAGAGGATTCATAAGGGTGGGCGCAGTGTCTGCAAAGGGGGAGTTGTGTGGAGTTTATTTTGTTCAGATGGTAATTTAATAGAGGTGTGTGTCCTGTTCTTGGTTGGAAAATTGTAGATTGTTCTTTGCGGGGGAGGAAGTTAATACTGTCCAGTTTGTTAGGCATAGTCATTTCTTTGTACATGGCTCTGCCTGTGTTTCCTGATGCCCATTGGTTGAGCAACTCCTCTTTGTGATTGTTGACTAACATTGACCTTAGGGTGAGGTAGCTTACAGGTCTGTCTGGTTGTTCCATAGATGAACCTGCCATTGATAGCTTATCTGCCTTTTCATTTCCCATGATGCCAATTTGTCCAGGGATCCACTGTAGTGTGATATTGATATTTAATTTTGATATCATCTGATGGATTATCACAATTAGTGTTGTCAACTCTCTTGGGCTGTGTGAGGTGCTCCTGTTAAGTGCTTGCAGAGTGGATTGGAAGTCTGCAATGACAACAATATCTGATGGTGATTGCATTCCTTCATATAATTTGTTTTCCACTGTCTGTAGTGCTATGGTAATTGCCTCAATTTCAGCTTAAAAGTTTGAGCAGTAATCACCACAGGGTGCACTTATTTCAAAGTGTTTATTTTTAGGGAAGACCAGGAAGGCACCAAGACCAGCATTGATGGTGGCTTTGAAGGCTGATCCGTCGGTATATATATGGATAGCTGTTTTTGGATAGCTTTCAATTGTTTTGACTGTGCCTACTTTGAGCTCCAGTGGATTTGATTCTTTTATTAAGGTGTTATTTAGTAAATGTGTTTTAATGATTGGTTGTCTGTAGTTTAGTCCAGGCGTTACGTTTGAAAATCTGGTAATTTTTTTCTCTGTTATTGGGTAGGTGGTGTTTTAGGGCTAGTTTGTCAGTAAGTTGAATCAGAGTTCTTTGCTTTTTTGGTTGTTTTTCCTATTTCTCTGTATCTCTCAACAGCTTCTAATGCTGCTCTGCTGCGCCTTAACTTAAGAGGTTTAATATTGGAGTCTATTTCACAGGCTGCTGTGGGAGTAGTTCTCATACCTCCACTAAATAGACGCAAGGCTTGGTTTTGGATTGTGTCTAATGATGATTGATAGGTTTTGTTGGCGGCTTCTTGTATGGAGAGACAGTTATCCATTACAGATCTGACGTATCCAGTGTAAAACTGTCTTAAGGTTTTCTTTTCAGCTAGGTGTTTTATAATGTTTAATCTTTGTGATGCCTTTTCTTTTAAATCTGCCATAAACTGTTTTAGAAACAGTCTTTGGTCTAATTTTACACCAAGATATGTTGGATTTTCATCTTTATTTATTGGCTGTGAGTCTATTTTTAGGATTATTATTATAGCTTTTATATAGTGCTTATTTCATGCTTATATCATGCTCAGAGCGCTTTTGGTCCAATCTCATTTGTGGACCAGTGGGGGGGAGGGGGTATCTAGGAGTTGGTTTTCCGTGCTGCCTTTAGGATGTAGTTTCTTTTTGCTATTTTGTTGCTGTGGCTAAAGATTGAATAAACTGACTTTTCTTTGTTTATTTCCATTTTCCATAATTTTGAAAACATGGAGAAAAGTCACCACTGAATATTTCTCTGTAGTCCAAATTAAAAGGTTGTCTGCGTAAAGTGCCTTATTGACCGAAATGAGATTCGGAAGGTCATTCATGAAGATTAGAAAGAGTGCAGCTAAGGACTGAACCTTGTGGTAGTCCTTCTTCCAAGCTTTTTTTTTACTAGAGGTGGCACCTTCGAATCGGGTTTGGATGGTTCTGTTTTTTAAGAATGCCCTGATCCAGCTGTACATTTTTCCATGGATGCCCATTTTTTTCATCTTCAAAAATAGACCCTTTCTCCACACTATAACATAAGCTTATTGCAAATCTATAAATACTGCTGTAGTATGCTTATTTTCATGAAACCCTTCCACTGTCCTGGATAAAATGAAAGAGGTGGTCTTCTGTTCTACTTGCTTTCTTGAAGCCAGCTTGTGCATTGTGGAGTGAGCAAGTACTTTCTAGCCACCAAAAAAGTCGGTTATTGATCATTTTTTCTGCCATTTTGCCAATGTTGGATGTTAGAGATATTGGTCTATAACTTTTTGGGTCTCCAGGTGGTTTATTTTTCTTTAAAATGGGTATTATGTTTGCGATTCTCCATTCCTGTGGTATGTCTCTAGTTTTCCAGGTATGGTTGATAAAGTTAAGTATACAGTTTTGGGCCTGTGGTCCTAGTCCCTGGATCATTTCATTTGTTATTTTATCGGAACCAGGGGATTTTCTTGACTTGAGATTTTTTAGGGCAGTACTGGGCTCATATAGAGGGAAGGGAGTGTCAAAGATCTGACAGTTGACTGTTGAAGCTTTTTCTTCATTCTTTAGGATATTACTAAAGGCCTGGTCAGTTGTTTTCTTGGTTTTGACTTGTTGGTGCTGGCAAAGTATTATTGAAGGTTTTGGCCTTTTTAAGTTTTTTTGATATTAGGTCATCAGTGCCTTTTATAGGTTGGGGGTTTGTTATTTGTTTCTTTCCTGCTAGCCGGTGCAGAAGGGTCCAGCCCTTTCAATCATCCTTGTTTAGATCTAGTTGTTGGCATGTTGTGTTTTTTTCTGTTTTAATTGTGTATCTTATAAGCCCTGCCAGTTTGCTGTACTTTGTCTTGTTTTCTCTAGTAGGAGTTTTTGTCTATAATCTTCCTGGTCATGTTTCTTTCTTTTACTAATTTATCTAATTCAGGTGTCCAAAAAGGTTTGTATTTCCTAACTTGACCTCGAGGGATGTGTTTTTTCGCTGCTTGTAAGATGTTGAAGACTATAGTTGTGTAGGTTGAGTTGACATCTGTCTCCATTATGCTTGATAGTCTTGTGTCTGTTTCTGGTGAAAAAGCTGCCCAGTTAGCTTTTTTATAGTTCCATCTAGTTGTTTTGCTAGGTTGGTATCTACCTGGTGTTCCAATATTGAGGAGTATAGGCCTGTGGTCACTACCTATGTCTTCAAGAACTGTTATTTTAGAAGAGTCGGTAATGGAGGAATGTTGGAGGTGAGGTTTTGTTTTGCAGAAGTTGTAGGTTAGAGGCATTTGTTACATCCTCTATTTCTTTGCCACGCTTGTTGTAGTATGGGTAGCCTAGGGAGAGTGCGTGTGCATTAAAGTCACCAGCTATTATTGTCCTTGTGTAGTGTGGTAGTTGTAGGTTTATTTCTGCTGTTGAAGATGGTGGGCAATAGAAGTTTTTGATGGTGTACTTAGTTCCTCCTCTCCAAAGAAGTGTTTCCCTGCATGTCGATATCTGTAGTGTTCTGTACATGTTTTACTCTTGCTTGAGTGTCGTTTCTTATGGGGGTCATAATTCCCTGACATTTGGTGCAAAGGCATCTGTACTGTGTGTAGCCTGTGATGTTTATTTTTTTTTTGGGCAGTAGTGTTTCTTGTAATAGCGCTATGTGTATATCATGCTTCTTGAGTATGTGTTGGAGTTTTGTTGGCCTAAGATGTTGAGTTGCAAAAGATTTAGGTGTTTGCTGTTTTTTATTTCCAGTAGCTGACTTATCACAGGCAGTCCTGGAAGAAACTGCCATGTGCAGACCTTTTACGAGTTGACATCTGAACTCGTATGGATTCTTCGTATTTCCATGGGACAAGGTGAGGTTGGCCAATGGTCCATTCTACACCATTCACAGAGCTCTCCAACTGAAACTATTCAGTAGTAGACAGCTTAAGGTGGACTGTGCCCTGGGTATGCCCTGTGGAATCATCACATCCTGGATCCAGGCCCCTTCACGATATCATATTCAGCAGATCCAGAAAAAAACTTCATGATGGGTTTAAATCCAGTAGAAGAGAGTAGTGAGACACAGACCACCGTCTGGAGTAGTGCAATCCAGACCTCCGTCAAAAAGCACCTGGGGGGGGGGGGGGGGGGGGAGGTCCACTATTATGCAAGTGGAAAGGCAGTGGGGTTATTTATTACTCTTGGTCATTTACAAGTCTCGATACTCACACGGGGGAGTATAGCCACAAAGTGGAGGTTTGGAGTCAGAGTTTTCCTTCTCCTAGATGGGTTGCATTATTTAGGCTGACATGCTCCAGCAACACGAAGTGAAACTGGTTTTGAGGCGCCAGTGTTTTGCCTTTCATCCCTTCTCCTGTCAGTTTGTAAGAACAGGTTCCACTGGATTTTTAGGAAAATCACTGGATTTGACTGTCACAGGCATTTAGAGACGCAAGCCATGGGAGCATTTCTTGGAAAGTGGGAGTTTACTATTAATTTGCATTTTGTAAAAAGAGTATGCAATCCTCTTTAATTATATAACAAATATAACATTTTTCAATAACAAACAAAAAAGTAATTGAATATTAATCCAAACAGGGTAGTGAAATACAATTGAGCAAAATGAATTATTCCATTGGAACATAGAACATAATTATGGAGAGAAAGAGTTAAATTACAGATCTAAACTTTTTTCTGTATTTATAATACTGTTCCGGGGGGAGGGGGAGTATTTTAAGTAAAAAAAAAAAATTTCACTGAGTTATTTCTTAACAAAGGTCTACACAAGGAATAACATATCTCTCTTTTCAAAAATCTGTCACGGACAAAAAAACAAACAACATCAGATATTACAATATTGATTTGAGAAGCAGTCGAATTATCAGAGATTTGTATTTACGATCTAGTACTTTTTTTTGGTGGGTGGTTTTTTATTATTTAAGGTTATTATCAAGCACCCCATTTAGGTTTGGCTGGGTAGAGGAATATATAGACTTGTCAGCAGAAATAGTGTCTCTTTGTTTGAAGTAAGTTTATTTCATCTTCAATAACTTTTTTTTTCTAGCGCCTTCTCATTATGCATCAGTTTTTGTTTTTTCCAAGTCATCTGCATACCTCTTACACGTTGAGATTCACTTGACTAACAAGATCTTTACCAATTTTAAAATAGTCCAAACCAGATCTAGATCTAGAATCTAGCTAGATTTTTTTTACTTAGAATCTAGTTTAAGTGGTCAATTACTATAATAAATAAAATTATATGAAATGTTCGCTTGTATTACCACGATTTTAAAAGATTCTTACTGTCATTACTGAAGATGAAACAAGGTTTTTATAATCGGTTAAAGTTAAGCATAGTTAATAATGTGACAATGTGATTTTAGATTTTTACTTGGTTTCGTACGTTGTTTGTTAATAATCAAACATTGAAACATGGATTGATATTGATAGTAATAACAGCCAGAATTTACTAGACTAGACTCCTCTAGAGACTACTAGAGAGTCTAAATCTAAATCTAGATTCTATGTCTAGATAAGATAAATTTTAGATTGACTATAACTTCTTGTAGAACTAGAAACAAGAGTAGAATCTATTAAAAGACTAAGATTAAGTCGATGTATTTCTTTCTCTAGACTCTAGAGATAGAAATTTACCGGCTCGACTTCGTTCAAATCTAGAATCTAGATCTAGATCTAGCTTCTAGATCTATAGATCTAGTTCTCAACTTGACATTGAATTGAAAAAAGTACCAAAGTCTAGACCTATAATAGTGTTTTTGTATCATGTATAATTTAAAAAGGATATCTAGATCTATGACAGTAAATTACTATAGTCTATAGAGAGTCTTTGGTCAGTGTAAGCCTTGCCTTACCGATGAACACTAATAACACACACAACAGTTAGATCTGGACTCGGGAATAATAAAAAAGCTTTATTTCGTTTAATAAACAAAATCCGAAGTTTGTACTTAGGGATTAAAGGTCAAAGTTTAGAAAACATAACATAGTCTAAAGCAGTCATTCCCAAAGTGGTCTATAGTCTATAATATAGTATATAGACCCCCAGGGGTCTACGAAGATTTCCAAGTCCAAGGGGTCTACGAAAGTGAAAAAATAAATTGGGGATCTATGAGATGTCCACGGGGGTCTACGATCACGAATTTCATTGAAGCCTAGCAAGTTGTGACTTTAGTTTTTAAATTCCATTAATTATGATTAATGTAACTATTTCATACATTAATATATGATTTGTACCACAGTGTCCACAGTTAATTCTTTAAATATTTATCATGCAATTCAAAAAGAAAATTGTTGTATTTAATTTCAATACTTATTTAAAGAGCTTCATTTTGTCTACATGTAGCTAATGTTTAACAAAAAGAAATGTAGACTGTACAGCGTTATTTGATTATTTAAAATTAAGATTCGTTCCTTCTTTGTCAAACAAACGGTTACCTAACTTGATAATGTCGACCCTGGGAAGGTACTGGGCTTTATCCGGGAAGTGGGGCTATCTATGAAGATCTGATTTATGAATTTGTGAACATGCACTATTTACATTAGATTTTTACCAAATATTTAAATTTTTACTACCTTTACTATTTTAACTGTGAATAGACCTTGATTTTAATGATATGACTGTATAGAATCTGGCCCTTGTTGTTTAGCGAGAGAGAGGGATCCTTAAGGGACTGCAGGCACGACATGGCCTAAATTGTGCCGATGTGCCTCAAATCAAAAAACAAAAGCAAACCTAACTGCCCTTTAATGATGATAGTAAACCAATGATGATAGTAAACCAATTACGCTGAAGGATCATTTGAGACAAAGCACTCAAAGATAAAGTTCATAATAGACCCAGAAAATCTTCGACATCATATAAAGAAGATGGTGGTTTGTGAACGTCTTACAAGATCTCTTTACTTATAGCAAAATACGGAAAACACTTAAAGTTAAAACATTGATTTTACCAGCCGTTTTAGGTTTAAATATGTTTTACACAAACCTTATATATACATCTGATTTTATTAAAATAATTTCTTTAAGCAACTATACATCAGTGGCATGAGTTATAAAATTAAAAACTTCTTATGTAAATGTAATTCTTTGCAAACGACATATACCCAGTATACAGTTTGGGATTAGCAGCGTCATTGGTTTTGACAGCGCTTTTTTTTTTTTTGGTAAAAAAAAAAAATAGGTGCCGGTAGTCAGTGATGGATTGTCTAACTTTTAACTACTAATAAATTAATAATAAACGTTAAAATACAAGAAAAGTAATAATTTTTCCCCACATTGAAAAAGGTGCTGGTACACCGTACTGGTGTGTACCCCGCAGTTAGCACTGTTCTCGGCCACTTATAGCGAGTGGGTCTAGAGAACAGGGACGGTGCGCTGTGTACACGGCACAGTCCGATTTGGCCCAGTCAAAACATGCCTGTCTACCGTTGGGAGCCCTCAGACAGGACAGGAATCGAGAAACTCTTTGCGAAAACTTTTACAATAATATTTAAGACCAATTAATTAATTAATATTTAACGTTTAAAGGACTACTTCATAAAACAAGCAATTCCTGCATAAAACAAAATATTTGTAGCAAAGGATAATAAAAAAATATTTAGTGTGTTTGTTGATCCCAGTAATAAATATTAAATGCTATTTTAGTTTGTTAAAATTTGAATTTTAGCAATAAGAAAGATAGATCTCAATAAATTTTAATGTTGCTTTTATATGACTTTTTCAATATTCAACTCAATATAGTTAGAAATTAGTTGAAAAAAAATGTTGAATTTGCAAAAATGCAATACAAATTAAGCAGGGGGGGGGGGGTCTACCGAAAACCAGAAAACATGGCAAGGGGTCTACGAGACAAAAAAGTTTGGGAACCGCTGGTCTAAAGTCTAAGGCAGTTTCCTAAATTTGTTCTGCAGTGAGAAACTGGACTTATTTGGTAGATCCATTGTTATTTTTTAGTTGGATAACTCATTGTTGTAGAAGTCATATATTTTAATAACACTTTCACGCATCTTTAACACTCCTTTTAATCGTAGGCATATAACTATTAAAAGAAATAAAAACAATAATAATAATAATCTTTGTTGTCCGTATGGAAATTTGTCTTACAATTTGTGCATTACACCAAACAAAAAACATTATAACTATAAGAAACCAAAGTGTACATTCACACCAGACTCACTCATAATTTACATGAGACAAAGTTTATACCAGATTTTTCTTATTTAATGATTTGATTGCCAGGGTAACAAAAGAGTGTTTGTGTCTGTTTGTCTTTGCTATCGGTGTCTTGTATCTCTAAATATTATGATTATCCATTTAAAATCTAGCTTTTCAGCGGGATTTGTATAGCCTATAACTGACTTAATATGTGCAATGAATGAAAGGACTACTTGGGAAAAAAAATTGTTTGAGTGGCACATCTCAATAAGACATTTGGCGCGAGGAAAACAAGACGATGGCCTACCCTGCTCTAAATATGGGTCTAATCAGGGCCGCCACTACCTATTGTGCAATGTGTGCATTGCAAGCAGGTGGCCGAATGTAAGGGGCGGTCAAATCATTATTTCAAGATTCTTTTTTTTTTTTTTACATTTTTGGTTCAATAATAAAAAAAATGCTTAAATATTTTATTTAAATTCTTATGATTCCATTATCCTTTGAAACCTTTTTTTTCTTTTTTTTTTTTTTTTGGGGGGGGGAGGGTGGGGGGAGACGATATTCGTACAAAAAGTTATTTTTCGGAACTTTAAAAAGAAAAAAAAAAGCGGCGCGCGATAGACTCCCATGGGTTTTTTCCATACGTGCCGACCCTTACTGGCCTTGAATTTTCGAGGGTTGTTTGCAATATTTGTTTCGAGTCGAATAGTCCACCCTGTAAGTAGATTTGAAATTAGAAAGTCAATTTTAAAACATTGTCACTTTTACTTGAAATGGCTGAGTGTAGAGTGTACAATAAGTTCTTTTATGTTCCAGTTTAAAATACATTTTAATTATCTTCTTCTCGAAGTAGAATTAGTTAAAAACGGAATCTGTTTTATAAATATTTAATATTAGAACTACTTAATAGTTAATTATATATAGCGGTATTTACATTTCTGTTTAGTGTTTTATTTTTAAAAATTGTGAAAGTACTTGAATCCGTATTTGATTATTATTACTATTATTCTGTTTTGCATTATTGGTCATCAGTATTTTTAATGCAGCGTTTCTCAAACTTTGGGTCCTCCCCCGGGGTTGGGGGGTGGCGAGTACCTCTAATTGGCCAGGGAGGTGTGCAACTTCATGGCAAAAAGGGGTGTTATAGAGTGTGTGTGTGTTTCCTAGGCAGCGGTAAGAAGAGGTTTAGCAATTTTGTGTATGCATATATAACGAGAATGATGAAATTAGTGTTATGCAAATGTGAAACGGCAGACAATTTTGAGAAATGAAAGTGTAAAGACGTTGTTTTGTGGTGAGCTAGATTTCGTTTAAATATCATTATATTTTTATTTATATTACATCTCTATCTCAAGTTAAATATGTGAATATTGTAACAAGTTAGGCTTTATTGAGTTTATGTTCACAAACGAAGTTTCTTCAAGTTATTTAAAATTTATTTAGTAAAAATATAAAACGCCTTTATTGTTTCAATTGCACTAGCCGTTTGTAGCGACAAACCAACGACTAACTAACAACAAGGAGAGGGGGCGTCGAAAACATTTGTTAATTTCAGTGTAACCTATCTGAATATTAGTAAAATTACATGTTTAAAAATTAAAATAGTCCTTCAAAGATTCCTCTTAAATAAAACAACTCATAATGACTGGACTGACATTCGGTGGTCACCTTGCCTGCTCGCATCTCCCGTCAGGAGGTTTGGGCTAGGATGTAATTATCCACATAATCTGAAGGAACATCCAAAAGATTTTGTACAAAACTTATTGTGTGACAGTGTAAAGCTCAACAACAACAGCAAGAACACTGTTCTCCAATGTTTAAATAGTAGGAAATAGAAGGCTGACTCGCCAAATGTGAGAAAACAAATACACACTTGAACATCACACTCTATCCGGAAGAAATGAAGAAACTAATTGTGAATTGTAAAAACGAGAAATGGACAAGCTCTCATTCGATATACAAGAAAGATGACACCTATTACAAACTATTCCGATAGCACTACTTCTAATTTTTCATATCAGAACCGTACACATCATAATGAGAAAACATATGTTCCGGATGCTCAAAATTGGGACCATTGAAATTGTACTTTTGGAGTGTCACCACTGACTCACCAGAGAATGTCTTCAAAATTGCATTCTTCATCAATAGGCTCAAAACAAGACAGCGGCCACAAAACCCAAACATGAAATTCTTTTAATGATATAAATTTGTGTAAGAGTTTTTACAATTTCTTCAACGGCTGGTAAAATCAATAATTTTGCCTATCGTGTGAGGTTTTCAGCATTTTACTAAATAAGTAAAGAGATAGAGTAAAACGCTCACTAATCATCATCTTCTCAATATCAGGTCAGAGAGATTTGGTGGGTGTATTCTGAACTTTATCTTTGAGTGTTTGAAAGTTTTGCAAACCTTTATCTTTTTACCAGGGTGGCATCATCTCAAATGATCCTCCAGCTTAATTAATTGGTTTCATAGCATCATAAAAAAATGGCACATTAACACTCGCTTGTTTGACAAGAAAGCAATGAAGTTGAATTTCAAATACTTAACGCTGTACAGTCTACATTTTTTTTGCTAAAGTTATAACTAGACAAAACTACACTATTTAAATATAGTTATTAAATTAAATGAAACAATTTTTCATTCAATCAGCAGGATAAACATTTTAAGGATTTCCTAAGGTACAAATCATATGTGTGTATGAAAAAATTCCAATTGTCAAAATTAAAGTCACTACATGCTGAATTGAGATTCTTTATCGTATACCCTCAATTCCCTTTTTAACCTTCGTAGACCTCCTGGGGGTCTATATAGACCACTTTGGAAATCACTGATAAAGATTAAATTCAAGAAACAAAAATTGAACACAAAAAATGGATGATGCAAATTTTATTCTATTTGTTATTGGACAAAATACAATGAAATCAAATGAACCACTACATTTTTTTTTCTCCAATGGTGTAAATATTATTAATAAAATACAGTGAAATCAAGTGAACCTCTACATTGTTTCTGTAATGACATCAGTGTTCAACACTAACCTACAGCCAAAAGCTGCAGTTACAGAGTTACAGAAAAGAGCATAGTTAATTATTAGTTATTATTAGATTTTTATTTTTTTTTGAAGAAAGTTCAATGTACTCAGCAGGATTGAAGTGAAACTGTTGAATAGACCCTCTAAAAGAACTACAATTATCTGGTCCAAAGACTACCCAGTACTTAAGACCACAAACAATTAGTTCCACCTTCATTTAGCAATAAACAAATATAACTAATAAAATAAAATAAGCATTTTTTTTTGTACACAACTTTGTCCAATTCATATCCCAATGTATAATAATGGACGGATTAAATACTGTAGTACAAGTGAAACCTTAAATTGATTACAAAACCTGAATAGATAACTTAGATAACATTAGTTTTGTGACAATTAAATACGGAGATATTAAATCAATTTGTATATATCTAATAATACATTTTCTTTTCTAAACTTGATCAAGTTGTGGTTTTTATGGACATTTAGGTAGTATAAAAATATCAAGTTTGCTTTGGTTTTACTTTTTCTTTTCTTATGTCAGAATAATTGACTGTCAAACTGTTAAGAGATTTTGAATTTCCTCCCCATGTGGGATCCAAGAAGCTTTTTGAAAATCTAATGAGAAAGGAAAATAAATTTAAAGACATATAGAAACACTATTTCTTATTTCTTCCGTGCAAATATATATTTGACAATATGATGACATCAATGCTCATCTCATCAACACTATGATGACACCAACACTCATCAACACTATGATGACACCAACACTCATCTCATCAACACTATGATGACACCAACGCTCATCTCATCAACACTATGATGACACCAACGCTCATCTCATCAACACTATGATGACACCAACGCTCATCTTTTTTTCTTTTGATTTGTTGTTTCATAGTCTTTTTTACACTCAAAAAGTTCTTTCTGGATTTATCATCAGCAGTTTACTCCACCCCACCAGCCAGACAATGCAAACACATTTTTAGGAGCTTGCAACCCACAGTTTGAGAAACACTGATTTAGAGATTTATTCAGGAAATCAATAGACTTATAGAATAATATATACATTTATTTAGTACTGTAAGCTTGATGCCTCTTACATGCTTAGCAATTCTTTGAATTGTCAACATTCAAATACTATTTGATCAACATATATGTCCTTCATGAGCTGCTAGCATTACACTAGAGACAACTTATAGATCAGTGCTTGCAAAGTATTGATAAGTGAAAAGTATCATCAGACATATAGGAGAAGTGCCCTTCAACACACATACATAGGGTGAAACCATAGCATGAGTCAACGGAAACAAAAAAAAACAACACAGAATACACAAGAGAATGTTCAATAAATAATCCATTTCAAATACTATTAATTCAACAGTGGGATGTCTTAGGGACATTTCTTAGGATAAAAAAAAGAAGCTAATGAAACAGCCAATAATTAAGAAATAAATTTGATGCTTGATGTTGTCAAATATATTGATTCATTTTTACACCAATTTTAAATCAAATGATCATATTAGAAATTGTGTATGTAACAAACTATGATAATGGGATATATATACATAACAAACTATCAACAAATTATATTACTGGAGTTCTTTTTGTTTTTAATATTAGATTTCAATTCAGAACTAAGTAATGAAAACTCAAGTTATGAGAGCAGATTGGCTTTACAGTTTTAAATAATTAAACTAAAGCAAACACTTCTGTTGGTGAATCACATCCTTTGATCCAAGTCATGAAAAGTTCATGTATTCAAATTAAAACCAAACATTTAAAATATTGCTATTATTGTTATGACATACGAAACAAATATATTGTAGACATAAGTATGGACAGCAAAGAGAAAACTTTTGATTTTTTTTTTTATGTATCAAGAAAACTGAAAAATGATAAATATTTGATCAAAGAAAATCTCTAAGGATTGCTTTGAAGTAGAATAATCTTGGTAGAGATCAACATGGAGTCAACACATACACTGAGAAACTCAGATGTATTCAAAAGTTAATTTCTCTGAAATAAAAAGAAAATTAAAAAGTATTAATCAATTAAAATTAACATATTTCAATATTTTCTCTGCAAACTTCAATAATATGAATAATCATCTTTTACATTAATAAACAAAACAAATGTTGAATGATAAAATCTAAAAAACAATGAAAATTGATAAATACAAATATGTTACTATTTGTAGTTTTTTAGTCCTTAAATACAACTAGCATTATCCACCAGCTTTGCTAATTGATTTGTTCCCAGGCTTAAGATTGTGTTGTTGGTTGTTTTTTTTTTTTTTTGTCATGAACCCTTTCCATTATTTTTCTTTATTATAACAATGCAATGATATAAAGTTAGAGGCTATTCAGACTAGCCTATATATCCCCCCCCCAACTTTTCTTCATAACAAATAAGGTCAGTCTTATTTACATAATATGACTATTCTTCTGTTTTTCAGTTCTTATTTAAAATATTTCATAGGCTCTAGGATAGTTTTTACACTGAGCCCTTTTTTTTTGTTTCTTATTACATCCTGCAAAGGTTCACATAATACTTTGGCCATACCCCCCTTTATTTTTTTTTCATTTCTAATGAAACAATACAAATCCCCTCCCCCCCCCCCCCCCTCATATACTAGAATATGTTACATTTAATTGGGATGGTCCTCTTTAAATTACCCTGCCCAAGATACATCTGGCCTGTGAATTCTCTACCACATTTCCCCCTCCCCCTTTTTTTTTCAAAACATTTGAATTGAAGTATCTATTCTATTTCATTGGTATAGAGTTGATATTTTTGTCTTTTGGCACATCTGCACAATTTAGGCCATGTCATGCCCATAAACCACCAAGAGTAACTTCCCCTTTATAGCTCAATAGCTAAATGTTATATAGCTAAGTTATTAAAAATAAGGTCCATTCAAAAAAGCTCAAATAGTAAAAATGTATATATTTTTTGTCAGTGAATTCGATTACCAATATCACCCCCACACACACACACACTCTCCACCTTAGAAAATAGATTACAAACAATGCATGAGTATTCTTCAACTTTTCTGCTTTTCATAAAAATATTTCAATGTTCACTGAAGCTTTTAAACACCATCAACTTTTGAATCAACTAATGGCTCATTGCCATGTCACAAGTCTTACATTACAACATGTGACGTCTAAACTGCCCACAGATTGCATCATTGCAGGTTAGTTTTCAGGCCTTCTCTTGCTAGAACCTTGACCCTCAGATTAAACGTCTGATGCTCTACCAACTGAGTTAACTGAGTCTTAGTGATATCAGAGGAAATTATGCCCAAAAGGTCAAGTGTGTAAAAATGGAAACATGATTTTGTAGTTTTTAATTTAAAAAAACAGATCAAGTGAAGTTTGCAAAAAAAACACTTTATTGTTAAATTTAACTGCCATGAAAATCATGAAAATATCTTAGTTGTCATAGACCAAAGGTAAGTAAATTTTTTTGTATTTTTTCATCCACCACGAGTGTGATTAGTGAATAAAGACTTTTGCATATATATATATATATATATATATATATATATATATATATATATATAGGCTAGGGTTAGGGTTAATATATATATTAAGATTTGGTTATAGCATATATACAATATTTAATTAAAAAAATAAATCTATTGCTATACAAAATGAATTTTGGTTATGAAGCTATACTAAGTAAGTGCAATGTGTCTGGCCACTACTTTATGAATTGTTATTTGTTAAGCTTTTAAAGAAAACTAGCTGAAAAGGTTCAGATCAAATTACATGTCTTTATACAACCACAATTTTAGTTTTCGTTTAATTTACAGAATGTCTTGAACTAGTTTTTGATTTCCTAGAGAGAGAGAGAGAACTAGCCAAGAGACAAAGTTGCACACAAGTGGAAAGAGAATTGGTAAAGCTGCTAAAAGAAACTGTCACAAGTTTTTATGTCAAATATTCTAGAGAGACCAATGGATGTTGTCATAGAAACACTTGACAGTGTGGCTGCTTCAACATGTTTTATACAGAAAACTTAAAATTTTAATTAAAGCATGATAATCTATACAAGCAAATGATTGATTTGTTTGGTGAATAAATCTATTTTTAAATTTCAAGGCATACAAGAAGTTCATTTTTTTCCTAATGATTTATTTTATTTATTGATGTGTTACACATTTACGTCTGCCACATCTTTTCACCCATAAATAAGGTAAATGTACTGAAAAACTTACCAAGGTTAAGGCCAGTAATTATCAGACAACTGAAACAAAGACGGATAACAATCCTGATTCTTAGAAGGAATTTTGTGTGTGTCTCTTTAACATTTTATTTGTAAAGGAAGTGTCTTTGAGTTGAACACTTTTCACTAGTTCTATCTATTTGAGTTGAACACTTTTCACTAGTTCTATCTATTTGAGTTGAACACTTTTCACTAGTTCTATCTATTTGAGTTGAACACTTTTCACTAGTTCTATCTATTTGAGTTGAACACTTTTCACTAGTTCTATCTATTTCTATTGATAGGAAAATCCCCTTGTACTCCTTTATTTAAAGTGACATGAAAATCTTTATTAGTTCTGCTTAGAGATTATATTCTTAAGAGTTACAATAATGATCTTTATCAGTTCTGTTTAGAGATTATATTCTTAAGAGTTACAATAATGATCTTGTATCAGTTCTGTACACCATTAGGTAGGACAATGTGTAGAAGCTGGGAAAAGGTGTTATTAATTAAATATAGTATCAAACAGCAGTGCACTGAAATCACACAGACATTTAAAAAGCTTTAGAAAAAAAAGAAGCTATAAGAAGATCTTTAAAATCAAATGCAATTTTTTTTTATTAAAAAAAAAAAAAAAAAGTAAATGTATCAAAGTTTTTACATTTTTGTTGTTGATTGATTTTGTTCATCTAGTCAGTTGAAAAGATTTTGTTTACTTACTGAAATTTATTTTCTTACTTTTTTTTTTTTGCACTTAAAAAAAACAAACAAAACAAAAAAAAAATGTAGATTAAAACAAAAGAAAACTTCATCTTCTACAATTAGGACTAGAAAGAAATAGTTTGAGAGTTCTTGGCACTAACTAGTGTTCTCTTAGTTCTTCTGACTTCTATAATGTCGGTATTGTAATTGAATAAGACGAGCAGCAGCTTCTTTTTGACTTTTTTCATGTATTGCAGACTTTTGTATTTTTCTAGAAACATAACCTCTATAACTGGCCTGAATCAGACTTGCGGCTTTCTCTTGTTGAATGATGTTTTTGGCCTGAAGTTCTTTTTGATTTGTCAGTTGCTTTCTTGTTTTGAAGCTTCGATAGCCTGACTGAATTTTGACTGCTGCAGCATTTCGCTTTTTGACATTGACCTGTTTTCTTGAAAGGTAACCTCTATAAGTAGCCTGGATCTTTATAGCATTCCTTTCTTTCTGCTTTATGGATTTCCTTGCTTGATGAGCTCGATACGATGATTGGATTTTTACAGCAGCTTTGATCTGCTCCTGGTGAGCTAGATGTTCTCTCCCCTTATATCCTCTATAGCCTGCCTGAATTTTAACAGATGCATTAATTCTGTCTGCTGTGCTTCCAGCTTTTAAGTGTTTCCTGTTTTGATAGCCTCTGTAAGCTGATTGGATTTTACTAGCTGCCATGTCCTTTTTATTTTTTTGCGATACATATTGCCGAGTTTGATGACCTCGATAAGTAGCTTGTATTTTTTTTGCTGCTTTAATTTCATCCTCTTCATTGATATGTTTTGTTTGACTTTGCCGTCTGTAAAGGTAGCCTCTATAAGCAGCTTGAATCTTTCTAGCAGACAACTCCATTGATTTCTTCTGTGAATGACTGTTTAGTTTTCTTGTTTGGTATCCTCTGTAACTTGCTTGAATCTTCAAAGCAGCATTGTTTTTCTTAAGCCTATCTTGGTGTGATCTATAGCCTCTGTAGGAGGATTGAATCTTGAATGCAGCCATCTCTCTGGCATGCTGATCAACTTTGTTTTTCTCTCTTAAAGACTTTCTTTGTAAGTGTGACCTGTAAGATGCCTGGATTTTGGCAGCAGCAGCATCCTCATTTCTACTAGTCTGCCAACAAAAATAGAACTATGTTGACAAAAAAATGCCTGATGAATTTGTTGCTAAGTTTATGGATATATTACTATATATTTATTTATTTATATAAAATAAATTATATTAATTAGGTTTCACTTTAATAAAAAGATTTTTCGTTTGTAGGATTTAATAATTAGATCTTTAGCTTTTGTCATTTGTCTCTTAGAAACCCAGTGTTTTTCTGCATGGAATGTTTTTTTGTTTTCAGAGGATCTGTCATTCTAGTGTGTTTACTCATGTGTCATTCTAGTGTGTTTACTAATCTGTCATTCTAGTGTGTTTACTCATGTGTCATTCTAGTGTGTTTACTCATGTGTCATTCTAGTGTGTTTACTAATCTGTCATTCTAGTGTGTTTACTAATTTGTCATTCTAGTGTGTTTACTAATCTGTTATTCTAGTGTGTTTACTATAATCTGTCTTTCTTGTGTGTTTACAAACATGTTGTTCTAGTGTGTTTACTAATGTGTCATTCTTGTATGTTGTTTACAAATGGTTTTTTTTCTAGTGAGTTTAGAAATGTATCTTTTTATGTGTATACTAATGAGTCTTTCTAGTGTGTTTTTTATAGGTACAATATTGATGTAAATTTAGACAATCAATACAAAATGCATGACTAGATTGACCTAGGGACACCAATAGTGCTAGGACATAAGCTTGTTCTCTTTTGATGTAACATCTGTATTTTATAACATTTCTAAGGCTCAATAAAAGGGAATCAAGCATGCATAAGGATGTTAATGTACACAAACACAAATACATAGAGTTGTCCACCTTAATCACACAGATACATTTCCACTTTACTTTCACTTAATGGGCAGAAATCTTCACAACAATAAATCACTTCTATGCATTTGTGCACACTATGTGCATTATGAATATTTTGGTGCTCTGATCTTCAACATTTATATATTTGACAAATGTGCCTTATAGACTTTGACATATGTGCCTTATAGATGTTGTCAAATGTGCGTTATAGACTTTGTCAAATGTGTCTTATAGACTTTGACAAATGTTGTCTAATAGACTTTGACAAATGTGCCTTATAGACTTTGACAAATATGTGTAATAGACTTTGACAAATGTGCCTTATAGACTTTGACAAATGTTGTCTAATAGACTTTGACAAATGTGCCTTATAGACTTTGACAAATATGTCTAATAGACTTTGACCAATGTGCCTTATAGACTTTGACAAATGTGCCTTATAGACTTTGACAAATGTGCGTTATAGACTTTGACAAATGTGCCTTATAGATGTTGTCAAATGTGCATTATAGACTTTGTCAAATGTGCATTATAGACTTTGACAAATCTGCCTTATAGACTTTGACAAATGTGCGTTATAGACTTTGACAAATGTGCCTTATAGATGTTGTCAAATTAGTCTTATAGACTTTGACAAATGTGCCTTATAGATGTTGTCAAATGTGCATTATAGACTTTGTCAAATGTGCATTATAGACTTTGACAAATGTGCCTTATAGACTTTGACAAATATGTCTAATAGACTTTGACAAATGTGCCTTATAGACTTTGTCAAATGTGTCTTATAGACTTTGACAAATGTGTCTTATAGACTTTGTCAATTGTGTCTTATAGATGTTATCAAATGTGCATTATAGACATTGTCAAATGTGTCTTATAGACTTTGTCAAATGTGTCTTATAGATGTTGTCAAATTAGTCTTATAGACTTTGTCAAATGTGTCTTATAGACTTTGACAAATGTTGTCTAATAGACTTTGACAAATGTGTCTTATAGACTTTGACAAATGTGCCTTATAGACTTTGACAAATGTGTCTTATAGACTTTGACAAATGTGTCTTATAGACTTTGACAAATGTGTCTTATAGACTTTGATAAATGTGTCTTATAGACTTTGACAAATGTGTCTTATAGACTTTGACAAATGTGTCTTATAGACTTTGACAAATGTGTCTTATAGACTTTGTCAAATGTGTCTTATAGACTTTGACAAATGTGTCTTATAGACTTTGACAAATGTGTCATTTGTTTACATTTACTCCTACATTTCATTAAAAAAAAAACAACTCTAATTTCTATCAAGAAGGATACGAACTATAGAAAATGATTTCAAAACATTGAGACAGCTGTCAATGAAAATAAAAAGAAAATGATTTCAAAACTTTAAGACAGCTGTCAATGAAAATAAAAATAAAATGATTTCAAAACTTTGAGACGGCCGTCAATGAAAATAAAAAGAAAATGATTTCAAAACTTTGAGACAGCTGTCAATGAAAAAAAAAGAAAATTACTTTTTATTAAAAAGAGAATTACAATTTTAATATAAAAAAAGCAAAATAAAACTTCTGTTTCTATAAGAACATCCAAACTAATGCAGAAAATACTTTACTTTTTACATGAATGTCCAAAAAGTAGCAATAGATTACATTTATTTCTATAAGGAAGTCCTAAAATTAGTACGAGATTCCTTTTTTATTCTCTGAGAATGCCCTAGACATTACAGATGTTTCTCTAAGAATACCCTAAACATGGTTGATGTTTCTCTAAGAATGCCCTAAACATGGCTGATGTTTCTCTAGGAGTGCCCTAATTGTGGCTAATAACTGATATTTCTGTAACAATGCCATGAAAACAAAGAGGCTTTTATTTGAGTGTGCTTACACTTTAATATAGGTTAGGTTTATGTGTGTGCTAGGATGTCTCTTCTATATATTTCAGATCGAAGGTTTAACTATTATGTTGCGACATGTTCAGATCAGAGGTTTAACTAATTATGTTGATACATGTTCAGATCAACGGTTTAACTATTATGTTGGACATGTTCAGATCAAAGGTTTAACTATTATGTTGAGATGTTGTATTGAAAGTAGAGAAATGATTTTAGTCTTCCATTATTTTCTTAAATATTTTTTTTAGTTTAATGTCCTGAAGATTTTGAGTTTTAGATTATTTTGTATCCAAACAGTAAGTCAAATGAAAAAGGTTAGAACAAACCTGAAAGTGTTAGACAACTCAGTGATAACAGTGCTCCTAAGATAGTTCTCAGTAAATAAAACACACTTATTAACTTGTATTGAACGTTTGCTTTCTTGTCTTATAATTTTAATGGGCTTCTAAATAATTTGGACAGTTTGAATCGATCTTATCTAAGGGAGACTATCCTAGAAACACTGTAGAAAAAAATAGATAAGTGACAAGTGCCTCAGTACACAGCACACTTTAGAATTACCCCCCATTCTACTTTGGCTTTTTCTGGGTTTCACTTGCATGATTTTTATTCCCATCAGATTTGAGATTGGTATTTTTAGGGGGTGTGTTGACATAGGAACTGGTATCTGTATGAAGTAGATTCTCAGAAGACTCAACCTGCAGGGAGAACCATTCAGAGGGATATTTGTTTTTCATTTGTACCATTTGGGATTAGATAAGAAGTCAAAGGAGTCTCTAACCAGTTCTAATAACATGTCCATTAACTAGAGTCTTATCTAATTAGTCAGTGTCCAATTGTAACTTGGTGGAGAGAGGATAGGAAGATAAGAACTTACAGACTTCCCATGAAGGTCAGATCTCTCTAAAGTCTTTCTTGCTGTGTAACCACGATATGCAGACTGAATTTTGGTTGCAGCCCATTCTTCCTGGTCCCACATGTCTTCATCTTGGTTTTTCTTAGGTACTTGTTTAGGATTTTTCTCTTTTTGAGAATCTCCTTTTGGTTTGGTCTCTTTCATTTTCTCATTAGCATCACTTAGCTGTTTTCTTGTTTGGTAACCACGGTAACCAGACTGAATTCTAAGTGCTGACTCCTCTTCCTTATGTCTTTGAAGATCTTGTCTGGATCTGTATCCACGGTAACTTGCCTGGATTTTGGCAGCAGCAGCATCTTTTTCAGCTTTTGTTGCTTCTTTTGGTTTTACAACTTTTCTAGGTGTACTGTCTTCTTTGGGCTGTTTTCTAGGTGTACTGTTTTCTTTGGGCTGTTTTTTAGATGTATTGTCTTCTTTGGGCTGTTTCCCCTTTTCATAATCTTTGTCTTTGAATTTGTCAAGATTTTTTCTGGTTTGGTAACCACGAAAACCTGCCTGAATCTTAGCTGCTGCTCTTTCCTCTTCATCAAAATGATCAGTTAGTGGTGCAGAGTTTTTAGGAGCAGATTTTTTTGATTTATCCACCATTTCTTGCCTGGCTTTGTAACCTCGATAACCTGATTGAATTTTGGTGGCTGACTGAAATACACAAGAATATAGTTTATTAGCTACATTGCAATAGTTTTCAATGCTGCACTAAATAGTTGGGTTATTGATAATGCCTTTGGTTTCAGTGAAGCTATGCCTATATAGTCAGATAACATGACAGGTATTTCAGATAACATGACAAGTATCACAGTTAACAGGCCACTGGATCTGTGACACTTGTCATGATATCTTAGAAATGTTGTCATTTTATCCTGTCTTGTCATGTTATCTGAGACACTGGTCATTATTTCAGAAAAATATCAAGATATACAACTGTCAAAGAAATGTTCTAATTGACATGCTTGATCTCATGCAGGGAACTGCCAGGTTAATTGATCACATTGTGTAATGGAGGTCAACATTTGTGTGTGCACATTACCAGATCCTTCTGATAGTCTTTTAAAATACAATAAAAGGTGGAGACAGAAAGATGTAAGTAAACAAGTAGGTGGAGACAAAGATGTAAGTAAACAAGTAGGTGGAGACAGACAGATTTAAGTAAACAAGTAGGTGGAGACAGAAAGATGTAAGTAAACAAGTAGGTGGAGACAGACAGATTTAAGTAAACAAGTAGGTGGAGACAGAAAGATGTAAGTAAACAAGTAGGTGGAGACAGACAGATTTAAGTAAACAAGTAGGTGGAGACAGAAAGATGTAAGTAAACAAGTAGGTGGAGACAGACAGATTTAAGTAAACAAGTAGGTGGAGACAGAAAGATGTAAGTAAACAAGTAGGTGGAGACAGAAAGATGTAAGTAAACAAGTAGATGGAGACAGACAGATTTAAGTAAACAAGTAGGTGGAGACAGACAGATTTAAGTAAACAAGTAGGTGGAGACAGAAAGATGTAAGTAAACAAGTAGGTGGAGACAGACAGATGTAAGTAAACAAGTAGGTGAAGACAGAAAGATGTAAGTAAACAAGTAGGTGGAGACAGAAAGATAGAGGCTTCATAGATGAGAGCTGGCACTCCCAGATCTATATGTGTGTATAAAAAACTGTGTATTTGATTTATAATATGTTTAGGTTAGTTCTAGGATAAAAGTAATTTAGGTTTTTTTTACATTTTATATATAGGCTAGTGCAGAGTAGAACACTTCACTTCCATTACTAGTCTGCTATTTGCAGTGTTTTCCTTCTGGTCTCAGTAGCTTCTAAAGTGTTACCTGATGCTGATAACCATTTTATGTTTTTTTTTTGTTTTTGTCGCTGATCAGTTTTACTAAACTTAGTCTTAAGCACCTACATTCCATGGCCAGTTATTTATTAATTAAATTATTTTTCTAAGTCTGTAAACCATGGTTTGTCCTATTTGTATATTTTATATTAGTGTACAGTGAGGCACAAATTGTGGATGTAGGTATGTCTGGACATGATGTCACACTCTCCGCTATGTTTGCGTTTACCAGTTATAACCAGGTCAGAACCATTTTGGAACCCTTTTATCTTCACCTGTGAGTGTGTGGTTGGTGCTGTGTGGAGTGCCACAGTTTTATTTTATTAATATTCATTATTTTGTGCTATTCTGTACCTGGGACAGCCTGTAAGTTGTAAAATATTTTACATTATGACTTTAATTACTTTAGATTGCCTGTAAGTTGGACAACTCTAATGACTTTGGATTACCTGTAAGTTGGACAACTCTAATGACTTTGGATTACCTGTAAGTTGGACAACTCTAATGACTTTGGATTGCCTGTAAGTTGGACAACTCTAATGACTTTGGATTGCCTGTAAGTTGGACAACTCTAATGACTTTGGATTACCTGTAAGTTGGACAACTCTAATGACTTTGGATTGCCTGTAAGTTGGACAACTCTAATGACTTTGGATTACCTGTAAGTTGGACAACTCTAATGACTTTGGATAACCTGTAAGTTGGACAACTTTAATGACTTTGGATTGCCTGTAAGTTGGACAACTCTAATGACTTTGGATTGCCTCTATGTTTCTGGATGTTATTTTGATGGAACCAAAAGTTACCCCCCCCCCCCACCAGTCATCCTCTAGTTAGTAAATCTCACTACCTTCTTTATTACTTTTTTTTATTTCTTCTTCTTTGTTCTCATTGTTATGTTGGAGTGTTCAGATAACTAGACCAATATATGAGATGAACTGCGCAGTGGTATCCAAATCAGGGAGCTCTCCATATAGTTTCTTTCTATTGGGGTGTTTTGGGGCCAGTGTCTTATACGGGCCTCGTGGTAAAGAGAGCAGTTTTGGAGGATGTGGTCGGCATTCTCTCGTGATACTCCACAAGGGCAGATTTCACTGGTTCCAATTTTGAGTTTCCGGTACATGTGTTACTTTATTTGATGTATTTGTGACTTCATTCAGAAGTTTATCTTTAAAAGTATTTATTTTTTATATTTTTTTTTGGCATAATGAATAATAATAATGTGAATTTGTTTCATCTATGGAATAATTGATTTTGTTGAATTTAGTTGGAAGATAATTAACTCAAGGAAGTTGTATTCAACACTGTTTCTTCATTGTGTTTATAGAGAGGCATAGCTAAACCTGCAAGTATTTGAGAGGACAAAAAATAGTGTGGCTTTGACTTTTGCAATCTTCTATTTTGATGTTTGCATCCCATTCACTTTGGTTCAGCATACAAAACTAATAAATGAGAAAATAAATATAGACTAGTTCTAAAGTAGGGAAGGACAACTCTAAATGAGACTTGATATAGACTAGTTGTAAAGTAATGAAGGACAACTCTAAATGAGACTTGATATAGACTAGTTGTAAAGTAATGAAGGACAACTCTAAATGAGACTTGATATAGACTAGTTGTAAAGTAATGAAGGACAACTCTGAATGAGACTTGATATAGACTAGTTGTAAAGTAATGAAGGACAACTCTAAATGAGACTTGATATAGACTAGTTGTAAAGTAATGAAGGACAACTCTGAATGAGACTTGACAAATTTTTTTACAATGTGCAAATAAAATACAAGAAAAAAAAAAGAATAAAAGTCAAAACAGTAAAATCTCAAGAAAACAGAAACCATTCTAGACACAGTCTAGACAGTAAAGACACAGTCTAGAGAGAGTAAATGTCCAGAAGACAGAAGTGAGGGAAGTATGTCCAGAGTTTCAAATAAATCAAAAGTTTGTTTTTTTACTTTTATTTCCTCCTCTTGTTGGTTAGATTTTTTGCTTGAAGAATTAGTCTGAGCAGCTCTATAGTTGTCTCCCTTTTTGGTTAGAGTTTCCTAAGAAAGAAAACAATTAGTGTTAACTAAAAAAAAAAATACCTAAGAAAGAAAACTTTTAGTATAACAAAAAAGAAGTGACTGTATTAAATGTAATTGTATTAAATGTCAATGTATTCAACCTCTTTTGCTTTCTTTGTGTTTCTTGGTGGAATAAATTCATCCTGAAATAAGAAAGAAACAATTATATTTCTTCTAGGCAGCCATCACTTCAATGTGGATTATTGAAGAATATTTGTGACTAAGATTGTTAATGAAATAAGATTAATAAGGGAAACTATTTGAGAAGTATTTTGTGTTATAAAAGCTTGATAAGAGAGAAATATTTCCAAGACAGTATTTACTTTTTAACACAATTGTTCAAGTCGAAGTTTCAATGTTTGGCATTGAGTCTGGATGAAAATAATAAGAACAAAACAAAAATGTTGATTTACCTCCACTTCCTCAGCTTTCTGTCTATCTATGGGATAGTCCGTCTTGGTATGTCTAGAGTCAGGAATTTCTTTGGCATCTTTAGTTGTTTTGTTAGATTGTTTGGCTTTAAAAACTCCCCCATGATCTGAGAAAATTTTGTTTAAAAGTAACATAAAGTTACAAATTTGATCTAAAAGTTACAAACATTGGATCTAAAAGTTAAACAGATGTGGCTGTACAACTGTCAACCTTTTCCAACCCTCATTGACAAACTTTTTTCTTTTCTTACTGGCCTCATCATCATTGTTATTGTTTTGCATGGGAATGAAAACAACTCATGCAGACACACAAGTAGTGTGCACTGGCGGATCCAAGGGGGGGGCGGTAGGGGCAATCGCCACCCCCCCTCCCCGAGGGGCGGACGAACTTTAGTATAGGATTCACACAATTTGTATACCAATTTATTACTTATGTTAAAAATATATACTAACTATTTTTATTTCAACCTATTTTTAGATTAATTTGCCCCCCCCTCTAGTATGTTGGCTGATTTGGTGGGGTCGGGAGGGGGCGATGGTATCAATCCCGCCCCCCCCCCCTTACACTTTCAAGTGGGGGGGCGGTCAAATTTACTTGTAGAAATCACAGCTTGCTAACAAAATCAATTAAATATCTATATCGTTGTAACTTGTTATTGATATTTTAACCGATCTTTTTATGCTGTCGTTTCCTGTTTGCTGATTGGTGTGTGTCGGGGGGGGACAAATACCTCTACTGCCCTTCCCACCTAAACCCTTTGAGTGGGGGGGGGGGGGCGGTCCGTTTTTATGGAGAAATCATAGTTTGTGAACAAAATTAGTTGAATTAATATATACATTTTATATTTATGTCGCTCCCTTTCTGGTATTTTGGCTCTGAGTGCTGGGGGGGGGGGCAGTCCTATTTTTGTGGAGAATCATAGTTTGTGAATAAAATTAGTTGAATATCTATATAATATAAACTACGTATTGATATGTGACCCATTGTATATTATGTCGTACCACACTCTAATCTCAAATTGTATTATTAGTAAATTTAAATAAAAAAGGGTTGTACCAGATGGGAGGGGCAATACATGCAATCGCATTTCCCCCATCGGACAAATCAATACTTTTTCTGTCACTAATATTATTTATATATACTATAAATTAAATTCTTATATCGAGTCGCCCCACCTCTATTCTTTAATGCCAAATGCAATCTTTAGCAGAAATTATTAAAGGAGCGAGGATTAATCGTTTTCACTCTACCGCCATTCCCATTTCCAGACAGAGTTTTTGTAATTTCACATGAATTTATCATAATTATTTTAAGAAAGACTTTGCATAGGAAAAGTTAGAATTAAAAACGAAATTTTTCAGTATAAGAGTCATGATTGAGATGAGTTCTAAACTCAAATAATGTTTTCATAGTCACCTTTTCCCAACCTTTACTCAATCTGATATTTTTCTAGCTAATTAAATTTGGGACTATAACTCACAATTTATACTAAAATATTCTTGAACACTATTTATCGAATAAGTTTTTTTTCGGCGGCGATCCTCAAAGCAAAAATCTAAATACGTGGGGTATCCTATCTTTTCAAGGAACAAATTGGTTTTATTTGCAATGTATTATGGGCCTATAAATTTATATTAGAATATTTTTCAAGTACAAAATTATTCAAAAGGTCCTTTTTTAATAGTATGAATAATGAGCTTTAGGTCAGGAGAATGCATTTCTGCAGTGAAGAATGCAAGAAAACACTTTTGGCGTTGGGGCTTCGCCCCGAACTCTATTGATGAATAAAGAGCTGTACTTGTCAGGAGAATGCGTTTCTGCAGTGAAAAAAGCAAGAAAACACTTTTGGCGTCAGGGCTTCGCCCCGAACTCCACAATAGAACCTTATAGCGCTGCCCCAGTTGTTTTATTTTCGCTGAAGGTTGAGAAATGCTGCTTTTTTTATTCTCATATATATATCTGTGTGTGTGTGTGTGCTGTACGCACATTTATGCGTAGGGTTAGGGTTTACTGGGCGTTAGGGTTAGGGTTTGGAAAAAAATCGCCCCCCCCCCCCCACTCCAAAGTTCTGGATCCGCTAGTGGTAGTGTGTAGAGGGAGACTTTGAAGAGAGATATTTTTCTACAGAGATTGAGGATTTATTGTGATCAGTAAATGTGAATTCATTTTAAATTAATTTTAAAGTATTCCTTTTACTGAGTATTGTGCTTTTCGTGAATGAGTCTATAATCAGATAAATAGCAACTAATTGGTGTTTTTATAACCCTTAACTATAGCAATATGATCTAAAAGTTACACATATGATCTACAGAATTAACAGCAAAAGCATATACAAGTCAAAATGGCCAGAGTTTGCTCTGAGTTGATTTTGAAGAAAGCTAGTATTTGATATGATTAGAATACATTTTTAAATAGGTTTACACTTGCTTGCATGACTATGTTCTACAGTAGTCTTAGCAAAAACAAGAAAAATAATCAGAAGATAGTGAAATGATGAAATATTTGTTGCCTTCTATCTCACTACATCACTTGCCTGTATCATAATCAACATTGGTGTCTGTTTTCTCTGGAGCTCTCTGGTATTTGACTGGTTTGGCTGGGAAAACATTCTCTTCTTTGGCCAACAGTTTTTGTCTGTTTAAAGAAAAGAGTAGATTTTTTTACTAGAGATAAAATGTTGTAACAATTGTAAATATAACAAATTAACATGCACCTACCTGTAAGGATAACTGTGAACTGAATTCTGTGTAGATTCATTGGAATGTTCTGGGGTTGACTGGTTTGTACTATTATTAGATCTTGGATGTAGAGGGGCTAAACTGAACAATAAAATTGGATCTGATCAAATACTTTTGTTCTTTTGTGCAATACAGACATAGAAAAGGGAAAGTAGACAAAAAAATGATACCCATAATAAGTTAATAACAGATTTTTTAGATGCAACTATTAACATCTTCATAATAATCAAGCTTACATTATAATATTATAAGAATGTATTCATAATCAAAGTTGAAGCGTAAAATGATGGGGTTTAGGATAAACAAACTTCTAGTTAAGAAATCTTTAGAGCAGAGTTTAAACTTAACATTCTGCAAACATTTTAGAGTCAATGTGGCCTTTTTGTTTTAAATATTTAATAATCCAACTTACAATTTACGCTCTAGTCTGGGAGAAGTGGCCAGATTTTTCACTCCTTGGTCATTGTATTTAGCTCTTTTAAATCTTTCCGTCTTCCTACAAGCCACATATTGTCCATTCGGTACTATTTGGTCTACATCTGATACCTTAATACCAGTCAACAAGTATAGCCTGGAGAAGGAAATGTCCAGTGATTCTAAAGTGAGACTGTTCAGAAGTATAAGCTTGATATTTTGCAATACACATTGCTCTCATTAGATGATATACTTATTAATGCAAGTTTCACTTACCCTAGTTTATTTTTACTTCAGTTTCTTATATTTGTGTGTTTTTTTAACTTCAGCTTCTTATGTTTGTGTGTTTAATTTACTTCAGCTTCTTATGTTTGTGTGTTTAATTTACTTCAGTTTCTTATATGTGTGTGTTTAATTTACTTCAGTTTCTTATATGTGTGTGTTTAATTTACTTCAGCTTCTTATATGTGTGTGTTTAATTTACTTCAGCTTCTTATATGTGTGTGTTTAATTTACTTCAGTTTCTTATATGTGTGTGTTTAATTTATTTGTTTGTTTGCTTGAAACTGTACTTCTGTTTTGTATTTATTCTGTACATTATTCCCTTGAATATTTAGTGCCTAACAAAATTGAAAACTGAACTAAAGAAGCCTGTGCAGGCATAAACCATAAATCACATTTATTTATTCATTACAATTTGAAGACATATTTTCTGTCAAGATCATTTCTGTTTAAAAAACAACACTTTGAATGAAAGTCAAGTCAATGTCTCAAAAACATTTTGCTCATTAAAGTCTCTTACTTCCCTTAATCAGTTCAACAAGTCTTACTTCTGTATAGTAAATTTAAAAAGTCTTACTTCTGTATAGTAAATTTAACAAGTCTTACTTTTGTATAGTAAATTCATGTAAATTCAAAAAGTCTTACTTCTGTATAGTAAATTCAAAAAGTCTTACTTCTGTATAGTAAATTTTTAAAGTCTTACTTCTGTATAGTAAATTTAAAAAGTCTTAATTCTGTTTAGTAAATTTAACAAGTCTTACTTCTGTATAGTAAATTCAACAAGTCTTACTTCTGTATAGTAAATTTAACAAGTCTTACTTCTGTATAGTAAATTCAAAAAGTCTTACTTCTGTATAGTAAATTTTTAAAGTCTTACTTCTGTATAGTAAATTTAAAAAGTCTTAATTCTGTTTAGTAAATTTAACAAGTCTTACTTCTGTATAGTAAATTTAACAAGTCTTACTTCTGTATAGTAAATTTAACAAGTCTTACTTCTGTATAGTAAATTCAAAAAGTCTTACTTCTGTATAGTCAATTCAAAAAGTCTTATGTCTGTATAGTAAATTTAAAAAGTCTTACTTCTGTATAGTAAATTCACAAAGTCTTACTTCTGTATAGTAAATTTAAAAAGTCTTACTTCTGTATAGTAAATTTAAAAAGTCTTACTTCTGTATAGTAAATATAAAAAGTCTTACTTCTGTATAGTAAATATAAAAAGTCTTACTTCTGTATAGTAAATTTAACAAGTCTTACTTTTGTATAGTAAAATCATGTAAATTTAAAAAGTCTTACTTCTGTATAGTAAATTTTTAAAGTCTTACTTCTGTATAGTAAATTTAAAAAGTCTTAATTCTGTTTAGTAAATTTAACAAGTCTTACTTCTGTATAGTAAATTCAACAAGTCTTACTTCTGTATAGTAAATTTAACAAGTCTTACTTCTGTATAGTAAATTTAACAAGTCTTACTTCTGTATAGTAAATTTTTAAAGTCTTACTTCTGTATAGTAAATTTAAAAAGTCTTAATTCTGTTTAGTAAATTTAAAAAGTCTTACTTCTGTATAGTAAATTTAACAAGTCTTACTTCTGTATAGTAAATTTAACAAGTCTTACTTCTGTATAGTAAATTTAAAAAGTCTTACTTCTGTATAGTAAATTCAAAAAGTCTTACTTCTGTATAGTAAATTTAAAAAGTCTTATTTCTGTATAGTAAATTTAAAAAGTCTTACTTCTGTATAGTAAATTTAAAAAGTCTTACTTCTGTATAGTAAATTCAAAAAGTCTTACTTCTGTAAAGTAAATTTAAAAAGTCTTACTTCTGTATAGTAAATTCAAAAAGTCTTACTTCTGTATAGTTAATTTAAAAAGTCTTACTTCTGTATAAGTAAATTTAAAAAGTCTTACTTCTCTACAGTCCCTAAACAATCCTCTTTCAACATGTCATTGACTTGGGATAAAACATTCTCTAATGTGAATGGTCGAACTCTTGGTGTAAGTAGCACACGCCTTGGTCCTCTAAGGTCACCACCATTGGGCCAGACTCTGCAAGATACAACACATAGTTTTGTAAAGAACTTTCAAATAGAACATAAAAATGATTTCTGAAATTATATGAATGAATCATAAATCTACTTTGCATTGCCAGTCATGAATCTACATTGAATGTATCAGTCATAAATCAACTTTGAATGTATCAGTCATAAATCAACTTTGAATGTATCAGTCATAAATCAACTTTCAATACTTCAGTCATAAATGTATGTAGACTACTGTATACAATAGTTAACTTTTTGTGTATGCAAGAGTTACCTACTTGTGTATACAAAAGTTACCTACTAGAGCAGTGGTCTTCAACCTTTTTTGGCCCACCGCCCCCTTTTCAAATTTTTTCTTTAAAAAAATCCACCAGCGCCCCCCTCTAAGAAAAACAGTTATAAAGAAGCGTGAGAAGGCAAATTTGAACAAAATATCATCTATTTATTAATTTTTACGCTGTCAATAACACTTATCCCGCTTGGGAGACGACCGCATGCCAAAGGCGATTGCTGTGAACTCCTTGGCCTATGACTGACGAGCTTTGAGGAGGACTGAGTTACAGAGGTGCACCCCTCCCCCGGAGCGCTATAAAGATTTATTCAGCCGCTATTTCGCTCTCACTGGCATAGGGGAAAGTACCTGGCAGCATTCTCTGGCAGCTGATAGCCTCTGAGAGAAACAGTTCGAGAGCTCTTACAGAAACTGCCGGACAAACATTTGATACTCAAAGAAAAGCCATTATTGAAGACAGGCGCAAAAGACGGAAAGAAAACTTAAATAGAACACCAGCATACAACGGCTTTGTCGGCATAAAATTCGGGAAAATATGTAGGTCGCAGTTGGGTTTGCTTAGTTATGTGAAACACTGGACTCAGCCGTAATCTTAGGAATTAAAGGCAAAAACAGCCAATATTATCATTATGCAAAAATTATGTCAAATAATTTGCAGTGATTACACACAAAAATTGATTGCAAAGACTTTCTTTCAAATCCTAAGAATAGTCTCCGTTTAAATTTTTGAATATTAGGGCCTACTGTTTTAAGTTTAATTGTAAATTTAGTTTTATTTGTTAATATAAATATTATTATTGCTGAATTCACTACAAAAAGAAATCAAGCTAACCCTAGTTGCTACATCAATTCTATTTCTTGGCTTAGTCATTAACGTTTGTTACGCACTAAATTAGGTGAACCATGTATGTTTACTGAAAAGCTAAAACATAATTTCAATTTCGACCACAGTTTTGGAATTTTACTGAAACATTTAAATGCAGCCACATCTCTGTTGTGCCTCCACAATCTCCATCGTTTGGGGTCCTGGGGGCTTGACATCTTTGGAGGCCGCTGCATTTTGCAAAATATTTAATTTAATTAATTAAAAAAGCACTAATTTGGGCCCTTCTTAAAGGGCGGCCCGGGGGATTTTTAAATTTCCCCCCCTCCCCCACCCTAGCTACGCCATTGTGTGCCTCCTATGTTTACATTCTTTTTACTGAAGACATAATTGTGTAAATCTATTTTTTCATGCAATTCAATTTAAACATCAGTAATAGATGTTTAATAATTGTCATTTATATATATTTTTTTACATTTTAGAAGCGAATCTTAATTTCTTCATACAGCATTGTTATGTGAATTGCATAGATATCGGTGTCCTTGGGCAGTAATTCATTTGTCAACAAACAAATCATGTGAGATTGTAAAACTCTTTAAAATAGATTTAATATCTCGATAAAATAGAAAACGATATAATCAATGAAAGTCAATCTCTTTCCTAGCAGTCGGAGGTTCGTTTCATTCAGTTGTGTTAGATGCCTAGCATGGAAAACAATTTTTTTAGCCTGCTTTAAGTCATCGCCAACCGTTGAATCTTCCCGTTTCTCAAAAAAAAAAAATTATTTAAGAGCTTAAAAAAACGAGCCATAACAATTAACAAACCCCTTTCGAAATCCAGCGAACTTCAGTTTACATAAGAGTCTAACAGTCTAACAACTTTTTCATCATTTGTTTCACAAAACTGTTGAAAGATGCGCTTATTTTCGGCATAGGTTTGTATTTTATTTACAGTTTTATAATTAGATTCAAATAGAAATTAAATTGCGGGCTAAACTCACTAGGTGAATAGTGAATAGATTTGTTCTTTATTCTATATTACTTATGAAGTCATTGTAGCGTCCAACCACTGATGGTTTCCTATATGTCCTCATAAGCTACATAACTAGACAATTTTGAAATAATATTTCATCTCTAAAAGAAAATAAGTCTTTTTGTGTAACATATGTTTTAAAAAAAAAATAGTTTTAATCAATTTTTCAACAATATCAAGAATTTTTAAAAGCTATGCATTTTTCTAAGAAGCCATTAAATCATATCCTGCTTTGCCGTTTTTTGTTTTTAATATTGTTTTAATTGTAGATTTTTATAATTGTTCATGAATAAAAGAGTAAGAATTTAAAAATAGAAAAAGAGATTCCCGAACTCAATTTCTAACGCTGTTTCTGTTCTTAAATTAGAAGCTAGTTAACTATAATTTGTCTATATTTAGTTTCCCAGCTTTAATGTTGAAGAATTTTTTAATTTGTTTTGTTTCAGAGCACCTTTAGTTTCTTCTTTCCGCCTTTATGCCCAGCGCCCCCTTACCGCCCCATTTTGTGCCCAGCACCCCCCTACCGCCCCTTTGGCTCTCAGCGCCCCCCAAAATCTCGAAAACGCCCCCCAGGGGGCGATATCGCCCCCGTTGAAGACCACTGTACTAGAGTATACAAGAGTTACCTACTAGAGTATACAAGAGTTACCTACTTATGTATACAAGAGTTACCTACTTATATATACAAGAGTTACCTACCTATGTATACAAGAGTTACCTATTTGTGTATACAAGAGTTACCTTCTTATGTATACAAGAGTTACCTACTTATGTATACAAGAGTTACCTACTTATGTATGCAAGAGTTACCTACTTATGTATACAAGAAATACCTACTTATGTATACAAGAGTTACCTAACTATGTATACAAGAGTTAAATATTAGTGTATACAAGAGTTACCTACTAGAGTATATAAGAGTTACCTACTTGTATATACTACAAGAGTAACCTACTTGTGTATACAAGAGTTACCTACTTGTGTATACAAGAGTTACCTACTTGTGTATACAAGAGTTACCTACTTATGTATACAAGAGTTACCTACTTATGTATGCAAGAGTTACCTACTTATGTATACAAGAAATACCTACTTATGTATACAAGAGTTACCTAACTATGTATACAAGAGTTAAATATTAGTGTATACAAGAGTTACCTACTAGAGTATATAAGAGTTACCTACTTGTATATACTACAAGAGTAACCTACTTGTGTATACAAGAGTTACCTACTTGTGTATACAAGAGTTACCTACTTGTGTATACAAGAGTTACCTACTTATGTATACAAGAGTTACCTACTTGTGTATACAAGAGTTACCTACTTGTGTATACAAGAGTTACCTATTAGTGTATACAAGAGTTACCTACTTGTATATACTACAAGAGTTACCTACTTATGTATACAAGAGTTACCTACTAGTGTATACAAGAGTTACGTACTTGTGTATACAAGAGTTAACTATTTATGTATACAAGAAATACCTACTTGTGTATACAAGAGTTACCTACTTGTGTATACAAGAGTCCTAGAATTCTCCCTATAAAAGTCGTATGATATTATACTTTGGTCATGGACTTCTTTTGAAAGTGAGTAACAGAGTCATGTAGAGAGTTACTTAGTTGATCGGTGTGGCATGTAGAGAGTTACTTACTTGATCAGTGTGGCATGAGTATCTATTTTATGTATTTTTCCTGAGTTGAGATACATTCTGTTGTGAAGCACTGGCTCAGCCTGAGAGGAGATCAAAATGTACATTATTTCACATGGTTTGTCAAAGTCTAGATACAAACTTAGAAAACAAAGGAAAACTAAGAATACAAAGAAAGATTACCAGTGGCATAGCGACCATGGCACTAAGGGGCTCATAGGGCACTTGAAAACTAAAGGAGTTGACTGTATGAATTCAAATGCATTCAATTCTTATTTAAATTGAACATGCATTCATTGTGATATTATATTTCCGACAATAATATATCCAAAATATGAAAAAAATGATGTAAACCTTTTTAGTATGATGCAACAACCTTTCATTTGATGGCCATCCCGAAGATTAAAATTTAGAGACAATAATAATCTTAGCTGTGATATACAGTATTCGATTTCCAAGTCAGATCTAGAGTTTTGTAGAACTTGTTAAATAATAATAAAGTACTAAGTAATAATAAAGACACTTTTTTTTTGCTGAAACCAAGGTCAAAGTAATGTCAAATTAAAAAAAAATTCTTTATAATTTTTGACACCAATCAAGACAAAAGAAAAGTTGACACCAGTTAAGATATAAGAAAAATTGATACATAATTCTCTTGATCTCCATTGAGGGAATACCCTAAAGAAATAGCAATCAAAGACTCCTGTTTGGGATTTCATATCTAACTGTAGGCACACACGAAGTCTGCAGACCTCACAAACATTTCATCACATGACACATACGTAGATCTCACAAAACATTTCATCACATGGCACATACGTAGGTCTCACAAACATTTCATCACATGACACATACGTAGGTCTCACAAACATTTCATCACATGACACATATGTAGACCTCATAAACATTTCATCACATGACACATACGTAGGCCTCACAAACATTTCATCACATGACATATACGTAGACCTCATAAACATTTCATCACATGACATATACGTAGACCTCATAAACATTTCATCACATGACACATACGTAGACCTCATAAACATTTCATCACATGACACATACGTAGACCTCACAAACATTTCATCACATGACACATACGTAGACCTCACAAAACATTTCATCACATGACACATACGTAGGTCTCACAAGCATTTCATCACATGACACATACGTAGGCCTCACAAACATTTCATCACATGACACATACGTAGACCTCATAAACATTTCATCACATGACACATACGTAGACCTCAGAAAACATTTCATCACATGACATATACGTAGGCCTCATAAACATTTCATCACATGACACATACGTAGGTCTCACAAACATTTCATCACATGACACATACGTAGACCTCACAAAACATTTCATCACATGGCACATACGTAGACCTCACAAACAATTCATCACATGACACATACGTAGACCTCACAAAACATTTCATCACATGACACATAAGTAGACCTCAAAAACATTTCATCACATGACACATACGTAGGTCTCACAAACATTTCATCACATGGCACATACGTAGACCTCACAAACATTTCATCACATGACACATACGTAGACCTCACAAAACATTTCATCACATGACACATACGTAGGTCTCACAAACATTTCATCACATGACACATACGTAGACCTCACAAAACATTTCATCAAATAATACAAACGTAGGCATCACAAAACATTTCATCACATGACACATACGTAGACCTCACAAACATTTCATCACATGACACATACGTAGACCTCACAAACATTTCATCACATGACACATACGTAGACCTCACAAAACATTTCATCACATGACACATACGTAGGACTCACAAACATTTCATCACATGACACATACGTAGACCTCACAAAACATTTCATCACATGGCACATACGTAGACCTCACAGACATTTCATCACATGACACATACGTAGACCTCACAAACATTTCATCACATGACACATACGTAGACCTCACAAAACATTTCATCACATGGCACATACGTAGACCTCACAAACATTTCATCACATGACACATACGTAGACCTCACAAACATTTCATCACATGACACATACGTAGACCTCTCAAAACATTTCATCACATGACATATACGTAGGACTCACAAACATTTCATCACATGACACATACGTAGACCTCACAAACATTTCATCACATGACACATACGTAGACCTCTCAAAACATTTCATCACATGACATATACGTAGGACTCACAAACATTTCATCACATGACACATACGTAGACCTCACAAACATTTCATCACATGACACATACGTAGACCTCACAAACATTTCATCACATGACATATACGTAGGACTCACAAACATTTCATCGCATGACACATACGTAGGCCTCACAAACATTTCATCACATGACACATACGTAGACCTCACAAACATTTCATCACATGACACATACGTAGACATCACAAACATTTCATCACATGACACATACGTAGACCTCACAAACATTTCATCACATGGCACATACGTAGACCTCAAAAACATTTCATCACATGACATATACGTAGGCCTCACAAACGTTTCATGGCATGACATATACGTAGGCCTCACAAACATTTCATCACGTGACACATACGTAGACCTCACAATATAATGACTGGTTCAGAGCAGACTTACGTCATATTTAAAAGGTGGAGACTTTCTCTTGTCTGTTGGGGCGATCTGTTCATAACTGAAACAAAATAAGTATATCCAGAAAATATAGGCCAAAGAATTGACATAAATCTCAATTGTCACTAGATCAGTGGTTACCAAACTTTTTTGTCTTGTAGACACCTTGCCATGTTTTCTGGTTTTCGGTAGACTTCCTGTTTAATTTGCACATTTTGTTCAAATGCATCAACATTTTGGTTAAAACTCATTTCTATCTAAGTAGTGAGGCTGAAAAGTGAACAAGTAATTTCAAGCTACATACTAAGTTCTAGAGATTTTTGTTTTGAAACCAATTCAAATACAAATGACTATGTACAGCTAGAATCACCAAACACACTGGAAATGTCTTATGTCTATTCATTAATTTGACTGAAGTATCATTGTCAAAGTTTTCTCAAAGAGCAGTTTTTCGTGTATTTCTTAATCTTTCATATGCGGCTCAAATATTGAGTCTGCAAAGATGTTCTCCCTACCAGGAGAAGGGGAGAAGCATGAAGGGCTGCCCATCTAGCCGAAGTACAACTGAAATCAAAACTCTACTGTCTTACTGTCTCTACTGTCTTGCAACTCAAACATGGGAAAGGTTTTGTGGGTCAACCCTGAGGTAAAATAAGGAGCCGCGACCCAAATGCAGTTTGCAGCACACATCACTACACCCTGTCAGAGCCTGTGACACTGCTGATCCCAAACTGTATATATGTCGTTTGCAAATAATTACATAATAAGATTTTAATTTTATAACTCATGCCACCGACGTGTCCTGGAACTGTAGAGTTGCTTAAAGCAATTCTTTTAATATCAGATGTAGCTTTGTGTAAAACAGTTTTTACAACTACAACGGCTGGTACAATCAAATGTTTTACCTTGAATGTTTTACGTATTTGGTCATAACAAAGTTTCCCTTTCGGATCTTGTGATGATGTTAAGATGATCTGTTTCTTTGGCCAACAGTTAACGAGCAGGGGGTCATGTGGGCAGCACAAAGACCAACCGCCTTTACTTTTCCTAACTTAAGTCAGATACCCAATACATTAGAGTTAGGTGGGCCGACACCTCAAAATTCACCAAGATTCGAACCCAGGACCCCAGGTTAGTAAGCCAAGCGCTTAACCACTACCACCCTATTTTGCTATAAGTAAACAGATATTGTAAGACGCCCACATACCATCATCTTCTCTATATGATGTCGAAGACATATTTTGTGGGACTATTCTGAACTTTATCTTTGAATGTTTGAACATTTTTCAAACGTTTTTATCATGGTGACATTGTCTCAGATGATCCTCCAGCGTAATTAGTTTCATATCGGCATAAAAAAAGGCAATTGGCATGTTTGATAAGGAAGGAATGAACAATTTTAACTAATCAGAGCGCTATACAGTTTACATTTCTTTTTGCTCAACATTCCTCACATGTAGACAAAAGGAACGTGATTGAAATAAAAGTCTTTTTTCGTTTGGATAGCAGAATCAATAGTTCAAGGATTCACTCACGTACACATGATATATTAATGTATGAAAGAATTACATTCATGTGGTGTCAAAATTAAAGTCACGACGTGCTTAAATGAAATCTATTATCGTAGACCCCGTGGACATCTCATAGACCCCCAATTAGTTTTTTCACTTTCATAGACACCTTGGAAGTCTTTGTAGACCACTGGGGGGGGGGATCTATATAGACCACTTTGAGAATCACTGCACTAGATGGTCACATGTTGTAGGCTGAGTTAGACAAAAGGTTTTAGAGTGAAAGGTTGCTATGAAAACTAAACCAAACTTTATAAATTTTTTGTCTGGAACTGTCTAAATCTTTAAACTGTTTTTTCGTACACACAGCATCAAGTGACACGAATCCATCAATAAATTGACCAATTATTTTATCAATTAATTAATTTTGTTTTTATTTGCAATGTAGAGTAAAAACTCATTAAGCTAGAGGGAGTTGGATGGCTGTCTGGCCGTGCGGTTTGCGCGCTGGACTGTTGTTTGAATTTATCGATGGTCCCGGGTTCAAACCCTGCGCGCTGGACTGTTGTTTGAATTTATCGATGGTCCCGGGTTCAAACCCTGCCCGCTCCCATCCCTCGTGGTCCTGCGGGAGGTTAGGACTAGGAAGTAAACTATCTTCAACTCTGAAGGAACATCCGAAACATGTCAAAGATTTGAACAAACAAAACAATATAAGCCTTTTGTTATGAATTAGGTGATAAGACTTGCAAGAAAGAAAACTAAAGAAAGGAAAATAAAAGTATTCAAAGTTGATGTAAAGATGCATGTTGATGTTAACATTATATCAAAGACTGTATCAATTATACACAAAAACTTATATATATATGATTTCTTTATCAAAGACCCAGAAATATGCCTCTGAAAAAAAAAACAATATTGTCACTGCTACATAGGAACTAAACCAGTGATTCATCCAGTTTTAGCAACTAAACAAGTGATTCATCTAGTTTTAGCAACTAAACCAGTGATTCATCAATGCATAACGACTAAACCAGTGTTTCATCTAGGCGCAGCAAATAAACCAGTGTTTCATCTAGGTGCAGCAAATAAACCAGTGTTTCATCTAGGCGCAGCAAATAAACCAGTGTTTCATCTAGGCGCAGCAAATAAACCAGTGTTTCATCTAGGCGTAGCAACTAAACCAGTGTTTCATCTAGGCGCAGCAAATAAACCAGTGTTTCATCTAGGCGTAGCAACTAAACCAGTGTTTCATCTAGGCGCAGCAAATAAACCAGTGATTCATCTAGGCGCAGCAATTAAACCAGTGATTAATCAATGCATAGCAACTAAACCAGTGATTGATCTAGGTGAAGCAACTAAACCAGTGACTGATTTAGGTGCAGCAACTAAACCAGTGATTGATCTAGGTGCAGCAACTAAACCAGTGATTGATCTAGGTGCAGCAACTAAACCAGTGATTGATTTAGGTGCAGCAACTAAACCAGTGATTGATCTAGGTGCAGCAACTAAACCAGTGATTGATTTAGGTGCAGCAACTAAACCAGTGATTGAACTAGGTGCAGCAACTAAACCAGTGATTGAACTAGGTGCAGCAACTAAACCAGTGATTGATCTAGGTGCCGCAAATAAACCAGTGATTGATTTAGGTGCAGCAACTAAACCAGTGATTGATTTAGGTGCAGCAACTAAACCAGTGATTGATTTAGGTGCAGCAACTAAACCAGTGATTGATTTAGGTGCAGCAACTAAACCAGTGATTGATCTAGGTGAAGCAACTAAACCAGTGATTGATCTAGGTGCAGCAACTAAACCAGTGATTCATCAAGGTTTTGCAACTAAGCCAGTGATTGATCTAGGTGCCGCAACTAAGCCAGTGATTGATCTAGGTGAAGCAACTAAACCAGTGATTGATCTAGGTGCTGCAACTAAACCAGTGATTCATGAAGGTTTTGCAACTAAGCCAGTGATTGATCTAGGTGCCGCAACTAAGCCAGTGATTGATCTAGGTGCAGCAATTAAACCAGTGATTGATTTAGGTGCAGCAACTAAACCAGTGATTGATCTAGGTGCAGCAACTAAACCAGTGATTGATCTAGGCATAGCAAAAGTGTTCACTCAAAGGGACATGATCCTGCGGTGTTCTTGAAATCCACTGAAAATGTTGGGAGTATGGGCTGTGTCTTATGGAGTGGGGAGTGCAGCATCCAGTGGATGAGATTGTGTAGACATAGTCGTTTATCTTTCTAGTCAGTTTACTATTTGATTCACAGGTGACAACCAGACAACCGTGTTCAAATAGTCACCTACATCTGAGACTGTTACCAGACAACCGTGTTCAAATAGTCACCTACATCTGAGACTGTTACCAGACAACCGTGTTCAAATAGTCACCTACATCTGAGACTGTTACCAGACAACCGTGTTCAAATAGTCACCTACATCTGAGACTGTTGGTAATCTGATGCTACATCTCAGCGTCTCTTCTAAAAGAAGAACTAAATTGGGAAACAAAAGATCTCACGCTGAGATTGCATAAGAAACATTTACTTTCGACGTATTGAACAAGAAACATTTACTTTCGACGTTTTGAACAAGAAACATTTACTTTCGACGTTTTGAACAAGAAACATTTACTGTCGACGTTTTGAACAAGAAACATTTACTTTCGACGTTTTGAACAAGAAACATTTACTTTCGACGTTTTGAACAAGAAACATTTACTGTCGACGTTTTGAACAAGAAACATTTACTTTCGACGTTTTGAACAAGAAACATTTACTTTCGACGTTTTGAACAAGAAACATTTACTTTCGACGTTTTGAACAAGAAACATTTACTTTCAACGTTTTGAACAAGAAACATTTACTTTCGACGTTTTGCGCAAAAGACTTTGCAGGTTGAAAGCTGTAATAATAAATGCAAGGCTGAACTGGTCAACACACAAACTCCAGTCTAGACAAAAGAGTTGCTGAATTTTGACTATAAAAGCAACGAAGAAATCTTTGAAAGTAATCGATCTCAGACTAAACTGTAGACGCCTTCTCTTGTTCTGTATTCAGAAACAAGTCTAGAAACTACGTTGCTATGTATGTGTGTTATTTACTTATTAAATAAAGAGTTTTTTTGAGTTCCTTTGTTTAAAAAAAAAATCTAGATCTCCCTCTTTCAATAATTGCCGAGCTATTGATTCAAATACTGAGAAAAAATGTCTGAGAAGAATTGAGACCATTTTCCAATATAGTAATCAATACCAGAAATCAACAAAGATGATCGAATGGGCAAAACTAAATGCGCATGACTGGATGATTTGAGAGAAATGAATTTCAATCCTTCAATGTTTTATCCCACTTCAGTCCCCCTCAACACGAAACAAATCGCTCAGCGTCAAGTATTTACATCTAGTCAAGGGTAGACACAAATCACAATTCTAATGATAGGCCTATAGGTCTAGACTTTGAAGAAGGTCTGAAAGTCTATTAATTTATGCAAACATGGAACTATATTAAAGGAACAGCTACTTCAAAACAGGGTCTTTGCACATTAATCGACCATTCCCGTACTGCTGATAAAAAATAGTGAGACAAAGTAGGATTTTATGCCTCGACCGCGAGACATTTGTTGATTAGAATTTTTCTTTTTGACTGTTTTCAAACAGATTTGTACTAACTTCATCCAGACTAATTGTCCACCTTTACCTCTCCCTTAGTCAGTTGGACCGTTTTCGTCCATTCCTCTCTGTCTTTTGCTTTAGATAGAATCTCTTTCAATGGCAGGCCCGTCCATTCTTTAATGTTGTCTTTCCATGGCTTTCTCTGTCTGCATCTTCTTTAGTTTTGGATTTTTGGCACGTCGCACAATTCAGGCTATGTCGAGCAAGACATAAGAACTAGACTGGGACAGATGTATTTCATTACGAGCTGTGACATAAGAACTAGACTGGGACAGATGTATTTCATTACGAGCTGTGACATAAGAACTAGACTGGGACAGATGTATTTCATTACGAGCTGTGACGTAAGAACTAGACTGGGACAGATGTATTTCATTACGAGCTGTGACATAAGAACTAGACTGGGACAGATATATTTCATTACGAGCTGTGATTCAAGAACTAGACTGGGACAGATGTATTTCATTACGAGCTGTGATTTAAGAACTAGACTGAGACAGATGTATTTCATTACGAGCTGTGATTCAAGAACTAGACTGGGACAGATGTATTTCATTACGAGCTGTGATTCAAGAACTAGACTGGGACAGATGTATTTCATTACGAGCTGTGATTCAAGAACTAGACTGGGACAGATGTATTTCATTACGAGCTGTGATTCAAGAACTAGACTGGGACAGATGTATTTCATTACGAGCTGTGACATAAGAACTAGACTGGGACAGATGTATTTCATTACGAGCTGTGACATAAGAACTAGACTGGGACAGATGTATTTCATTACGAGCTGTGACATAAGAACTAGACTGGGACAGATGTATTTCATTACGAGCTGTGATGTAAGAACTAGACTGGGACAGATGTATTTCATTACGAGCTGTGACGTAAGAACTAGACTGAGACAGATGTATTTCATTACGAGCTGTGACATAAGAACTAGACTGGGACAGATGTATTTCATTACGAGCTGTGACATAAGAACTAAACTGAGACAGATGTATTTCATTACGAGCTGTGACGTAAGAACTAGACTGGGACAGATGTATTTCATTACGAGCTGTGATGTAAGAACTAGACTGGGACAGATGTATTTCATTACGAGCTGTGACGTAAGAACTAGACTGAGACAGATGTATTTCATTACGAGCTGTGACGTAAGAACTAGACTGGGACAGATGTATTTCATTACGAGCTGTGACGTAAGAACTAGACTGAGCTGTGATGTAAGAACTAGACTGGGACAGATGTATTTCATTACGAGCTGTGACGTAAGAACTAGACTGAGACAGATGTATTTCATTACGAGCTGTGACGTAAGAACTAGACTGGGACAGATGTATTTCATTACGAGCTGTGACGTAAGAACTAGACTGGGACAGATGTATTTCATTACGAGCTGTGACGTAAGAACTAGACTGAGACAGATGTATTTCATTACGAGCTGTGATTCAAGAACTAGACATTTAATTTTTAGTTATTGTTTTTGCGTAACTATTACCCCCACCCCCAACACACTTTTTACCGGCGTAGTTTTGTTTTTTATTCCATTGAAATCAACGCGGCTCTTGGTTTCTGGTAATTAAACATGTTGATTGATTTGTGGAAAGGGAAGTTATTGAATCCATTCAGTCGAACAGAAAGTTATCTTGAGATCTATTCAGATTTACGGGAGGTAATTCATGTGTGAAAGTGTCTATTCAAGCTAGAAGATAGAAATAAGGCACTAAGCAGACGATATAGAAGGGGGACTACTGCAGTCACTAACTTCCTAAGGACTATAGGTTATGGCAGGTGGGCTCTCTATGATAGAGTTGTGCTGATCCACCTCGTGAATAGTTCTAAAGCAATCCAAGCTTTGGAAACATGTTATTTTACGGACGGTTTCAACAAAAAGTGTATTGATTGGTTTTGTAGATGCAGACCTAAATGTTAGGCTGTGAACTACAGACACACCAAAATGTGTCAAGTATTTCTTTGGGTCTTCTCGCCCCCCCCCCCCCCAATAGGTCGATACGTTTCGAAGGTAATCAATGGAGCATGACGAGCGCTTGGTGGTACAGCAGATGTTTCTATGCACACGAGGGGGTTGAATACACGACAGCTCTAAATATCAGTATAATGCAAAGTTTGATACTAAATGAAATCTGATGGACATAGGTCAGCTCTTGCTACAAGCATAAAGTATAAAACTCTTGGTACAAGCATAAAGTATAGGTCAACTCCTTGTACAAGCATTAAGTATAAGTCAACTCTTGGTACAAGCATAAAGTATAAGTCAACTCTTGGTACAAGCATAAAGCATAAAGTATACGTCAACTCTTGGTACAAGCATAAAGTATAAGTCAACTCTTGGTACAAGCATAAAGTATAAGTCAACTCTTAGTACAAGCATAAAGTATAAGTCTACTCTTAGTACAAGCATAAAGTATAGGTCAACTCTTAGTACAAGCATAAAGTATAAGTCAACTCTTAGTACAAGCATAAAGTATAAGTCAACTTTTGGTACAAGCATAAAGTATAAGTCAACTCTTGGTACAAGCATAAAGTATAAGTCAACTCTTGGTACAAGCATAAAGCATAAAGTATACGTCAACTCTTGGTACAAGCATAAAGTATAAGTCAACTCTTGGTACAAGCATAAAGCATAAAGTATACGTCAACTCTTGGTACAAGCATAAAGTATAAGTCAACTCTTGGTACAAGCATAAAGTATAAGTCAACTCTTGGTACAAGCATAAAGTATAAGTCAACTCTTGGTACAAGCATAAAGTATAGGTCAACTCTTGGTACAAGCATAAAGTATAAGTCAACTTTTAGTACAAGCATAAAGTATAAGTCTACTCTTAGTAGAAGCATAAAGTATAAGTCAACTCTTAGTACAAGCATAAAGTATGTCATCTGACGTCTAGTTAAGTTTCAATATGTTCAATTCAATGTATTCTTTACTTATCATCAAGAAGATTCTATTAGTGTATCGATATCGATATACCTTGTGTCACAAGGGAAGTAAAAACAGTGGCTGTCACTTAACACAGAAAAAAACAATGGCTGTTACTTAACACAGAAAGAATCAATGACTGTCACTTAACACGGAAAGAAACAATGACTGTCACTTAACACGGAAAGAAACAATGACTGTCACTTAACACGGAAAGAAACAATGACTGTCACTTAACACAGAAAGAAACAATGACTGTCACTTAACACAGAAAGAATAATGACTGTCACTTAACACGGAAAGAAACAATGACTGTCACTTAACACAGAAAGAAACAATCATTGTCACTTAAACACAGAAAGAAACAATGGTTGTCACTTAACACAAAAAGAAACAGTGGTAGTTACTTTACACAGAAAGAAACAATGACTGTCACTTAACACAAAAAGAAACAGTGGTAGTTACTTTACACAGAAAGAAACAATGACTGTCACTTAACACAGAAAGAAACAATGGTTGTTACTTAACACAGAAAGAAACAATGGTTGTCACTTAAACACAGAAAGAAACAATGACTGTCACTTAAACACAGAAAGAAACAATGGTTGTCACTTAACACAGAAAGAAACAATGGTTGTCACTTAACACAGAAAGAAACAATGGTTGTCACTTAACACAGAAAGAAACAATGGTTGTCACTTAACACAAAAAGAAACAATGGTTGTCACTTAACACAGAAAGAAACAATGGTTGTCACTTAAACACAGAAAGAAACAATGGTTGTCACTTAAACACAGAAAGAAACAATGGTTGTCACTTAAACACAGAAAGAAACAATGACTGTCACTTAAATACAGAAAGAAACAATGGTTGTCACTTAAACACAGAAAGAAACAATGGTTGTCACTTAACACAGAAAGAAACAATGGTTGTCACTTAACACAGAAAGAAACAATGACTGTCACTTAACACAGAAAGAAACAATGACTGTCACTTAACACAGAAAGAAACAATGACTGTCACTTAACACAGAAAGAATCAATGACTGTCACTTAACACAGAAAGAAACATTCGTTGTCACTTAAACACAGAAAGAAACAGTTTCAGTTACTTTACACAGAAAGAAACAATGACTGTCACTTAACACAAAAAGAAACAGTGGTAGTTACTTTACACAGAAAGAAACAATGACTGTCACTTAACACAGAAAGAAACAATGGTTGTCACTTAAACACAGAAAGAAACAATGACTGTCACTGAAACACAGAAAGAAACAATGGTTGTCACTTAACACAGAAAGAAACAATGGTTGTCACTTAACACAAAAAGAAACAATGGTTGTCACTTAACACAGAAAGAAACAATGGTTGTCACTTAAACACAGAAAGAAACAATGGTTGTCACTTAAACACAGAAAGAAACAATGGTTGTCACTTAAACACAGAAAGAAACAATGACTGTCACTTAAACACAGAAAGAAACAATGGTTGTCACTTAAACACAGAAAGAAACAATGGTTGTCACTTAACACAGAAAGAAACAATGGTTGTCACTTAACACAGAAAGAAACAATGACTGTCACTTAACACAGAAAGAAACAATGACTGTCACTTAACACAGAAAGAAACAATGACTGTCACTTAACACGGAAAGAAACAATGACTGTCACTTAACACAGAAAGAATCAATGACTGTCACTTAACACAGAAAGAATCAATGACTGTCACTTAACACGGAAAGAAACAATGACTGTCACTTAACACAGAAAGAAACAATGACTGTCACTTAACACAGAAAGAATCAATGACTGTCACTTAACACAGAAAGAAACAATCGTTGTCACTTAAACACAGAAAGAAACAGTGGTAGTTACTTTACACAGAAAGAAACAATGACTGTCACTTAACACAAAAAGAAACAGTGGTAGTTACTTTACACAGAAAGAAACAATGACTGTCACTTAACACAGAAAGAAACAATGGTTGTTACTTAACACAGAAAGAAACAATTGTTGTCACTTAAACACAGAAAGAAACAATGACTGTCACTTAAACACAGAAAGAAACAATGGTTGTCACTTAACACAGAAAGAAACAATGGTTGTCACTCAACACAGAAAGAAACAATGGTTGTCACTTAACACAGAAAGAAACAATGGTTGTCACTTAACACAGAAAGAAACAATGACTGTCACTTAACACAGAAAGAAACAATGGTTGTCACTTAACACAAAAAGAAACAATGGTTGTCACTTAAACACAGAAAGAAACAATGACTGTCACTTTACACAGAAAGAAACAATGGTTGTCACTTAACACAGAAAGAAACAATGGTTGTCACTTAACACAGAAAGAAACAATGGTTGTCACTTAACACCGAAAGAAACAATGGTTGTCACTTAACACCGAAAGAAACAATGGCTTCCTTCGTAACCAGGACAACATTAAATTGTCACCTCGAAAGAAATTGAGAAATTCTCTTGCATTATAGTAGAACCAGTCTTATGTCAGTTGTAGTAGAACCAGTCTAATGTCAGTTGTAATAGAACCAGTCTAATGTCAGTTGTAGTAGAACCAGTCTTATGTCAGTTGTAGTAGAACCAGTCTTATGTCAGTTGTAGTAGAACCAGTCTTATGTCAGTTGTAGTAGAACCAGTCTTATGTCAGTTGTAGTAGAACCAGTCTTATGTCAGTTGTAGTAGAACCAGTCTAATGTCAGTTGTAGTAGAACCAGTCTAATGTCAGTTGTAATAGAACCAGTCTAATGTCAGTTGTAGTAGAACCAGTCTCATGTCAGTTGTAGTAGAACCAGTCTAATGTCAGTTGTAGTAGAACCAGTCTAATGTCAGTTGTAATAGAACCAGTCTCATGTCAGTTGTAGTAGAACCAGTCTTATGTCAGTTGTAATAGAACCAGTCTTATGTCAGTTGTAGTAGAACCAGTCTTATGTCAGTTGTAATAGAACCAGTCTTATGTCAGTTGTAATAGAACCAGTCTTTTGTCAGTTGTAGTAGAACCAGTCTTATGTCAGTTGTAATAGAACCAGTCTTATGTCAGTTGTAGTAGAACCAGTCTTATGTCAGTTGTAATAGAACCAGTCTTATGTCAGTTGTAATAGAACCAGTCTTATGTCAGTTGTAGTAGAACCAGTCTTATGTCAGTTGTAGTAGAACCAGTCTTATGTCAGTTGTAATAGAACCAGTCTTATGTCAGTTGTAGTAGAACCAGTCTTATGTCAGTTGTAGTAGAACCAGTCTTATGTCAGTTGTAATAGAACCAGTCCCATGTCAGTTGTAATAGAACCAGTCTTATGTCAGTTGTAGTAGAACCAGTCTTATGTCAGTTGTAGTAGAACCAGTCTAATGTCAGTTGTAATAGAACCAGTCTTATGTCAGTTGTAGTAGAACCAGTCTTATGTCAGTTGTAATAGAACCAGTCTTATGTCAGTTGTAATAGAACCAGTCTTTTGTCAGTTGTAGTAGAACCAGTCTTATGTCAGTTGTAATAGAACCAGTCTTATGTCAGTTGTAGTAGAACCAGTCTTATGTCAGTTGTAATAGAACCAGTCTTATGTCAGTTGTAATAGAACCAGTCTTATGTCAGTTGTAGTAGAACCAGTCTTATGTCAGTTGTAGTAGAACCAGTCTTATGTCAGTTGTAATAGAACCAGTCTTATGTCAGTTGTAGTAGAACCAGTCTTATGTCAGTTGTAGTAGAACCAGTCTTATGTCAGTTGTAATAGAACCAGTCCCATGTCAGTTGTAATAGAACCAGTCTTATGTCAGTTGTAGTAGAACCAGTCTTATGTCAGTTGTAGTAGAACCAGTCTAATGTCAGTTGTAATAGAACCAGTCTTAAGTCAGTTGTAGTAGAACCAGTCTAATGTCAGTTGTAGTAGAACCAGTCTTATGTCAGTTGTAATAGAACCAGTCTTATGTCAGTTGTAGTAGAACCAGTCTCATGTCAGTTGTAGTAGAACCAGTCTCATGTCAGTTGTAATAGAACCAGTCTCATGTCAGTTGTAATAGAACCAGTCTTATGTCAGTTGTAGTAGAACCAGTCTTATGTCAGTTGTAGTAGAACCAGTCTAATGTCAGTTGTAATAGAACCAGTCTTAAGTCAGTTGTAGTAGAACCAGTCTTATGTCAGTTGTAGTAGAACCAGTCTTATGTCAGTTGTAGTAGAACCAGTCTTATGTCAGTTGTAGTAGAACCAGTCTTATGTCAGTTGTAGTAGAACCAGTCTTATGTCAGTTGTAGTAGAACCAGTCTTATGTCAGTTGTAGTAGAACCAGTCTTATGTCAGTTGTAGTAGAACCAGTCTAATGTCAGTTGTAGTAGAACCAGTCTAATGTCAGTTGTAATAGAACCAGTCTAATGTCAGTTGTAGTAGAACCAGTCTCATGTCAGTTGTAGTAGAACCAGTCTAATGTCAGTTGTAGTAGAACCAGTCTAATGTCAGTTGTAATAGAACCAGTCTTATGTCAGTTGTAGTAGAACCAGTCTAATGTCAGTTGTAATAGAACCAGTCTCATGTCAGTTGTAGTAGAACCAGTCTTATGTCAGTTGTAATAGAACCAGTCTTATGTCAGTTGTAGTAGAACCAGTCTTATGTCAGTTGTAATAGAACCAGTCTTATGTCAGTTGTAGTAGAACCAGTCTTATGTCAGTTGTAATAGAACCAGTCTTATGTCAGTTGTAGTAGAACCAGTCTTATGTCAGTTGTAGTAGAACCAGTCTCATGTCAGTTGTAGTAGAACCAGTCTCATGTCAGTTGTAGTAGAACCAGTCTTATGTCAGTTGTAGTAGAACCAGTCTTATGTCAGTTGTAGTAGAACCAGTCTTATGTCAGTTGTAGTAGAACCAGTCTCATGTCAGTTGTAGTAGAACCAGTCTTATGTCAGTTGTAGTAGAACCAGTCTTATGTCAGTTGTAGTAGAACCAGTCTCATGTCAGTTGTAGTAGAACCAGTCTCATGTCAGTTGTAGTAGAACCAGTCTCATGTCAGTTGTAGAACCAGTCTCATGTCAGTTGTAGTAGAACCAGTCTTATGTCAGTTGTAGTAGAACCAGTCTCATGTCAGTTGTAGTAGAACCAGTCTCATGTCAGTTGTAGTAGAACCAGTCTCATGTCAGTTGTAGTAGAACCGTCCAAAATAAATCTTTGAATAACAAATCTTATACTTGCAATGCAAACAAAAAAAAGTTTGATGGTATAGTGGAGTCTGATCCTGTGTAGTTCACCTGTACAGACACTTCACTGGAATGAAACTTACAATTAGTTTACTTCAAGGTGACTAGTCAGTGCTAGATATAAGGAATACAACATCTATAGCATATGTATAAAGGCCTGGATTGATTGATTCACTGACTCACTAATTTTCCCACTTGCCGTGGACGAAAAGAAAAGCACATTGAACCTATCATTATTTCTCATGTGTCTAGGACAGTGTTTCTCAAACTTTTTTGTCTGCCGGCACACTAAAAAAACTACAAAAATTTCGCAGCAATAGTTACTTTATAATAAAAAGAAAAAAAAAGATTTAACCTGTTTTTAAGTATTACATTTAATGTGAAGGGTGTACGTGTTTTTGAGAGCAAATGCGATCTAATCGAGGCTCCAAAGTCGACAAACAAACTCGCATTTCATCGTCTATTGTAAGAAGTCTCTCTCTTTTCGTAGACTTGATTTCAGTCAGTGCTGAAAATCCAAACTCACAAAACCATAAAGATGAAAATGGAAGAACTATTTTGATTGCTTTTAAGCTGATTGCAGGATATAACTTGTTAAATTGAAATCCAAAACACATCCAGGCTTTTCTCGGCAAAACTTGACTTAAGAACTGCATCGTTTTTTTAAATCAATGAGCTGCTCTTCTTCTTCAGTTGTAAGATTTGTAGCTTCATTGTTTCCAAATGTATAGCTGACCCACCCATATTCATTACTTCAAACTGTTGGTAAGTAATGCTGCAATTCTGACTGCTGATGTGTCAAAGTGTACAGCATTTCTAGGATAATTTCTTTAGTTGAAGCACATTCATTGTAAGTAGGAGAAGCGAAGACACCTTTCAAGATCTTACTTTGCCACAAAGACATTTTTTTTCACCAAATGACTTCAGTTTTGAGGATGCAGTGATGATGGTTTCCGATGGTCCTTGAAGACTTAAATTCAATGAATTTAATTTGTCAAATAAATCAGAGAGAAGTGTCACCTTAACCCACCAGATCTCGTCATGAATAGAAAATCCAAAGTCTTTTTTTTTTCAGCCTCCAAGAATAAAATTAGCTCAGCCTTGAGCTGGACGACACGCTTTAACACTTTCCCCCTGGAGAGCCAACGAACGTTGGTATGATACAGGAGACATTTGTAATCTGAATCCATTGCTTCACAAAGCTCTGGTTTACAACTTCCATCACTTGATCCAGAACAGACATCAAATTTTTCGGCAAAGATTTGAAGGCAAGAGCTTCTCTGTGGATCATGCAGTGAACAACTAATTCATTTGGATTTTCTTGACGCACAAAAGTGACGAATCCCTTTCTATTTCCCTGCATGGAAGGACACAGACACAGTTTTTCTCCACTGTAGATTGAATAGCAAAATGTTTTCGTTCACCACTTTGAAAATATCCTCGCCTTTGGTCGTAGTTGGTAAGTCTTTTCAAAATAAGAATTCGTTGACACATTTTTCTTCCTTTATGAACCGAATAAAAGCTAGCAGCTGGGCCTTGCCGCTAACGTCAGTGGATTCATCAACTTGAAGAGACCACAGCAGAGACACTTCATCGTCAGTCACGTCGAAGTGTTCGCAGATTTGATCTTGTAAATCTGACGATAAGTCTGCGCGAGATAGTATCATTTGACAAAGGAACTTTTTTAACTTTTTCGGCGGCATCGGGTCCAAGGATAGTTTCAACAACTATTGCTAAAGCTGGTGCAATGACTGATTCAGTCTCTGTGTGTGCTTTCTTGCGTTTTGCTAATAACTGAGACTTGCAATCAATCCCTTTTCTAGCAGCTTTAGGTAGTTCGTAAGTTTCTTAGCTTGTTTATTTTGTTGAGCCCAGATATTTTCAAAGTATTCCTTCGGTTGCGCTTTTACTGCTGCATGTTTTGTTTTCAAGTGCCTCTTCAATTTGCTTGGAACAAGCGTCTCATTCGACAGAGTTGCATTGCAGATCAAACAGAATGGTAATGGAGAATCTTCAGGTCCAGAAGATATGAAAGTTTATGAAACCATATCCGATTAATCTTTGTACCTTCGTTTGGTCCATTGCTTTTCATTTAACACTTTCGCAGTTTCATTCTTGCTACCGTATTTCTCCATGTATAACAATGAATAATGCATATTTGTTATTATTAGCATACACCTAAACAATTGACATGAAACACATCGCTTATTATTGTCGTTACCAATTCAAGAACTGCTGTCAGTGCTGTGAGTCTGCTAAGGAGGCCAACATTTGAGTCATTATAATAATATATTATGTATAGTGGACAATTCCATAACCTGAATAGCTAACACCCCTTTCCGTCAATATGGAGCGATTCACTGCCATTGCTGGTCGTTGCAAGTGTGGATATCATCGCAACGTAAAATAAAAATTTAATAATAGGTAGACCTGTGTAACGTTACACGGGTGGCGTTCTGAAAACTCCCGCGGCACACCAGCAAATCTTCGACGGCACACTAGTGTGCCGCGGCACACAGTTTGAGAAACACTTGTCTAGGACAACTTAGCTACTTTCATGATCGAAACCACAGCAGTTAAATTTATCGAAAACGATTTTTATTCGCAATTTAGACCAAAAAAATGCGACAATTTGAAAAGTCCAAGATTCCTTTGTGTGCGTCCAGGCTGCTGTTAATAAATAAGACGCGGTTAGCTCAGTCGGTAGAGAATCAAAGACTTTGGTCAAGTAGAGAATCAGACTTTGGTCAAGTCTCGAATCCCGCGTAATAATGGTATAATTTATACATATTTTTTTAAAATACTGTTTTCGCACAATTTAATTTTTGTAATTCGAATAGGGTTGGGGGGGGGGAATACGGTTAAAGTATTATGTGAGCATTGCAGGGCAAAATAAGAAAAAAATGGCCCAGGCCAAAAAAATATCATAGAGCCTATGATATATTTAGAATACAAATTGACAATCAGAAGAATTGTCTGATAGTGTGCCACTAAAACTTGAGAGCCACTTTGTTAAGGAGGAGAGTTGGTGGAGGGGGAGGGGGTTTGTAGTATCACTCAACGGGCTGGTCAATGGTCCAATTGAACGCACTAGATACTAGAATAGGCTGGCCAAAGGAACATATGGGAAAGCCATTCTATTGTGAGAAGTAAGAAAAATGGGAGGGGCCCATCGCAGATTATATGCATAGTAAATGGAAACATCGATAATGAAATAGACTAACGTATCGCCAAGGACAGTGCATACTATGGCAGATTGTCTAAAAATGTTTGGAATAGACGAGGTATCACCATAAACACAAAACTAGGGATCTATCGAGCTGTCATCCTCCCTACATTGTTCTATGCCTCAGAAACGTGGACAGTAGATAGAAATTATGCACACACTGTGACGATACGAAACTTGCATGCAAAAGTTCATTTGAGTTTTTCCCAGCAAACCGTGAGAAACTTTAATTTTTAACTTAAACAATTATTTTCTTGTCCACCCATACTTAATTTCTTTTAGGATTTATCTCCCCTCGCACTGTTTCTCACGGGACGAATCTCGACGTAAAACATTAACTAGCCTCTCTAGGGCTAACTTTTAATTTTGACCGCTGTGCAGGTGACCAGCACACAATAGTCGCTACACGCGGCGGCCTAATAACTTTTCACACCTATTCTCTCCCCCCCCCCCCCCCCCCCCGCAGGATACGCATCGCTCTAACAATAGCATTGCACTCGGGCTGGACAGATACATATTCGCTTAAGCCTTTGCTCTCACGGTAGGCAACGAATATTGACCATAAATCTGACCTGACGCCTGACATCTCAGGTACATCGATACATATGAGAAAATCAGCTAGATTTCTTCCCCACCCGTTAAACAAAATGCCCCAACTATATATAGAGAGAGACCCAAGCATTCTACGTTAGGCCCGCTAGGATTCATACAGTCTCCTCTGTTAGGAAGTTTAGTTGTGAGGTTTCATTAGGGACAAACGGGTAAGTGTAAACATTTTACTATACTTATTTTATCTTATAGGAATATGTGAGTACACATTAGTACACAACCACGTTCCCCGTCATTACATTATGACTTTATTATGTATGTACATTGTGATATTCTATGTCAATGTTATATCTTCATATAGTATTATTAATGCCGCTATGGTTGTCTACGTTTGAAGCCATAGTTATTGTATTTGATTTGTTATGTTTCATCCATTCCTGTATCTTAGTGATTGATGTAAACAATAACCTTTCGAGAATCTAAGTACTGTCTAAGAGCTTAGATCACAGTGCTCTAAACTTACAGAGCCCATGTGAAATTAATCATTTCACATTTCTATTATATCCCTCATACATGTTATTATGTCTCACACGCTTGTGAACTTATAGTCCCTTAGATGAGTTTCATTTTGATTAATTATATCAAACCGTTATACTGTATCTCGATCCCTAGTATCCTATTTTCATCTTATCCTTTAGTATATAATATGCTCATTCCCCATTTTACTATAACTGATTGCTTATCATCGTAATCAAATTTAATGGATGAATCATGACTAGTATCATCCTACATTGTATGATGACACATTTATTGTGGTTATCTTACTTGTATCTTTTTGTTATTGAGTTATATGCATGCTTTGAGATTTTATACTTAATTGTCTTAAATGCCTTATTGGGATTGATACCAATGCCTACATCTGATTGATTGCAAGGCATATGGGAATCGCTGCTCAATGCCTTTAGGAGGTTCCTAATTGTCTGTCTTATCCCCAGCCTGGTTGCTACCCCTGATTGCTACCCCCGATTGCTACACACGATTGCTACACCCGACTGCTATAACTACCAGATCTCCACCCAAAGCTGTAACCGGAGCAGACCACACCAGATACCCCCCCCCAATTATATACCTGTTAGCAAGAAGGCACTGCCTACTGTCCTTGGCCTTAACATATTGCCCAGTGTCCACAGTTCCTTATACTGCCCAGTATCATTTGCCCAGTACCCGGCCCAAACTGTCCCCTGCCCAATAGCTAGTGCTTAATGCCGACTGATTAGAGCAACCTTCGCTACAGAAGATAAGCTGGTGTGAGTTAGCACGGCTCTCTACGAGCTAGAGATCATAGCTGAGAGATCGTCCCACTACAACTTAGTCTGCAGCACCAACCATCCCTACTGATAAATAGGCAGCGGCCTCACCCTAGAGCCAGTTTGCCTACAGCATAGAGAACATCCCGAGCCGACGTCCTAAGACAGAGCTGGATGACTCATCCTTCTGAGTGCCGGTCCTACGACCGCCAGAAGACGACCCACGGGCTAGCAGCTAAGAAAATAAGTAGCCAGACATAGGAACATTCTTCTCTTCCAATCACTCACCAATTAGCAATCCATGATGAGCAGTTATGTTAGATATTAGCACCTTCATTTCATTTCTCGATTATAATTTTATTTGATCATTTATCTTTTGTAAACTTTCATTTATTAAATTATTTTATTTATAAACTTATAATACACTGGTCTGTTCTTACTGTTAGTTGCGGTGTGCCTGTACAAAATCTTATATGTGAGCGGGATACATTTATAAAATTTCCCCTAGACTTAAACAAACAAGCCCAAATATTAACAAAATTAACATCTCGTCACACACACACACAAACTGAACCACTTCCACATGGTCTCAGAAAAATAGTAAATGTCAAACGACAAGAAAAAATACCAGATACTGAAGTCCTTCAAAGAGCGAGCCTGCAAAGCATCTAGACAATCCTGATGCAGTCATAGATGCGATGGGTGGGACACATCTGCAGAATGGAAGACCCCTGCATCCCTGAATGTCTCCTGTATGGCCAATTAAGGGAAGGAAAGCGCTCACAAGGTGGACAAAGAAAACGCTTTAGAGACATCATCAAAACTTCTCTGAAAACCTTCAGCATTGACCCAGTCACCTGGGAGACAGAAGGACATTGATAGAGCATCATGGCTTTGCGCTGTGAAAACTGGCGCACAAATCGCTGAGGAAAAGAAAACGGCGATGGCAGAAGAAAAACGCCAGAGAAAAAAAGCCAATGACACTAGCACCCAAGTTCAAAGCCCTCAGCCCTCTGGATGACAAAAGTGGTCATCATCGAACCACGATGGACGAACTCTAGATATATAGGACCCTTGTAAACATATAATAGCATTACCCACCGGTTTGGCTTCCCGGTTGATTTATTCCCGGTGGGTCTGTGGTATTATATGTTTACAAGGGCCCTGATCCATCTCCCACTAGCTGTGGATGACCATATAGGAAACTTTCACATTTTATTTCTTCAATAGTTTCATGATCGAAATTGCATCGGTTCAATTCACAAAATACGTATATTTTTGATTCGCAATATCGACCCAACAGGTTTTTCTAAGCCGATATATTGAAAAGTACAAGATTATACTTCAGTTTTTTAAGCACTATATTTATTGTGTGCGTCATTTCCTCTGATATTAATGAGACTCGGTTAGCTCAGTCGGTAGATCATCATTCCATCGACATCAAAGTTGAATCAGAATTTCCTGGATGCTAAGATGATTATTAGGCCCTAACACTTGATAGTGTAGAAAACATTAGAGAGACTTCTAAAGGGCCTTAAGCCGTGTGCGTTTATGTGTCAGGGTTTCGTAATAAGCGGGTTTTTCCAACTCAAGTCAAAAGTTTTTGTACAAGAAATTAGAATGCGCAGATTTTTACCTAATCCAAATGAGGGTTCCAGAGATAAAACAAGAAAAACATCAAAACTACGTTTTAAAACCAGACACACTAGGTCCTGATGGAGTTCTTGGGACTAATGAGAACGTAGAGAACAGAACGTCACCATTGCTGAACTAGTCATTTGGTTCTTAGAGAATGATTCATTTGTTATGAATAATAATAATAATAATAATAATTTTATTTATAAAGTGCTGTTAACAAACAAAATGTAGGCTCAAGGCGCTGTAACAACATTACAAACATAAACACAACTGCCGAAATAACAGTTAATCTAAAAAAGTTTTAAACAAGTAGGTCTTAATGTTCTTCTTAAAAGTGGTATAGCATGTTGTCTGTCTGAGATCAATGGGGAGTGAGTTCCAAACCTTTGGTCCGTGAACTGAAAAAGCACGCAGACCGTAGCTTTTGAGGGAGAAACGTGGCACTACTAAAAGCGTTGAGTCCATTGAGCGCAGGGTTCTCTGGGGGACATATGGAGTAATCAGTTCGCCAAGGTACAAGGGCATCTCATTGTTATATATACACTGATGACAAAGTGTGGCGACCTTGTAATCGATTCTCGCTTTCACGGGAAGCCAATGGAGCGTGCGCAAGAGCGTAGTAGCAGAATCTTGTCTAGTTTTTTTAAGGACTATTCGAGCGGCGTTGTTCTGTATACGTTGCAGCTTGGCTATTTTGTCATCAGGTATACCTGCTAGCACGGCGTTGCAGTAGTCAAGGCGGGAGAGTATGAATGCCACAGCTAGCGTTTTTTGTTGACTCCGTTGTTAAATATGGTCGAATCTGGCCTAATCTGCGCAGCTGCAGATAAAGACCTCTGCAGAGCTGATTTATGTGTGGGTCGAAAGATAGTGTTGAGTCGAAGAAAACTCCAAGATTCCGCACTACATGGACAAAAGGAACATGGCAGTTCGTGATAAAGAGAGAATCTGTGCTTTCAACTTTTGAGACATTGTTCCTAGTGCCAATCTTAATTATTTCTGTCTTGTCTTCGTTCATCTTGAGTTTATTTTCAACCATCCAATCGCTCACCCTTGCAACGGTACCACTGATATTCTCTGCCAGATGGGACACCTCTGAGGGTACTGATGAATCGTATAACTGTGAGTCATCGGCAAAGAAATGGTATAAGATGCCGGTTGGCCGTATGACACCGCTGAGTGGATATGTGTACATAGTGAACAGTACTGGGCCTAGAACTGATCCTTGGGGTACTCCGTACTTCAAAAGTAAGCTTGTTGATTCCGTCCCGCTAACAACGACACTTTGGGTGCGTTCCGTCAGGTAGGATCCAAGCCACTTTAGGACGACTCCTGCTAAACCAAAAGTTGCAGAGAATCTGGCCATCATAATTTCATGGTCTAGCGTATCAAAGGCTGCGGACAAGTCCAGCATGGAAAGAATTGATATGTGGCCTTTGTCGGAATTGTGAAGTAAGTCGTTTAGTACCCTGACCACTGCTGTCTCTGTGCTACGGCACTTCCTATATGCAGATTGAAATTCTTCCAAGAGACAGTACTGTTCAAGATGAGAAAGAATTTGCACTAACACGATGTGCTCCAGAAGCTTTGACAGGAAGGGAAGATTTGAAACCGGGCGATAGTTTTTTAGACATTCCGGGTCAAGACTGGATTTCTTTAATAAGGGCCTGACAAGTGCATGCTTAAATTGCTGTGGTACAATGCCTGAAGTCAGTGAAGAGTTCACAATGTTGGTAATTGTAGGTACAAGCTCATCTAAACATTCAAGGAGCAAGGAGGTTGGAATGGGATCAAGGTCACATGACTTATTTGGCATCTTCAAAATAGTACTTTTGACATAATCTTCAGATACACGCTGAAACTCGCAAAAAGGAGTATTTTGAAAAATTGGAGAGTGGTCAAGCTGTGATGAGAGGGATGGCATGTCATTTCTAATCTGCTCAATCTTCCCAATGAAGAATCTATTGAAGGAATCAGGAAGTTCAGATAATGGGATAGATGACGGCAAACGTTCGTTATTTGCTCCCCCTAACATTTCAGCGGTGATCCTGAATAGCTCCTTTGAAGAATCAGAATTTTCGATTTTTTGTCGAATATGACTAGCTTTTGCGTCTCTAATCATACGGTTAACCTTGTTTTTTTCTCGTATGTATATTTGTCGATGTATCGTCAGACCTGTCTTTTGAAATGTACGTTCGGCACGTCGGCGAATAAGTTTGGCAGTCTTTATGTCTTCCGTCAACCAGGGTGCAGATGGCCTAACTGAGACTGTACGAGTGACAAGAGGTGCATGGCTGTCCAGCAACTTTTTCAAGCAAGAATTGTAATTGCTGAGAACGTCTGTGTTGCTCTGTTGCAACAGCAAAGAGGTCACGTCCATTTTGAAGGAGGCAATATCTATGGCTTTAAGTTTACGGGAAGTCACGTTTTTCTTTGGCCTTTTTGCTTTTGATAGGCGCATTTCAAAGTTTACGAGAAAATGATCTGACAAGCCGCGGTCTGAGACATTGAGTTTGGCTACAAGCTCACTTGCATTTGTAACAATCCAGTCAAGAGTATGGCCTTTGACGTGTGTCGGAACATTTATCAGTTGGTCTAAGTTGCGATCCTTTAGCGCATTTTTCAGCGACATCGCGTATGTCTCATTTTCACTGTCAAAATGCAAGTTCACATCGCCTATGACAAATAGATCTTTTGTTGATATGTGACTGTCAAGGAGGTCTTGAAATTCTTCGATGAAAACTTTTGTTGTCAGTTTATTTCTCTTGCTTGGTGGTGGGCGGTACAGGAAAATAAAAGTCAGTGTTCTACTGTGGTGGGAAAGGCGAAACTCGCACATCTCAAAGGTCGTGTACGTTGAGCTTTCAGGTCTTATTGTTACATACTTGGCTAGACTCTGTACAGTATTGCTAAGCCCCCTCCGCTGCCTGTTTTTCGAGGTAGACTCTTTAAAATAAAGCCTGGGGGCGTTAGCTCAATGGTTCTTGGCTCATCACCAACTTCTTTAAACCATGTCTCACTAAGGAAGAATCACCAATGAACGCTCGAGTTGAAACTCTCCCCCCCCCCCCCCCCCCGTATTTCTTCTCTCCCCACTCCTTACATTGTGGAAATAGCGAATGTAGAGATACTAAAGACTTTAGGCGTACCGGAATGTCGAGATCTACTAAAGACTTTAGGCGTACAATGAAACTCAATGCAAACTCTTGAAAACATTTGTTGATAGGTTTACATAGATGTAGATTACATTGAAAAAGAGGTTTATTGATTCAAATCAGTTCATTCAGCCAGTCGAGATGCAGTCAGTTCAAATCAGTTTATATAGTCAGTCGAGATGCAGTTGATTGTACTAAGAAATAAGTAAGTCAATTTGCAATAGATGTAGATATCTATTTTTGTAAAATATTGGAATATCATTACCTGAGTTTTTTAAAACTTTCCTGTCCTGCTAGCACCAGAGAGTCTCCATCTCGAAGATCTTCCAAGTCTAATTTTCTTGTACCATGTCGCGGTGTATAAACCCTCCAAATAGCGCCATTATTCAATTTCATAGAGCGAGACAGTTCTGACAACCAGGACTCAAAAGTACGAAACTGTTTCTTGTTTAAAGTGACTAGCTTTCCGGGGTAATACCGCTCTCCGTTCTTGAAGAGACGAAGGTGTATTCCTTTATGTGGGCTGGATCGCCAGATTGGTCCCCCCTGGTCCATGGTCTCATAAGAGTCTTGTTCTAGTGTTAGAAGTGGACTAGTGGACATTATGGATGCGAATCAAACACACTACCTCATACTTCAAAGTCAGCTTTGAATCTCCATTCTGATTCAAAACAAAAGGAAATGTTTTAAACAAGAATGACGTAGTTACATACGCAGTGTATCAGATTATGACTTGAATGGTCAGCTGCTACTTTCTACTACAGAAATCGGACTTTTCTATCCCTGGTACATATGAATGACTTACTAGTCACTTGTATAGAAAGTTTGAATGATCTCTTAATTAAAACTTAAATCCAACACAAAGTCCAACAATTTTGACTGAAATTCTACAAGTTAAAACTTCATTCAGAGAGTTGTATAAGTCGTATGCACTTAACAGATAGAGTGGTCACTAGTAGCAGGTAGTACTATACAGACGGTATTGTCAGTACTATAAAGCATTATAAAGATAAAATTGACAGTACTATGCAGATAGTATTGTCAGTACTAAACAGCTAATATGCTATTTCAGAAGTCTACAGATAGTTTTGTCAGTAGAATTGTTGACTATTCTTTCATATAATACACTTAGCACTTCAAAGAAAATGTTTCTAAAATTTAATTAACTTCCAATCTGTAAGACTCCAAAAAGAATGAACTTGTTTCTTAACTCTGAAGATACTGATGCTGGCAGTCACTGTTTGAGTGCCAAGTACAAAGTGGCATCACTTAGTGATGTCTTCACAACAATGAACCAACTTGGTTACCACCACTTGACAACACAATGGACTGTCTCTGCACGCAACCTAATCGACCCATAAGTACGGAAACCCGTGTGTGCCATTATTTCATGGTGATTACCACTTGACAGTGTTTACCTTAGAACTAGGGACATTTACCTAGATCTAGGGACATTTACCTAGATCAAGAGACATTTCATTTATGAGCCTCTAAATAGGCAGCTATTTGGTATATCATGTGCGGAACTGTTCATAAGTTTAGCTAGGGTTTAATTAAAAAGGTCCATAGGATATATTATTAAAAGTAGTCAAGTTCCTATTTCAGACATATGATATATTATTCAAGTAGTCAAATTCCTATTTCAGACATAGGAAATATTATTAAAAGTAGTAAAGTTCCTATTTCAGACAGGTTGAACAAGACACTAAAGCAGACGACAGTCACCAAAATCTATGAGCGTAGCTAATGTGGTTTTGAATTTGGTAAAAAAAAAACTCTAGAGATTTTTTAGTTTACCCCCCCCCCCCCCCAACAGATGATTTGGCGATAAAACTTCCCTTTTCGATATAGAATCTAAAGCAAACAAAAGTCACCTAATTCCAAGAGCTTAGCCAAAAGAGGTTAAAAATTTCTATAAAAAAAGACTAAATGTGGCTCAACAAAGATGGCTAAGACGGATTTTAGGAGTCAGTTATAGAGATCGGCTCTTAATCAAGGAAATCCTATGCCGAACTGGGAGTCGAACTGTTAGCAAAGTTGTTATAGAGCGTCGCGGTTTGCGGGACATGTTCTCCAACAAAATGAATTATGCATAACAAGAGTTGCGATGACATGGAGGCCATTACGAGGACAGCGACACCCTAGTACAACCTGGCGCCACACTTTCATGGAGGACCTCAGAGCAGATGAAAGGAGGCTTCAGACATTGCTCGTGACAAATTTTTGTGGAAGCAGCTTGCCACCCAATGCGCCGAACGGCGCGGGAGGATCTACCTAGTAAGAATAGCAGATTAGGTTTTTGAACTAAAACTTTTTAATAGCAGAATAATGCACTGTAGATACCTCAGCATATGCATTTTTTTGGCTTTCAGTACAGGAAATAGCGCTTGGTGGCGGGGCTCCGCCCCGAACCCCGATGAAGAAGCTTGCTGGCAAGGTCAGGGTGTCTACAATTTTCCCACTTACCCCAGAAAAAACATATTCTAAGGTACAATAAACGTCTTCCGAAAAAATGAAGGGTCAGAATGTAATAAAGATTAATTATGTAAACACACACACACAAGCACACACATATATATACATATATATATATATATATATATATATATATATATATATATATATATATATTGGCGGGTTTACAGTCATTGTTTTCCAATTTTCCAATCCACACGAATTCTTCTAACGTCTTTTAATATTTCAATTTCAGACTTTATTTCAACCTCACATTCAATTAAGTTACAAATTTCTATTTCTTTTCTATGCAATTAGTTGAAACTAGTCGAGAACAAAAGATGACAGTTTCTTTGCTACGAAGAGTATCCCGTTAACAAGCATCAGACAACCATTCTTATGACAACTGCTCTAGTGCACTGTTCTTTTTGCTCGGGATCATCTCATTCGTAAGTACAGGTGAAATATATTCTAAAATATTCAAGTACCTATACCATTCGACTGACAAATTGTAACATTTCCTTCATCTTGGGAACAACTTCTTTTACAGAAAAATGAAATTACATCATAATCTTCAAAAATCTCAATTATTTACTTTCCAATTCAACAAAATTTAACTTATTTACATTTGAAATTTCAATAATACTTTATGCCTGAAGAATGTCGCCATTTGTTAAACAGTGACTATTAGTTGGCATCGTGATATTACGCTCCTAGCCACAAATTCAATAGATTCGATTAAAACATTTTTGGAATCAAAGCAGTGTCTATATACAGACATGCAGCTGGTAAAAGTAAGGTTTCCCTTGTGATATTATAGTATGATCTAGTAAAACATTCAAACATTTTGAGAGAATTATTCCCAAAGTGCATTTCCATTTACCTGGGTGTCACCCCCCCCCTAACGGGTGTCACCCGGTGCGGACCGCACCCCCCAGTGACGTCACTGTCAATATAGACTCAATATTGACTCAATATAGACTCAATATACACTCAATAGGGACTCAATAAGAGCTCGTGTATTCGCTATACGACAATGGAGATAGTAAATGTTCTATACTATATTATTATAAAATTCATTCACTCATTCATTCACTCATTCATTCACTCATTCATTCACTCACTACGAGAGGGGGAGACATTGAATTGCTTAATGTGGCCCAGAATATGGATGCGAGTGTTGGCAAAGTGTCAAAGGGATTCAATGAGCTATTTGGGAAGTGGTGAAATGAGAACTCAAACAGTTTATAGTTACATTTTCTAAATGTAGTTTCATCCAAAGAATTCACCAAAAGGAAGATGTGTGAGAAATCAATGAAGGAATGACAAATAAATCAATGAGCTGCCAACTCTAAGAAACATCACAATGAAGTGGCTAGTTGGCATATTGTATCTCTCAGGGCAGATGACCTGGCACTGAGTGTTACTTCAATAGTTACTGGTATTTGTTTTCAACAATGTGTCCAAGCTTGTCCCATTCCTTCAACCGCGACATATTGAACGTCAAGAGTGGTTCAGCTTTGTATTGACTGTGGTTTAGTAACAGAACATGGCCACAAGTTCAAATATACCTGTGTCTCATTTGCTTTGACACGTGGCTCATTCTCACGTCTAAGTGTACACCAATATGTTTAGACAAACAAGGCAGCCGCCTCGGGCCTCCAATTGGTGAGAGCGTGTATAGGTCTAAAAACAATTTTATTTTAGATGAAATAGCGAAATATGTGCAAGTTATTTTTGGGGGTACATAAGGTTTTTAAAAATTCGTAATTTTATTTCTTCGATGTTTATTTTTTATTTTTCTATTTTATCTGGGTCCACCAGAATCACTTCGCATAGGGCATCCAATTACCTAAGGCCGGCCCTGACTAGGGGAAGAGTTTGAACAATATCTAATCCTACTGCCATTAAGATTTGTCGTTTGTCGTGTTCATGTAAATATGTGACTAGATATTTCTCCTGACTATGTGATGTTGTAACTTATGTGACTAGATATTTCTCCTGACTATGTGATGTTGTAACTAGTTAAGAAAACCCTATAACCCGTATGACAAGAAAAAAGAAAAGAAAGAAAGACAAATGTCAATCACAAACTCATGTCACCACACCATACAAACCATGACATCTACATGACATGACATCTACATACAAATAATGCCTATACAAACAATGACATCTACATACAAATAATGCCTAGACAAATATTGACATCTACATACAAATAATGCCTAGACAAATATTGACATCTACATACGGGTATGTCTTGAAACGTTCATTCCCAGCTACAACGTAGGAAGCGTTCTCTTTTAATTCCTTCAGTTCAGATATTCTATGTCCATATTTAGGCGTATGAATTTTTCGTACAGCACCAAATCTTGGAGCAATGCGATCAGTTAAATAGTCCAGATAATGACTCATGTCCTGGTAAAGAGAAACATTTCACTGAATGATGTTAATACATAAGAAAAGAAAAGGAGACACTGATCAGTGAAAGACATTTTCTGAAGACGTAAAGGACAAAAATTCAATTGAAACAAAGAGAAAACTTGGGGAAAAAAGACATTTTATTGACCAAAAAAAAACAAGATTTAAAAAAAATACTTAAAAAAACAACAAAGAGAGCACTGCTCAAATACTGCTATATCAAACAATAGTGATGGGAGAGCACTGCTCAAATACTGCTATATCAAACAATAGTGCAAGGTTTATCTCACTGTTTTTCTATTTAAAAAAAAATTAAATGATGACCACTAATTGATTAGTTAAATCAACAATGAATAATTGTGCAAAATTTCAACTTGATCAAAGAATGAGAAGTGGGAAAAAGTGTAAAAGAATCCACCCAGACAGACAAATGGAGTGAGTTAAAATAAGCTTTGTAAAAAAAGAAATCTTAAGAGACAGAACAACTGCACAAAAAATAGAAATTAGAGAAATGTTTATTTAATTTAAAGAAATAAACAAATTGAACAAGAAAACAAATACAATACCTCCTTTATACAACTTATAGAGACATGACAACAAATAGAATACAATACCTCCTTTATACAACTTATAGAGACATGACAACAAATAGAATACAATACTTCCTTTATACAACTTATAGAGACATGACAACAAATAGAATACAATACCTCCTTTATACAACTTATAGAGACATGACAACAAATAGAATACAATACCTCCTTTATACAACTTATAGAGACATGACAACAAATAGAATACAATACTTCCTTTATACAACTTATAGAGACATGACAACAAATAGAATACAATACCTCCTTTATACAACTTATAGAGACATGACAACAAATAGAATACAATACCTCCTTTATACAACTTATAGAGACATGACAACAAATAGAATACAATACCTCCTTTATACAACTTATAGAGACATGACAACAAATAGAATACAATACCTCCTTTATACAACTTATAGAGACATGACAACAAATAGAATACAATACCTCCTTTATACAACTTATAGAGACATGACAACAAATAGAATACAATACCTCCTTTATACAACTTATAGAGACATGACAACAAATAGAATACAATACCTCCTTTATACAACTTATAGAGACATGACAACAAATAGAATACAATACCTCCTTTATACAACTTATAGAGACATGACAACAAATAGAATACAATACCTCCTTTATACAACTTATAGAGACATGACAACAAATAGAATACAATACCTCCTTTATACAACTTATAGAGACATGACAACAAATAGAATACAATACTTCCTTTATACAACTTATAGAGACATGACAACAAATAGAATACAATACCTCCTTTATACAACTTATAGAGACATGACAACAAATAGAATACAATACCTCCTTTATACAACTTATAGAGACATGACAACAAATAGAATACAATACCTCCTTTATACAACTTATAGAGACATGACAACAAATAGAATACAATACCTCCTTTATACAACTTATAGAGACATGACAACAAATAGAATACAATACCTCCTTTATACAACTTATAGAGACATGACAACAAATAGAATACAATACCTCCTTTATACAACTTATAGAGACATGACAACAAATAGAATACAATACCTCCTTTATACAACTTATAGAGACATGACAACAAATAGAATACAATACCTCCTTTATACAACTTATAGAGACATGACAACAAATAGAATACAATACCTCCTTTATACAACTTATAGAGACATGACAACAAATAGAATACAATACCTCCTTTATACAACTTATAGAGACATGACAACAAATAGAATACAATACTTCCTTTATACAACTTATAGAGACATGACAACAAATAGAATACAATACCTCCTTTATACAACTTATAGAGACATGACAACAAATAGAATACAATACCTCCTTTATACAACTTATAGAGACATGACAACAAATAGAATACAATACCTCCTTTATACAACTTATAGAGACATGACAACAAATAGAATACAATACCTCCTTTATACAACTTATAGAGACATGACAACAAATAGAATACAATACTTCCTTTATACAACTTATAGAGACATGACAACAAATAGAATACAATACTTCCTTTATACAACTTATAGAGACATGACAACAAATAGAATACAATACTTCCTTTATACAACTTATAGAGACATGACAACAAATAGAATACAATACTTCCTTTATACAACTTATAGAGACATGACAACAAATAGAATACAATACCTCCTTTATACAACTTAGAGAGACATGACAACAAATAGAATACAATACCTCCTTTATACAACTTAGAGAGACATGACAACAAATAGAATACAATACCTCCTTTATACAACTTATAGAGACATGACAACAAATAGAATACAATACCTCCTTTATACAACTTATAGAGACATGACAACAAATAGAATACAATACCTCCTTTATACACATTTTTCATATCCCTACTACCCCCACCCCCACCCCCCACCCCCGCACCTTGGTGTTGGCCTAGAACGTTGCCTATTTTGAACAAGACACACAAAGACTTTCTGTAGACAACTTCTAGTAGAGCCTTTGTTGTTTTTCTTTCAATATCTCATGAATGTTCAATTTAAAAACGATGGAAACATTAAGACATTTCTGAACGCTATAGTCCTTTCAAATCAGATGCTGGCTCTGATCTAGACCTAGTTCTCTAACTAAATTTAATTGTATTTCTTTTTACATTAACAAATTATAACGGTCGAACTTAAGGTTTTCCAGTGTGGCCTACTAATTCATTTCTAAGCGAGATACATCAACTGTTAAATTTATAGGAAAATCGTTAGTGCTGTTTTTGAACTCAGCATCCAGAGTACACCCTCCGTGAAGTTCTGACTTGACTAGAGGTATTGGAAAAAGTAGAGAAACAAAAACTTGTAGAAGTTCCAAAGACATTGAATTGTAATATGAGTTTGTTGCTGGATCAGCTCAATGTTGGGACATTAACATGGGAAGAAAAGATCAATGTTTATTTTGTAGTGTTTACCTTAAAATGTTTAGGATTATAGATTTGGCCATGAAGAAAATTACAGTTTACCTTAAAATGTTTAGGATTATAGATTTGGCCATGAAGAAAATTACAGTTTACCTTAAAATGTTTAGGATTTGCATATTGCCCATGAAGAAAATTACAGTTTACCTTAAAATGTTTAGGATTATACACTTGGCCATGAAGAAAATTACAGTTACCTTAAAATGTTTAGGATTATAGATTTGGCCATGAAGAAAATTACAGTTTACCTTAAAATGTTTAGGATTATAGACCGCAAGTTTGGCTGTGAAGAAAATTACAATGTTTACCTTAAAATGTTTAGGATTATAGATTTGGCCATGAAGAAAATTACAGTTTACCTTAAAATGTTTAGGATTTGCATATTGCCCATGAAGAAAATAAATTACAGTTACCTTAAAATGTTTAGGATTATAGATTTGGCCATAAAGAAAATTACAGTTTACCTTAAAATGTTTAGGATTATAGACCACACGTTTGGCTGTGAAGAACACATCTCCATTGATAAAGAAGTTGGCAGCAAGCCCACGGTTTATGTCATTTTTGTGTTTGCTTTCATCTGGCTCACTGTGTTCACTGTGATCTGCTGCATAGCCTCGGTCACTTTTGTCTGGGCCTGTGTAGTAATCCATGTCCTTGTGTGGACTATCCATTGTGGTCATCGTTTGGTAAGCCTGACTTCAAGCAATGGTCATCTCATAGTGTGCATTGAAGACTCACACCATTGCCTGAAACTGGTTGTAAAACAGGTGCTCTAAAGACAATACAAAATGCATTGTTAGAGACAAAAGAACATAATGGATCACAAGAAAATGATTGTGTAGGAAATTGTATGCAAAGTTTGAAGACACTAGAACATGATAGTGTAAGGAAATTGTATGCAAAGTTTGAAGACACTAGAACATGACAGTGTAAGGAAATTGTATGCAAAGTTTGAAGACACTAGAACATGACAGTGTAAGGAAATTGTATGCAAAGTTTGAAGACACTAGAACATGACAGTGTAAGGAAATTGTATGCAAAGTTTGAAGACACTAGAACATGACAGTGTAAGGAAATTGTATGCAAAGTTTGAAGACACTAGAACATGACAGTGTAAGGAAATTGTATGCAAAGTTTGAAGACACTAGAACATGACAGTGTAAGGAAATTGTATGCAAAGTTTGAAGACACTAGAACATGACAGTGTAAGGAAATTGTATGCAAAATTTGAAGACACTAGAACATGATAGTGTAAGGAAATTGTATGCAAAGTTTGAAGACACTAGAACATGATAGTGTAAGGAAATTGTATACAAAGTTTGAAGACACTAGAAAATGATAGTGTAAGGAAATTGTATGCAAAGTTTGAAGACACTAGAACATGACAGTGTAAGGAAATTGTATGCAAAGTTTGAAGACACTAGAACATGATAGTCTAAGGAAATTGTATACAAAGTTTGAAGACACTAGAAAATGATAGTGTAAGGAAATTGTATGCAAAATTTGAAGACACTAGAACATGACAGTGTAAGGAAATTGTATGCAAAGTTTGAAGACACTAGAACATGACAGTGTAAGGAAATTGTATGCAAAGTTTGAAGACACTAGAACATGATAGTGTAAGGAAATTGTATGCAAAGTCTGAAGACACTAGAACATGATAGTGTAAGGAAATTGTATGCAAAGTTTGAAGACACTAGAACATGACAGTGTAAGGAAATTGTATGCAAAGTTTGAAGACACTAGAACATGATAGTGTAAGGAAATTGTATGCAAAGTTTGAAGACACTAGAACATGACAGTGTAAGGAAATTGTATGCAAAGTTTGAAGACACTAGAACATGATAGTGTAAGGAAATTGTATGCAAAGTTTGAAGACACTAGAACATGACAGTGTAAGGAAATCGTATGCAAAGTTTGAAGACACTAGAACATGCCTAAAGACTCAATACTGCGATGCTATATCAGAGACTGAGTCAAAGTGAAAATATACTGTGTGTACAAGTGTGGCTGTTGAGAACAATTCAATAGACTAAAAGACAGAGATTCCTGTTTATCTAATTGCACAACTATTTCCTTTCACAGAAATGTTTGGGTACTTAAGTTTTGTATTTGGTCACAATAAGCAGCTGGTCTAATTAACCAACGGTTAGATTAACCGAATTTGATAGTGAGAAAAAAAAATGGCCATACATCCACCCAAAATAATATTGACAATATCTACAATACAACTTAATACATAGTCCCTGTTGACAATATCTGCAATACAACTTAATACATAGTCCCTGTTGACAATAATTACAATACAACTTAATACATAGTCCCTGTTGACAATATCTGCAATACAACTTAATACATAGTCCCTGTTGACAATATCTGCAATACAACTTAATACATAGTCCCTGTTGACAATATCTGCAATACAACTTAATACATAGTCCATGTTGACAATATCTGCAATACAACTTAATACATAGTCCCTGTTGACAATATCTGCAATACAACTTAATACATAGTCCCTGTTGACAATATCTGCAATACAACTTAATACATAGTCTCTGTTGACAATATCTGCAATACAACTTAATACATAGTCTCTGTTGACAATATCTGCAATACAACTTAATACATAGTCTCTGTTGACAATATCTGCAACACAACTTAATGGGTCTCTGTTGACAATATCTGCAATACAACTTAATACATAGTCTCTGTTGACAATATCTGCAATACAACTTAATACATAGTCTCTGTTGACAATATCTGCAATACAACTTAATGCATAGTCTCTGTTGACAATATCTGCAATACAACTTAATACATAGTCTCTGTTGACAATATCTGCAACACAACTTAATGGGTCTCTGTTGACAATATCTGCAATACAACCTAATACATAGTCCCTGTTGACAATATCTGCAATACAACTTAATGGGTCCCTGTTGACAATATCTGCAATACAACTTAATACATAGTCTCTGTTGACAATATCTGCAATACAACTTAATATATATTCTCTGTTGACAATATCTGCAATACAACTTAATGGGTCCCTGTTGACAATATCTGCAATACAACTTAATACATAGTCCCTGTTGACAATATCTGCAATACAACTTAATATATAGTCTCTGTTGACAATATCTGCAATACAACTTAATACATAGTCCCTGTTGACAATATCTGCAATACAACTTAATGGGTCCCTGTTGACAATATATTGCAATACAACGTAATGGGTCCCTGTTGACAATATCTGCAATACAACTTAATGGGTCCCTGTTGACAATATCTGCAATACAACTTAATATATAGTCTCTGTTGACAATATCTGCAATACAACTTAATACATAGTCCCTGTTGACAATATCTGCAATACAACTTAATGGGTCCCTGTTGACAATATATTGCAATACAACGTAATGGGTCCCTGTTGACAATATCTGCAATACAACTTAATGGGTCCCTGTTGACAATATTTGCAATACAACTTAATGGGTCCCTGTTGACAATATTTGCAATACAACTTAATGGGTCCCTGTTGACAATATCTGCAATACAACTTAATGTATAGTCTCTGTTGACAATATCTGCAATACAACTTAATGGGTCCCTGTTGACCTAAAACACATCGAAGAGATTTAGAAGCAACACTTTGCATGTACATAATTGACTCACATTTTTCTTTTCAATGAGCAGTGTGTAAAAACTGAGACAAGGATTAGGATAATGTTAATGATTGCATAAGTTAACGTAACGTAAAGGATAATGGAAATCTCAATATTGACAATATTTACATTGACTAACTAACTATCCAGAGATCTCTTCTAATGCCGAAAGGATTCGCCGGAAATCGTGCGCACAAGTTCGTTTGACCTCGCGCTATGTGTTTGCTAAGAAACGGGTTTGATAAATTCGCAGTCTGAACGCGGAAATTTGCGACATCTCCCAAGCTTTCAATTCAACCTTCATATTTAATTTTCGGTATTTGCCACCAATAGCAGCGGTCTATATATTGCGTAAATACAAATGTTCAAGAAACAAAAAAATAGACCTAGTCGCTCGAGATCTTTCCCTCTAACTAGCTGCGTGAGTGCCTGTGTTTGTTTACAGACTTATGAAAACAAAATGAATCAATAATGTATGTGTGTAACTCGCCATTGTAGACACTTGAAAAAGTGAAATAACAAAATCAAATTCATAGTTTCATTGTATTCCTCAAGAAGACAGAAGTCGTGCGTGTGTGTGAGTGTGTGGAGAAAATACAACAAAAAAATTAATTCTGTTCAATCTTATATTTACCAAATACCGCAGATTCATGTTTCAAGAGATCTCCTTTACCACGTAACGGATTCGCATGAAATTCGCACACACGTTCCTTTTACCTCATAATAATAATAAGGCTTGTCTTCGAGTCCGAAGATTAGTGAGGAATGCAGTATTTCCCGTGGTTGCCCAGCCCCAGCTGTCGCAAGGACATCGCTGTTTATAGTGCGGTCTTGTCACCGTGTGTCTATGATGGAGCGCAAGCATCTTTGGTGAAAGCGCTCAAGAAGTCTTAGATGTTTCCTGTATAGTGTCCATGTCTCACAGCCATACAGTAGGGTTAAGAGAACCACCGCCTGGTAGACATTGATTTTTGTAGTCAGGCGGAGCGATCTGTTCCGCCAAGCTCTCGCCTGAAGGCGTCCAAAAGCGCTACTGGCCCTGGCCAGACGGTTATCAACTTCCCTTGAAAGTGAGGCGTCATTTGACACTATACTACCTAGATGTGTGAAGTGGTCTACCACGTTAAGGGGCTGTCCGTTTACGGTGATCCTTGGGGCTGAGTATGTTTTATTGGGTGACTTCTGGAACATGACTTCTGTTTTCTCGAGGTTTATAGATAGACCGAAAGAGGCGGCAGAGTATGCAAATTCGTTTACCGCGTTCTTGCGATCATGTTCATTGTGAGCTAGCAGGGCGCAATCATCGGCAAAGAGAAGGTCCGTTATGACCATCTCCTTTGTTTTTCTATGGGATAGTAGACGTCGAAGATTGAACACATTGCCGTCTGAACGATTGACCCAGCCTTACGCCAAAGAAGATAGCGAATAGAGTAGGAGCAAGTACACAGCCCTGCTTCACGCCATTTTCTATTGTGTCTGATCTGGCCTTAATGTCCCACATGAAACTGCTTGAGAATTGATAGGAACGTAGGAACCCTAGCCAGAATCCCCCACAAACCATCGCGACTGACCGTGTCGAAAGCCTTCATGAGGTCCACAAAGGCAGCGTATAGGTTTAGGTTCTGCTCTCTGTATTTTTCTTGTAATTGTGGCAGAACAAATATCATGTCAGATGTACCTCTACCGGCTCTGAAACCACATTGGCTTTCAGATAAGACCTCGTCCACTAAAGAGTGGGTTAGTCGGTCAAGCAACATTCGAGCAAAGATCTTTCCTGCTAATTACAGAAGTGTAATGCCTCGATAGTTGGAGCAGTTAGACTTGTCACCCTTAGTGTCAATTAAATTGTAAAATTCACCTCAAAGTTGCTCACTAAAATAACGTTTTAACACATTCGACTGTAACAGATTTTTTATTTGTTGGCTTGAGGACCTAAGTGAAGTTGCATGTCGTTAAGATTTTGTCGGGGTCTAGCGCTGGTTTTGATTTGAGGTGCTTTAGAGCTTCATCTAATTCTTTCATTTTTACTAAACAGTCTTCTCTAGTATCTCACCAGCAGATTGGCTAGCACGTCTGCCGAGGAGGCGAGAGCCTCGACTTCAAATTCAAATCGTTCTTTTTTTTTTTTTTTTTTTTTGTAAATGCTTTTAAGAACCAATGACGGTAAAATCAACTTTCTATCTTCCTCCCTCCCCCCATCCCTTTCCCAACTGGTCCAGACAAGTTGATAGGATCATAGCGTAGTGAGAAAACTCGAAGCATGAAATAGCGCAAAACAAACCCAAGAGTCCTTCTAGCTGGTCTAGATCTATTGCAATAACTGATCCAAACGAATGGATCTAACTATACACTTAATATAAGCGCACATAAGTATTTGTTGTATTTTGCTTATTTTAGAGCCGACACAATGTTCAAATAAATGTAGTGTGGAAAACGGCAAAGGGGAGGAGCTTTCCTCTGGGCCTGAAACTGATGGTCTCAAGAAATGTTGCGATAGTTACTACAGTACATTGCTTGCCCTACTATTAAAGGATGCAAAAAAAAAAAAGGTAAAACTAACCAAAAGTGCTAGATCTAGAGGTCAAAAGCTAACAAGTGGAGGACACTTAACAAAAGTTTGGGCTATAAAAAAGGGCCGCGAGAAGTATGAAAGTATGTGTGTGTGTATATTAAATACTAGTACACACGGACTGCGCCCGTTGTTCCCTGACTTTATATTATTTAACACCCCCTTTTCCTTTTTTTTGTGAATTGTAATAAACAGGCCCATCAATTTAACAAACTTTTTTCGCCCATGTATTAGTGTATCTGTTGCACTGAAACTTCACGGCCCGCTCCCTCAACTCACGCTCTGAAACCCCCAGTAGCACCTTCACTTATCCGCTACCCCCCCCCAGTGGGGTGAGGTTTGGGGTTCAACCCCCTCCCCGAAATGAAATCCCCCCCCCTGCGGGGGAGGGGGGTTCGGAATTTAATGACTGAATTTTAGCGGCCCCCGAAAGGGGAAAAGACGCTATTAGTTTTGTGCGAAATGTCTGTCCGTCCGTCCCGTTTAGATCTCGTAAACTAGAAAAGATAGTGAAAATCCGACATCGCAATATTTTAGACCATTCAAAGTTCTGATGCAAAGGCAACTTTTTTTTTTCTGAAAGCGAAAAATCTAATTTTTAAAATCAGTTATGCAAGAGTTTTTTAAAGAGAAAAGGCTAATTAGTATACATTATAAGTTAAACCTAAATTAAAACGAATACTAATTTTCTGAACTTCATTTTCGTGAACATTTTTTAAAATGCGTAAAGGCTGTTTTTTTTTGTTTTTTTTTTTTGAGCATTCGAATAAGAGATTGAGCCTTTTCAAAACAATGACATCAATTATAAGACTTCAGTTATGCCGGGAGAGGCGCGGTAGCTGAGCGGTAACGCACTTGGCTTCCGAACCGGGGTCCCGGGTTCGAATCCTGGTGACGACTGGGAATTTCAACTTTGGAATCTTTGGGCGCCTCTGAGTCCACCCAGCTCTAATGTCTACCTGACATTGGTTGGGGAAAAGTAAAGGCGGTTGGTCGTTGTGCTGGCTACATGACACCCTCGTTAACCGTAGGCCAAAAAAACAGATGAACTTTACATCATCTGCCCTATAGACCAAAAGGTCTGAAAGGGGAACTAGTTAGGTCAGGTTCACATCTAACTTTGCATTCACTTGCACCTATCCTTTGATCTGCTGGACCGTTGGGGCACTACACAAGATCTGTTAACCTTCTTTCTCCATTCTTATCTCTCATTTGTCTTTGATATAATTTCATTTGGATGTTCTTTCTGAAAATATTGAAGCCTGCCTGGGTGGACCACTTCGGGGCCGGTTTTGAGTTTGTGTTTCCACACAAACTGTCTTTGTAACCTTGTTTGCTTTGATTTTGTTTATTTTAGCCAAGGGGTTTTTGCAGTTAAATCCCCCTCTTCTAAAAAACAAAACACAAAAAAAATGCAAACGACAATCCCCAAATTCCAAGAGCACAGTTAAGGAAAATTTTAATTTTAAAACCCCTTCCAAATTTACGATAAACCCCCTCTTCAATATAAAAAAAAAAGCAAATTACGAACTCAACAGGTAAAAAAAAATACCTCTTTAATATTAAAAACAAATCAAATTATGCACTCAAAATGATATGAGTGTAGTCAAAGAGGTTTTGAGTTTAAACTCCACTCCAGGGTTTGAAGCTAAAACATACCTCTTCAATATAAAAAAAAGCAAATTCACACTCTAAAATCTATGAGCGTAGCCAAAGGGGTTTTGAGTTTAACCCCTCCCCCCCCCCCCGCCAGCGGGGTTTGAAGCTAAAAAATACATCTTCAATGTACAAAATATAAAGCAAATTACGCACTAAATATGCTATGAGCGTTGCTAAAAGGGGTTTTGAGTTTAAACCCACCTTCAGAGGGGTTTGATGCTAAAAAATACCTCTTCAATATAAAAAAAGCAAATTACACACTAAAATTATTTGAGCGTAGCCAAGCCAATTGGGGGTTTTGAGTTTAAACCCCTCTCCTACAGATGGCTTTTTTTAAAGTTTAAAACCCCTCCAGATGGAGGGTTTTGATGTGGAAAACCTCTATCTTCAATATTATTCTAAAGCAAACGACAGTTACCAAATTCTATGACTGTAGCTAAATGGGGTTTTGAATTTTTAAAAAAATTATTAAAAAAAACTCCAGAGATTTTTTAGTTTCAAACCCCCAACAGATGATTTTGACGATAAAACTTCTCTTATCGATATAAAATCTAAAGCAAACTACAGTCCAAGAGCGTAGTCAAGAGAGGTTACACATTTCTACTAGTGGCGGGGCTCCATTAATAAAGTGCAGTGAATAGTCATCAGCCGAAATTGAAAAACACTAAATGTGGCTCAACTAAGATGGCTAAGACAGATTTTAGGAGTCAGTTATAGAGATCGGGTCTAAATCAAGGAAATCCTATGCCGAACTGGGAGTCGACCCCTTAGTAAGATTGTGACAGAGCGTCGCATGAGGTTGCGGGACATGTTCTCCGACAAAATGAATTACGCATAATAAGAGTTGCGATGACATCCTAGTACAACTTGGCGCCACACATTCATGGAGGTCCTCAGAGCAAAAGGAAAGAGGCTTCAGACATTACCAGTGACAGATTTTTGTGGAAACAGCTTGACGGCAAATGCACCGAACGGCTCGGAAGGGTCTAAGTTAATAAGAATAGCAGTTTTTTTTTAATAAAACTTTTTTAATAGCAGGATAATGCATGTAGATACCTCAGAGTATGAATTTTGTTGGCTTTCAATACTAGAAATAGTGCTTGGCGGCGGGCGCCCCGCTCTCCCCCAGACCCCCTTGCTGGAAATGACGGAGAGTCTACAATTTTTCCACTAACTCCAGGAAGAACCTATTCTAGGGTACAATAAACGTCTTCAGAAAGAATGAAGGGTCAGAATGTAATAAAGATTATGTACACACACACACATACATACATATAACTTTTTTTCCGCGGGGGCCCCATGTTCGTACACTATGATTTTTCTTCGGCTTCTCAATCCAGTCTATATTATATTTCGACCTTGACCCCCCCCCTTTTTTTTTTTGGCTACTTTTACTTTTTGTTGTCCAGCCTTGAATCTGAGTGCAAGCACTGGACAGTGTTGGACATTTCTTTATAGCATCAGTTTCAGGCGTAGAGAACAGAACGCATTCTCCGATAGCCCATTCCTGTTCCCCTGTTGACATTTAGTTTGGTATTTTGTTCTATAAATAAAAAGAAATATCCATTTGGTTTTGGTTAATGTAATCGTTTATCTTACTCCTTTTCAATGTATCAGAAATACAATATATGTACATTTCTCTTTTCAATGCTATTAGAATGAGTTTTTGTTTGTTTGTTTGTCAGTGTTACAAAGTACCATTACTCGATCTCTCTCTCTTTCTATCTCTCTCTCTCGTGAGTGTTAGCTGTCAGTGTTAGCTGTGAAAATAAGTTGTGAATGTTAGCTGTGAGTGTAAGTTGTGCGTGTTAGCTGTCAGTGTTAGCTGTGAGTGTTAGCTGTCAGTGTTAGCTGTGAGTGTTAGCTGTGAATATTGGCTGGGAATGTTAGCTGTGAGTATTACCTGCGCATGTTAGCTTTGAATGTTACTTGTGCTATGAGTTACGTTCACACCTTAGTATATAACAACATGAGTTACGTTCACACCTTTAGTATATAACAACATGAGTTACGTTCACACCTTTAGTATATAACAACATGAGTTACGTTCACACCTTTAGTATATACAACATGAGTTACGTTCACACCTTAGTATATAACAACATGAGTTACGTTCACACCTTAGTATATAACAACATGAGTTACGTTCACACCTTTAGTATATAACAACATGAGTTACGTTCACACCTTAGTATATAACAACATGAGTTACGTTCACACCTTTAGTATATAACAACATGAGTTACGTTCACACCTTAGTATATAACAACATGAGTTACGTTCACACCTTTAGTATATAACAACATGAGTTACGTTCACACCTTAGTATATAACAACATGAGTTACGTTCACACCTTAGTATATAACAACATGAGTTACGTTCACACCTTTAGTATATAACAACATGAGTTACGTTCACACCTTAGTATATAACAACATGAGTTACGTTCACACCTTAGTATATAACAACATGAGTTACGTTCACACCTTAGTATATAACAACATGAGTTACGTTCACACCTTAGTATATAACAACATGAGTTACGTTCACACCTTAGTATATAACAACATGAGTTACGTTCACACCTTAGTATATAACAACATGAGTTACGTTCACACCTTAGTATATAACAACATGAGTTACGTTCACACATTTAGTATATAACAACATGAGTTACGTTCACACATTTAGTATATAACAACATGAGTTACGTTCACACTTTTAGTATATAACAACATGAGTTACGTTCACACCTTAGTATATAACAACATGAGTTACGTTCACACCTTAGTATATAACAACATGAGTTACGTTCACACATTTAGTATATAACAACATGAGTTACGTTCACACATTTAGTATATAACAACATGAGTTACGTTCACACCTTAGTATATAACAACATGAGTTACGTTCACACCTTAGTATATAACAACATGAGTTACGTTCACACCTTTAGTATATAACAACATGAGTTACGTTCACACCTTAGTATATAACAACATGAGTTACGTTCACACCTTTAGTATATAACAACATGAGTTACGTTCACACCTTTAGTATATAACAACATGAGTTACGTTCACACCTTTAGTATATAACAACATGAGTTACGTTCACACTTTAGTATATAACAACATGAGTTACGTTCACACCTTAGTATGGGAAACATATCAACGAAATCTATTACTGGTGTAATTGTTTATAGATCAAGATGATCGGAATCTATGTCTATTTCACAAAGATCGAGATAATTCTTAATACGTTAATCTACATCTAATATAATCTAGTTGAATGAACAACCATTTTACTAGATCTATATCTACATCTATTATTGAAGGTTGTCCTAGACTAATCAATAGCAATACAAAACACACTTGTGTGTAACGTGTTCTTTTATAGTCAGTTCTGAAGATTCAACAAAGTAGAAGGGCTATAACAATTGCCTGCGATCTAAAGTGTCCCTTTAATTCTATTGTTCTACTCGAGTGAAAGTGGATTTAAAAAAAGCAACAGAACACTAGAGCTGTGTTTACTCACTGTGTATCGTAGCCCTGTATCCAACCTGCACACCGAGGTGTGTGTGATCGGTTGTTAATGACAAAACGTCTGGGATCGATACGTTAGCTACACGCCACACTTGCCACAACTTGTTGGGCCATGGAGTGGTTGTCCTTAGTAGCAGCACACACACACACACCCAATGTTTCCACAACAACACCTAACACACCAAACTCCAGTGCAGATTAGCCAGTAGTTGGAGACAAGACAGATATTAGGCTGATCAAATCACAAAAACAAAGAACTCAACTGAGACAGTCTTGTGTTATCATTAGTTCACATTACATCTAACTTTGTGTTGGAGAGAGAACAAGTTTGTAAGAGAGAGAAAAGGGGCAGAAATGTAGTGTAGGCTCCATGCAGACAATAACAATGTCAATTAGGCCTAGATTAAGGCTTAAGCCAAAGAAAAAAAAAACTACAAGGGTGCAATGTCGCTAACACGACAGCTTACTTTCTGGTCATGTGATCCCCATTCAGACAGTGTTCGCTAGGACGTAAAAGTCTTCCTATCTGAACAGACGTCCGAAACGTATACATGAAACTCTAACATGCGATAGTTGATGTCAATTTCCTGATTCCAGATTCGAACTAGAAGGACAAGTGGTGAGAGGCGGCCTTAACAGTGCGCGGGGCCCTGAGCTGTATACATATCGGTTCCACGACAATTCGTTCACTGACATTTCGTTCACCGACAAATCGTTCACGACTTTTCGTTCAGCCGACATTTCGTTCAGCCGACATTTCGTTCCCCCAACATATCGTTCACCGACAACTTGTTCACCGACAGTTGGTTCACGACAAATCGTTCACACGACAAATCGTTCACTGACAATTCGTTCACAGGCAAATTGTTCACAGACAAATCGTTCACAGACAAATCGTTCACTGGATAGTAACATATTGTTAATATTATATATTCTCGTCGCTTGTTTAATTTGTTTACATTAAAACTTGTGTAGCTATTATTTAAAAAAAAAATGATTGCTAGATATCGGCCTAATCCGAGTTTCTTTGTCAATTGTTGTTGTTATTAATTCTTTGTTAATGAGGACAGTATGTGATAGAAATTATACATAAAAGAAAAAAGAAATCTTACTAGCTAGCTGAAACATTTTGTATGGGCCTTCACTTTACTCTATAGGCAACATTTGAAACTGTCATCCTATCGGCCTTCTTATACACTCATGTCCCCGTCCCTTGTTCGCCCTAAACCCATAGATCTTCTTCATAGCGGTCCAGGTGTTTAATGAACATACCTATTCCACCATGCCGTTAGGGTTAACCCTCTTTAGGGCCTTCCTCTTCCTATAGCCTACCTCCCCCCTTTTGTTTTCAACCCATTCAGCTGGATACTCTAGTTGACAACTAGTTGAGTGCTAGACAGAATGTCGGCTCTAGAAGTAAAAACATTTTATCGACAGGGAACCATCAATCTATATATATAATTCTCTTCTTCCCTCAACAGTTGGAACGAGCAAGAAGTAAAGGAAAGATCACTCTCTTATTTCTGCGGATAGAAGAAGTGGGTATTCACACGTCGCTACGGATGGCTGCGCGCTGGACTGTCAAACCCTGCCCGCTCCCATCCCCCTTCGTCCTGCGGGATGTTTTGACAAAGAAGTAAACTATCTTCAACTCTGAAGGAACATCCGAAACATGTAAACATTTTACAAACAAACATTTTACAAACACTAAATAGCAGCGCCGGACTTAACCATTGTGACCAAGAGGTCATGGAAAGAGAACAAGTAATCTACTATGTATATTCATCCGTCACTAAATAGCAGGGCCGGACTTAAGCATTGTGTGGCCAAGTTTGGGTATGGTAGCGGACAATAAGTGAAATTTAAGAGTTTGTATTAGAAAATAAATTCGTCTATGCATTTTATTCATTCTTTACTACGTACAGAATTACTTTACGAGCCTTGCGTGAAGCAAAGTCATACAGTATATCATGATGATTCTGTTTTCTAAATAGATCACGCTCAATAGCAAGAATAACCAAATGTTTCAATCTATCTTTGAGAATTGTTGACCTCAAATAATTCTTCATTAGTTTGAGGCACGAGAGGCTTCTTTCACCAGATTACACAATTACGGCTAATGCATAATGCCGTTTTTTTTTTATACAAAAATTAACAAGAAACCCCTGGGGGTTTGAAGGGGGTACGAATTGCAGATAGTTAACTATGCTGATTTTTTTTTAAAATACCCATTTAATTTATAAATTAGAATAAACTATCATAAGTTTTAAATACTTTTTATGATTTTTTTTCAAGATTTACAAACTCAAATAAGGCGCTATATACATTTTAAGACGAATTTCTACAAAGATCAGGAAATGGATAGGAATGTTATAGCTTCCGTCGACAAGCCCACCTTTTTCCATGTAAAAACTATGTTTCCATTTATTTATTATTTTTTTGAATGTATTTGATGTGTCTCTGAAGCATACAAAAAATAAGCTCACTAATTAAATACTTAATTGTGATAGAGTGATTGTTGTTTTCTGTATGTAGGCCCACAAAACAAAAAAAAAAAAATAAAATAAATTTTTATTGTTATTAAAATAAATACTGGGGGGGGGGAGTGCGAGGGGTAGGCCCTACTCAGCGTTTTAAAACACTGTTCTAGGTAATCTATTTAAATGTAGGCCTACATAAGATGATTAAAATCAACAATCATGAATTATTTAGATGTAGGATTTTCGAAACATTATCTAAATGAAAACTAACAGGAAATGGCCTCATTTCAGATATATTCGTGAATATATTGTTTTGTGATTAATATCCCATTATAATTAAAATCCTAGAAAATGATATTACACCACTTGATGCCCCGTGTGGCCCGCACCACACGCACATTGTTAGCTACCCCACTGTCTGAGCTAACCGCACCGGATGACACCGACTGACTGCATGTCATGTTAACAGCGCTATAACCAAACGACTTTACTCTTTCCCAACTAATTTCATGTACCCTTTACAGTTGGATGAACTCAAGAGCGTCATAAAACATACACCAAAATTAATTTTTTATTACTCATTGAGTACTCTAGCTAATTGAACAACTATGAGTGATTCGCAATATTACTCCATCGGTTTATCGGTTTATCTGGTATTGAAAACTTGAATTCTTACATTGGGAATGCATTTTTTTTTAATTTTTAATAAATTATACAAAACATGCGGCGGACCGGACTAAACTTCTCCGGAGGCCGGAGTTGGCCCGGGGATCGTAGTTTACCGATCAAGGGTTAAGCGGACATCGCAAACAAGGGAGAACATTCTCCTGCTTTATTTGTAACTTTATCAAAAATAAGTTGGCCTGTTCAGGTTTGTCATACATCTATATCTAGATTCTATCTACTAGACTCTAAATAGACTAGATCTAGATCTATCTAGATAATTAAAAGTCTAAAGGCTGACTTGGCTAATATCGCTAGTAGTAGAGTAGTTTAATACCGTTTATGCTATTCGGACACCAAATAGTAATAGGCCAAAATTTCAAAGTTTGATTTTGTCTTTGACAGCGCATGATTATTCATTATAAATTATTTGACAAGTCACAAGTGACAGTCACGACAGTCACAATCTGAAATCATGAAAGTCACAATGGACATACTCATCCGTCTCATACTGAGCTGTACTCACATACTGATCATACTGAATACTCATACTTATAGACTAACACGGTCTAGATCTAGATCTAGGCATTTATTTTAACTTCATTCAATGTACCAAGCTCACTCCAAACATTTGCCCATTTATTCTCTATAAAAAACAGCAACAAAAAAAAAAAAAAACAAATAATTTATAATTAAATATATTATAAGATCATTAGATCTAACAGTGTCACTGATGTCCAAAACTGGCTGTTAGTAACTGTTGCGGTAATTCTGCAGGAGTTCAAGGGGGAGCCATTTTTGTTATTGTTTAGACTGTAATCTTGTATCTTGGGTTTTCTCTCCGATTTGGGTTTTTGTTTGTTTTTATTTTTGAAGCCAAATAATATGCTAGATCTAGCTATAGGGTATTATCTAGTCCTAATAAGTCTATTAATTAGACTCATAATCTAACTGCTAGAACTATACTATACTAATTACTATATTAATATGACAAGGTTCTTAAAGCCAAGGCAATAAAAGTCAATTAATTTTTGGTAATAAACACTGCTGATATTTATTGTAGGCCTAGTTAAATTTAGATTCTCTATATCAGAATAATTCAGAATAGATATAGTCAATATTTAACAATTAAAAAGAAGACAGAACAATAAGAAATGTATTGTTATTGTATTGACACCAAGTCAAAATTAAAAGAAAAAAATAGTATTGCTTTGAAAACACAGACACAGAAGTAATGTTAATTCTTGGTATTTTTTAAGACACTATCTTGGGATTTCTTTGGAAAATAAACAATAACAAAATAGTAACAAAGATGGCTACCCCTTGAACTCCTGCAGAATTACCACTGTTACTATTTGAAAGAAATTTTGGTAAGAAAATCGTAATTTAATTCAAACACCCTATTAATTATTTTTTTATGGAATCAAACAACTTAGCTTATGAATCAAATAAATCAGCTCCAAAAACATAATAAATATTGAACACTCCATTGAATTCTCCTTTCTTGAACGGGTCACTTTTTTTGTTTGTAATTCATTTGTTTTCATGTTTGGAGCTAAAAACGATGTTTCAGGACTGCGTATGTCCAATTTTAGATTTATAAGTTATGTTAATTTTGTTCCGTTTTTCCAAAGCAGATGATGGCAGTTATTTAGATTCTTGGTAAAGCTGTTGTTTTAACCTCCCCCGGCAATTCATACTCATATAAGGGATGAAGGCTATATTATGAGCCTGTTTGATCGTAGGCTGATGGGCATATCAAAATAAGCTTCCAAACATCTTTAGAAAGACATTCCAATCACATTTATACTCTTAGCTGTTAAATAAAATTTAAAAAGGGGGTGTCCAAACAAATAATAATGAATTCAGCTCATTCTCCTTTTTGAACACAGCAAAATCGTAATAAGAAATATTATTGGGATTAATAAATCTATCATTTTTTCAATGAATAAACATGACCTAGATCGATATATCTAGAATATATAACTTATGAATGAAAGAAAAGTGCGGGCTTCTAATTTGAAGCCACAGACCATGCCCACTGCAGGTGATCATGCCAGATAAGCTGGCGGTGAGGAGAGGTATACAATCAGCGTGTAGTGTCACAAACTATCCAACAGGCAGTGGAGGGAAGGGGGGGGGGAGGGGAGAGTCATGAAAAGAATTATAAGCATCTATGGGAGGGAGGGGATGTTAAGGTGTCACAAAACGAACATCCAAATTATGAAAACAAGAAGAGGGTCCTTGGATGGGAATTAAAAGAAAGACAGAGAGAAAATACAAATAGCCTAGTTGAAAATATCATGTTTATTAAATTAAAATAATTAATTTATAGCTCTCTCTCTATATATATATATATATATTTATATATATAGAGAGAGAGTATTGAGGAAATAGACTATAAATACATACTGCAAAAGTGAATCTACTTCTTTTACTACAATCTAAATAATTTTTAAGTAACAGATATAATTTATTAGCAATTTTACATAGTGGTGTTCAACAACGGTGCTCACTGTTCAATTGAAGGAGAAAGCCCAAAAAATGCGTTCAAAATAGGAGCATGAAGTGACCCAATTTATTTTAAAATAAAATCTTGACTATGGGTGGTAATACAAAGGAACACAGCTATTTTTATTGTCCTTTAGTTGAAGAATAAGAATCTGCTTTCAGTTTTTTTTTAAGTTAAACCTTCACCAAATAAAAAAATAAAATAAAAAATTGACCTAGTTCCTGAAAGTTGGTGTTCAGTTATAAGAATCTACCATAGTCTCTTAACCCTGACTAACAAATTTGAAATTCTTTTTTCTTACATAAAAAGATAGCTAAATCACAAAATGGAAGGAAATTGGGTTAGAATCATTGAAGGAAAATGGACAAGCACATTATACAGCGCACTAGTTTTATATTAAATATCAAAATAAAGATGTAATCACCATAAAAACAGTGAGTGTTCGAATTCATGTAATGCCCGGATTAAATAAACTACTCTAGATATAGATATAGTAACTAGATGATAGAGACTTTAGTCTAGAAGTCTAGACATTCTACTTTTCTATATAGATTATTTTATTACTAGATCTATCATTAGACTAGACTAGAGTCTAGATCTAGAGTTAGAGACTGAGTGGTATGGGTGCCCTGCAGAATTTTTGTACATGGGGGTTGGGGGGGGGGGGTTTCGCAAGTTGCCACCTATCATCCTTTTGGCTCAAAGAAGTAGCTTCAATTTCTTATTATGGAGAGTATTAAAGAAAGGAACTGATGCCCCTTAGCCTCTCCAGCCCCAGACCAATGCTATATTGAGTGCACTGTAAATACTTGTTTGATGAAATAAAACCCTAAATATGAAAACAAAAGTTTATCTGTGCAGCCCTTGCCTCCCTTTACTAATAAATTGCTTCTCGTCGCAATGGACGCTTATCGTGATATCATAATATTTCTTCTTTACGTTGCAGCTCTTGCATTGTTTTAGGATGAGACAAAATAGGTTGAATGAGAATTATATTTGCTTGAAAAGCCAGATGTTAATGAAGAAATTAAAGAATCAAGATACAGAATGTAATAACTCCCAAAATTGAAACATGGGGGGGGGGGGGGGTTTCCGCAAGTTGCCACCTATCATCCTTTTGGCTCAAAGAAGTAGCTTCAATTTCTTATTATGGAGAGTATTAAAGAAAGGAACTGATGCCCCTTAGCCTCTCCAGCCCCAGACCAATGCTATATTGAGTGCACTGTAAATACTTGTTTCATGAAATAAAACCCTAAATATGAAAACAAAAGTTTATCTGTGCAGCCCTTGCCTCCCTTTACTAATAAATTGCTTCTCGTCGCAATGGACGCTTATCGTGATATCATAATATTTCTTCTTTACGTTGCAGCTCTTGCATTGTTTTAGGATGAGACAAAATAGGTTGAATGAGAATTATATTTGCTTGAAAAGCGAGATGTTAATGAAGAAATTAAAGAATCAAGATACAGAATGTAATAACTCCCAAAATTGAAACATGGTCAAGTTGGTTTTTGATTAAATGTAATTAATGTGTCTGCTGATTTGCTGTTGAGTGGCCATTATGTTAAGCTGGACAGACTGCAACATTGGTTCAAGAACAGATGAATAATTGATGACAATATAAAGACAAATCAGAAGCACACGAGGAGCATATGTGCTGTTTGGTTTCACTTGCTGCTGTTTTTATAAGATCCACCAAGATCATATCAAAATTATGACTTAAAGTGCAAATAGATTCATTTTTCTCAGTCCATTGTGTCTCACATAAAATCGTTCAAACTTGCTTGGGATTGTTACAGAAGAAATAGTCTTCTTGATGACACCAACAGGATTAAGTATATCTGAACCATCATTTGGGTTATTGATACATATCAAGGTTAAGTCTGTATGGCAGGCAATGGACAAAGGCTGCTTTTGGATATTTTTTATGAATCCTTGCTTGAACACAGTTCTGAATGCTAGCCATCATGGAGGGCAGCCATATTAGCCTTGGCAGAGTAGTTTGTTTATTGTCTAGACTGTACATAATGTATTTGCTTACAATGAAATTAGACACTGCCAATCCTTCTCTCTGAACAACTGGGACAAAACCACACAATCACATTAAAAAAAACGAATGCTCAAAGACATCTGCTCAGTGCCTGAAATATCTGCTATTTCATCACCAAAATACCCAGCAAATACAGTTAATTCATAATGCTGCTGCTCATATTTTTTGTGTATCTTGCTGCTGCCAGTGCTCCACTGATCCTATTCAATGTTTTGACTCAGACGATGGCATGTGAAGAACTTTCTTATATCCCCTGCCATCGTAAACTGGTAGACCTGTTTCACCTGCTATTTTATCAAGTACTAACACCGACCACAACTACACAAGACTTAAATACATTTACCAAGATGACTGCACTCTTTACTATTGTTCAAAGAACCTTGCACATTTTTCACATTGAAACACAGCTGGCAATGATTTCTCCTCAACTATAATTACTTGCAAAAGAAAACTAATTGTCATAATGAACATGCCATTAAAAAATATTTCACATAGTTTATAGTGCAAAAAAAAGCAAGCCAATAATAAAGCATATTTAACATGGTTGGACATCTACTCCCAATTAGCCTATTCTAGTTATAAAATTATAAAATAATATCTGTACTTCAGTGGAAGCACAACTTGTTTAGTCGCTACTTAGAAGTTAATTGATTTGAAGAGATGTAAAACATTTGGCTAGGTGTACACATACATGCCATGGTCAGCTATCATTTTCTGAGAAGCCTAGGTTAGTCTGCTACAACATTCAATAATCATTACAACTGTAATTTAGTGGAAGCACAACTTGTTCAGTTGCTACTTAGAAGTTAATTGATTTGATGGTGCAAAAAAGTAGATAGAATTTGGCTATTCAGAATGGTGGGGGAGAATGTGCACCACCTTACACCCCCCTGCGCGTGCACATGCTGAGTGGAGATGCTAGAGTTAAAAGTAGTGACTCATAGACGTCACTAGATCTAGTATATTATTTAACAGATCTTATATATCATGGGCATGGGGGGGGGGGGGTGATTTTTTTCTCCCCCCCACATAAAAATTATATATGTGTGTATAAGTAATTAATCTTCATTACATTCTGACCCTTTATTCTTTCTGGCATTTTTTGTAACCTAAAATAGATTCTTCCTTTATTTAGCCGAAAGTCTGTAGACACCCTGTCCTTGCCAGCTAGGGGTCTGGAGGATAGCTGTGAGTTCCCCCAAGTGGGCTTCAGTGCACCAAGCATTATTTCCAATATTTAAAGCTGAAAAAAATGCATATTCTGAGGTATCTAAAGTGCATTTTTTTAATTATTTTTTTTATAGATTTTTTTTTTAATCGAAAATGGGGCTTTTATCATCAAAACCATCTGTTAGGAGTTTTACACTCAAAACTCCCCTTGGCTACAATCATAGAATTATGTGACTGTAGTTGGCTTTACTTTTATATTGAAGAGGGGGTTTTAACCTTAAAACCCCCTAGAGTGGGTTTTTTAACTCAAAACCCCTTTTGGCTGTGCATATATTGAATTTGGTGACTGATCTTTGCTTTAGTTTTATATTGAATAGTTGTTTTTTTTTACATCAGAAAGCTCTGGAGGGGGTTTTAACTCTTTCAGTGTGGCGTTACTCTCAGCGAGTAACTTCGCTAGCTCTTGTCAATGCGGCGTTACTCTCAGCGAGTTACTTTATAATAATTATTTCACTATCTTTTTTCTGTTAAACTTTTTATTTCTCTCTTTTTCTTTTCTGGATGTGGGAGTGATTGTTCTTTGTTTTAGTAGTAAATTCGATGTAATACATCACATTTTTAAAAAAAAGACAACATTATGTCAATGATTCCTCTTTTTTAGTTTATATCCCGGGACCCAAAAAAATATAAATATTAAAATTTTTTTATGCATTTGTTCATCTTTTATAACATTTGGGGTGACTAAATATGTTTACTTTTGTGCTTTTTAAATATTTATGGATTTAATGTTTATTTAAAAAGTTAAATCTTTTGAACTGGTATATCGATTTTTTAATGAATTTTAAAAATATTTTCTTTTCTGTGCTCAGATAAAAATTAATAAAAAAAACACATTTTTTTAAATAATTTATTTTATTTATTACATTTTTGTAGCCCATTCATTTTCCTTTTAAATAAAATCAATGTTAGGCTATTTAAAAAAAAAAAATTATGTTAGTTTTAGTAACTCTACTCCCCTTAAAATTTTTTGTTTGTTCCGGAAAACTCAATTTTTTCTATCAAAATAATTCGCACTCAACTCCCTCTGGTTACACTCTTGGAATTTGGTGACTGTTGTTGGTTTTATTTTTTGTTTTATTGAAGAGGGGGGTTTTAACCTCAAACCCCCAGGAGGGGGTTAAACTCAAAATTCCCATTGGCTGTGCTGGTGCAAGTCATGGTCATTAAAAACTCATTTATAATAAATAAAATTAAAACAAAAAATCATTCACAAAATCCCCTCCCCCCCCCCTTATGTGGTTGGAAGGGCTTTGAACCCCAACCTGCTCCTCCCCTCGGATACGCCCATGAATATATTTATATAATATACTAAAGATGGTACTAGATCTAGACTCTCTTTCTATTGACTATTGACATCTAGATATTATTGATTCATAGTCTCTTGAGTCACTTGAGTCTATTGTATAAAGCTCAACTTAGAGGCCAATTTATGGCATGAATAAAACTAGATCTCACCTAGTCATCTTCTTTTTGAAATCGCATCTGTATTTTATAAGATAAGATAGCCTAGAATCTAAGGGTCTTTAGATCTATTTAAGTGAGTTGTTAGTCTAGACTTAGATCTAGAGGCTGATTTTTTTCTTTGCAAAAGTTTTTATTTATAATAAATAGTTAGTAGATTTTAGGTCTAGATTCTAGACCAAGTTTATCATATTCATGATATTCCTTTATTAATATTAGCCCTAGACTAGAGTGATGGATGACTCAGTTAACTCAGTATACTAGACTGACAAAAAAGTATAAATATAAACTAGATCTAGATGCTCGGTCAGTAATTTAAAGTTTCAGCCAGCTAATACTTGACTAAACCAAAGTAAGCAAACATTTAATTAACTTAAATAATAATTAACTTCAAGTTAAGGGCCGAACCTGCACGTTAAAAAAAGAAAAAATGATTAAAACAAACAGGATAGTTCTAAAATGTAAAAAAAAAAAAAAAACCCACACATATGAAAAATGAAAGTGAATGGTATTAAATGAATTAGTTATGAATGCTAAACATGTTCTCAATTCTAAGCCTTTAATTTTGGTTTGTGATCTGACAAGCCTTACTTCTCATTGGAATTGTATCACTGTAAGCACTCTTTCAACTCTAAGCCTTTAATTTTGGTTTGTGATCTGACAAGCCTTACTTCTCATTGGTATTGTATCACTGTAAGCACTCTTTCTCAACTCTAAGCCTTTAATTTTGGTTTGTGATCTGACAAGCCTTACTTCTCATTGGAATTGTATCACTGTAAGCACTCTTTCTCAACTCTAAGCCTTTAATTTTGGTTTGTGATCTGACAAGCCTTACTTCTCATTGGAATTGTATCACTGTAAGCACTCTTTCAACTCTAAGCCTTTAATTTTGGTTTGTGATCTGACAAGCCTTACTTCTCATTGGAATTGTATCACTGTAAGCACTCTTTCAATTCTAAGCCTTTAATTTTGGTTTGTGATCTGACAAGCCTTACTTCTCATTGGAATTGTATCACTGTAAGCACTCTTTCCAAACTCTAAGCCTTTAGGACAAGTAGAAGTGAAGCTATTCATTTTATGAGATACAAATTGTTTTATTTTTTTTTGTATTTGTGATCTGCAATGTAAACAAGGTGTGCTTGAGCTTCATCACAGTCAATCTGAGCAGAGGTGTAGCTAGGGTGGGGGAGGGAGAGGGAATTTGAAAATCCCCCTGGCCCCCAACTTGAAGTGGGTCCCTAAACAAGGGTTTTTTACATTAAATGTTAAATATTATGCAAAATGCAGGGGCCCCCAAAGGGGTCAAGGCCCCCAAATGATGGCAAATTCCTAGCTACACCACTGATTCTGAGTCACTTTTGAAAAGTTGAAGTTGTGATAGCAGATGCTATTGCTAATTTTGAAAGTGATGATATCTATAAGCCATCTCCCAACAGGTCAAGTTTGTTCTAATGCTGACCAAATCCATGATGTGTAGCCTCTTGAAGGTCAAAACTTTGAGAAAATGAAACTCAGGATTTTAATTGTGATCTCATTTGTTCTTCTCTACATTGGCACATATTTTGCCAATAAGGTAACCTTTAACAAACACTAGTCTAGTGCAATCATACAAACAGTTTGCCAACAAGGTGACCAGTCATATAAACACTTTGCCAACAAGATAACCTTTAACATACACTAGTCTAGTGCAGTTATACAAACACTTTGCCAACAAGGTAACCAGTCATACAAACACTAGTCCAGTGCAGTCATACAAACACTTTGCAACTAAGGTAACCAGTCATACAAACACTAGTCCAGTGCAGTCATACAAACACTTTGCAACTAAGGTAACCTTTCACAAACACTAGTCCAGTGCAGTCAAGCAAACACTTTGCCAACAAGGTAACCTTTCACAAACACTAGTCCAGTGCAGTCAAGCAAACACTTTGCCAACAAGGTAACCTTTAACATACACTAGTCCAGTGCAGTCAAGCAAACACTTTGCCAACAAGGTAACCTTTAACATACACTAGTCCAGTGCAGTCAAGCAAACACTTTGCCAACAAGGTAACCTTTAACAAACACTAGTCCAGTGCAGTCAAGCAAACACTTTGCCAACAAGATAACCTTTAACATACACTAGTCTAGTGCAGTTATACGAACACTTTGCCAACAAGGTAACCAGTCATACAAACAGTAGTCAAGTGCAGTCATACAAACACTTTGCAACTAAGGTAACCAGTCATACAAATACTAGTCTAGTGTTGTCATACACACACTTTGCCAACAAGGTAACCAGTCATACAAACGCTTTGCCAACAAGGTAACCTTTAACAAACACTAGTCTGGGGCAGTCATACAAACACTTTGCCAACAAGGTAACCTTTAAAAAATACTAGTCTAGTGCAGTCATACAAACACTTTGCCAACAAGGTAACCTTTAACAAACACTAGTCCAGTGCAGTCAAACAAACACTTTGCCAACAAGGTAACCTTTAACAAACACTAGTCCAGTGCAGTCAAGCAAACACTTTGCCAACAAGGTAACCTTTAACATACACTAGTCCAGTGCAGTCAAGCAAACACTTTGCCAACAAGGTAACCTTTAACAAACACTAGTCCAGTGCAATCATACAAACAGTTTGCCAACAAGGTGACCAGTCATATAAACACTTTGCCAACAAGATAACCTTTAACATACACTAGTCTAGTGCAGTTATACAAACACTTTGCCAACAAGGTAACCAGTCATACAAACACTAGTCCAGTGCAGTCATACAAACACTTTGCAACTAAGGTAACCAGTCATACAAACACTAGTCCAGTGCAGTCATACAAACACTTTGCAACTAAGGTAACCAGTCATACAAACACTAGTCCAGTGCAGTCATACAAACACTTTGCAACTAAGGTAACCAGTCATACAAATGCTAGTCTAGTGCAATCATACAAACGCTTTGCCAACAAGGTAACCTTTAACAAACACTAGTCTGGGGCAGTCATACAAACACTGCCAACAAGGTAACCTTTAAAAAATACTAGTCTAGTGCAGTCATACAAACACTTTGCCAACAAGGTAACCTTTAACAAACACTAGTCCAGTGCAGTCAAGCAAACACTTTGCCAACAAGGTAACCTTTCACAAACACTAGTCCAGTGCAGTCAAGCAAACACTTTGCCAACAAGGTAACCTTTAACATACACTAGTCCAGTGCAGTCAAGCAAACACTTTGCCAACAAGGTAACCTTTAACATACACTAGTCCAGTGCAGTCAAGCAAACACTTTGCCAACAAGGTAACCTTTAACAAACACTAGTCCAGTGCAGTCAAGCAAACACTTTGCCAACAAGATAACCTTTAACATACACTAGTCTAGTGCAGTTATACGAACACTTTGCCAACAAGGTAACCAGTCATACAAACAGTAGTCAAGTGCAGTCATACAAACACTTTGCAACTAAGGTAACCAGTCATACAAATACTAGTCTAGTGTTGTCATACACACACTTTGCCAACAAGGTAACCAGTCATACAAACGCTTTGCCAACAAGGTAACCTTTAACAAACACTAGTCTGGGGCAGTCATACAAACACTTTGCCAACAAGGTAACCTTTAAAAAATACTAGTCTAGTGCAGTCATACAAACACTTTGCCAACAAGGTAACCTTTAACAAACACTAGTCCAGTGCAGTCAAACAAACACTTTGCCAACAAGGTAACCTTTAACAAACACTAGTCCAGTGCAGTCAAGCAAACACTTTGCCAACAAGGTAACCTTTAACATACACTAGTCCAGTGCAGTCAAGCAAACACTTTGCCAACAAGGTAACCTTTAACAAACACTAGTCCAGTGCAGTCAAGCAAACACTTTGCCAACAAGATAACCTTTAACATACACTAGTCTAGTGCAGTTATACGAACACTTTGCCAACAAGGTAACCAGTCATACAAACAGTAGTCAAGTGCAGTCATACAAACACTTTGCAACTAAGGTAACCAGTCATACAAATACTAGTCTAGTGTTGTCATACACACACTTTGCCAACAAGGTAACCTTTAACAAACACTAGTCCAGTGCAGTCAAGCAAACACTTTGCCAACAAGGTAACCTTTAACAAACACTAGTCCAGTGCAGTCAAGCAAACACTTTGCCAACAAGGTAACATTTAACAAACACTAGTCCAGTGCAGTCAAGCAAACACTTTGCCAACAAGGCAAAGAGGGGGGAGAAATGTCAGGACTGAGTTCTGGTCAGCCTGGGTCTCCTGTTTACTGTAGAGGAGAAGGGGGGCAATTCAGGTGGTTGATTTCAAAACTGTTATTGTTTTGCGTTGTTTTTATTTGGTGAGATGTTTTGTTGAACAATGTAACTCATGATAAGGCAGTGTGTTTTTGTTCCTAGTCCAGGACAGTTGGACTTTTTTTGGATATATATAGTCTAAGTGTAGACTCTAACTAATTTTCTGTATTATAGTGAAAATAATGTAATTAAACATGTTATATGTTGGTAAAGTGGCATTCTGAATCTTATTTTGTCGTTGTATGTGTCATTATGGTATTGTCCAGGACTTGGGTACATTTAGCATGACACATACATATATTAGAGAGAAAATGAGTCTTACCAACAAGGTAACCTTTAACAAACACTAGTCCAGTGCAGTCAAGCAAACACTTTGCCAACAAGGTAACCTTTAACAAACACTAGTCCAGTGCAGTCAAGCAAACACTTTGCCAACAAGGTAACCTTTAACAAACACTAGTCCAGTGCAGTCAAGCAAACACTTTGCCAACAAGGTAACCTTTAACAAACACTAGTCCAGTGCAGTCAAGCAAACACTTTGCCAACAAGGTAACCTTTAACAAACACTAGTCCAGTGCAGTCAAGCAAACACTTTGCCAACAAGGTAACCTTTAACAAACACTAGTCCAGTGCAGTCATACAAACTGTAATGTTTCCCCTACTATCCAGAAACGAACTTAAAAAACCTCACAAGTCAGGGCTCCACAAAGTAACAGTAACCATTTAATTTCAAATACATCACAAACACTGTACAGTTGGCAACAAAATTACACTGACTGTCCAAAAACCTAGCCTCTGCTCTGGACTTCACACACTGTGCTGATTCTGACTTCGCCTCATGCTGATTCTGACTTCGCCTCGTACTGATTCTGACTTCGCCTCGTACTGGTCACATTGTTAGATAACGTACACTGTCACTCTTATATAGGGTCCCTACAGGCCTTCCAGAACTGGATGGAACGTCGTTCGACCACTCATGTTGATGAAATTCACAGTGATGTGTGTGCTTAATATTTACAACAGGCCCTTGCCGAACTGGTGTGTACTGTCACTCGTCACGGTTGACTGCTCATCTAGCACTGACCCTGGGTGATTGGCGTAGTCTAAAAACACACAGCACTACCCCCATCTGTCTCACCACCAGGTTTATAATACTGTCCCCTCCTTAGATCTGTCCATCCTGGATAGCATCCATCTCATGACATGGGATGTGTAGTTTCATCACTGCAGGTGTGGGTCGATCGGTGGAGGTGACAGTCAATGCTTGCCTCTTGAGCTAGATGAAGCCACCCACGTCGCATTCAGCAAGTGTCGCTTTCGTCTTCTCCTCCAGTTGACCTTCACCTGGTTGCACCGACGTCGTGGTCGCATTGCCATGCATTTATGACTCATCAAACTTCGCATTCTTCTCATCCAGTCGACCTTCATCTTGTTGCAGTGACGTCGTGGTTCCATCGCCATGCACCTTGGACTCAGCAAACGTCAATTTATTCTGTCATTCACTACTAAGGGCAGCCACTTAACACATGGGGAGGGATATGATGTCAGGAGTGGGGTCACCAAGATCGTTGATTTAACAGGTTTCTTCATAGGGCTTTGAGGAGAAAGACTTGGGGGATGGGTTTCAGGTTCACAGGAGGGGAAATTGTGGCACAAGTCATCATATTTAGCCTCCAATCGACTTCCTGGACCACCATCATGGCTTCTCTCTCTAGTCTCAGCAGCGGACCAATCGTCTGTTGGGTTGAGACCTTTTCGATGACTTTCTACTTGCAAGGGTCTCTCTGCTGCGTCATCGGGTTTCGGTGCGTGTTCATGATCATCACCAGGGCTTATCTCTTTGGTCTTGGCCTCTAGACAGACATCTGCAGGTTCCAAACCTCACTGGTAGCTTTCATCATGCAAATGTTCTTTAATAGCTTCATCAGGTTCGTTGAGGAAATCGCAGCAATCACCACATTTCTTGTCATGGGAGTTTCTTTCGTACGGCTTGCTATTAGAGTCACAGGAAGCACCATCTTCATTATCTTATCTTTTTCTTATATAATACAGACGTTACTTCAAAAAAAGAAGATGATTACGCCCTACGCGTCATGCATTCAGTCATGCATATTAACCAAATGAATTAATTTCTTCCAAGTCACTGGTTTTCTCGGCTAGCTCAGGCAACCCATTCCATGCTCTAATAGCACTAGGGAAGAAGGAGTATTTGTACAAATTTGTCCTAGCATATGGGATGAGGAATGTGCCTTTATCTTTGTATCTTTCTGAGTATTTTATTAAATTTTGTATTTGAAGATTATGGTTAAGTGTTTTATGTATAATTGCTACTTTACTTTTGAGTCCTCTGTCCTTGAGCCTTTCTAAATTTAGTGATTTGACTAAAGGTGTTACTCTAGTCAAATGTGGATATTCGTTTGTTATGAATCTCACTGCTCTATTTTGTGTCTGTTCCAGTTTCTTAATGTTTCCTTGAGTTTAGGGGTCCCAAAGAGAGGATGCATATTCTATTATTGGCCTAACCAAGGTTAAATAACATTCTAGTGTTATGTTCTTATTTGATTTATAGAAATTTTTAGCATGGTCATTGTAGCTGCGAATTTCGTGGCTCTGGGTTTCTACCACCTCGTTCAAAGTTTTCAGCTCGGGGCTTGTCATTTCTTCCACTGAGGTGAAATCTGTTCTACCCTGGCACAGGTCTCGTTCTGTAAGTCACATTTGAACACATTCTGAAATTAAGACAACATTTGTTCTTTAAAGGTGATCAATACTCCACTACATCGGGTTTTAACTAGAACTGGTAGATGTCCGGATCTTCACCTTCTTCAGTTAGTTCTTCTCTAAGGCGTGCTTGCAAGGTTTCCTTGTCTCCGATTGCCTTCAGCCCTCAGTCACGGAGTTCTCGCCTCAGTTCTTTCAAGTTCGTACAGCAGTTTCAGACGAGCCATAGTAGTTCCGATCCCACTTCTGACACCAGTTGTTACGTTCTCCTACTATCCAGGCTCTCTTCAAACTGCACCACACGACACAAACTTAAAGAGCCTCAAAACTCAGGGCTCCACAAAGTATCAGTAACCGTTTAATTTAAAATACATCACACACACTGTACAGTTGGCAACAACATTACACCGACTGTCCAAAAACCTAGCCTCTGCTCTGGACTTCACACACCGTGCTGATTCTGACTTCGCCTCGTAATGGTCACATTGCGAGGTAACGTGAAGTGTCTTGACTCTAACACACTCGCTCTAATATAGGGTCCCTACAGGCCTTCCAGAACTGGATGGAACGTCGCTTGACCACTCAGGTCGCAGTGATTTGCGTGCGTAATATTTACGACACAGGCCCTTGCCGAACTGACGTGTACTGTCACTTGTCACGGTTGACCGCTCGTCTAGCACTGACCTTAGGTGATTCGCGTAGTCTAAAAACACACAGCACTACCCCCATCTGTCTCACCACCAGGTTTATAACAAAACACTTTGCCAACAAGGTAATAAACACTAGTTTAGTCTAGTGTAGTCATACAAACACTTAGCCAACAAGGTAACCTTTAACAAACACTAGTCTAGTCTAGTGTAGTCATACAAACACTTTGCCAACAAGGTAACCAGTCATACAAACACTAGTCCAGTTCAGTAATACAAAACATTTGTCTATTGTAGAAGTTTTTTACAAAACACTTGTCTAGTGAATAGTCAACTTCCTATTATGAATGTGTCACACAAGTCTGTAATTTGAAATACTATACTCTCTATTTTCAGTATGTATTGACTTGTTGGTCATCTTTCTATTTCAGTTTGTTTTATCTGTATTAAAGTTCACATTTCCAACAATCTTTCAAGGGCAAGTAACTTACAATATTATAGTTAGGATATTTTCTTATTGTAGATGATTGTATTAATGCCTTTTTTATGATTACATGTCACTAAACCAAGTCACTGTCTCACTAAACCAAGTCACTCTGTCTCTAAACCAAGTCACTGTTTCACTAAACCAAGTCACTGTCTCACTAAACCAAGCCACTGTGTCTGTAAACCAAGTCACTGTCTCACTAAACCATGTCACTGTCTCACTAAACCAAGTCACTGTCTCACTAAACCAAGTCACTGTCTCACTAAACCATGTCACTGTCTCACTAAACCATGTCACTGTCTCACTAAACCATGTCACTGTCTCACTAAACCAAGTCATGGTAAAGGAATTTGTATATTGTAGGGAGGTGATAATCAATTAGTTCTACATTATTTGAAGTCTTTGTAAACTGTCCCATGTTCTTGTAGAAACATTTTCCCCATTCATCAAAACATTTCCCCCATTCATCAAAACATTTTCCCCATTTATCAAAACATTTTCCCCATTCATCAAAACATTTTCCCCATTTATCAAAACATTTTCCCCATTCATCAAAACATTTTCCCCATTCATCAAAACATTTTCCCAATTGTGTCCATGAGACTTTTAATGTGTATCAATGTTTAAAACTCTTTGATTTAAAAGTTGACCAATCGAGGAAATGTCATACAGCTAGAATGAATTAGTTGCGCCGCAATATAAGATGAATGCCTAGAAGTTCATTATTGTAGCCAAAATACTGAACCTATTATTGTACAATCATATTGTTAAGACGTGGGATTGAACTAAAGAAAATAACTCACTGATTCTTAGATCGTTGGTATCTCTCCAATTGCAGAAGCACAATCCAACTATGATCAATCAATATCCCAGATAAAAAGAAATAATGTCACAATCTCCAAATCAAATTGACATATCCCGATTCACTAACACAATAGAAAGCAATCCAAAACTCACGTTTCTTATCACAATTACACACTAGTTCAGGTCATTTACGCCCAACAGCATAAACAAATATCACCTTAATTACACGTGGAAAAAATGGTAAGTCAGGGAGGAACAGAGTTACAACAATATATATTTGACAGTATATACTTATTTTACATAAGTTAAATAGTATACATTAGTTGGATAGTATACCATTGTGCTAGATTAGTTGGATAGCATACCATTGTGCTACATTAGTTGGATAGCATACCATTGTGCTACATTACTTGGATAGTATACCATTGTGCTACATTAGTTGGATAGTATACCATAGTGCTACATTAGTTGGATAGTATACCATAGGGCTACTTTACTTGGATAGTATATATTTGTTTAACCACCTAATTTCTTCCTTGCAATGTTTCTTCTATTGACTAAACACATTGACATTGTGTACACATTAACTTTCGTGTCTTTGTTTCAGATGGCAAACTTTAGTTGGCATTTTAATGTTTCGTGCTCTCTATGCCTCTGGGTATATTGACAATTTACTTCATGGCAAAGACTGGTAAGTTTGTTAAATGACTTCATGGTAAAGACTGGTAAGTTTGTTGAATGACTTCATGGTAAAGACTGGTAAGTTTGTTGATAAGTTTGTTAAATGACTTCATGGCAAAGACTTGTAGGTTTGTTAAATGACTTCATGGCAAAGACTTGTAGGTTTGTTAAAAGACTTCATTTCATTGGAGTAGGATTCCAAAAAAGGACCTCGTCCCGAGACATGACGTTAAACTGCGCTCCTCTTTCCTTAGCACTTTTGGAGCTCAAAAGTGCACTACTTCTTTTCTATCATTGTGTCTGCCTCCTCTTTTCCTAAGTCTGCCTTCATTGATCATCACACTGTCTCCTTAACTTTAAATTACACTATGTCCTAGACCAGTCCGTTTGCCGTGGACTGCGACGGGTAAGGGGGGATAAAGAGATCCTGGTGTTTGAGTGGTGGCTATCTGAGGATAAACCACAACAACACAATACTTTGGCTCCAAGTTCCCCTAGACCTGAGACCCAGATGGCCTGCTCTGGGTCAACTGGCTGGTCATGCCGAGCTACCAACATAGGTCGTCGACCTATGCTGGAGGGCGGTGGCTGGAGGATCAATCAGGGAGCTGCTGTATCGGACACATGTCCGATGTAGCAGCTGACTGAGTATAGCACCTGTGTAGCCCTGGCTGGCTCATTCTGGACATCCGAATGGCCCGTCCCCTTGTTGGACTCGATGGCGGGTGGGGAGCACAGGTGCCGAATTAACCAAAATATATATGGACAAAAAAACACACACAAAACTACTTGCCCCAGACCTATGTCTGGGCAAGAAACGTCGAATTGATGATAAAAAAGAGGAGGTCCCAAAAAGCTGTGCCACCTGGCCATCATTTCTGGTGGTTAGGTGCACAGAGGAGGGAAAAAGCCTGACAAAGTTGAGCCCTTTTATTATCTATAAGGGACTCAAGTCAGTAGTGGGAGAGCCCAAGAGTGTGTCTAAGCTACACAAAACAATGGAACTCCTTGTAGAAGTAGACAGCAAGACACACTCTGATGGGCTTTTAAGATGCAGAAGACTCTGTGATCTCCAAGTGGAAGTCATGCCACACAAGAGTCTGAACACCAGCAGAGGTGTAATCAGCTCTAGGGACCTACTGGAATGATCCGAGAAGGAAATAGTGGAGGGCATTGAAGGAGTCACCCATGCCCGGCGCATTACCAGGCGCAGGGAGGGTGAGGAGGTCAAAACCGCCACTATTATTCTCACATTCGGAACTAGGACACCGCCAGAGTATGTGAAGGCAGGATACCTACGAGTTCCAGTGAGGCCCTACATACCTAACCCCATGAGGTGCTTCAAGTGCCAGGGTTATGGACACGGCGCGGCAGTCTGCAAGAGGAACACTGTGTGTGCCAGATGTGCTATAGAGGGTCATGAGGACAAGGGCTGCACAGCCCAGTTCAAATGCCCAAACTGTCAAGCTGGCCACTCAGCCTACTCCAAGGACTGCCCTGTGTGGAAACAGGAGGTTGCCGTGCAGGAGTACAAGGCAAGAAACGGATGTACCTTTAGCCAGGCGAAATTGGCTGCACTGGCCCTACCCAAGGGCCAATTCGGCTTGACAAAGACCTACGCCCAGGCTGTTGCTAAGAAAGTAAGATCCATAGCCACACAGACGGACACATTGACCCCACCACCCCCTCCTCCTCCTCTAACTCAGAAGAAAACACCGCCAAAGAACACACCTCTGAAGAAACAAGAAAGCCCTGTTGTCATGCTAAAGAACAGGTTCTCTGTGCTCGCTGATGAGAGCATGGAGACTGAGCAGCATGTCAAAACCAATATTCCGGGAGAACCCGGAGACATCATGTCTGATACAGGTTCTCCTCAGAGAACCCAGCCAGACACCCCAACCTCTACAGAGTTAGAGGTTGACCAACTCCCTAAGGGGAGAAATCAAAGCGGAGAGGATGCCCGAGGTGAGAGAGGAGGAAATAACCTCTGCTCTAACCAGAGGGATCTCCCCTCTCCAGAGAGAAAGACTTCCCCCAAAAGGGGGTTGTCCTCCTCTCCATCCAAACCCAAGAATAAAAATACCAAGGTCACTGGAATAAAGGGAAACCCCTCCGGGGACCTCCCAAGGCCAAAGAGCTCCAAGTAGGTCATCTAGAATAAGCCATGGATTCCAGAATTGTACAGTGGAATTGTAGAGGCCTCAAGGCCAATTACGAGGAAATGCAGCTACTGATAGACTCTGAGACTCCTGTAGCTGTCTGCTTACAGGAAACATTTCTGAAAGATTGCATCAGCTTCCAAAGCTACCATGCTTACACCAAGAATGTTGAGGATGCAGAGAGAGCATCAGGTGGAGTCTGTATCCTTGTGAAGGATAGCATCCCCCATGAGAGGGTAGAACTACAGACCACACTACAGGCCGTAGCAGCTAGGATAACCCTTCACAAGGTTATCACTTGCTGCAGCCTGTATCTACCACCAGGCGCTCCATTAAACCGAACAGACATGGAGGACCTATTGAAACAACTCCCCCGGCCTTATTTAATCCTTGGGGATTTCAATGCCCATAACACCATGTGGGGATCCAACAATACCGACACAAGAGGTCGTATGCTGGAGGATATCTTCCTCCAATATGATTTATGCATACTTAATGATGCATCACCGACCTACTTGCACCCAGGAACTGGATCACTCACATGCATTGACCTCACCGTATGCGTCACCGGACTTCTGGACGATTTTAAATGGTCAGTTAGCAATGATCTACGGGGAAGTGATCACTTCCCAATCATCATTACTAACAATCTCCCTTCATTGGGACGACCTCAGCGGTGGAAACTGAATAAGGCCGATTGGGAACAATTCCAAAAAAGATGCTCTGAGGATATCACAGAAAATATCCTCCATGAACAGAACCCAGCTGATACCTTTGCTAGCAAGCTACTAAGTATAGCCAGGAAAGTTGTACCCCTAACCTCTGCAAATCCAAAACGGCCTAGCAAACCATGGTTTGATACAGCTTGCAAAAGTGCTATTGGTGATAGGAAAAAACGACTGGCTGCATTTATAAAGAATCCTTCCCAGGAAAACCTAAAGCTATTCAGGATAGCTAGAGCAAAGGCTAGACAAACCATACGGTCAGCCAAAAGGAATTCCTGGAGAAGTTTTGTCGGCAGTCTGGATGCCAAAACTTCTGCTAGAGCGGTTTGGAAGGCAGTAAGGCGAATCAAAGGGAAAGAATCAAATGCAATAGGGCATTTGAAAAACCAAGGACGAACTGTCACGTCCCCCAGAGAAATAGCTGACTGCCTTGCATCCTCAATAGCAGAAAAATCATCCACTGCACACTACACGCCAGAGTTCCAAAAAGTCAAAACCAGGGAGGAAAGACACCCCATTGATTTCAGGTCAGAGAACAATGAAGACTACAACAAACCGTTCTCGCTTGAGGAACTGAGGGAATCGCTGGACAAGTCACATGACACAGCGCCTGGAGAAGACGAAATCCATTACCAGTTCCTCAAGCACCTTCCCGAACCCTCATTGGCAGTCCTACTAGGGGTCTATAACTGTGTGTGGCAAACAGGCGCTTTCCCAAACAGCTGGAGGAAAGCCACAGTTATACCGATACCTAAACCGGGAAGAGACGGCTCTGACCCAGCTAACTGTCGACCAATAGCACTAACAAGCTGCATCTGCAAAACCATGGAAAGAATGATTAACAGTAGGCTGGTCTGGTACCTGGAAAGGAATAAAGTGATCTCAAACTACCAGTGCGGATTCCGGCAGGGGCGGACAACAACTGACCACCTGGTAAGGCTGGAAGCTTATATTAGAAATGCATTACTCAGAAGAGAACATCTAGTAGCTGTATTCTTCGATATAGAAAAGGCCTATGACACAACCTGGAAACATGTCATTCTACGTGACCTGGCGCCCTATGGGGCTTAAGGGACACCTCCCCCGTTTTGTGGAGGAATTCCTGAAAGATCGAAAATTTCAGGTTCGAGTGGGCAACTCCGCTTCTGACACTCATGACCAGGAAATGGGCAGCATTCTGTCAGTCACCCTGTTCAACATTAAAATAAATAGCATCATAAATGCGCTGTCCCCTGGCATAGAGTGCTCTTTGTATGTTGATGACTTTGTCATTCTTACTTATGGGAAAAACATGAACACCTTAGAAAGGAAATTACAGTTATGTTTAAACAAAATTCAGGGTTGGGCAAACTATAATGGTTTCAAATTCTCTGACTCCAAAACAGTTAGTATGCATTTTTGTAATCTAAGGGGGCTCCACCCAGACCCTGAACTATTTATACACAAAAAGAAGATCCCTGTCGTGAAAACTACAAAATTTTTAGGCCTCACCTTAGATTCCAAATTTAATTTTCTCCCCTACATTAAGGAACTTAAGAAGAAATGCCAAAAGTCATTAAACATACTAAGAGTACTCAGCCATACGGACTGGGGAGCTGACAGAGATACCTTGCTGCTGCTCTATCGGAGTCTAATTCGATCCAAGCTAGACTACGGATCCATAATATATGGAGCAGCAAGGAAGTCGTACCTAAAAATACTGGAACCAATACAAAATGCTGCCCTGCGTCTCTGTCTCGGCGCGTTTCGTACATCACCTATCCCAAGTCTCCATGTGGAGGCTGGAGAACTCCCCATGGATATAAGAATGAAAAAGCTTGCAATGCAGTATATAGTCAAGCTAAAATCCAACCCCACGAACCCTGCTTTTGACTCCATATTTAACCCCACAGAGGTAGAATTATACAATCGAAGGCCTAACGTCATACAGCCGTTGGGCCTTCGAATGAGAGAACCCATCCAAAATTTAACCCCACCCATTGACCAAATCTATAAAATAGAAACCCCTCAGAATCCTCCTTGGCTAATGAATAAACCCAAATTAAATTTATCCCTCCTTAATTTCAAAAAAGAAAATACACACCCAAGCATACTACAAGTCCACTTTAGGGAACTGCAGGAGAGCTATGGAGATTGTGGCACCATCTACACAGACGGATCCAAAATGGAGGGAAAGGTCGCGTGTGCCTGCTCCTTTCGGAACAAAACTCCCGTAGACTCCCCGATGGCTGCTCCATCTTTATGGCCGAATTGCACGCAATATTGCTTGCACTTATGGCCGTAAAAGCATCAGAAAGGAGGAAATTTATAATCTGCTCCGACTCCAAATCTGCATTGCAAGCTTTGGGGCGGATGAAGACTGACATCCCATTGGTACATAAGAGCCTGAAGCTGTTGGACCAAATAAGAGCCAACCGTAGGGATGTCACCTTCATCTGGGTCCCCTCCCATGTTGGCATTGAGGGAAACGAAGCCGCAGACAGAGAAGCAAAGAGAGCCCTAAATCATGCGGTGTCAGGAACCCAAATTCCCTACTCGGACCTGAGACAAAGTATTGCCTCTGCCACCTATCGAGAGTGGCAGAACCGATGGGAGGCTGAGACTCACAGTAAACTCAGGCAGATTGTGGCGGATGTCAGGTGGCGGCCCACATCTAAGGGTCTGACAAGGCGTGGTAGCACGACCATGTCCAGACTTAGGATTGGCCACACCTACATCACGCACTCTTTTGTACTGAAGAAAGAGGAGCCCCCACTTTGTGAGTACTGTGACTCTCGCCTCACCGTGGAACATATCCTCGTTGATTGCCCCAGATACCAGGATGTCAGGGCGAAATATTTTAGAGTCACTAATTTAAATACACTATTTAATAATGTCGACCCTGTGAAGGTACTGGGCTTTATCCGGGAAGTGGGGCTATCTGCGAAGATCTGATTTATGAATTTGTGAACATGCACTATTTACATTAGATTTTTACCAAATATTTAAATTTTTACTACCTTTACTATTTTAACTGTGAATAGACCTTGATTTTAATGATATGACTGTATAGAATCTGGCCCTGTTGTTTAGAGAGAGAGTGGTCCTTAAGGGACTACAGGCACGACATGGCCTAAATTGTGCCGATGTGCCTCAAATCAAACAATCAATCAAACCAAAAAGGACCAGGGAGAAATAGTTTTTAGAAATTGCTTTCACAGAATGTGCATCTTGATTTGATCTTGTATTCCAGGCTTGACTGTGCCCTCTGGCTGCCTGGTATGATCACATTCCTAATGTCCAGTTATGCTGGCTCAAGAGCTCTTGCCACATTGGTCAGTTCATTTTTTTTTTCAGAGGTGATTTTTTTTAAACAGATGAAAATAATTTCTTTGTATGGACTACTACTGCATCCAAGTAAAATGATAAATTATCTCCCTTAAACCTTTGGGGGGTGAAGGATATCCCTCTATTTACTCTTGGCTCTGTTCAAATGCACACACAATGGAGGCATTTCTTTTCTATCCAGGACTTTGGAAGGGCTAGATTGGAACCTTTAATGCCCTCACTTAGAGTTTGATAATGATGATTGACTATATCTATGTTGTCATGCTTGAGTGACTACTCCTGTTCCTTTCCAAGCTTTTTTTTGGTTAATGTGCATTTAACGTATTGTTGTATTGTTCGCTTTGTTCGCCTCATGCATTGAATAAATAAGATGTTTACAACAAATTAAGTTTAAAGATACTCATACTTCTAAAAATAGACAATAGCACTAAAAATAGATTTTGATTTATTTCTGAGATCAGTGGTTCTCAAACTGTAGAAAGATGAAAATTGTATACAATTTAACTAAAAGCTAGTTCATCTAATTGTATAATTTGAATAATAATCAACTCAGTCAATACTTACTTAATCCAGTGAACTTCCAGGGGAGCATAGGGCCTCAACCACACCTTTGCACCGAACTCAGTTCTGAGTAGCTTTCTTCAACTGTTTAATTCTTTGACTTCATAATGACGCTTCTATCGTTGGTTTTACCCAGCTATAAAGCTCTAATCAATGCTGGTTATGTCAGTGTTTTAAAATTTATTTTTTTATTTTTATGTTTTTCATTGCTGAAAACATTATCTCGAATAGTTTCCCTTTGCTAAACATCCGGAATTTCCTTCTTTCAATGTGTTTTTTTTGTTTAAAGATTGGGTCTTTATTTTATTTAGATCTATGTTCTGGATCATAGTGATAGGGGATAATGAGCTCAGAACATTCATTTTATGTGTTTTTTAACTGGTTTCCATATAAAGTTATGTGGGAAATATGAATAAATAAAGTAAATAATAATTATTTTTCTAGATTGGATCATAATATATTTCCTAGATCTAATATAGATCCAGAGCTGTTGACTTGTCCAAGGTGGTCAGTTTTCATTTGTTCCAATAGTAGGGACATGGATCATCAGCTCAAACTTTCCATTTGATGTGTTCTAGAGGAAGTTTTGTATAACCCTGTCCCTGGGTCAAAAAAAGTTTTAGAACCACTATTTCAGAAGCTTGAAAAGTAGTCCTGGTGCATTATATATCAATATGGAAGATACTAAGCGAGATCAGAGTAGTGGATAAAAAAAAAAGTGAATTATGTCTACTTTTGTGAATCTATTGAAATGAACTGGTTGTTTCTAATGTTTGCTCAATGAAATGTTTCTAATGTTTTCTCAATACTTTCATGATTTCAATTTGAAGATAACTTGTACACAAAGAGGACTTCAGCAATAGGGGGGGGGGGGGGGGGGACTTTGGGACATCAGACATAATTCTGGTAATATGGTGGACTTTGGGTCATTAGACATAATTCTGGTAATATGGTGGACTTTGGGTCATCAGACATAATTCTGGTAATGTGGTGGACTTTGTCTAAACACAGGTTGCTGGCAAATAATTGATTCCAGACAGGTAATCCCTGCACCAGCCTGAGGGTGTGTTTTCTGATACTTATCAGGATATTTCTGAGAGAATTTTAATCTTTGTGAAATCTTGACATGCAAATGCCAGAGCATCTACTAGTCTGTGTGGTCCTTCTTGCAAAAAGTCTACAAGTTTATAGCTTTGTCAACAATATAATTTAAAAATTCTATTTGAACCAGAAGTTTATTAGTATTGTGTTTTGAGAACCAAACTCCTTTGAGAGTGTCCTGATTGATTGAATGAATTTTAGCCCCTTCCAGTCTATTGATTGAATGTAGTTCAGCCCCTTCCAGTCTATTGATTGAATGTAGTTCAGTCCCTTCCAGTCTATTGATTGAATGTATTTCAGTCCCTTCCAGTCTATTGATTGAATGTATTTCAGCCCCTTCCAGTCTATTGATTGAATGTATTTCAGCCCCTTCCAGTCTATTGATTGAATGTAGTTTAGCCCCTTCCAGTCTATTGATTGAATGTATTTCAGCCCCTTCCAGTCTATTGATTGAATGTAGTTCAGCCCCTTCCAGTCTATTGATTGAATGTAGTTCAGCCCCTTCCAGTCTATTGATTGAATGTAGTTCAGCCCCTTCCAGTCTATTGATTGAATGTAGTTCAGCCCCTTCCAGTCTATTGATTGAATGTAGTTCAGCCCCTTCCAGTCTATTGATTGAATGTAGTTCAGCCCCTTCCAGTCTATTGATTGAATGTAGTTCAGCCCCTTCCAGTCTATTGATTGAATGTATTTCAGCCCCTTCCAGTCTATTGATTGAATGTAGTTCAGCCCCTACCAGTCTATTGATTGAATGTATTTCAGCCCCTTCCAGTCTATTGATTGAATGTATTTCAGTCCCTTCCAGTCTATTGATTGAATGTAGTTCAGCCCCTTCCAGTCTATTGATTGAATGTATTTCAGCCCCTTCCAGTCTATTGATTGAATGTAGTTCAGCCCCTTCCAGTCTATTGATTGAACGTAGTTCAGCCCCTTCCAGTCTATTGATTGAATGTATTTCAGCCCCTTCCAGTCTATTGATTGAATGTAGTTCAGCTCCTTCCAGTCTATTGATTGAATGTATTTCAGCCCCTTCCAGTTTATTGATTGAATGTAGTTCAGCCCCTACCAGTCTATTGATTGAATGTAGTTCAGCCCCTTCCAGTCTATTGATTGAATGTATTTCAGCCCCTTCCAGTCTATTGATTGAATGTAGTTCAGCCCCTTCCAGTCTATTGATTGAATGTATTTCAGTCCCTTCCAGTCTATTGATTGAATGTAGTTCAGCCCCTTCCAGTCTATTGATTGAATGTAGTTCAGCCCCTTCCAGTCTATTGATTGAATGTATTTCAGCCCCTTCCAGTCTATTGATTGAATGTAGTTCAGCCCCTTCCAGTCTATTGATTGAATGTAGTTCAGCCCCTTCCAGTCTGTTGATTGAATGTATTTCAGCCCCTTCCAGTCTATTGATTGAATGTAGTTCAGCCCCTTCCAGTCTATTGATTGAATGTATTTCAGTCCCTTCCAGTCTATTGATTGAATATAGTTCAGCCCCTTCCAGTCTATTGATTGAATGTAGTTCAGCCCCTTCCAGTCTATTGATTGAATGTAGTTCAGCCCCTTCCAGTCTATTGATTGAATGTAGTTCAGCCCCTTCCAGTCTATTGATTGAATATATTTCAGCCCCTTCCAGTCTACTTTGCAATGCAGAATATGGTTCTTGTGTTCAAGGCCACAGCAGATGTCATTGTACATGGACAGGTGACTGCCATTCAATTTCATTGTCTCTAGAAATGAATTAGTCATAGTCACAAAAAATACTTTGAATTAGTCATAGTCATTAGAAATACTTTGAATTATTCAAAATGTTTCTAGTTATATGACTGATTCTAATAACTTTGACTTAGTCAAAGTTATTAGAACCAGTCAGTCATTAGAAATACTTTGAATTAGTCACTAAGTCACTAAGCTTTCATCTGAATGAGTCACCTACCATGTTTTTGTTTTAAGATTATATCCTTATAGTTTTGTCTTCTAAACCAACATCTTTCAATGTATTCTCTACAGATGACATCTTTCTACTCCTACTTTATGTTGATGATCTCTCTCATGTCAGCTCTGATCATTGCCAAGGTGGATCCACATTTTGATCCAGATGGATATTTTTGGATGTGTATCCACATTGTGAGTCTTGGTGAGAATCCTTTGTAATTTGTGAATGAAATGTCAACAATAGCAAATTTGTTTTTGTGTTTAATGTATATGTATAAGGCTAGATTACACCGACAAGTTTTCAGCTCACCTAAAAAGACTGCCTTCGGCATGCTTGTATCTCACATTATGGGATACTTGCCCTGCCCAGCATAACTGTCAGACTATAAGAAAGCCCTCTATACTAACCAATACATTCACAAGAACATTGCTGTTTGTAATGCAGTCTTGCCACTGTATGTGCTGTTTGTAATGCAGTCTTGCCACTGTATGTGCTGTTTGTAATGCAGTCTTGCCACTGTATGTGCTGTTTGTAATGCAGTCTTGCCACTGTATGTGCTGTTTGTAATGCAGTCTTGCCACTGTATGTGCTGTTTGTAATGCAGTCTTGCCACTGTATGTGCTGTTTGTAATGCAGTCTTGCCACTGTATGTGCTGTTTGTAATGCAGTCTTGCCACTGTATGTGCTGTTTGTAGTGCAGTCTTGCCACTGTATGTGCTGTTTGTAGTGCAGTCTGGCCACTGTATGTGCTGTTTGTAATGCAGTCTTGCCACTGTATGTGCTGTTTGTAGTGCAGTCTGGCCACTGTATGTGCTGTTTGTAATGCAGTCTTGCCACTGTATGTGCTGTTTGTAGTGCAGTCTGGCCACTGTATGTGCTGTTTGTAATGCAGTCTTGCCACTGTATGTGCTGTTTGTAATGCAGTCTTGCCACTGTATGTGCTGTTTGTAGTGCAGTCTTGCCACTGTATGTGCTGTTTGTAGTGCAGTCTGGCCACTGTATGTGCTGTTTGTAATGCAGTCTTGCCACTGTATGTGCTGTTTGTAGTGCAGTCTGGCCACTGTATGTGCTGTTTGTAATGCAGTCTTGCCACTGTATGTGCTGTTTGTAGTGCAGTCTGGCCACTGTATGTGCTGTTTGTAATGCAGTCTTGCCACTGTATGTGCTGTTTGTAATGCAGTCTTGCCACTGTATGTGCTGTTTGTAGTGCAGTCTGGCCACTGTATGTGCTGTTTGTAGTGCAGTCTTGCCACTGTATGTGCTGTTTGTAGTGCAGTCTTGCCACTGTATGTGCTGTTTGTAGTGCAGTCTTGTTGCAAATGGTCTTAGATTTTTTGTCAAAAAAAATATTTTTGTTACAATTGTATTGCTAAGTTAAGTAAGTTAGAACTGTCATACTAACTAAATATTTACACAAAAATGTTTACTTTTATTTTAAAAAGAAAAATGTTATTTAGTATGCATATAAGTGGAACATAATTTAAAATAACATTTGATAAGTAGTTTTTCATATTATCGCGTGAACTGCAGTGATTCTGCGACTATGAGACAGTGAACTAAAGTAAGGGAGATTTTTTTTTTACGAAAATATTTTTTTCTTGAGGCTTTGAATAAGAGATTGACCTTTTACAGAACAATTAGATCAATTAGATAATCATTATATCACATTAGTTAGGCCAGGTTCACATTATACTTCTTCACTTTCACCTATCCCTTGGTCTGCTGGACCGTTGAAGCACCACACAAGATCTGTCAACCTTCTTTCTCCATTCTTCACTGTCATTTGCCTTTGATAGAATTTCATTCTTATATTCTTTCTGAAAATATTGAAACCTAACTTTTTACCTGCCTGGGTGGACCACTTCAGGGGCCAATTTTGAGTTTGTGTTTCCACACAAACTGTCTTTGTAACCTTGTTTCCACTTTGTATTTTATTTGGTTATAATTTAGTATTTGTAATTTTCAAACCTTCTGTCCTGAAGAGTTTGAAGTTGAGTGTTCTCATTTTCACCTTTTTTCTTGTTAAGTTCTAGTGTGTTAAACATTTCTTTTGTTAAACAACTTGATTGTGATAAACATTTCTCTTGTTAAACCTGAGTGTGATAAGCATTTCTATTGTTAAACCTGAGTGTGATAAGCTATTCTGATATGATTGTTCTGCATATGTTCTATATTTTTAAGAGTAGTTTTTTGAATGTGCTAATAGTCTTTTTTTTCCTTTCTTCACCAACAGGCTGTTTAGAAAGCTACACACATTTTATGCAAGGAAAATTAAAATTAAGGTAATGATTCTCTCATGCATCTGTTATGCTATAGTATGTGAAGTGCACTGTGCTCCTGTCTAAGGAGAGGGAGTGCATGCTATAGTATGTGAAGTGCACTGTGGTCCAGTCCATGGGGAGGGAATATATGCTATAGTATGTGAAGTGCACTGTGGTCCTGTCTAAGGAGAGGGAATATATGCTATAGTATGTGAAGTGCACTGTGGTCCAGTCCATGGGGAGGGAGTATATGCTATAGTATGTGAAGTGGACTGTGGTCCAGTCCATGGGGAGGGAGTATATGCTATAGTATGTGAAGTGCACTGCAGTCCAGTCCATGGGGAGGGAATATATGCTATAGTATGTGAAGTGCACTGTGGTCCAGTCCATGGGGAGGGAGTATATGCTATAGTATGTGAAGTGCACTGTGCTCCTGTCTAAGGAGAGGGAATATATGCTATAGTATGTGAAGTGCACTGTGGTCCAGTCCATGGGGAGGGAGTATATGCTATAGTATGTGAAGTGCACTGCAGTCCAGTCCATGGGGAGGGAATATATGCTATAGTATGTGAAGTGCACTGCAGTCCAGTCCATGGGGAGGGAGTATATGCTATAGTATGTGAAGTGCACTGCAGTCCAGTCCATGGGGAGGGAGTATATGCTATAGTATGTGAAGTGGACTGTGGTCCAGTCCATGGGGAGGGAGTATATGCTATAGTATGTGAAGTGGACTGTGGTCCAGTCCATGGGGAGGGAGTATATGCTATAGTATGTGAAGTGCACTGCAGTCCAGTCCATGGGGAGGGAGTATATGCTATAGTATGTGAAGTGCACTGTGGTCCTGTCTAAGGAGAGGGAATATATGCTATAGTATGTGAAGTGGACTGTGGTCCAGTCCATGGGGAGGGAGTATATGCTATAGTATGTGAAGTGGACTGTGCTCCTGTCTAAGGAGAGGGAATATATGCTATAGTATGTGAAGTGCACTGTGGTCCAGTCCATGGGGAGGGAGTATATGCTATAGTATGTGAAGTGGACTGTGCTCCTGTCTAAGGAGAGGGAATATATGCTATAGTATGTGAAGTGCACTGTGGTCCAGTCCATGGGGAGGGAGTATATGCTATAGTATGTGAAGTGGACTGTGCTCCTGTCTAAGGAGAGGAAATATATGCTATAGTATGTGAAGTGCACTGTGGTCCAGTCCATGGGGAGGGAGTATATGCTATAGTATGTGAAGTGGACTGTGGTCCTGTCTAAGGAGAGGGAATATATGCTATAGTATGTGAAGTGCACTGTGCTCCTGTCTAAGGAGAGGGAATATATGCTATAGTATGTGAAGTGCACTGTGGTCCAGTCCATGGGGAGGGAGTATATGCTATAGTATGTGAAGTGCACTGTGCTCCTGTCTAAGGAGAGGGAATATATGCTATAGTATGTGAAGTGCACTGTGCTCCTGTCTAAGGAGAGGGAATATATGCTATAGTATGTGAAGTGCACTGTGGTCCAGTCCATGGGGAGGGAGTATATGCTATAGTATGTGAAGTGCACTGTGCTCCTGTCTAAGGAGAGGGAATATATGCTATAGTATGTGAAGTGGACTGTGGTCCAGTCCATGGGGAGGGAGTATATGCTATAGTATGTGAAGTGCACTGCAGTCCAGTCCATGGGGAGGGAGTATATGCTATAGTATGTGAAGTGGACTGTGGTCCAGTCCATGGGGAGGGAATATATGCTATAGTATGTGAAGTGGACTGTGGTCCAGTCCATGGGGAGGGAGTATATGCTATAGTATGTGAAGTGGACTGTGGTCCAGTCCATGGGGAGGGAATATATGCTATAGTATGTGAAGTGGACTGTGGTCCAGTCCATGGGGAGGGAGTATATGCTATAGTATGTGAAGTGGACTGTGGTCCAGTCCATGGGGAGGGAGTATATGCTATAGTATGTGAAGTGGACTGTGGTCCAGTCCATGGGGAGGGAATATATGCTATAGTATGTGAAGTGGACTGTGGTCCAGTCCATGGGGAGGGAGTATATGCTATAGTATGTGAAGTGGACTGTGGTCCAGTCCATGGGGAGGGAGTATATGCTATAGTATGTGAAGTGGACTGTGGTCCAGTCCATGGGGAGGGAATATATGCTATAGTATGTGAAGTGGACTGTGGTCCAGTCCATGGGGAGGGAGTATATGCTATAGTATGTGAAGTGGACTGTGGTCCAGTCCATGGGGAGGGAGTATATGCTATAGTATGTGAAGTGCACTGTGCTCCTGTCTAAGGAGAGGGAATATATGCTATAGTATGTGAAGTGCACTGTGGTCCAGTCCATGGGGAGGGAGTATATGCTATAGTATGTGAAGTGCACTGTGCTCCTGTCTAAGGAGAGGGAATATATGCTATAGTATGTGAAGTGCACTGTGCTCCTGTCTAAGGAGAGGGAATATATGCTATAGTATGTGAAGTGCACTGTGGTCCAGTCCATGGGGAGGGAGTATATGCTATAGTATGTGAAGTGCACTGCAGTCCAGTCCATGGGGAGGGAGTATATGCTATAGTATGTGAAGTGGACTGTGGTCCAGTCCATGGGGAGGGAGTATATGCTATAGTATGTGAAGTGGACTGTGGTCCAGTCCATGGGGAGGGAGTATATGCTATAGTATGTGAAGTGGACTGTGGTCCAGTCTAAGGAGAGGGAATATATGCTATAGTATGTGAAGTGCACTGTGGTCCAGTCCATGGGGAGGGAGTATATGCTATAGTATGTGAAGTGCACTGTGCTCCTGTCTAAGGAGAGGGAATATATGCTATAGTATGTGAAGTGCACTGTGCTCCTGTCTAAGGAGAGGGAATATATGCTATAGTATGTGAAGTGCACTGTGCTCCTGTCTAAGGAGAGGGAATATATGCTATAGTATGTGAAGTGGACTGTGGTCCAGTCCATGGAGAGGGAATATATGCTATAGTATGTGAAGTGCACTGTGCTCCTGTCTAAGGAGAGGGAATATATGCTATAGTATGTGAAGTGCACTGTGCTCCTGTCTAAGGAGAGGGAATATATGCTATAGTATGTGAAGTGCACTGTGCTCCTGTCTAAGGAGAGGGAATATATGCTATAGTATGTGAAGTGGACTGTGGTCCAGTCCATGGAGAGGGAGTATATGCTATAGTATGTGAAGTGGACTGTGGTCCTGTCTAAGGAGAGGGAATATATGCTATAGTATGTGAAGTGCACTGTGCTCCTGTCTAAGGAGAGGGAATATATGCTATAGTATGTGAAGTGGACTGTGGTCCAGTCTAAGGAGAGGGAATATATGCTATAGTATGTGAAGTGGACTGTGGTCCAGTCCATGGAGAGGGAATATATGCTATAGTATGTGAAGTGCACTGTGCTCCTGTCTAAGGAGAGGGAATATATGCTATAGTATGTGAAGTGCACTGTGGTCCAGTCCATGGGGAGGGAGTATATGCTATAGTATGTGAAGTGCACTGTGCTCCTGTCTAAGGAGAGGGAATATATGCTATAGTATGTGAAGTGCACTGTGGTCCAGTCCATGGGGAGGGAGTATATGCTATAGTATGTGAAGTGGACTGTGGTCCAGTCCATGGGGAGGGAGTATATGCTATAGTATGTGAAGTGCACTGCAGTCCAGTCCATGGGGAGGGAGTATATGCTATAGTATGTGAAGTGGACTGTGGTCCAGTCCATGGGGAGGGAGTATATGCTATAGTATGTGAAGTGGACTGTGGTCCAGTCCATGGGGAGGGAGTATATGCTATAGTATGTGAAGTGGACTGTGGTCCAGTCCATGGGGAGGGAGTATATGCTATAGTATGTGAAGTGGACTGTGGTCCTGTCTAAGGAGAGGGAATATATGCTATAGTATGTGAAGTGCACTGTGCTCCTGTCTAAGGAGAGGGAATATATGCTATAGTATGTGAAGTGGACTGTGGTCCAGTCCATGGGGAGGGAATATATGCTATAGTATGTGAAGTGCACTGTGCTCCTGTCTAAGGAGAGGGAATATATGCTATAGTATGTGAAGTGGACTGTGGTCCAGTCCATGGGGAGGGAGTATATGCTATAGTATGTGAAGTGGACTGTGGTCCAGTCCATGGGGAGGGAATATATGCTATAGTATGTGAAGTGGACTGTGGTCCAGTCCATGGGGAGGGAGTATATGCTATAGTATGTGAAGTGGACTGTGGTCCAGTCCATGGGGAGGGAATATATGCTATAGTATGTGAAGTGCACTGCAGTCCAGTCCATGGGGAGGGAGTATATGCTATAGTATGTGAAGTGCACTGCAGTCCAGTCCATGGGGAGGGAGTATATGCTATAGTATGTGAAGTGGACTGTGGTCCTGTCTAAGGAGAGGGAATATATGCTACAGTATGTGAAGTGCACTGTGGTCCTGTCTAAGGAGAGGGAATATATGCTATAGTATGTGAAGTGCACTGCAGTCCAGTCCATGGGGAGGGAATATATGCTATAGTATGTGAAGTGGACTGTGGTCCTGTCTAAGGAGAGGGAGTATATGCTATAGTATGTGAAGTGGACTGTGGTCCAGTCCATGGGGAGGGAGTATATGCTATAGTATGTGAAGTGCACTGCAGTCCAGTCCATGGGGAGGGAGTATATGCTATAGTATGTGAAGTGCACTGTGGTCCTGTCTAAGGAGAGGGAATATATGCTATAGTATGTGAAGTGGACTGTGGTCCAGTCCATGGGGAGGGAGTATATGCTATAGTATGTGAAGTGGACTGTGCTCCTGTCTAAGGAGAGGGAATATATGCTATAGTATGTGAAGTGCACTGTGGTCCAGTCCATGGGGAGGGAGTATATGCTATAGTATGTGAAGTGGACTGTGCTCCTGTCTAAGGAGAGGGAATATATGCTATAGTATGTGAAGTGCACTGTGGTCCAGTCCATGGGGAGGGAGTATATGCTATAGTATGTGAAGTGGACTGTGCTCCTGTCTAAGGAGAGGAAATATATGCTATAGTATGTGAAGTGCACTGTGGTCCAGTCCATGGGGAGGGAGTATATGCTATAGTATGTGAAGTGGACTGTGGTCCTGTCTAAGGAGAGGGAATATATGCTATAGTATGTGAAGTGCACTGTGCTCCTGTCTAAGGAGAGGGAATATATGCTATAGTATGTGAAGTGCACTGTGGTCCAGTCCATGGGGAGGGAGTATATGCTATAGTATGTGAAGTGCACTGTGCTCCTGTCTAAGGAGAGGGAATATATGCTATAGTATGTGAAGTGCACTGTGCTCCTGTCTAAGGAGAGGGAATATATGCTATAGTATGTGAAGTGCACTGTGGTCCAGTCCATGGGGAGGGAGTATATGCTATAGTATGTGAAGTGCACTGTGGTCCAGTCCATGGGGAGGGAGTATATGCTATAGTATGTGAAGTGCACTGCAGTCCAGTCCATGGGGAGGGAGTATATGCTATAGTATGTGAAGTGGACTGTGGTCCAGTCCATGGGGAGGGAATATATGCTATAGTATGTGAAGTGGACTGTGGTCCAGTCCATGGGGAGGGAGTATATGCTATAGTATGTGAAGTGGACTGTGGTCCAGTCCATGGGGAGGGAATATATGCTATAGTATGTGAAGTGGACTGTGGTCCAGTCCATGGGGAGGGAGTATATGCTATAGTATGTGAAGTGGACTGTGGTCCAGTCCATGGGGAGGGAATATATGCTATAGTATGTGAAGTGGACTGTGGTCCAGTCCATGGGGAGGGAGTATATGCTATAGTATGTGAAGTGGACTGTGGTCCAGTCCATGGGGAGGGAGTATATGCTATAGTATGTGAAGTGGACTGTGGTCCAGTCCATGGGGAGGGAATATATGCTATAGTATGTGAAGTGGACTGTGGTCCAGTCCATGGGGAGGGAGTATATGCTATAGTATGTGAAGTGGACTGTGGTCCAGTCCATGGGGAGGGAGTATATGCTATAGTATGTGAAGTGCACTGTGCTCCTGTCTAAGGAGAGGGAATATATGCTATAGTATGTGAAGTGCACTGTGGTCCAGTCCATGGGGAGGGAGTATATGCTATAGTATGTGAAGTGCACTGTGCTCCTGTCTAAGGAGAGGGAATATATGCTATAGTATGTGAAGTGCACTGTGCTCCTGTCTAAGGAGAGGGAATATATGCTATAGTATGTGAAGTGCACTGTGGTCCAGTCCATGGGGAGGGAGTATATGCTATAGTATGTGAAGTGCACTGTGCTCCTGTCTAAGGAGAGGGAATATATGCTATAGTATGTGAAGTGCACTGTGCTCCTGTCTAAGGAGAGGGAATATATGCTATAGTATGTGAAGTGCACTGTGCTCCTGTCTAAGGAGAGGGAATATATGCTATAGTATGTGAAGTGGACTGTGGTCCAGTCCATGGAGAGGGAATATATGCTATAGTATGTGAAGTGCACTGTGCTCCTGTCTAAGGAGAGGGAATATATGCTATAGTATGTGAAGTGCACTGTGCTCCTGTCTAAGGAGAGGGAATATATGCTATAGTATGTGAAGTGCACTGTGCTCCTGTCTAAGGAGAGGGAATATATGCTATAGTATGTGAAGTGGACTGTGGTCCAGTCCATGGAGAGGGAGTATATGCTATAGTATGTGAAGTGGACTGTGGTCCTGTCTAAGGAGAGGGAATATATGCTATAGTATGTGAAGTGCACTGTGCTCCTGTCTAAGGAGAGGGAATATATGCTATAGTATGTGAAGTGGACTGTGGTCCAGTCTAAGGAGAGGGAATATATGCTATAGTATGTGAAGTGGACTGTGGTCCAGTCCATGGAGAGGGAATATATGCTATAGTATGTGAAGTGCACTGTGCTCCTGTCTAAGGAGAGGGAATATATGCTATAGTATGTGAAGTGCACTGTGCTCCTGTCTAAGGAGAGGGAATATATGCTATAGTATGTGAAGTGCACTGTGCTCCTGTCTAAGGAGAGGGAATATATGCTATAGTATGTGAAGTGGACTGTGGTCCAGTCCATGGAGAGGGAGTATATGCTATAGTATGTGAAGTGGACTGTGGTCCTGTCTAAGGAGAGGGAATATATGCTATAGTATGTGAAGTGCACTGTGCTCCTGTCTAAGGAGAGGGAATATATGCTATAGTATGTGAAGTGGACTGTGGTCCAGTCTAAGGAGAGGGAATATATGCTATAGTATGTGAAGTGGACTGTGGTCCAGTCCATGGAGAGGGAATATATGCTATAGTATGTGAAGTGCACTGTGCTCCTGTCTAAGGAGAGGGAATATATGCTATAGTATGTGAAGTGCACTGTGGTCCAGTCCATGGGGAGGGAGTATATGCTATAGTATGTGAAGTGCACTGTGCTCCTGTCTAAGGAGAGGGAATATATGCTATAGTATGTGAAGTGCACTGTGGTCCAGTCCATGGGGAGGGAGTATATGCTATAGTATGTGAAGTGGACTGTGGTCCAGTCCATGGGGAGGGAGTATATGCTATAGTATGTGAAGTGCACTGCAGTCCAGTCCATGGGGAGGGAGTATATGCTATAGTATGTGAAGTGGACTGTGGTCCAGTCCATGGGGAGGGAGTATATGCTATAGTATGTGAAGTGGACTGTGGTCCAGTCCATGGGGAGGGAGTATATGCTATAGTATGTGAAGTGGACTGTGGTCCAGTCCATGGGGAGGGAGTATATGCTATAGTATGTGAAGTGGACTGTGGTCCTGTCTAAGGAGAGGGAATATATGCTATAGTATGTGAAGTGGACTGTGGTCCTGTCTAAGGAGAGGGAATATATGCTATAGTATGTGAAGTGCACTGTGCTCCTGTCTAAGGAGAGGGAATATATGCTATAGTATGTGAAGTGGACTGTGGTCCAGTCCATGGGGAGGGAATATATGCTATAGTATGTGAAGTGCACTGTGCTCCTGTCTAAGGAGAGGGAATATATGCTATAGTATGTGAAGTGGACTGTGGTCCAGTCCATGGGGAGGGAGTATATGCTATAGTATGTGAAGTGGACTGTGGTCCAGTCCATGGGGAGGGAATATATGCTATAGTATGTGAAGTGGACTGTGGTCCAGTCCATGGGGAGGGAGTATATGCTATAGTATGTGAAGTGCACTGCAGTCCAGTCCATGGGGAGGGAATATATGCTATAGTATGTGAAGTGCACTGCAGTCCAGTCCATGGGGAGGGAGTATATGCTATAGTATGTGAAGTGCACTGCAGTCCAGTCCATGGGGAGGGAGTATATGCTATAGTATGTGAAGTGGACTGTGGTCCTGTCTAAGGAGAGGGAATATATGCTACAGTATGTGAAGTGCACTGTGGTCCTGTCTAAGGAGAGGGAATATATGCTATAGTATGTGAAGTGCACTGCAGTCCAGTCCATGGGGAGGGAATATATGCTATAGTATGTGAAGTGGACTGTGGTCCTGTCTAAGGAGAGGGAGTATATGCTATAGTATGTGAAGTGCACTGTGGTCCTGTCTAAGGAGAGGGAATATATGCTATAGTATGTGAAGTGGACTGTGGTCCAGTCCATGGGGAGGGAATATATGCTATAGTATGTGAAGTGCACTGCAGTCCAGTCCATGGGGAGGGAGTATATGCTATAGTATGTGAAGTGCACTGTGGTCCAATCCTATGAGTTCCAGTGGCGTCTCGCGACTTGAAGTTGAACTGCGCTCCTCTTTCCTTAGCACTTTTGGAGCTCAAAAGTGCCCTACTTCTTTTCTATCATTGTGTCTGCCGTCTCTTTTTCTCGGTCTGCCTTCATTACCCATCACTCTGTCTCCTTATCTTTAAAATCTCCCTACGTCTTAGACCAGTCTGTTTGCCATGGACTGCGACGGATAAGGGGGGATAAAGAGATCCTGGTATTTTAGTATGTGTCTATTCGAAGATAAACCACCACAACGCAGTACTTTGGCTCTAAATTCCTCTAGACCTGAGGCCCAGATGGCCCGCTCTGGGTCAACCAGCTGGTCGACCTATGCTGGAGGGCAGTAGCTGGATGGTCAATTAGGGAGAAGCTGTATCGGACACATGTCCGACGCAGCAGCTGACTGAGTATAGCACCAGTGTAGCCCTGGTGAGCTCATTCTGGACATCTGAATGGCTCGTCACCTACTCCAGGGAATACTAGGCAAGAAATGGATGTACCTTCAGCCAGGCGAAATCGGCTGTGTTGGCCCTACCCAAGGGTCAATTCGGCTTGACAAAGACCTACGCCCAGGCTGTGGTAAAGATAGGGAAATCATAGTCACACAAATGGACACATTGACCCCACCACCCCCTCCTCCTACTCCAACGCAGAAAAAAACAATGCCACATAAAACAACACCACAAAATACACCTCCGAAGAGAAAAGAAAGCCATGTTGTCATGCTAAAGAACAGGTTCTCTGTGCTTGCTGATGAGAGCATGGAGACTGAGCAGCATGTCAAAACCAACACTCCGGGAGAACCTGGAGACATTATGTCTGACACAGGTTCTCCTTAGAGAACCCAGCCAGACACCCCAACCTCTACTGAGTTAGAGGTTGACCAACTCCCTAAGGGGAGAAATGAAATTAAAGATACCTGAAGTGAGGGAGGAGGAAATAGCTGCTGCTCTAACCCGAGGGATCTCCCCTATCCAGAGAGAAGGACTTCCTCTCCACCCAAACCTAAGTCTAAAGATACTAAGGTCACTGAAATAAAGGGAAACCCCTCCATGGGCCTCCCATGGCCTAATAGCTCCAAGTAGGTCATTTAGATAAGCCATGGATTCAGAATTGTGCAGTGGAACTGTAGAGGCCTCAAGGCCAATTATGAGGAAATGCAGCTACTGATGGACTCTGAGACTCCTGTAGCTGTCTGCTTACAGCAGTTGTGGGCAAATTATGGCCTGTGGGAAACATTTAACCCGCCAGAGTTCTTTATGCGGCCCACCAACACCTACAGAAATCAGGTGTGCCCAGAGTATATACATATAAAAATGAAAATATTTAAAAAAAAAAAAAATTCTGAATATAAATATATTATAGTATATAAATTATTTGAAACTGTCTCATTATAAAAAGTTTCAAGTAAACGGATATTATTCTTATTGGCTATACTTCAATACAATCATCTAAGACGCAATCTCAAACAAGTATTTATTCAATGCTATGAAGAACTGTGTTGAGCATTGAGTATGCAAGACGGCAAGTGCAACAACTGATGGAGCTCGATCTTTGACTGAGAAAAAACAGTTGTTGTTTTTTAAGGAATATCCTAATCATAAACTCTAAACAGGAAATTTTGCTCAAAGCTGCATAAAATACCACAATAATATAGGCCGATATATCTCATTGATCAAACTTATCAGAGCTAGGGGGTCTTAACCACAGGCAGTCCCCAAAAGCACTGGAAGATTTAGAAACAAAATATTCTGATGTATCCACTGGCTTAGTATGGGCAAGGTAATGAGAAGAAAATAAAATCTCAAGAAATACATTTTTATGGTCCTTTTATGTTGGCTGTGGCTGTGTTACAAAATTTCTAATGAGGAGTGGTAGACAGACTTTATGTTTTTCATGATCAAAACTGTGACGAGTTGTCAGCATATGAAATGTTTGTGCATGTTAGGCCTACATTTTTTCAAAGAAAGCTTTCCCATTTATTCAGGCAAGCAAGTGAAAGTAGGTTTTGTCATTTTCCTTTGCTGAAAGGCGAAACTATTTCTAGTGAAATGGTTAAAAGACTTATTTCCTTAATCGTGGACTTTATAACAGCAAATTTTAAGATGTCAGAAGCTTTATTTCCACATTTAAAAACTTTGCTGCTAAACATTTACATTATTTAGGTACACATACATCTTTGAACAAGTATTTTTTATGGAAACTAAACAAGTGTTATCACAGGTTGATACTGACTGACTGTAGTTTGACAGCAGTCACAAAAATAACAACTAGTAGTCTAAGTTGTTCCACAGTTCCGGAACATTACGCACGCGTGTAAACAGTTAAATATTTCACAATAAGTACAATTTTAAATTTGTAGTAAAATGTTGTGATGTAAAAAGACAGGAATTTTTTTTTAAATTGTAAAATTGCTTTCAGAAATGTATAATATGAATGTATAATACAGTATAAATATGAATTAAAACACAGTTAGCTAGCGTATCTTTTTAAGTTGTAAGTATAATATATATGCAGCCCCCCATTCCCAAATTTTGTTCAATGTGGCCCTCAATAGAAAAAGGTTGCCTATACCTGGCTTACAGGAAACATTTCTGAAAGATAGCATCAGCTTCTGAAGCTACAACACTTACAGCAGAATGTTGAGGATGCAGAGAGAGCATCAGGTGGAGTCTGTATCCTCTTGAAGGACAGCGTCCCCAATGAGAGGGTAGAGCTACAGACCACACTACAGGCTGTAGCAGCTAGAATAACCCTTCACAAAGTTATCAGTTGCTGCAGCCTGTATCTACCTCCAGGCGCTCCATTAACCCAACAGACATGGAGAATCTCATAAAACAACTCCCTCGGCCCTACATAATCCTTGGGGATTTCAATGCCCATAACACTATGTGGGCATCCAACAACACTGACACAAGAGGTCGTATGCTGGAGGATATCTTCGTCCAACATGATTTATGCATACTTAATGATGCATCACCGACCTACTTGCACCAAGGAACTGGATCTCTCACGTGCATTGACCTCACCGTATCCGTCCCCGGACTCCTGGACGACTTTAAATGGTCAGTAAGCAATGATCTATGGGGAAGTGATCACTTCCCAATCATATTACTAACAATCTCCCCTCATTGGGACGACCTCAGCGGTGGAAGTTGAATAAAGCCGATTGGGAAGAATTCCAAAAAAGATGCTCCGAGGATGTCACAGAAAATTTCCTTAAAGAATAGCACCCAGCTAATATCTTTGCTAGCAAGTTACTTGATATTACCTGGAAAGTTGTCCCCCTTACTTCCGCAAACCTAAAACGGCCTAGCAAACCTTGGTTTGATACAGCTTGCAAAAGTGCTATAGGTAATAGGAAAAAACGTCTGGCTGCATTTATAAAGAATCCATCCCTGGAAAATCTAAAGCTATTCGGGATAGCTAGAGCAAAGGCTAGACAAACCTTACAGTCAGCCAAAAGGAATTCCTGGAGGAATTTTGTTTGCAGTCTGAATGCCAAAACTTCTGCTAGAGTGGTTTGGAAGGCAGTAAGGCGGATCAAAGGGAAAGAATCAAATACAATAGGGCATTTGAAAAACCAAGGACAAACTGTTATGTCCCCAAGAGATATAGCTGACTGCCTTGCATCCTCAATAGCAGAAAAATCATCCACTGCACACTACACGCCAGAAGTCAAAATCAGGGAGGAAAGACACCCCATTGATTTCAGATCGAGAACAATGAAGATTATAACAAACCGTTCTCACTAGAAGAACTGAGGGACTCGCTGGACAAATCACATGACACAGAGCCAGGAGAAGATGAAATCCATTATCAGTTCAAGCATCTTCCCGAATCCTCATTGACAACCCTGCTAAAAATCTATAACTGTGTATAGCAAACAGGTGCTTTCCCAAACAGCTGGAGGAAAGCCACAGTTACATCGATATCTAAACCCGGAAGAGATGGGTCTGACCCAGCTAACTATTGCCCAATAGCACTAACAAACTGCATCTGCAAAACCATGGAAAGGATGATTAACAGTAGGCTGGTCTGGTACCTTGAGAGAAATAAAATATCTCCAACTACCGGTGCGGATTCCGGCACGGGCGGACAACAACTGACCTCCTCGTAAGGCTGGAAGCTTTCATCAGAAATGCATTTTTTAGACGAAAACATCTAGTAGCTGTATTCTTCGATATATAAAAGGCCTATGATACAACCTGGAAACATGGCATTCTATGTGACCTGGAGCTTATGGGGCTTAAAGGACACCTTCCCTGCTTTGTGAGGGAATTCCTAAAGGACCGGAAATTTCAGGTTTGAGTGGGCAACTCCGCTTCTGACACTTATGACAAGGAAATGGGTGTACCTCAGGGCAGCATTCTCTCAGTAACCCTATTTAACATAAAAATAAGCAGTATTATAAAGGCTCTGACCCCTGGCATAGAGTGCTCTCTGTATGTTGATGATTTTGCCATTTTTATACATGGTAAAAACATGAATACTTTAGAAAGAAAATTACAATTATGTTTAAATAAAATTCAAAATTGGGCAAACAACAATGGTTTTAAATTTAGGACTCCAAAACAGTTAGCATGCATATTTGTAATTTAAAGGGAATCCACCCAGACCCTGAACTATTTTTACACAAAAAGAATATCCCTGTTGTGAAAACTACAAAATTTTTAGGCCTCACCCTAGATTCCAAATTTAATTTTCTCCCCCACATTAAGAAATTTAAGAACACATGCCAAAAGTCATTAAACATACTCAGAGTACACAGCCTTACGGACTTGGGAGCTGACAGAGATACCTTACTGCTACTATATCAGAGTCTAATCCAATCCAAGTTAGACTATGGATCCATAATATATGGAGCAGCTAGGATATCTTATCTAAAAATACTGGAGCCTATACAAAATGCTGCCCTGCCTTGGCGTGTTTCGTACATCACCAATCCCAAGTCTCCGTGTGGAGGCTGGAGAACTCCCCATGGACATAAGAATGAAAAAGCTTGCAATGCAGTATATAGTCAAGCTAAAATCCAACCCCACGAACCCTGCTTTTGACTCCATATTTAACCCCACAGATGTAGAACTATACAATCATCAGCCGTTGGGCCTTCGAATGAGAGAATCCATCCAAACTTTAACCCCACCCATTGACCAAATTTCTAAAATAGAAATCTTACAGAACCCTCCTTGGTTGATGAGAAAACCCAATTAAATTTATCCCTCCTTATTTTTTAAAAAAGAAAATACAGACCCAAGCATACTACAAGTCCACTTTAGGGAACTGCAGGAGAGCTACTGAGATTGTGGCACCATTTACACTGACGGATCCAAAATGGATGGAAAGGTCGCGTGTGCCTGCTCTTTTTGGAACAAAACAATCTCCCTTAGACTCCCCGATGGATGCTCCATCTTTACGGCCAAATTACATGCAATATCGCTTGCACTTTTTGGCCGTCAAAGCATCAGAAAGGAGGAAATTTATCATTTGCTCTGACTCCAAATCTGCATTGCAAGCTTTGGGGCGGATGAAGACTGACATTCCATTGGTACATAAGAGCCTGAAGCTGTTGGACCAAATAACAGCCGACCGTAGGGATGTCACTTTCATCTGGATCCCCTCCCATGTTGGCATAGAGGAAAACGAAACAGCAGACAGAGAAGCAAAGAGAGCCCTAAATGAAGTGGTGTCAGGAACCCAAATTCCCTGCTCGGACCTGAGACAGAGTGTTGCCTCTGCCACCTATCAAGAGTGGCAGGATCGGTGGGAGGCTGAGACCCACAATAAACTCAGACAGGTTGTGACGGATGTCAGGTGGCTGCCCACATCTAAGGGTCTGACAAGGCGTGGTAGCACGACCATGTCCAGACTTAGGATTGGCCACATCTACATCACGCATTCCTTTGTGCTGAAGAGAGAGGAGCCCCCACTTTGTGAGTACTGTGACTCTCTTCTCACTGTGGAACATATCCTCGTTGATTGACCCTGAGCACACAACTTAAAAACATTGTTCGATAGTGTCGACCCTGGGAAGGTACTGGGCTTTGTCCGGGCTTTTTCCGGGAGGTAGGGTTGTCTACAAAGATTTGATTTGTGACATTGTGAACATATAATATTTACAAAAGATTTTTACTAAATTATAAAATTTTTATTACCTTTACTATTTTAACTGTGAATAGAGCTTGTTTTTAATAACTTAACTAATCCCTTTTAGGGATTATGGGCACGACATGGCCTAAAGTGTGCCGATGTGCCAAAAAACTCAAAACTCAAACTGTAAATTCAAAGTCACCTCAACTCATTTGTGTACATTCTAAGTCACCTCAGCTCATTTGTGTACATTCAAAGTCACCTCAGCTCATTTGTGTAAACTCAAAGTCATTCTGCTATGTTAGATATTCATAGTCAAATTCACCTCTGCTCTTTGTTTTCAACTCACCTCTTCTATTTTGTGCACATTCAAAATCACTCTGCTCTGTTAGATATTCACCTTCAACTTCACATCTGCTGTGTTGAGTACATTTATCCTTACTTCCCCAACAGGTCAACAGGTACGCAGTGGCCAGTCCAAGAAATCAAGTTTAAAATCCCAGTCTTCAATAAGATTCTAACTTGAGTCTCAGCCACCATGCCCCCTTGCTCAGTTAGATAATTTATTCAAAGTCAACTCTGCTCTGTTGAGTACTTTTTACATTCAAAGTCACATGGCGCTAAGCATTTGACTTAGCCCTATTCTGACAGCACTACTTTCCAAATCAATTATGAATTTGTTTCTTTATGATTGTCCAAAGTCCTTCTCTATGTTTCTAGCAATCAATTCTTTGTTTATTTCTCAGGGCAACAGACAAATTGTTTAGTTGTTATTTGTACAGGTGAGTCACTAGAACATTGATGCCAAGTATTGTGGTCAGTTGACTGCTGGGTCATACTGGAGAAATGAACAGGGAGAAATAATTGTATCTAATTCTGTCTTTGATAGTTTACAAAATCTCATTAGACCTTTGAATGTTTCAGCTTCTTTGAAACAACAAAAACTTTCTCATGAAATTATTTTGTCATTTTCTTCTAGAATTAGATAATAAACTAGTCTATACTTTGATGTAATGTAAAATAGTTTCAATCAATTGATAAGTTTGACTTCTCAAAGGTTTGTTCATATTTTAAAGTTTTGCATTTTCATTGGTTCACATAGTGCACAATATTTACAAAAGAAAAAAAGGAAATGTTACAGCATAGAGCTATATTATATGGCTATACAGCATAGAGCTATATTATATGGCTATACAGCATAGAGCTATATTATATGGCAATACAGCATAGAGCTATATTATATGGCAATACAGCATAGAGCTATATTATATGGCTATACAGCATAGAGCTATATTATATGGCTATACAGCATAGAGCTATATTATATGGCAATACAGCATAGAGCTATATTATATGGCAATACAGCATAGAGCTATAATATATGGCTATACAGCTTAGAGCTATATTATATGGCAATACAGCATAGAGCTATATTATATGGCTATACAGCATAGAGCTATAAAATATGGCTATACAGCATAGAGCTATATTATATGGCTATACAGCATAGAGCTATATTATATGGCTATACAGCTTAGAGCTATATTATATGGCTATACAGCATAGAGCTATATTATATGGCAATACAGCATAGAGCTATATTATATGGCTATACAGCATAGAGCTATAATATATGGCTATACAGCATAGAGCTATATGATATGGCTATACAGCTATATTATTTGGCTATACAGCATACAACTATATTCTCTGCATAGTGGACTAGTGGTGAAGGTTGTTTTTCCCTTCTGTCTCCCCCCTACTCACTGGTAGGAAGAACTACTGTATGTATATATTGCTTAATTAAATAGCAGTGACATCGAGTCTTCATTTTGCTCTGAGTAACAAGATTTCTGTCATCACTTGGACTTTAATATCATTTAAGTAAGTATTTTCAATGAATATCTCTACTTATAGAACTATATTCTATAGTATTTAATGGATATGGACATCATTACATATTAATGACAAGATTTAGAACTAGAGACTACATAGTCTAAGTTAGACTTATCTACAAGTTAGATCTAGAGATCTAGAGCTATTGTTAACTATTCATTCTAACATAGGTCTAGCACTAAGTAGAGCTAGAGAATGTAACTATCTTATGAAATACTGAAGTTACACGTTTCCCTAGGTTCATCTAGTCATGCATGTTAATCAATAACTTACTTTCTGACAATCATTGGTTTTCCTGACTGGCTCAGGCAACCCATTCCATGTTCTAATAGCATTAGGGAAGATGGAGAATGCGTAAAATAATTGAATTATTCATAAATCTATCCAGTTGACTAACTTATTAGAGAAGGTAAATATCTTATGAGATTAGCAGTTGAGAAGTAATAGAAATAACAGTGGCCTAGGGAGATGAGAATGTGGCTTGCGCAATGAAAATTTGATTTGTACTGCATCCGCCTCATTCTCTTGCACCTTGCCATCTAAATCCAGTGGCTGATCAGTGTGCTCTACATATCCCACTACAGTGCTCCAAAACATTCCACAGCATTCGCTAGGTGATGCCTGATGGGCCCTGGTAGTCTAATTCTGTGACTTGAGATCCATTTAACCACTACTAGATTTCACATGCTGGTGGTGGACAGAGACCATAGTTTCACCAGATACTAGCTCTGGATAACCCTCACCTGGTTTGGCCCGTCAGTTGAGGCGGTTTGCGGGTGTGTGGCTGTTGCAGCATGCAGACAAATGCTTGGAGCCACAGGTGAGAGAGGGGATTTAAGTGGAGGCCAAGATTAATGAGCTGCTCAGGCAGCCCGACTGCCCAGCTGACAGGTACTACTACTATTACAGAACCCCTTACACCCAAGCTGACAGGTACTACTACTATTACAGAACCCCTTACACCCAAGAACCCCATACACACCAGCTGACAGGTACTACTACTACTATTACTACTACTATTACAGAACCCCTTACACCCAAGAACCCCATACACCCCAGCTGACAGGTACTACTACTATTACAGAACCCCTTACACCCAAGAACCCCATACACCCCAGCTGACAGGTACTACTACTATTACAGAACCCCTTACACCCAAGAACCCCATACACCCCAGCTGACAGGTACTACTACTATTACAGAACCCCTTACACCCAAGAACCCCCATACACCCCAGATGACAGGTACTACTACTATTACAGAACCCCTTACACCCAAGAACCCCCATACACCCCAGCTGACAGGTACTACTACTATTACAGAACCCCTTACACCCAAGAACCCCATACACCCCAGCTGACAGGTACTACTACTATTACAGAACCCCTTACACCCAAGAACCCCATACACCCCAGCTGACAGGTACTACTACTATTACAGAACCCCTTACACCCAAGAACCCCATACACCCCAGCTGACAGGTACTACTACTATTACAGAACCCCTTACACCCAAGAACCCCATACACCCCAGCTGACAGGTACTACTACTATTACAGAACCCCTTACACCCAAGAACCCCATACACCCCAGCTGACAGGTACTACTACTATTACAGAACCCCTTACACCCAAGAACCCCATACACCCCAGCTGACAGGTACTACTACTATTACAGAACCCCTTACACCCAAGAACCCCATACACCCCAGCTGACAGGTACTACTACTATTACAGAACCCCTTACACCCAAGAACCCCATACACCCCAGCTGACAGGTACTACTACTATTACAGAACCCCTTACACCCAAGAACCCCATACACCCCAGCTGACAGGTACTACTACTATTACAGAACCCCTTACACCCAAGAACCCCATACACCCCAGCTGACAGGTACTACTACTATTACATAACCCCTTACACCCAAGAACCCCATACACCCCAGCTGACAGGTACTACTACTATTACAGAACCCCTTACACCCAAGAACCCCATACACCCCAGCTGACAGGTACTACTACTATGACAGAACCCCTTACACCCAAGAACCCCATACACCCCAGCTGTGTTTATTTCTTGCTAGATCTAAGTGACTTTTTAAAGTAGGTCAGAGATATGGATATGAATTACCATTTCTAATGAATCTAGTCATTGGCATCTAGTCCAGATCTATATTAGATTATTAGATCTATTCTAGACATTCTTGATGTAGTCATTAAAAGTACACTATTTTTTCATGTCTTTGTGTTGTTTTGTTGACTTAGGATGGTAATACAAGTTCTCAAAACTCAGACAATTTGAGACCCAAGTGTCTTTTTACTTGAAGTTGAATTTAAGTTGATAGTTTTAGTAGAGAGGTGTATTGTCTGTTCAATCTCAAATACCATATTATATTTTATCATTACAGGTGTTATGGCTGAGTGGTAAAGCGCTTGGCTTCTGAACCGAGAGGTCTAACGTTCAGATCTCTGTAAAGATTGGGATTTTGAATTTAGGGATTTTCAGGACCCACCTGCTTCCACCCAAATGTAATGGGCAGCTTACATTGGTTGTAGAAAGTAAAGGTGGTTGGTTGTTGTGTTGTCCACATGAAACCCTCATGGACTGTCGAACATAGAAATAGATGACCTTTACATGATCTGCCCTATAGATCACAAAGTCTCACAGGGGAAATTTACATTTTACTTTCAGATTATTTTGTTCTTCTTTTATTAGTTTTTAGCATGTCACTGAAGAGCCTTTAGAAGACAAATAGGAAAATCAAAGTCACCCAGGCTCTGGTTTCAAAAAGGTAAATATTCTTTGTTGTGTCAAACAACAGATCCATGCATTTTATGTTAGCATGGAATTTTTTAAAAAGCTTATATGAAATACAACAAGAACTTCTTACTTAATAATTTTATTTCATAAAAATGTAATAATTGAATACAAAATTCTAGAACTATTAACAAAATATTATATCCACATTTCTCAGAGAATCAAGCATGGAAAGTTGAAGAAAGAAAGAAGAAGCAGATGTTGTGCTGTGTGCTCAAAAAACAAGTCAAAGACAAAAGTAGTAGTGAAGAAGAAGAAGAAATGGGATTCGACAAATGTGTTCAAACATTCCTTAAACCTCAAATTTGCAATAGATTTGAAATCTTGGCAGTAGTATTTAGAACTTAGTCATCCCACCACTAAAGGATTGAAAGAAGCTGAGCCTTGCACTCAATGTCCTAGACTAAACAAGTTCTATCAAAGCTCATTCAAAACTTGTGGAACATGAAAAGCATATCACAAGGCTTACAAGGAACAAGAAAAAATAGATAAAAAAATACTTAAAAAAACAATCAAACAAAGCTTATATTATTTTGAATCAATTAGTTTGGATCAATCATGTAATTAAATTTGTAATTGACTGACAATATTTAATCTTTGTGATTAGAAATATTTTTTTTTACCAATAGTTTTTATTTAGCACTATTTCATGCTTTTATTGTTCTCAATAAGTTATGATCCTAAAACTTGTCTGGACCAGTTGGAAAGGGGCTGGACCAGTTGGAAAGGGGGAGAAAGAACGGGGCTTCTGAGGAACCTTTTAGACAAAATACCAACATGGCTTTAGGAACTAATTGGACTAATTGATGATTTTTCAAAAGGTTTAGATAATATTGAGCAAATAGAGGCTATATTTCCAAGGCTTTTGACAAAGTTCACCACCATAGTTTGCTTAAAAAATTAAAATATTTTGGCATTGATGGTCCATTGCATCACTGGATTAAGGATTTTTTGATAAGGAGAGAACAAACTGTAATAATAAATGGCTCTAAATAAACAACCGACAGTAAACTTAGGTGTACCTCAAGGAACAGTCTTAGGTCCACTACTATTTTTAATTCACATAAATGATTTGCCAAAATGCATTAGTTCAGGAACAAAAGTCAGATTATTTGCAGACCATTGCATGCTACATAGAAAATAAAAACCACACAAGACACAGAAATTTTACAAAGAGAATTGGATGAATTACAGAAATGAGAATCAAATTGGAGCATGTCTTTCCACCCAGAAAAATGTCAGTTATAAAGAGTAACAAAAAAACTAAAACAAATTAATTCCACTTATCTTATTTATGGTAAACCTGTAACACAGACTAAAAATGCAAAATACCTAGGTGTTATAATAAATTAAAAAGTGTCATGGAATCCCCATATTGATGAAACTATCAAAAAATCAAAGTATTAGGATTTATTAAAAGAAATTTCTATAAATCAAATACGAACATAAAACTAAAATGTTATTTAACCTTGGTTAGGCCAATAATAGAATATGCATCCTCTCTTTGGGACCCCTCAACTCAAGAAAACATTAAGAAACTGGAACAGACACAAAAAAGAGCAGTAAGATTCATAACAAACGAATATTCACATTTGACTAGAGTAACACCTTTAGTAAAATCACTAAATTTAGAAAGCCTTCAGGATAGAAGACTCAAAAGTAAAGTAGCAATTATGCATTAAACTCTGAACCATAATCTTCAAATACAAAAACAAAATCTAATAAAGTACTCAGAAAGACACCAGGATAAGGGCATACTCCTTGTTCCATATGCTAGGACAAATTTGTACAAATGCTCCTTCTTCCCTAGTGCTATTAGAGTATTGAATGGGTTTCCTGAGCTAGCCAGAAAAACCAGTGATTTAGCAGAATTTAGGTCATTGATTAATATGCATGACTAAATGCATTACGCATAGGACGTAATCATCTTCTTGTTTTGAAGTAACCTCTGTATTCTATGAGATAAGATCAAACATTTACATTTGTTTATTTAAATAAAACACTGCTGTAACCACTCTACTGGTCTCTATTGTTTTTATTTCATGTTTGTGTTCACCAAGCCTAGAACGGTAGGTAATTTAAAGGGGACAAATTCAGCTTATTCCACCACTTCAGTTAAGTACTATTTCTTTCCTTTGCTTGATATACCAAACAAAGTTATTTATTACCAATAGTTAATTAATGAATTTTTTTTTTTAAATTGATTACTTTTGTTGTCAGGTAAAAGAAATAATTGTGTACAATTTCAGTTTGATCAGAGATTGGTGCCAGAGAAATAATGTGTACAAACTTTTGGCCAGACAGACAGAGGGGATTGGGAGGAGAGGAATAGCAAGAAAAGAAAAGGGAAAAAAAAAAACTATTTAAAAGAATTGTCTTAAAGGACCTTCAATATTACTGCTGTTGTATGTATATGACTATCCAGCTATTTCCTGCATATGTTTATTTTAGATTAAAATCCTTATAAAAAGAAGTCATGATTTGTTCATGTTCAAAGTCATGTTCATGCTGTAAGTAGAGACTTATCACTTCATGGTTTCAGTACAGCTACTATGTTAGGCTGTAAGTAGAGACTTATCACTTCATGGTTTCAGTACAGCTACTATGTTAGGCTGTAAGTAGAGACTTATCACTTCATGGTTTCAGTACAGCTACTATGTTAGGCTGTAAGTGGAAACTTATCACTTCATGGTTTCAGTACAGCTACTATGTTAGGCTGTAAGTAGAGACTTATCACTTCATGGTTTCAGTACAGCTACTATGTTAGGCTGTAAGTAGAGACTTATCACTTCATGGTTTGTACAGCTACTATGTTATGCTGTAAGTAGAAACTTATCACTTCATGGTTTCAGTACAGCTACTATGTTAGGCTGTAAGTAGAGACTTATCACTTCATGGTTTCAGTACAGCTACTATGTTATGCTGTAAATGGAAACTTATCACTTCATGGTTTCAGTACAGCTACTATGTTAGGCTGTAAGTAGAGACTTATCACTTCATGGTTTCAGTACAGCTACTATGTTAGGCTGTAAGTAGAGACTTATTACTTCATGGTTTGTACAGCTACTGAAACCAGCTGGGAATCAATACATCTAGTTGTAAAACTACTGGTAGAGTGTCTTCCTTTGTTGTTGTTTTACTAGGAGACCATGTCCTCAGACTGTGAAAGAACTTTCAATTAGTACAGAATGGAAATAAGTCTCATGGAATCATTGCTTATGACATGTGTAAGTCTCATGGAATCATTGCTTATGACATGTGTAAGTCTCATGGAATCATTGCTTATGACATATGTAAGTTTCATGGAATCATTGCTTATGACACGTGTAAGTCTCATTAAATCATAGGCACATAGATATTTTAGAAACTCATCTAAACTGTAATAAGTCAAGAATGGCACGCAACACTAAAGACAAAAAATTTCCAAGAATTTGATTCACGTCTTTTCTTGACCACTAGTCTACTATCCATATATTATAGCTCTATGGTTACAGAAATGTAAAAAAAGAGTATAGATTACTATAGATAAAGTTGACACATTGATAACTGTCTTGGGAACATTCAACACATTGATAATATTTTTTTTCAATAGCAACTACATTTTTAAAACAAACCTTTATTAGCAGAATTCAATGTGTATATTTCTTGTAGTTCTGTCTTTTAAAGATTGTAAATGTAAAGGCTTCAGTCACAAACAATTAATTTGAAGGGACTTATGGACCAGGGCCAATATTTTGTTAGCAAAGGTTTGCTGTTCATACTAGAATGTCTTTTGTTTGAACAAGACATTTCAACTTTCCTTACAAAGTCTTTTGGTGTCTTAATGAATTTAATATGATGTCCAGTGTGTCTTTTGTCAAATTTCCAATAGGACTTAACTTGCAAAAATAAAGAAAATATTTAATGCTGTGTCCTGATTTCATGTATAATTTAAAAATAAAGAAAATATTTAATGCTGTGTCCTGATTTCATGTATAATTTAAAAATAAAGAAAATATTTAATGCTGTGTCCTGTTTTCATGTATAATTCAAAAATAAAGAAAATATTTTATGCTGTGTCCTGATTTCGTGTATAATTTACAAGAAAACTGTCCTTTTTTCACACTAGGTATAATTTATGATGACAGTAATATCCCACTGCTCTTGACTTCCTGTTTCTGTTCTAACAGTTTCATTGTGCTGGCCCCATCCAGTTATTTCCTGGGAGACACTCTAGAGGCTGTTGGCAGGTTCCAGTATTTCTATGTCTCTCATTTCTATGTAGGATGTATACTCAGGTAATTGAACATATTCTATATTTAGATAACAATCACAGTTTAGGTAATAATCTCATTCTATATTTAGGTAATATTCACATTCTATATTTAGGTAATATTCACATTGTAGCGTTACTGTTCTTTATATTTCTGGTGTGTCTGCAAATCAAGGACTCCATATGGATATGTCCAGTGTCTCATTTTCCCAACTGTTGGTGTCAAGTTTGAATAGTTTCCTGTTGTGTTTGTATATATCAGTAGACCTTTAAGTGTGCGACCTGCTAAGGGAAAAGATCTTCTCTCCAGATGTAAAATGCCACAGATTCACATTGTATATTTTAGTAATATTCACATTGTATATTTAGATAATTATGGCATTGTATATTCAACACACACAGTGCTTGCTCTCTAATACTAAAAGAGCTGCTGCTGCTCCTAGTTGGATGGCTGCACTTGCACACAAAAGCAGGAGATTCAACTTAGCTGAGGCTGCTGCCTTGTTTTTCTGTCCATCCACCTAAAAAAAAAGGAGGTCATGCTTCAGAAGTCCCCAAATGGAACTAACCCAGCTCCACAAATCAATGTGAATGTCCACTTTGTTAATGTTGTTGACCACTTGACCTACCTGGGCAGCAGAGTGTCCAATGATATGTCACTGTCAAGAGAAATAGACAACCATCTGGCTAAAGCTAACAGCACTTTTGGTTGCATCAAGCTGAGATAGATCTCGTCACCTATTAAAAAATCAAGATTTATAATGCAGTGGTTCTCACCACACTTTTGTATGGCTCTGAGACCTAGTTGCTCTATTGAAGGCTATAAGACTCCTTGAACAGTTTCATCATAGATGCCCTCATCTGTAATAAGCATACATTGGCAAGGCTGCGTTAAAAATAACCATGTTCTATTGGAGGCCCTTGTGGACAGTATAGAAGCAGTAATTACCATTCGACAGCTGGGTTGGAAACTTTTCGTCAGGGAGGACTTTGGTGAGCTCCAAGAAGGGCAGTGTAACAGAGGTGCCCCCATAAGAAGATCGACTCAGGCGCCATTTTGCCCTAGGAAAGTAGTGGCAGCAGATGGCCCTCTGAAAGAGACAATTGGAGAGTTCTCACAAAAACTGTGGAACACACATTTGAGCCAAAGAAAATCATTATTGAAGACAAGCACAGAAGAAGAAAAAACTTTTGGACCCCAGCGGACAACGGCTTTGCCTGCATCAGACGCTGGTCACAATTTGGGCTTGTATATGTAGAACACTGCATTCATCTTTAAGCTTCGTACTCGAAGATATTTCCATTATTATTATTATATTTAGGCAATATTCTGATTGTATATTTAGGCAATATTCTGATTGTATATTTAGGCAATATTCTGATTGTATATTGAGCTAATATTCTGATTGTATATTTAGCGACTGTTTATACAAGTTTAGACCTTGTGCTTTCTAGGAGATGCTGTAAATCTCTACGGCTGACTGTAGTGCAGTGCCTCTACGGCTGACTTATTGTGTCAGCTACTTATTAGAGCTTGCTCAACTCTTTAAATCATGAGGTTCTAAAACAACCTTCAATTGGATTGGTGCCACCATCAGAAGTAGTTGGCCAACACACATTCTAAATGGCATACTCAGACAATATTTACCTTACATCTCTAACCCTTACATCTCTAAGTAATGCTTGTATCATATGTTCAGATCATACTACATTCATACATGCATACTACATTGCATATGTTCAGTACATGTTTCGATGCTTCTACCAACTCTACCTGTTGTAAAGGCACTTGAATGTCTCTCTGTGTATTGCAGTGGTGTGCTGGGTGTGCTGTTAAATCTATGTTCAGTTTATTTACAAGAACTGAAAACACCATCTTTGATGCTGGATGTAGGGGCTGTACAGGCTGTTGCTAAGGTAAAAACATATGGCTATAAAAGTCATTTGTTCAACAAATGTGATTTGAAGTTATACCCTGGTTATGTATGTTAGAGACAGCAGTCATAGAATTAGCTATACAGATCAGTCATATAATCTTCAAATGATAAGATTTTACTTATCCTTGCACTAACTATGATAATATTTTACTAGATATAAACTTGCTCTAGATAACTTTAGTTCTAAACTACAATGGGCATACATTATACAAAATATAAGACTACAACTAATATTTTTCTAAATATAAGACTACAACTAATATTTTTCTAAATATAAGACTGCAGTGGTCACACATTTTTCTAAATACAAGACTGTCTCAGGATAAGATTATATTTGACAGACTATATCTGACATAGAATTACTTTATGGAGAACTTGTATACGTTGGTCATTTGTTTCCCAGCTATTATAATATTTGGATTTAAGACATTGTCTTTATTATTGATTGTTTCTTTATTGATATCATGAAGACAATTCAAAGTTGAACGAAAGGCCTCGGAGAAGCTTGGGTTAGTCAGAAAGCTGGCCAGCACAAAGTGGGGCGCCCGAGCTGACATGCTCAGCACACTGTACATAGGGGCTGTCCGTTCGCAGATTGAATACTCACAGCCAGTCCAAGTCTATGCGAGCAAAACGGCCCTTGAATCACTGGACAAAGTACAGGCCCAGGCATTAAGTTTCATAACTGGCACGAGCCCAACATGCGCTGCTGAAATAATGTGCAACGTGCCTCCTCTCTGCCTGAGGAGAGAGAGGGCGGTACTAGTAGCCCTGGGGCGCTATAAAAGAGGCGATCCAGGGCTCCACACCCATTTGCTAGTCAGTCAGTAGTGAGAGAGAAACAGGATCCAATGGAAATCATTCATGCACATTGCGTCAAATTTGAGTGTGCAGGCTGGACTCTCCGCTGACCGGTACCAACCGTAGGATTAGTAACTACCTTCCATGGAGAAGCCTGCCCAGCCCTCCTATAAACTTCACACTAGAGGGCCTGGAAGGGGCACTAGAAGACACATACACCCGGACATACTCAAAAAGATGGCAACACAAACTCTTAAATCATACCCATCAGATGCCATCTTCTGCTACACAGATGGGTCCGTATTTAAGGACCCTGCGAGAGCCGGGTATGGGGCATCGACCCAGACAAGCTGTCAGGCGCATGCGGCCCCGCCGCATGTAGCTTTGATGCTGAACTCACGCGATTATCACGGCACTACACCACATAGGGGAAAAATTACATAAAAAAGAAACCGTTGTGACTTCTGTTGTAATGGTTACCGATTCTAGCTCCTGCCTCCAAGCCATGTCTGGCGCCGCAAATAACATCCGCCTATTTATTGGAGTGGTTATATTATTATTATTATAGCTTTTATATAGCGCTACTTTCATGCTTATAGCATGCTCAGAGCGCTTTGGTCCAATCTCATTTGTGGCCCAGTGGGGGGAGGGGGTATCTAGGAGTTGGTTTTCCGTACTGCCTTTAGGCGCTCAATAAACGCAACTCTGCCCGAGTCGGTGTCAAACCTCGAGCCCCCTTCTAGGTAACCAAGACAAGCCAAGTTCAAGCGCGCTTAGCCTCTCGACCACCCTTCCCACCATCTTTATGCAGTGGGTGCCTTCGCACTGCGGCGTGGGAGGTAACGAGGCGATTGATGCTCCAGCACGAGAAGCATTTGCGTCGCCCGGACCGCAACGCTCCATGGTGGAGGCTAAAAAGGTCGGAGCAATCTATCATTGCGCAGTGTAGAATGGGGCACTGCCCTGTTGGTGCTTAATTTGCCCGGTTCCGGCCAAATTTTGATGCCCGTTGCCGACACTGTGGACAGTGGTGCATCTCTTGCAAGAGTGTCTGCAGAGTCACTTGACTTGTATGGAAGCTTAAAGGCACTACGCCTAACATCCGAGTTTCTTGCCACGACTCTACGGGAGGACTGATCCTTCCAGCCTTGCCATCAATTGGAGTTCATCTCAGGTTGCCAAGTAGAAAGGGTTTCTGATGTCTGGAAGCTGGAGTACTATGTCGTCTGAGAAGCACTTTTAATGCTTTGTAGGCTTTTCTGTAGTCTGGAGCTCCATGTGATCTTGTTTGGCATGCCTTTTTTGTCAGTTTAATTAGAGGTTGTGTAATACTTGTGAAATTTGCCAGGCGAACAGTATGGTGATGATCAGTTTGTCCCAGTCTGTTGGGTTGTCCTGTGCTTCTTTGTTCAGCATTGTTTTCATAGTTGAGTTCAGGCGTTCGCACATTCCATCTGTTTGAGGGTGGACTCGAGTAGTAAATTGTTGTTTAATATTCAGAGTCTTGCAAAACTGCGCGAATTCATTTGATTTGAACTGAGTGCCTTGATCGAGGGTAACCTGTTTTTGAAAATATTGTTGTTAGTACGTCTTCCACATCTCTGGAAGAAATTCTTTTCAATGGTATTGCTTCTGGAAACCGTGTACACATGTCTACAACAGTCAATATGTAGCGGTGGCCTCTACCGAATATTACTGACATGGGTCCGATAATATCTAGAGCTATCTTCTCAAATGGCATTTCAGTTAGGTTTGTTCGTCCCGAGACATGACGTTAAACTGCGCTCCTCTTTCCTTAGCACTTTTGGAGCTCAAAAGTGCCCTACTTCTTTTCTATCATTGTGTCTGCCTCCTCTTTTCCTAAGTCTGCCTTCATTGATCATCACACTGTCTCCTTAACTTTAAATTCTCACTACGTCCTAGACCAGTCCGTTTGCCGTGGACTGCGACGGGTAAGGGGGGATAAAGAGATCCTGGTGTTTGAGTGGTGGCTATCTGAGGATAAACCACAACAACACAATACTTTGGCTCCAAGTTCCCCTAGACCTGAGACCCAGATGGCCCGCTCTGGGTCAACCGGCTGGTCATGCCGAGCTACCAGCATAGGTCGTCAACCTATGCTGGAGGGCGGTGGCTGGAGGGTCAATCAGGGAGCTGCTGTATCGGACACATGTCCGATGTAGCAGCTGACTGAGTATAGCACCTGTGTAGCCCTGGCGGGCTCATTCTGGACATCCGAATGGCCCGTCCCCTTGTTGGACTCGATGGCGGGTGGGGAGCACAGGTGCCGAATTAACCAAAATATATATGGACAAAAAAACACACACAAAACTACTTGCCCCAGACCTATGTCTGGGCAAGAAACGTCGAATTGACGATAAAAAAGAGGAGGTCCCAAAAAGCTGTGCCACCTGGCCATCATTTCTGGTGGTTAGATGCACAGAGGAGGGAAAAAGCCTGACAAAGTTGAGCCCTTTTATTATCTATAAGGGACTCAAGTCAGTAGTGGGAGAGCCCAAGAGTGTGTCTAAGCTACACAAAACAATGGAACTCCTTGTAGAAGTAGACAGCAAGACACACTCTGATGGGCTTTTAAGATGCAGAAGACTCTGTGATCTCCAAGTGGAAGTCATGCCACACAAGAGTCTGAACACCAGCAGAGGTGTAATCAGCTCTAGGGACCTACTGGAATGTTCCGAGAAGGAAATAGTGGAGGGCATTGAAGGAGTCACCCATGCCCGGCGCATTACCAGGCGCAGGGAGGGTGAGGAGGTCAAAACCGTCACTATTATCCTCACATTCGGAACTAGGACACCGCCAGAGTATGTGAAGGCAGGATACCTACGAGTTCCAGTGAGGCCCTACATACCTAACCCCATGAGGTGCTTCAAGTGCCAGGGTTATGGACACGGGGCGTCAGTCTGCAAGAGGAACACTGTGTGTGCCAGATGTGCTGGAGAGGGTCATGAGGACAAGGGCTGCACAGCCCAGTTCAAATGCCCAAACTGTCAAGCTGGCCACTTAGCCTACTCCAAGGACTGCCCTGTGTGGAAACAGGAGGTTGCCGTGCAGGAGTACAAGGCAAGAAACGGATGTAAATTTAGCCAGGCGAAATCGGCTGTACTGGCCCTACCCAAGGGCCAATTCGGCTTGACAAAGACCTACGCCCAGGCTGTTGCTAAGAAAGGAAGATCCATAGCCACACAGACGGACACATTGACCCCACCACCCCCTCCTCCTCCCCCAACTCAGAAGAAAACACCGCCAAAGAACACACCTCTGAAGAAACAAGAAAGCCCTGTTGTCATGCTAAAGAACAGGTTCTCTGTGCTCGCTGATGAGAACATGGAGACTGAGCAGCATGTCAAAACCAATACTCCTGGAAAACCCGGAGACATCATGTCTGACACAGGTTCTCCTCAGAGAACCCAGCCAGACACCCCAACCTCTACCGAGTTAGAGGTTGACCAACTCCCTAAGGGGAGAAATCAAAGCGGAGAAGATGCCCGAGGTGAGAGAGGAGGAAATAACCTCCGCACTAACCAGAGGGATCTCCCCTCTCCAGAGAGAAAGACTTCCCCCAAAAGAGAGTTGTCCTCCTCTCCATCCAAACCCAAGAATAAAAATACCAAGGTCACTGGAATAAAGGGAAACCCCTCCGGGGGCCTCCCAAGGCCAAATAGCTCCAAGTAGGTCATCTAGAATAAGCCATGGATTCCAGAATTGTACAGTGGAATTGTAGAGGCCTCAAGGCCAATTACGAGGAAATGCAGCTACTGATGGACTCTGAGACTCCTGTAGCTGTCTGCTTACAGGAAACATTTCTGAAAGATTGCATCAGCTTCCGAAGCTACCGTGCTTACACCAAGAATGTTGAGGATGCAGAAAGAGCATCAGGTGGAGTCTGTATCCTTGTGAAGGATAGCATCCCCCATGAGAGGGTAGAACTACAGACCACACTACAGGCCGTAGCAGCTAGGATAACCCTTCACAAGGTTATCACTTGCTGCAGCCTGTATCTACCACCAGGCGCTCCATTAAACCGAACAGACATGGAGGACCTATTAAAACAACTCCCCCGGCCTTATTTAATCCTTGGGGATTTCAATGCCCATAACACCATGTGGGGATCCAACAATACCGACACAAGAGGTCGTATGCTGGAGGATATCTTCCTCCAACATGATTTATGCATACTTAATGATGCATCACCGACCTACTTGCACCCAGGAACTGGATCATTCACATGCATTGACCTCACCGTATGCGTCCCCGGACTTCTGGACGATTTTAAATGGTCAGTTAGCAATGATCTACGGGGAAGTGATCACTTCCCAATCATCATTACTAACAATCTCCCTTCATTGGGACGACCTCAGCGGTGGAAACTGAATAAGGCCGATTGGGAACAATTCCAAAAAAGATGCTCTGAGGATATCACAGAAAATATCCTCGATGAACAGAACCCAGCTGATACCTTTGCTAGCAAACTACTAAGTATAGCCAGGAAAATTGTACCCCTAACCTCTGCAAACCCAAAACGGCCTAGCAAACCATGGTTTGATACAGCTTGCAGAAGTGCTATTGGCGATAGGAAAAAACGACTGGCTGCATTTATAAAGAATCCTTCCCAGGAAAACCTAAAGCTATTCAGGATAGCTAGAGCAAAGGCTAGACAAACCATACGGTCAGCCAAAAGGAATTCCTGGAGAAGTTTGGAAGGCAGTCTGGATGCCAAAACTTCTGCTAGAGCGGTTTGGAAGGCAGTAAGGCGAATCAAAGGGAAAGAATCAAATGCAATAGGGCATTTGAAAAACCAAGGACGAACTGTCACGTCCCCCAGAGAAATAGCTGACTGCCTTGCATCCTCAATAGCAGAAAAATCATCCACTGCACACTACACGCCAGAGTTCCAAAAAGTCAAAACCAGGGAGGAAAGACACCCCATTGATTTCAGGTCAGAGAACAATGAAGACTACAACAAACCGTTCTCGCTTGAGGAACTGAGGGAATCGCTGGACAAGTCACATGACACAGCGCCTGGAGAAGACGAAATCCATTACCAGTTCCTCAAGCACCTTCCCGAACCCTCATTGGCAGTCCTGCTAGGGGTCTATAACTGTGTGTGGCAAACAGGCGCTTTCCCAAACAGCTGGAGGAAAGCCACAGTTATACCGATACCTAAACCGGGAAGAGACGGCTCTGACCCAGCTAACTATCGACCAATAGCACTAACAAGCTGCATCTGCAAAACCATGGAAAGAATGATTAACAGTAGGCTGGTCTGGTACCTGGAAAGGAATAAAGTGATCTCAAACTACCAGTGCGGATTCCGGCAGGGGCGGACAACAACTGACCACCTGGTAAGGCTGGAAGCTTATATTAGAAATGCATTACTCAGAAGAGAACATCTAGTAGCTGTATTCTTCGATATAGAAAAGGCCTATGACACAACCTGGAAACATGTCATTCTACGTGACCTGGCGCCCTATGGGGCTTAAGGGACACCTCCCCCGTTTTGTGGAGGAATTCCTGAAAGATCGAAAATTTCAGGTTCGAGTGGGCAACTCCGCTTCTGACTCTCATGACCAGGAAATGGGCAGCATTCTGTCAGTCACCCTGTTCAACATTAAAATAAATAGCATCATAAATGCGCTGTCCCCTGGCATAGAGTGCTCTTTGTATGTTGATGACTTTGTCATTCTTACTTATGGGAAAAACATGAACACCTTAGAAAGAAAATTACAGTTATGTTTAAACAAAATTCAGGGTTGGGCAAACTATAATGGTTTCAAATTCTCAGACTCCAAAACAGTTAGTATGCATTTTTGTAATCTAAGGGGACTCCACCCAGACCCTGAACTATTTATACACAAAAAGAAGATCCCTGTCGTGAAAACTACAAAATTTTTAGCCCTCACCTTAGATTCCAAATTTAATTTTCTCCCCCACATTAAGGAACTTAAGAAGAAATGCCAAAAGTCATTAAACATACTAAGAGTACTCAGCCATACGGACTGGGGAGCTGACAGTGATACCTTGCTGCTGCTCTATCGGAGTCTAATTCGATCCAAGCTAGACTACGGATCCATAATATATGGAGCAGCAAGGAAGTCGTACCTAAAAATACTGGAACCAATACAAAATGCTGCCCTGCGTCTCTGTCTCGGCGCGTTTCGTACATCACCTATCCCAAGTCTCCATGTGGAGGCTGGAGAACTCCCCATGGATATAAGAATGAAAAAGCTTGCAATGCAGTATATAGTCAAGCTAAAATCCAACCCCACAAACCCTGCTTTTGACTCCATATTTAACCCCACAGAGGTAGAATTATACAATCGAAGGCCTAACGTCATACAGCCGTTGGGCCTTCGAATGAGAGAACCCATCCAAAATTTAACCCCACCCATTGACCAAATCTCTAAAATAGAAACCCCTCAGAATCCTCCTTGGCTAATGAATAAACCCAAATTAAATTTATCCCTCCTTAATTTCAAAAAAGAAAATACAGACCCAAGCATACTACAAGTCCACTTTAGGGAACTGCAGGAGAGCTACGGAGATTGTGGCACCATCTACACAGACGGATCCAAAATGGAGGGAAAGGTCGCGTGTGCCTGCTCCTTTCGGAACAAAACAATCTCCCGTAGACTCCCCGATGGCTGCTCCATCTTTACGGCCGAATTGCACGCAATATTGCTTGCACTTATGGCCGTAAAAGCATCAGAAAGGAGTAAATTTATAATCTGCTCCGACTCCAAATCTGCATTGCAAGCTTTGGGGCGGATGAAGACTGACATCCCATTGGTACATAAGAGCCTGAAGCTGTTGGACCTAATAACAGCCGACCGTAGGGATGTCACCTTCATCTGATCCCCTCCCATGTTGGCATTGAGGGAAACGAAGCCGCAGACAGAGAAGCAAAGAGAGCCCTAAATCATGCGGTGTCAGGAACCCAAATTCCCTACTCGGACCTGAGACAAAGTATTGCCTCTGCCACCTATCGAGAGTGGCAGAACCGATGGGAGGCTGAGACTCACAGTAAACTCAGGCAGATTGTGGCGGATGTCAGGTGGCGGCCCACATCTAAGGTTCTGACAAGGCGTGGTAGCACAACCATGTCCAGACTTAGGACTGGCCACACCTACATCACGCACTCTTTTGTACTGAAGAGAGAGGAGCCCCCACTTTGCGAGTACTGTGACTCTCGCCTCGCCGTGGAACATATCCTCGTTGATTGCCCCAGATACCAGGATGTCAGGGCGAAATATTTTAGAGCCACTAATCTAAAAACACTATTTAATAATGTCGACCCTGGGAAGGTACTGGGCTTTATTCGGGAAGTGGGGCTATCTACGAAGATCTGATTTCTGAATTTGTGAACATGCACTATTTACATTAGATTTTTACCAAATATTTAAATTTTTACTACCTTTACTATTTTAACTGTGAATAGACCTTGATTTTAATTTTATATGACTGTATAGAATCTGGCCCTTGTTGTTTAGAGAGAGAGTAGTCCTTAAGGGACTGCAGGCACGACATGGCCTAAATTGTGCCAATGTGCCTCAAATCAAAAAATCAAATCAAATCAAAATCATGATGGCTTCCAAACTGAAAGGTCCCAGGTTTGAATCTTAGTGAACTATCAAAATAGGCTGTCCTACTGTATGGCACCAAGTGGTGACACAATATAAGCAAGATAATATGACAAATCTGTTGTCTCTAACCTATATATATATATATATATACAACATGCTGGTAGCACAAATCTACATATCCGTAATCTTTTTTTTTTCTTTACAGATCCTGTGTTCTGGTGTGTCCTTGACATTTTTTGACATGACCTTAACCCAGACTTTAGTTATTTGGTAGGTGTATACAATGAATATTGACAGTAGAAAACTCATTGAACCTAAGTTTACTTACTTGATAATGCTGTTAGGGCTTCATTCATCAAAATGGAGCAGGGCAGGAGACCTTTTGTAATACCATCAGTTTGGGACTACCGTTCTGGAAACAGCTTGACCCTGTACTAGTCTCCAGAATGTCATATGACTGATTTCAGCTTTTAGCTTCAAGTGACAGCTGATATAGTCTATACACCAGTCAAACATGCAAAGCCTGATCAGTCAGGGCTCAAGTGTTCCTCTAATTAGGCAGTTTCCCACCAGTCATAGTCTGGTCAGCCAGAGGTCGGTATTCCTCTAACATCAGTTTGCCACATGAGATGAACTCCTATTGAAAAACAGAGCAGGAAGGACTTATCCTCCCTTAGTGCTCTGGCAAGAAACTTTGCTGTTCAGCTTAATGCCTTGTAGCTACCATACATGTCGCGTGACTGCTCAGACATGTCCCCCTAAGCTCTCGGAGCCGAGGACACTCGTACAATCTATGCGACATTGTTTTGACGCTGTCTCCACAGTGACGGCATCAGAAGTCGTAGTTTGGACGGAACCGGGCAAAGTATGCCCCTACAGAACAGTGTTCCGTCCTACATTGTGCAATGATTGATTGTTCTGACCTCCTCAACTGTCGCGATCTGGGTGATGCATAAGCTGCCAGACACCACACGCTCTGTTGGATTCCTGCCAGGACTTTAACCACTTCTCATGAATGAGCCATAGCCTCGTGCTTCGAGGAGAGTGGCTGCTGAAGCTCCCTCTCATGCGAGGATGTCTGCCTCCTCATTGTCCCTCACGCTGCAATGTGAGGACGCTCACTGCATGAAACCAACAGCTCCAATGGCTTGGCGGATATTATCTGCGGTGCCGACTGCCTCTTCTATTACCAGTGACTCTCCCCCGCCACCACCCATAGCTAGGAGACTGGAGCAAGAGTCAGTTACCAACACGACCGCTATCCCTGTTAATTCAGCATCCATGGAACCAGAGAGCCGATCTGGTTCTGGTCGGTCTGGGTAGTCTATTAGAGCCCCATACCCAGATCTATCAGGGTCCCTCTACATTGACCCATTGGTATAACAGAATATGGCATCTGATGGGTAGGATTTTAAAGTAGCTGATTCCAAGTTTTTGAGTATGGCAGATGTTAATCGTCTCTTAGTGGCTCCTTCCCGCCCTATAAAGGGACAGGTTGATTTGTCCTTTAAATCAGGACCCGATTAGTGGAGAGCACAGCTGTTTTTTGACAAATTGGCCACTATATGGAGGGACAATCGCATTTTAATACGGTTCCTCACTCTCCACTGATTAGATATAGTGGTGGGTAGCTTTGACTCGCCCCTTTTATGCTGTTAGTACCGCCCTCTCCCTCCTTAACTTTAATTGGGCCACGTTGCATAAAATTTCAGCAGCTATAGTCGGGCTTGTCAGAAAGGTGTCGCAAATGAACCTTAGTTCCTCGGCCTGTACTCCGTCGAGTGATTTGAGGGCTGTTTTACTGGCGTTTATTTGGACAGTATTGCTATACTCGATTTGTGATCTAACAGCCCCTAAGTACAATGTGCGTAGCATGTCAGCTTTGGCACCCCACTTTGTGCTGGCCAGCTTCCTGAGTAACACTAACTTCTCAGAGGCCTTTTTTTTTCAACTTTCTGGATGTGCTGGTGCATTGCCAACTTTCTATCTAGTGTAACTCCTAGATATTTTGGCGCATTTTCACGCTGGAGTCACAGCCCACAGAGAAAGGAGCCTTAAGAATGTCGATTCCCGGGCTGAACAGGGACCAGGTCATTTTGGCAACATTTGTCTGAATCTGCCATTTTGCACAATACAGATAGATGGTTTGGAGGTCAGCTTTCTTCCCGGTTGACCAGAGGACTATGTCATCCAAGTATAGCAGTTTCTTTTACCGCAGTGAGCTGGGCAGATCATTCAGGTAGGCAAAGAAAAGTGTGCAGCAGAGAGCAGAGCCCTGCTGCAGGCCATTGTGTTGTTTTGGCCTGCTTATGGAGTGCTGGTATCTTGTATGTGTGCTCCTCCCAGAATGAAAGAATTGTATATTTTGTCCCGCACACCAATGGCTCTAAGCTTTAGATAGAGGCCTTGCTTCCACATGCCCATAAGCCTGTTTTAGGTCTATAAACACTGCATATGTGCTTTTGGACCTCTGGAACCCATCGGCCACGTCCTGTGCGAATACTGTGACCTGGTCAATCTGGCTCAAGCCTGCCCTAAAGCCGGCCTGCTCTGGCGCTAGGATACCTGCACTCTCAAAGCACCAAACAAGCCGCTCTTTAACCATGCACTCTTTAACCATGCGTTGGCAGTTTTGCCTAGCCTTAAGGTTAGTGAAATGGGTCTGTAGGACTCGCATCTTTTCCCTTTTTGAGGACTGGAACAATGGCCCTTGGCAGTCTAGCCTCTACCCATGTCTACCCATATCTGAATCATAAACTCAAGGAGTTTATCTCTCGCAATGCTCCTGATACCAGGTTATATTTTTGCAGACTCTTTGCCCCTACATGGAAATGGAAGGCTTACACCATCCAATCAGGCAGCTGTTAGCATCCATCATGCTCTTGCAAACATGCCTATGGTTTGTGTGTTGGGGCAGATATGACTTGACAAGGCCTCCCTGTGGTTAAGGGTACAGAGTTAAGCTTGTAGTTACTTGAACAATGTAGTTACCAACAAAACGTTTTCTCAAGTATCATTTTTATTCAGTCTAGCTATCAACTTTTTGTCCAGTATTGGGTACATTGAGAGCTCCACACACAGGCGTCTGCAGCCAAATATCTCCTATGCAAGTATGAATAACTTTGTAAGTGTTTACAAATTATTAGATTTGCGAGGGCAGAGAGATAGTTAAATTAGGAGAAAGAGAGGGAGTGACAGGGAGATAAGATAGGGAGAAGGTGTTTGGAGAGAGAGGGAGTGACAGGGAGATAAGATAGGGAGAAGGTGTTTGGAGAGAGAGGGAGTGACAGGGAGATAAGATAGGGAGAAGGTGTTTGGAGAGAGAGGGAGTGACAGGGAGATAAGATAGTCAGAAGGTGTTTGGAGAGAGAGGGAGTGACAGGGAGATAAGATAGGGAGAAGGTGTTTGGAGAGAGAGGGAGTGACAGGAGATAAGATAGGGAAAAGGTGTTTGGAGAGAGAGGGAGTGATAGGGAGAAGGAGAGAGAATGTGCTTGGAGAGAGAGAGAGGAGGGTGAGAGGGAGATAATATAGAGAGAAGGAGAGAGATGTTTGGAGAGAGAGAGAGGGTGTGATAGGGAGAAGGAGAGAGAAGGTGTTTGGAGAGAGAGAGGGGGGTGACAGGGAGATAAGATAGGGAGAAGGTGTTTGGAGAGAGAGAGGGAGTGATCGGGAGAAGGAGAGAGAGTGTGCTTGGAGAGAGAGAGAGGAGGGTGAGAGGGAGATAAGATAGAGAGAAGGAGAGAGATGTTTGGAGAGAGAGAGAGGGGGTGATAGGGAGAAGGAGAGAGAAGGTGTTTGGAGAGAGAGAGAGGGGGGGTGACAGGGAGATAAGATAGTCAGAAGGTGTTTGGAGATAGAGGGGGTGACAGGGAGATAAGATAGGGAGAAGGAGAGAAGTGTTTGGAGAGAGAGGTGGTGATAGGGAGAAGGAGAGAGAAGGTGTTTGAAGAGAGAGAGGGGTGACAGGGAGATAAGATAGTCAGAAGGTGTATGGAGATAGATGGGGTGACAGGGAGATAAGATAGGGAGAAGGAGAGAGGTGGTGATAGGGAGAAGGAGAGAGAAGGTGTTTGGAGAAAGAGAGAGGGGTGACAGGGAGATAAGATAGGGAGAAGGAGAGAGGTGTTTGGAGAGAGAGGGGGTGATAGGGAGAAGGTGTTTGGAGAGAGAGAGGGGGGTGATAGGGAGAAGGAGAGAGGTGTTTGAAGAGAGAGGGGGGTGATAGAGAGAAGGAGAGAGGTGTTTGGAGAGAGAGAGGAGGTGATAGGGAGAAAGAGAGAGGTGTTTGGAGAGAGAGAGAGGGCGTGATAGGGAGAAGGAGAGAGAATGTGTTGTGAGAGAGAGAGAGAGGGGGGGTGATAGGGAGAAGGAGAGAAGGTGTTTGGAGAGAGAGGGAGTGACAGGGAGATAAGATAGGGAGAAGGAGAGAGGTGTTTGGAGAGAGAGGGGGGTGATAGGGAGAAGGAGAGAGGTGTTTGGAGAGAGAGAGGAGGTGATAGGGAGAAAGAGAGAGGTGTTTGGAGAGAGAGGGGGTGATAGGGAGAAGGAGAGAGAAGGTGTTTGGAGAGAGAGGGGGTGATAGGGAGAAGGAGAGAGAAGGTGTTTGGAAAGAGAGGGAGTAACAGGGAGATAAGATAGGGAGGAGAGAGAAGGTGTTTGGAGAGAGAGGGAGTGACAGGGAGATAAGATAGGGAGAAGGAGAGAGGTGTTTGGAGAGAGAGAGGAGGTGATAGGGAGAAAGAGAGAGGTGTTTGGAGAGAGAGGGGGTGATAGGGAGAAGGAGAGAGAAGGTGTTTGGAAAGAGAGGGAGTAACAGGGAGATAAGATAGGGAGGAGAGAGAAGGTGTTTGGAGAGAGAGGGAGTGACAGGGAGATAAGATAGGGAGAAGGTGTTTTGAGAGAGAGAGGGAGTGATCGGGAGAAGGAGAGAGAGTGTGCTTGGAGAGAGAGAGAGGAGGGTGAGAGGGAGATAAGATAGAGAGAAGGAGAGAGATGTTTGGAGAGAGAGAGAGGGGGTGATAGGGAGAAGGAGAGAGAAGGTGTTTGGAGAGAGAGAGAGGGGGGGTGACAGGGAGATAAGATAGTCAGAAGGTGTTTGGAGATAGAGGGGGTGACAGGGAGATAAGATAGGGAGAAGGAGAGAAGTGTTTGGAGAGAGAGGTGGTGATAGGGAGAAGGAGAGAGAAGGTGTTTGAAGAGAGAGAGGGGTGACAGGGAGATAAGATAGTCAGAAGGTGTATGGAGATAGATGGGGTGACAGGGAGATAAGATAGGGAGAAGGAGAGAGGTGGTGATAGGGAGAAGGAGAGAGAAGGTGTTTGGAGAAAGAGAGAGGGGTGACAGGGAGATAAGATAGGGAGAAGGAGAGAGGTGTTTGGAGAGAGAGGGGGTGATAGGGAGAAGGTGTTTGGAGAGAGAGAGGGGGGTGATAGGGAGAAGGAGAGAGAATGTGTTGTGAGTCAGAGAGAGGGGGTGATAGGGAGAAGGAGAGAGGTGTTTGAAGAGAGAGGGGGGTGATAGAGAGAAGGAGAGAGGTGTTTGGAGAGAGAGAGAGGGCGTGATAGGGAGAAGGAGAGAGAATGTGTTGTGAGAGAGAGAGAGAGGGGGGGGTGATAGGGAGAAGGAGAGAAGGTGTTTGGAGAGAGAGGGAGTGACAGGGAGATAAGATAGGGAGAAGGAGAGAGGTGTTTGGAGAGAGAGGGGGGTGATAGGGAGAAGGAGAGAGGTGTTTGGAGAGAGAGAGGAGGTGATAGGGAGAAAGAGAGAGGTGTTTGGAGAGAGAGAGGAGGTGATAGGGAGAAAGAGAGAGGTGTTTGGAGAGAGAGGGGGTGATAGGGAGAAGGAGAGAGAAGGTGTTTGGAGAGAGAGGGAGTGACAGGGAGATAAGATAGGGAGAAGGAGAGAGGTGTTTGGAGAGAGAGAGGAGGTGATAGGGAGAAAGAGAGAGGTGTTTGGAGAGAGAGGGGGTGATAGGGAGAAGGAGAGAGAAGGTGTTTGGAGAGAGAGGGAGTGACAGGGAGATAAGATAGGGAGAAGGAGAGAGGTGTTTGGAGAGAGAGAGGGGGTGATAGGGAGAAGGAGAGAGAAGGTGTTTGGAGAGAGAGGGCGTGATAGGGAGAAGGAGAGAGAAGGTGTTTGGAAAGAGAGGGAGTAACAGGGAGATAAGATAGGGAGGAGAGAGAAGGTGTTTGGAGAGAGAGGGAGTGACAGGGAGATAAGATAGGGAGAAGGAGAGAGGTGTTTGGAGAGAGAGAGAGGGGGTGATAGGGAGAAGGAGAGAGAAGGTGTTTGGAGAGAGAGAGGGGGTGATAGGGAGAAGGAGAGAGAAGGTGTTTGGAAAGAGAGGGAGTGACAGGGAGATAAGATAGGGAGGAGAGAGAAGGTGTTTAGAGAGAGGGTGGGGAAAGGGAGAGAGAGAGAAGTGATGTTTCAGATCATGGTGAAATACTTTTTGGTTGAGACATAATTAAATAGAAGGTGAATATTTTTTTTCTATTTCACTAAATGATTTTAAATGCTTCAGTTTTGTAACAATGTACTGTATTGATGAACATTTTGATCATTAGGAGCCAATGTAGGTATGTTGGTATGAGCTGAAGGAAATCTGTCATTTTGAAAAAATATGCAACATTTTGTAATCAATATTTTTTCTAGATTAAAAAAAAACTTGAATATTTAAAAAATGTCACTAAATAAAAAAAAATTTAATAACAAATAAATAAATAAAATGAGCTATAACAAGTCAGAGTTGTAGCCAAGAACATGATGAATAGACAATAAATGAACCTAAACTGATTCGCCCGCAGGATACACCAATTGATTTGTATTCTCAGGCTATATGTTGTTGTTTTTTGTGGCCAGAAACCCCCCCCCCCCCTTTTCCAAAAAAAAAGTAATTAAAATAATCTCTGACTATTGTTTGGCTTCAAAGCTCTCTCTAGATAGTTATTTGATAGGCTCTTTGTTTTGTTTTGTTACATCCTGGTGTGCCTTTACCTTCAAACACAAACATTTTCTCTGTGTATACAAACACTTTGGCAATAGACTCAAACCTACAAGTCTGTGTACAAGCTCCATTCCTTTTCTCTAGTTTCAACAGGAGCCTGTAGGACTCATAATATCTCTTGACTCTATCCCTGCAGGAGGCTCTATTACTCTAATATCTCTTGACTCTATCCCTAATAGATGCTGTATTACTCTAATATCTCTTGACTCTATCCCTAATAGATGCTGTATTACTCTAATATCTCTTGACTCTATCCCTAATAGATGCTGTATTACTCTAATATCTCTTGACTCTATCCCTAATAGATGCTGTATTACTCTAATATCTCTTGATACTATCACTACTAGATGCTGTATTACTCTTATATCTCTTGATACTATCACTACTAGATGCTGTATTACTCTTATATCTCTTGATACTATCACTACTAGATGCTGTATTACTCTAACATCTCTTGATACTATCACTACTGGAAGCTGTATTACTCTAACATCTCTTGATACTATCACTACTGGAAGCTGTATTACTCTAATATCTCTTGACTCTATCACTAATAGATGCTGTATTACTCTAATATCTCTTGATACTATCACTACTGGAAGCTGTATTACTCTAACATCTATTGATACTATAATTACTAGATGCTGTATTACTCTAACATCTCTTGATACTATCACTACTAGAAGCTGTATTACTCTAATCTCTCTTGATACTATCACTACTAGATGTTGTATTACTCTAATATCTCTTGACTCTATCCCTAATAGATGCTGTATTACTCTAATATCTCTTGACTCTATCCCTAATAGATGCTGTATTACTCTAATATCTCTTGATACTATCACTACTAGATGTTGTATTACTCTAATATCTCTTGATACTATCACTACTAGATGCTGTATTACTCTAATATCTCTTGATACTATCCCTAATAGATGCTGTATTACTCTAATATCTCTTGACTCTATCCCTAATAGATGCTGTATTACTCTAATATCTCTTGACTCTATCCCTAATAGATGCTGTATTACTCTAATATCTCTTGACTCTATCCCTAATAGATGCTGTATTACTCTAATATCTCTTGATACTATCACTACTGGAAGCTGTATTACTCTAACATCTCTTGATACTATCACTAATAGATGCTGTATTACTCTAATATCTCTTGATACTATAATTACTAGATGCTGTATTACTCTTATATCTCTTGATACTATCACTACTAGATGCTGTATTACTCTAACATCTCTTGATACTATCACTACTAGATGCTGTATTACTCTAATATCTCTTGATACTATAATTACTAGATGCTGTATTACTCTTATATCTCTTGATACTATCACTACTAGATGCTGTATTACTCTAATTTCTCTTGATACTATAATTACTAGAAGCTGTATTACTCTAATATCTCATTATACTATCACTACTGGAAGCTGTATTACTCTAATATCTCTTGATACTATCACTACTGGAAGCTGTATTACTCTAATATCTCTTGATACTATCACTACAGGATGCTGATGTCTATAGTGGAGACCGACTATTAGGAGAAAGTCGCCAATATTTCAAGAGACAAGAACTTCAACAAGATATGATACGCTTGGATCTTGGAAGCTAGAGAGTTGATCAAGGATTTTGTTTATAATCTTCTGTTAGGAAGGAATCTGTTCAGTGTCCAATTTGAAAACTGGTGATATGTTTTTTTTTGTTTTCTTGCTCTAGAATGACCAAAGGATTGGTTGTTGCTTAAAGAAATTAAGAAAAAAGCTGGTAAACCTTTCTTACACATGGAAGAGCTGGCATCCTTATTGTTTACTGCAAGTTTACTGCTATCAGTTTGAGTCTAAAGTGAAGAATATGTCTGGGGGGCAGACAAGCCAAGAACTATGTCCCACCACCAGCTTGAGGCAGACAAGCCAAGAACTATGTCCCACCACCAGCTTGAGGCAGACAAGCCAAGAACTATGTCCCACCACCAGCTTGAGGCAGACAAGCCAAGAACTATGTCCCACCACCAGCTTGAGGCAGACAAGCCAAGAACTATGTCCCACCACCTGGAGAAAAGGAAAGAGCATGACAGCCTAATTCAGCATTTGAACAGATTGAAATATGATGACATCTGTACAAGGTGGATGTCATGGAAGTGAAGGAACAGATTGAAGTATGATGACATCTGTACAAGGATGTCATGGAACACAAGACAATTATTGACTTCTTTTGATTTTCCTACATTTTGCAGTCCCTGTTGCCAAGTGATAGTTTACTTTGTATGGTCAGCCATGCTAATACCAACAAATGTGTGTGCACTTTGTATGGTCAGCCATGCTAATACCAACAAATGTGCGTGCACTTCAATAATAGACTTAAGTTAGCATTGATTCACTGCTGTGTATGCCTACTTCATGTCCAGTATGGAGACAGGCAGACTGAGTGGAACTTACTCAAATAGAATTGCATCCACTCCTGGACAAGGGAGATAATTTAGCTGGGGACATAAACGCAACTTGAAAGTTTGGCAGGTCCCCAGGACCTTTCAACTTGGGAAACAGAAACTACTCTAACTAATCCATCGTCATCTCTTGTAAGTAAGATCAGTTGAACCCTTCTCTGCTAGTTTGAAACGGTCCATAGGCACTAAAGCAGTGATTTTAGACCTAAAACAGGCTTACGACAGTGTGCTAAAACCTGTGCTGAATCTTAGTCATTCAAATGGATCAGTTCTTAATATGAAGGAACTAGGCTCCATTACTCCTTTGGTGAAGAAAACACTTAAAACAATGACTACCCCAAGGGATATCCACACTCTTTTCATGGCTTATCTGAACTGTCACAAATGGCTATTTGCCGCAAACTGTCATTTGGGAAACCTTGTCCTCTGACCAACCAGGAAGCCAGCAGCAGCAGCAGGAAGAGGCAGCCCTCCCTCCATACCATGTCAGTGTGTGTGGCCAGACCAACAACACTACACTACACTACACTGCACTACACTACACTACACTACACTACACACTATGGTTGAGCTGATCATTTAGTGAATCATCATCTGATGGGCTGCTCTATTTTAAGAGTGTTAGAACCTTGGTCTGTAAGACTTTGTGGTTTCATGGCTGGACAGCTCCAATAAGGGAAAGCTAGATTATTTGATCTTAGACACGTACCTAAGACGATTCTGAGAAAAATGATGCCATCAAACCAGAGCCCATTAAGTCATCAGCTCATCCAATGGTGAAGTCAAAGGAAACCAAAAGGCAGGACCAGTTCCAGCATCCACTTCATCGCTTGTAGGACCCCATTATCTCTGAATGGGGACGGCCCTGGTTGTTTGACCATGGTTGTAAAGAGCAAGTGGTCAATGTAAAGAGAAGTGCCACACGCTAAAGCTCCCAATGTGTGCGTGTGTGTGTTGGAGGGGGGGGTAGTCACTGCAAAGTTGATAATGGGGTGAAAAGAATATGGAGGATAACTCATGCTCATTCATGAAGTAAGTCATAGAAAGAGATGTTGGTCTATTCTTTTCATTGCAATATGGCGCCAAGCTTGGTATCCTCATTTTGAAGGGAAGCAAGGCAGCCACTAGCTGAAGATATGTCCTAACTGTAGGAGTCCCAATGTGTCAAACATGCAACCAGTTCACTTTTTTTCTGTCTATGTCCAAATGCGGTATAAGCAGTACCCAAAAGGCCCTGGCCACACAACGATAACTATGGCTTTGTCATCGAGAGATCAAAACACCGGGGAAGGTATCTCGGGCAAGAAACACATTAGAGAACCAAGAGATGCAGTATGCGAAACAAGTATTCAGCAGTCCTTGGCCTTTCGAGAGACAAGTGTAGTCTTAAGCACGAAATGGGGGAGCCATGCCACCCAATCTACATCCTAAAAGATGGCGATATCATGAGACTGATGAAATGGTGCACTTTCAACCGGTAGTAAACACTTCCAACTAGTCCTCCTGGATCTGGGCAGTGAACCAGCTGTCAATGACAGAACTGTAATAGGTCGATGTTGTCATGGTACAAAATGTACACACAAGGAGACAGCCCTGCACTAGGGTTTCATTACCTTCCATTGTCACTGCTCTACGCCCAGGAATAGTGACATTAGTAAGGAACTTATTTGTTAACAATCCAACCTTTCTGCTGGGGACAGACACGTTGAGATATACAAATACAGTCAGCCATTGACATGAGAAAACTTTAGTATAATCCACCAAAGTTTAAATTACAATTCACACTGGTAGGAGCATTTGAAGATCATTGTAGGTGATTTTAACGCTGTCACCTGCTTGGGTTCGCCAGGAGACAGACCGATCTGGTCGCAGCCTGCTTAAGATCATGAAACAACATTCTTACAGAGAGGGAACGGGGGCGGGGGGTCTGTCTTGTACCAGCTGACTTAAGGACACAATCGAGAGTGGGTGTGATGCAATTGAGTTTGGAAAACTTGACTCTATAAACCTAAATGTACAGAGCCAAAGTGGACATATAAGTGAGCTCATTGTACAGAGCCAAAGTGGACATAGAAGTGAGCTCATTGTACAGAGCCAAAGTGGACATATAAGTGAGCTCATTGTACAGAGCCAAAGTGGACATATAAGTGAGCTCATTGTACAGAGCCAAAGTGGACATATAAGTGAGCTCATTGTACAGAGCCAAAGTGGACATATAAGTGAGCTCATTGGAACTTGTTCATGCGGACATCAATACCTACAGACTCTATGAATACAATTTTTAAGACCTTTCGATTTTCAAAGTTGCGGACTTATGGAAAGCACAGTTTTATGTGGTCACCTGATTTGGCATGCCTAACTTTGCGCCAGCCCACAACATAGTCTTATTTACTGACTCGATGTCCGCTCTAGAGGCCCTCGAAAGGCTGTGTGAAGGTGTTAAAACTCGGCGTGAATGTTACCTTACAATGGGTGCCCGACCATTGTGGTATGGTTGGCCACGACATAGCCGACCACCTCGCAAACACTGCGTCCTGACTGCTCTCGTGCATGATGAACTGTGCACACCTTGCAAACACTGCGTCCTGACTGCTCTCGTGCATGATGAACTGTGCACACCTCACAAACACTGCGTCCTGACTGCTCTCGTGCATGATGAACTGTGCACACCTCACAAACACTGCGTCCTGACTGCTCTCGTGCATGATGAACTGTGCACACCTCACAAACACTGCGTCCTGACTGCTCTCGTGCATGATGAACTGTGCACACCTCACAAACACTGCGTCCTGACTGCTCTCGTGCATGATGAACTGTGCACACCTCACAAACACTGCGTCCTGACTGCTCTCGTGCATGATGAACTGTGCACACCTCACAAACACTGCGTCCTGACTGCTCTCGTGCATGATGAACTGTGCACACCTCACAAACACTGCGTCCTGACTGCTCTCGTGCATGATGAACTGTGCACACCTCACAAACACTGCGTCCTGACTGCTCTCGTGCATGATGAACTGTGCACACCTCACAAACACTGCGTCCTGACTGCTCTCGTGCATGATGAACTGTGCACACCTCACAAACACTGCGTCCTGACTGCTCTCGTGCATGATGAACTGTGCACACCTCACAAACACTGCGTCCTGACTGCTCTCGTGCATGATGAACTGTGCACACCTTGCAAACACTGCGTCCTGACTGCTCTCGTGCATGATGAACTGTGCACACCTCACAAACACTGCGTCCTGACTGCTCTCGTGCATGATGAACTGTGCACATACCAAAGTGTACGATCCCTGGCTGACAAAAACTGTTGGCGCTTTGGTACGATGGCTGGGATTCGAATAAGGACATGAGCTCCACAGGGCAATGAGAAGACCAAACAAAAAGGATACGTGGTGGCAACTCAGTGGTGCGGAACAGGCCGTCCTAGCCCAGTTTCAACTCGGTCTATGTCCAATTGGTGCTTACTTCGGATGGTTTCGAGATAACTACGACACACTGTGTTGCCACTGCATCGAGGACGTAGAAACAATAGACCACATTCTGTATGAATGTCACGTTCTGCATAAAGGACAATCGGGACAAGGATTTGATAGAAAGAGAACTGGTTTGTGTGCGGCATAAGGGCTGTCCTTGTACAGGGACAAGGCGACCTTAAAACTCACTGCCCATTTCTTTTCATGTGCTCTAAGGGAGTAATTCTCAGTATGGTTCGCTACCAATGGTGTTTCTGATTCGGCACGCCTAACTCAACTGCACGGAGAGGCCAGCTTACTACAAGCTAATGGTGGAAGGCATTGCGGAGGCCTGAAGTGGATGTTGACTTAGCGGACAGACAAGGAACTTTGAACAAGGTAGCAGCGCCCCTCCAAACGTGTCCAAGGCCCTGGATGGTATCAAAAGTTTAAGATGAGACATTGAGGAAAGTGGAGAGTTACGCTTGGCAAGAGCAGACTACACCAGGGCCCAACTATTGAATACAGTAATGTAATGCTCCTAAACCTAGGTGCGATCAGCTAACAGAAATTGCTCCTTCAGGTCAATTGTACCAGAACAATGGGATTCTCCAACCTTAGTGAGAGGCCTTAAAATGGAAAAGTCTCAGAGCAGGTTATCTTCAAAAGAAACACTTGCTGAATGCACATTTCACTTGCTTCAAGGGATTTAGTCTCTCTTCCACTGCAGACAGACTTTCAAGAACTTTTCTTTATCAATTGTTAAGGAGCAGCGTTAAGGTTGCCAACTTTCTGAAACATACTCCTACTACTAACTACTGTCAGCTTTGTACTTCTAGAGTATCAACAATGATGTGTAGTTTCATGTATTTATTAAATGTGCACACAGATATAAACTATACAATGACACAAAATGTATGGGTCTAAGAGGTGATGAGTGTAGGTTGATGAGAGAGCAAACAAATGTCTAGTGTAGACGTCTAGTCTTAGTTTCACAAGGATCAAACAGATTTGTTATAAGACAATAATAGTAGTGCCATTAATCTAATATTTCAATGAACCTTAGATTGAAGTCATTGAGTTTGAAGCTAGTGATCAGAATTGGGAAAATTAGGTTGAAATGATTATAACAATAAAACTCTTGGTTGACTAGTCAAGAAATTCATTGATCTCATTGTGCATCCCTCCTGTTTTGATGCTCTGGATTATGTGGGTATTTGTGTGTCATTGTCCTTCTGTAGACTAGTTGGTCTGACCAAGCCTATAAGTTGTTCCAGTCATTGAATGTTTGGTTTACCTGTGTTCTTTCATTCCTTTGAATGTCTGGATTGTTTTGTTCAAAGCCACATCTTTGTTTGTCTTATAATGATAAATCAGTCAACACAATTATTTGTTCATGACTTTTATTAGAGCCAAATGTTTTCTTTCACAGCAGTTACTAATAATAATCTTTATTATGAACATTTGTCTTACAACTTGTGCATGACCCCAAACAAAACAGTATCAAATAAAATAACAAAGAAAGCATCCATTCCAACCAGTTTCACTCAAGTTACATGTGCAATGTTTATATCAATGAATCAAAGAGTGGAAGTGTATGGAATGATTTGATTGCCAATATTTGTTGCTGTGGTTGTGTCTTGCTATGTCTTCGATTCTAATTATAAAGGATGAGTGCAGATGACTTTGCAAATCTAGTTGGGACCTGCATATCTTCGCGCATCTCATGCAGACAAATCAATACCGTAATGTAGTGACACTTTTAAACACTAAATATCAGTTACACCAAAAAAGATAAATTAGTATTCAGTTAAACATGTTTAACATTTAACACCCTCTAAACATTAAACATCAATTAAACACCCTCTAAACATCAATTACCGTAATGTGAAGCAATCACAAAGTTCAGTACAAAATGCAAATATCAAGATATAAATAAATATTTTTTAAAATTCCAAAAAAATCTTGAATAAACAGACAAAAAACAAGCCCATTCACTTGAACATTGCCATTCACATGTTCAATCTTTGATCAGAGACAACAAGCTCTTGAGTTTTGTGATATCAATACTGCTTGTTACCCAACTGTCTAGTGCACTGAATGTTGCTCTAAAGTCCATTTACTTTAATTTCTTGAGTGTTGATCTTTGTTTCCCTAAAACACACACACACACAAAAAGCTGTTAGCTCTAAACCTAATTTTCTATTTTTCTAGTCTTCGGCTACTATTTTCAAAAAGATATTTCCCAGATTTACTGATGCCAAGGCCATTAAAATGTATATATAAATATGTTTGTAATATTTGAGAGTCTGGAGTTTTGGCACATCTGCACAATGTAGGCCATGTTGGGCTCATAATCCTTCAAGGGTTACTTGCCCTACTTCCAAAGTTATTAAAAATAGTAAAACTTTCTATACAATTAATAAAAATCTATTGTAAATATGTATATATTGATATATACTTTGCCTGATCTCAACTCAAATTTTAGTAGTCAGCCCCACCTCTCGGATAAAGCCCAGTATTTTCCGGACCAACACAATTATTGTTTTGAGGTTGTACATTTATTCAAAACAGCACTCAAGAAACTGTTTTGTGTTCTACGTGACACTTATTAAACAAGTCCAGTCAACCGAAGAGAGTTAATTTTATTAAGCTGTCGGATCTAGAGACATGTGTAATAAATAAAAAAAACTCTTACTCCAAATGAATTGTGTTAAACTCTGTCCTAGTATGTACTGTGAGGCAAAAAACAGTAGACAAATAACTATGAACACTGCCCTCTGGTGACTCTCTAGCACTTGAAGTATAGGATAGACCCAAAAATTCTCATAGTAAGCAATGAACAGAATCCTGAAACAAAAGGCAATTAGAAGACATTACAATTGAATGGAATTACTCAGTAGGCTGACTAGGAACAAAACAAGCAAGCACTCTTCCTTGACTTTAGATCTAGACTAATATTTAGATAGATATATATACAATAATATTATCTGTTGAACAGTTGCTTATATTTTCTGTTTATATTCTATTCTCTACCAAATGTACATTTAATGAACACAGATCTATCTCAGTCAACTCTAAACTTAAAAATGAAACTGTCATTTCTAATCATCACACTATAGATCTATACAACCTCAAAAATAATTGTACATACCGGCACTTAAAGAAGATTACCCATCACAAATGGAAGTTTGCAATTAGAGATAGTCAAAATAAATACTTATCACTCTTAATATTAATAGCAGGAGATGTAGAGTTAAATCCAGGACCTAATCTGAAGATAAATGCAACGTGTAAAAAAAAAAGTATGGACCACTGTGACAAATGGTACCACACACTGTGTCTATGAAATATAGGCCATGTGAAACTCAACTAACAGGATTAATTGATGATTTTTCAAAGGGATTAGATAATATTATAGTGAGCAAATAGATGCAATTTTATTAGACTTTTCTAATATATCCAACAAAGTTCACCAACCTAGCCTGCTTAATACTTTGCACTGAACCAGTTCACATAAAACATAGATCACTTGTACAAAAAGAATAATAACTAGACTGACATATATATAGGCCTATATATATATATATATATATATATATATATATATATATATATATATATAAACTATTGTTGAATAGATAAAGCAAAGTGAAGATACTGACCATCAATAAGTATCCAACTAGTTTGACATTCCTAGTCTCAAAGATTTTTCTGGATTGTTTCAATTATTGCTAGCCTTTTCCCTTTTAACCTTCTCTCTTTGTCTAAATACCTCTCCCTGTTTTTATCCATAGTTCTCCATGGTCATCAAGACTTTTCAGTCCCTAACACATTTTTGGTCTTACACATCTACACAATGTGACCTAATAACCTAGTCAGTTCTCAGCAATGTGTGCAGTCAGGCATGACAGGAAGATTAGAATTGTTTTATGGGAAACTTGTTTTTAGAAAGGAGTTGCAGAGTTTAAAAAAAAAAAAAAAAGCAAAAGCTTTAAAACCAGCATGAAATTACTATAACAATTATCTAACTAATGAACAATGTTGATACTTTCACTGTAACAACCTGCCCTTAAAGGGAAACTCCGATGGTTTTGACAATTTTTGATATAATATGTGTTTTGATTTATAGATAATGAATATATTATTCTTTTTTTTTTTTATTTGCAAGAATAACTTAGTAATTGATGTTTTTGTGACATAATTTTTCTGCGCATCCAAAACGGTCAGATTTTCACTGAATTTCTGTGTGACGTCACGAGTGTGCACTCAAATCCTATAGATAGGGAGGCAAAACAAAAATTATTTTTGATAAAAACAATTTTCGTTAGTACATCATAAAAATACTTTAAAAGAAATTTCTAATGGTGTATAAATTATGACTGTATGTTTGACAGTAAGAAAGTTATGATTTTTTTTTTGCCGTTTTGACCTAACATTGGTTGACATGGAAAAAGTGATGAGAGAGCTTGTCGCTGGCTCAGCCGGCGAGACACACCCCCAAGGTCAAAAGTTAAAAAGTTGGAATTGAGTTTCGTAAATGATAGATCTACTTATTAAATAAGAAATTTAATAGTAGATCTAGTATTCGTAGTAAATCGGATTTCATTTATATTTATGAACTTCAGTTGTTTAAAATGTCTCAGTAGTATCATTAATTGAATTCTTTGGCCTGGAAATCCAATGTATTGTTGGTACTGCACCTGGTATTAGCTTCATTTTTTTTTCAAATCCCATTTCCACAGCAATAAAGTTGCTGAAACAGCTTCTCTCAAAATGGTTTGAGCATAAATAGGAATTAGCTAATACCTTTGTAAAATATTTGCTCTTCAGACGAATAAATTTTTCCCTTTAAAACTTCATCTCTTGGAAACAAATGAAAAGAGACACTAATTTCTGTGTCAGCATACTTGCTGATTTTATCTTTGTGATTGGAACTACTGCAACAAGCTGAAGAACAGTATTTCATTTTCTTCAAGTAGAAATAGAGGGTTAGATCTAGAATATTATTTATAAACAATGACCGATTATAAATCAACGTGGACACTAGATCTAGCTGTGAAGCGTAACAATAAATGCGATCCGCTAGATCTAGAGTCTAGAGAGTTTATCGGTTATATAGGTCTAGATCTAAATTTAGCCAACGCAGTTGTGAGGTCACGTCTTTTAAAACTATAAACATCTCACAGAACCCCGTTTTTTTTAGATGTGAAGAATTTTCTGTCTAATTTATTAAATATAAAATTTTCTAAGCATTTAAATAAAAAATGATATAATGTTTACTATTACAACTTTTTATGCAGAATTTAAATATGTCAATAACTAAAATTTGAAAAACTATCGGAGTTTCCCTTTAATTAAATCTATTTTAATAATCCTAAAACCAGATCATGGTTTAAATACTAACTTAAGCCCTAACTGTAAACATTACTAATTGGTAGCATAATCCTAAGAGCTCACCTAAGTCTAAATCAGTTTTTAAACCACAAACCCAATCAAGCTTTCTACAAGAATATTTACACATGTTCAAAGTTTACCAATGAACTAGTTTGGACAAAAGGTTTTCACTGACTGTACCGAGTGGCAGATAAGGTCAGCTGATTTGTTCAAGCTCTAGACCTATGCATTGAACTGAAACCAAAAACATTTACCAAATAAGGTAACATCCTGCCACAGCAATAGTTCCAGAGAGGCCTCGCCATTGAGAAGGGTGGTTATGATAGATGAAATATTTGTCTAGTAGAATGAAAGGCAAGACTGTTGTATGCTGTTGAGGAAATAGAAAACATTCAATAATTGGTACAGATGACTAATAGTACAATATTTAGACTACCGGTACATTCAATAGTTGGTACAGAAGACTGGTAGTACAATATTTAGACTACATTCAATAATTGGTACAGATGACTAATAGTACAATATTTAGACTACCGGTACATTCAATAGTTGGTACAGAAGACTGGTAGTACAATATTTAGACTACATTCAATAATTGGTACAGATGACTAATAGTACAATATTTAGACTACCGGTACATTCAATAGTTGGTACAGAAGACTGGTAGTACAATATTTAGACTACATTCAATAATTGGTACAGATGACTAATAGTACAATATTTAGACTACCGGTACATTCAATAGTTGGTACAGAAGACTGGTAGTACAATATTTTGAATACATTCAATAATTGGTACAGATGACTGGTAGTACAATATTTAGACTACCGGTACATTCAATAGTTGGTACAGAAGACTGGTAGTACAATATTTTGAATACATTCAATAGTTGGTACAGAAGACTGGTAGTACAATATTTTGAATACATTCAATAGTTGGTACAGAAGACTGGTAGTACAATATTTTGAATACATTCAATAGTTGGTACAGAAGACTGGTAGTACAATATTTTGAATACATTCAATAGTTGGTACAGAAGACTGGTAGTACAATATTTTGAATACATTCAATAGTTGGTACAGAAGACTGGTAGTACAATATTTTGAATACATTCAATAGTTGGTACAGAAGACTGGTAGTACAATATTTTGAATACATTCAATAGTTGGTACAGAAGACTGGTAGTACAATATTTTGAATACATTCAATAGTTGGTACAGAAGACTGGTAGTACAATATTTTGAATACATTCAATAGTTGGTACAGAAGACTGGTAGTACAATATTTTGAATACATTCAATAGTTGGTACAGAAGACTGGTAGTACAATATTTTGAATACATTCAATAGTTGGTACAGAAGACTGGTAGTACAATATTTTGAATACATTCAATAGTTGGTACAGAAGACTGGTAGTACAATATTTTGAATACATTCAATAGTTGGTACAGAAGACTGGTAGTACAATATTTTGAATACATTCAATAGTTGGTACAGAAGACTGGTAGTACAATATTTTGAATACATTCAATAGTTGGTACAGAAGACTGGTAGTACAATATTTTGAATACATTCAATAGTTGGTACAGAAGACTGGTAGTACAATATTTTGAATACATTCAATAGTTGGTACAGAAGACTGGTAGTACAATATTTTGAATACATTCAATAGTTGGTACAGAAGACTGGTAGTACAATATTTTGAATACATTCAATAGTTGGTACAGAAGACTGGTAGTACAATATTTTGAATACATTCAATAGTTGGTACAGAAGACTGGTAGTACAATATTTTGAATACATTCAATAGTTGGTACAGAAGACTGGTAGTACAATATTTTGAATACATTCAATAGTTGGTACAGAAGACTGGTAGTACAATATTTTGAATACATTCAATAGTTGGTACAGAAGACTGGTAGTACAATATTTTGAATACATTCAATAGTTGGTACAGAAGACTGGTAGTACAATATTTTGAATACATTCAATAGTTGGTACAGAAGACTGGTAGTACAATATTTTGAATACATTCAATAGTTGGTACAGAAGACTGGTAGTACAATATTTTGAATACATTCAATAGTTGGTACAGAAGACTGGTAGTACAATATTTTGAATACATTCAATAGTTGGTACAGAAGACTGGTAGTACAATATTTTGAATACATTCAATAGTTGGTACAGAAGACTGGTAGTACAATATTTTGAATACATTCAATAGTTGGTACAGAAGACTGGTAGTACAATATTTTGAATACATTCAATAGTTGGTACAGAAGACTGGTAGTACAATATTTTGAATACATTCAATAGTTGGTACAGAAGACTGGTAGTACAATATTTTGAATACATTCAATAGTTGGTACAGAAGACTGGTAGTACAATATTTTGAATACATTCAATAGTTGGTACAGAAGACTGGTAGTACAATATTTTGAATACATTCAATAGTTGGTACAGAAGACTGGTAGTACAATATTTTGAATACATTCAATAGTTGGTACAGAAGACTGGTAGTACAATATTTTGAATACATTCAATAGTTGGTACAGAAGACTGGTAGTACAATATTTTGAATACATTCAATAGTTGGTACAGAAGACTGGTAGTACAATATTTTGAATACATTCAATAGTTGGTACAGAAGACTGGTAGTACAATATTTTGAATACATTCAATAGTTGGTACAGAAGACTGGTAGTACAATATTTTGAATACATTCAATAGTTGGTACAGAAGACTGGTAGTACAATATTTTGAATACATTCAATAGTTGGTACAGAAGACTGGTAGTACAATATTTTGAATACATTCAATAGTTGGTACAGAAGACTGGTAGTACAATATTTTGAATACATTCAATAGTTGGTACAGAAGACTGGTAGTACAATATTTTGAATACATTCAATAGTTGGTACAGAAGACTGGTAGTACAATATTTTGAATACATTCAATAGTTGGTACAGAAGACTGGTAGTACAATATTTTGAATACATTCAATAGTTGGTACAGAAGACTGGTAGTACAATATTTTGAATACATTCAATAGTTGGTACAGAAGACTGGTAGTACAATATTTTGAATACATTCAATAGTTGGTACAGAAGACTGGTAGTACAATATTTTGAATACATTCAATAGTTGGTACAGAAGACTGGTAGTACAATATTTTGAATACATTCAATAGTTGGTACAGAAGACTGGTAGTACAATATTTTGAATACATTCAATAGTTGGTACAGAAGACTGGTAGTACAATATTTTGAATACATTCAATAGTTGGTACAGAAGACTGGTAGTACAATATTTTGAATACATTCAATAGTTGGTACAGAAGACTGGTAGTACAATATTTTGAATACATTCAATAGTTGGTACAGAAGACTGGTAGTACAATATTTTGAATACATTCAATAGTTGGTACAGAAGACTGGTAGTACAATATTTTGAATACATTCAATAGTTGGTACAGAAGACTGGTAGTACAATATTTTGAATACATTCAATAGTTGGTACAGAAGACTGGTAGTACAATATTTTGAATACATTCAATAGTTGGTACAGAAGACTGGTAGTACAATATTTTGAATACATTCAATAGTTGGTACAGAAGACTGGTAGTACAATATTTTGAATACATTCAATAGTTGGTACAGAAGACTGGTAGTACAATATTTTGAATACATTCAATAGTTGGTACAGAAGACTGGTAGTACAATATTTTGAATACATTCAATAGTTGGTACAGAAGACTGGTAGTACAATATTTTGAATACATTCAATAGTTGGTACAGAAGACTGGTAGTACAATATTTTGAATACATTCAATAGTTGGTACAGAAGACTGGTAGTACAATATTTTGAATACATTCAATAGTTGGTACAGAAGACTGGTAGTACAATATTTTGAATACATTCAATAGTTGGTACAGAAGACTGGTAGTACAATATTTTGAATACATTCAATAGTTGGTACAGAAGACTGGTAGTACAATATTTTGAATACATTCAATAGTTGGTACAGAAGACTGGTAGTACAATATTTTGAATACATTCAATAGTTGGTACAGAAGACTGGTAGTACAATATTTTGAATACATTCAATAGTTGGTACAGAAGACTGGTAGTACAATATTTTGAATACATTCAATAGTTGGTACAGAAGACTGGTAGTACAATATTTTGAATACATTCAATAGTTGGTACAGAAGACTGGTAGTACAATATTTTGAATACATTCAATAGTTGGTACAGAAGACTGGTAGTACAATATTTTGAATACATTCAATAGTTGGTACAGAAGACTGGTAGTACAATATTTTGAATACATTCAATAGTTGGTACAGAAGACTGGTAGTACAATATTTTGAATACATTCAATAGTTGGTACAGAAGACTGGTAGTACAATATTTTGAATACATTCAATAGTTGGTACAGAAGACTGGTAGTACAATATTTTGAATACATTCAATAGTTGGTACAGAAGACTGGTAGTACAATATTTTGAATACATTCAATAGTTGGTACAGAAGACTGGTAGTACAATATTTTGAATACATTCAATAGTTGGTACAGAAGACTGGTAGTACAATATTTTGAATACATTCAATAGTTGGTACAGAAGACTGGTAGTACAATATTTTGAATACATTCAATAGTTGGTACAGAAGACTGGTAGTACAATATTTTGAATACATTCAATAGTTGGTACAGAAGACTGGTAGTACAATATTTTGAATACATTCAATAGTTGGTACAGAAGACTGGTAGTACAATATTTTGAATACATTCAATAGTTGGTACAGAAGACTGGTAGTACAATATTTTGAATACATTCAATAGTTGGTACAGAAGACTGGTAGTACAATATTTTGAATACATTCAATAGTTGGTACAGAAGACTGGTAGTACAATATTTTGAATACATTCAATAGTTGGTACAGAAGACTGGTAGTACAATATTTTGAATACATTCAATAGTTGGTACAGAAGACTGGTAGTACAATATTTTGAATACATTCAATAGTTGGTACAGAAGACTGGTAGTACAATATTTTGAATACATTCAATAGTTGGTACAGAAGACTGGTAGTACAATATTTTGAATACATTCAATAGTTGGTACAGAAGACTGGTAGTACAATATTTTGAATACATTCAATAGTTGGTACAGAAGACTGGTAGTACAATATTTTGAATACATTCAATAGTTGGTACAGAAGACTGGTAGTACAATATTTTGAATACATTCAATAGTTGGTACAGAAGACTGGTAGTACAATATTTTGAATACATTCAATAGTTGGTACAGAAGACTGGTAGTACAATATTTTGAATACATTCAATAGTTGGTACAGAAGACTGGTAGTACAATATTTTGAATACATTCAATAGTTGGTACAGAAGACTGGTAGTACAATATTTTGAATACATTCAATAGTTGGTACAGAAGACTGGTAGTACAATATTTTGAATACATTCAATAGTTGGTACAGAAGACTGGTAGTACAATATTTTGAATACATTCAATAGTTGGTACAGAAGACTGGTAGTACAATATTTTGAATACATTCAATAGTTGGTACAGAAGACTGGTAGTACAATATTTTGAATACATTCAATAGTTGGTACAGAAGACTGGTAGTACAATATTTTGAATACATTCAATAGTTGGTACAGAAGACTGGTAGTACAATATTTTGAATACATTCAATAGTTGGTACAGAAGACTGGTAGTACAATATTTTGAATACATTCAATAGTTGGTACAGAAGACTGGTAGTACAATATTTTGAATACATTCAATAGTTGGTACAGAAGACTGGTAGTACAATATTTTGAATACATTCAATAGTTGGTACAGAAGACTGGTAGTACAATATTTTGAATACATTCAATAGTTGGTACAGAAGACTGGTAGTACAATATTTTGAATACATTCAATAGTTGGTACAGAAGACTGGTAGTACAATATTTTGAATACATTCAATAGTTGGTACAGAAGACTGGTAGTACAATATTTTGAATACATTCAATAGTTGGTACAGAAGACTGGTAGTACAATATTTTGAATACATTCAATAGTTGGTACAGAAGACTGGTAGTACAATATTTTGAATACATTCAATAGTTGGTACAGAAGACTGGTAGTACAATATTTTGAATACATTCAATAGTTGGTACAGAAGACTGGTAGTACAATATTTTGAATACATTCAATAGTTGGTACAGAAGACTGGTAGTACAATATTTTGAATACATTCAATAGTTGGTACAGAAGACTGGTAGTACAATATTTTGAATACATTCAATAGTTGGTACAGAAGACTGGTAGTACAATATTTTGAATACATTCAATAGTTGGTACAGAAGACTGGTAGTACAATATTTTGAATACATTCAATAGTTGGTACAGAAGACTGGTAGTACAATATTTTGAATACATTCAATAGTTGGTACAGAAGACTGGTAGTACAATATTTTGAATACATTCAATAGTTGGTACAGAAGACTGGTAGTACAATATTTTGAATACATTCAATAGTTGGTACAGAAGACTGGTAGTACAATATTTTGAATACATTCAATAGTTGGTACAGAAGACTGGTAGTACAATATTTTGAATACATTCAATAGTTGGTACAGAAGACTGGTAGTACAATATTTTGAATACATTCAATAGTTGGTACAGAAGACTGGTAGTACAATATTTTGAATACATTCAATAGTTGGTACAGAAGACTGGTAGTACAATATTTTGAATACATTCAATAGTTGGTACAGAAGACTGGTAGTACAATATTTTGAATACATTCAATAGTTGGTACAGAAGACTGGTAGTACAATATTTTGAATACATTCAATAGTTGGTACAGAAGACTGGTAGTACAATATTTTGAATACATTCAATAGTTGGTACAGAAGACTGGTAGTACAATATTTTGAATACATTCAATAGTTGGTACAGAAGACTGGTAGTACAATATTTTGAATACATTCAATAGTTGGTACAGAAGACTGGTAGTACAATATTTTGAATACATTCAATAGTTGGTACAGAAGACTGGTAGTACAATATTTTGAATACATTCAATAGTTGGTACAGAAGACTGGTAGTACAATATTTTGAATACATTCAATAGTTGGTACAGAAGACTGGTAGTACAATATTTTGAATACATTCAATAGTTGGTACAGAAGACTGGTAGTACAATATTTTGAATACATTCAATAGTTGGTACAGAAGACTGGTAGTACAATATTTTGAATACATTCAATAGTTGGTACAGAAGACTGGTAGTACAATATTTTGAATACATTCAATAGTTGGTACAGAAGACTGGTAGTACAATATTTTGAATACATTCAATAGTTGGTACAGAAGACTGGTAGTACAATATTTTGAATACATTCAATAGTTGGTACAGAAGACTGGTAGTACAATATTTTGAATACATTCAATAGTTGGTACAGAAGACTGGTAGTACAATATTTTGAATACATTCAATAGTTGGTACAGAAGACTGGTAGTACAATATTTTGAATACATTCAATAGTTGGTACAGAAGACTGGTAGTACAATATTTTGAATACATTCAATAGTTGGTACAGAAGACTGGTAGTACAATATTTTGAATACATTCAATAGTTGGTACAGAAGACTGGTAGTACAATATTTTGAATACATTCAATAGTTGGTACAGAAGACTGGTAGTACAATATTTTGAATACATTCAATAGTTGGTACAGAAGACTGGTAGTACAATATTTTGAATACATTCAATAGTTGGTACAGAAGACTGGTAGTACAATATTTTGAATACATTCAATAGTTGGTACAGAAGACTGGTAGTACAATATTTTGAATACATTCAATAGTTGGTACAGAAGACTGGTAGTACAATATTTTGAATACATTCAATAGTTGGTACAGAAGACTGGTAGTACAATATTTTGAATACATTCAATAGTTGGTACAGAAGACTGGTAGTACAATATTTTGAATACATTCAATAGTTGGTACAGAAGACTGGTAGTACAATATTTTGAATACATTCAATAGTTGGTACAGAAGACTGGTAGTACAATATTTTGAATACATTCAATAGTTGGTACAGAAGACTGGTAGTACAATATTTTGAATACATTCAATAGTTGGTACAGAAGACTGGTAGTACAATATTTTGAATACATTCAATAGTTGGTACAGAAGACTGGTAGTACAATATTTTGAATACATTCAATAGTTGGTACAGAAGACTGGTAGTACAATATTTTGAATACATTCAATAGTTGGTACAGAAGACTGGTAGTACAATATTTTGAATACATTCAATAGTTGGTACAGAAGACTGGTAGTACAATATTTTGAATACATTCAATAGTTGGTACAGAAGACTGGTAGTACAATATTTTAAATACATTCAATAGTTGGTACAGAAGACTGGTAGTACAATATTTTGAATACATTCAATAGTTGGTACAGAAGACTGGTAGTACAATATTTTGAATACATTCAATAGTTGGTACAGAAGACTGGTAGTACAATATTTTGAATACATTCAATAGTTGGTACAGAAGACTGGTAGTACAATATTTTCGAAAGTTTGTTGTGGCCAAATATTGAACACTCCTTATGTACATTCTAACTTACCAGAATATGGTTGATAACTGGAGGAATAATTTTATCCAAAGACTCTGGATAGACAAGCTCTCTATCAACTAAATACAACACCCAGAATGTCACTACAACAAACTGGGGACAAAAAATGTGTTAGCTCAAAATATGAAAAGTACATGTGTCTATTTAAACATTAAGAGTTAAAGTATAACTAAACATTAAGAATAAAAATCTATTTAAATTATGTTTTTAAAAATTATGTAACAAGTATCTTCAAATTCATTTCTAAAAATTCACACATTAATTATGTAAGGTTTTTCTTCTGAAAATATTTCAATCTTAAGTGCTGATACCAGGGTGTGTAAAGCAAACCAAAGAAATTGACATGTTTTTTTTCTTCAGTTTTATATATTGGCCTCCTTCAGTTGTAAAACGACTATGGCTCATCTCGAACACTTTTTCATATGGCTATGGAGCCCTATTTTGGAGAGACACTCCTGTCTACATATATTGCAGGTCAAGGTGGCTTACGCTTTGGTGGTAGAGGAGCTGACCATTTTCCGTATGGCACGCTTTTCTTCAAGAGCTGTGGCCCATGTTTTCTCACTGTCCATAGCTTTCTTGGTCATTGTCTCTCTCCAACTAGTGCGGTCTAGGGCTATGTCTTCCCAATGGTCTGTATCAATGTTCACTGATTTTAAATCTCGTTTTATCACATCCACGTAACGGAGGTGGGGGCGACCAGTTTTTCTTGAGCCAGACGCGAACTGCTCATACAGAGTGATTTTCGGGATGCGATTGTCCTTCATCTGGCGAACATGTCCAAGCCAGTGCAGGTGGCGTTGCCTGTAAAGATGCTGAGAAGGCACATTTTAAAGGTATTTAAAGCATCTATATTTTAAACTGAGGCGCGGTAAAGCGCTTGACTTCCGAACCGGGGTTCGAATTCTGGTGACGACTGGGATTTTTTATTTTGGGATCTTCGGGCGCCTCTGAGTCCACCCAGCTCTAATGGGTACCTGAAATTAGTTAGAGAAAAGTAAAGGCGGTTGGTCGTTGTGCTGGCCACATGACACCCTCACTAACCGTAGGCCACAAAAACAGATGAACTTTACATCATCTGCCCTATAGACCACAAGGTCTGAAAGGGGAACTTTACTATTTTTTTTATTTTACTATATTTTAAACTAGTCATGTTGAGATATTTTAAATGTGTTTTTTTAACAAAATAATATTTTTTTTTTAGTTTTTAAGTTATATCTTTAGAATTTTTTGTTTAAACTGCCAATAAGACTAAATACTTATGTAGATGCTAAGTAGTTTTCACAATCACTACTTCAGATATATTAATAGAAAAAAAAATTAAACATGTTTACCATGCCAACAGGAAAAGCAACAACAGCATGAAAGTTGTCTCTCCAGCGAGTTAACTTTCCTCTAGTTAGGACATTTGTTGGCCCAGGCTCAGAGGAACTTAGATCTGTTACCACACATAAACCAAAATAGAAACACTGAAATGTCTGAGAAAAAAATTGTTGATTAAAAAATTTTGTAACAAGCAGCAAATGTTTTCATCCAATGAACACATTCCTAGCAGTCTTTCATCCAATCAACACATTCCTAGCAGTCTGACTTCATCCAATGAACACATTCCTTGCAGTCTGACTTCATCCAATCAACACATTCCTAGCAGTCTGACTTCATCTAATGAACACATTCCTAGCAGTCTGACTTCATCCAATCAACATATTCCTAGCAGTCTTTCATCCAATCAACACATTCCTAGCAGTCTGACTTCATCCAATGAACACATTCCTAGCAGTCTGACTTCATCCAATCAACACATTCATAGCAGTCTTTCATCCAATCAACACATTCCTAGCAGTCTGACTTCATCCAATCAACACATTCCTAGCAGTCTGACTTCATCCAATCAACACATTCCTAGCAGTCTGACTTCATCCAATCAACACATTCCTAGCAGTCTGACTTCATCCAATCAACACATTCCTAGCAGTCTGACTTCATCTAATGAACACATTCCTAGCAGTCTGACTTCATCCAATCAACATATTCCTAGCAGTCTTTCATCCAATCAACACATTCCTAGCAGTCTGACTTCATCCAATGAACACATTCCTAGCAGTCTGACTTCATCCAATCAACACATTCATAGCAGTCTTTCATCCAATCAACACATTCCTAGCAGTCTGACTTCATCCAATCAACACATTCCTAGCAGTCTGACTTCATCCAATCAACACATTCCTAGCAGTCTGACTTCATCCAATCAACACATTCCTAGCAGTCTGACTTCATCCAATCAACACATTCCTAGCAGTCTGACTTCATCCAATCAACACATTCCTAGCAGTCTGACTTCATCCAATCAACACATTCCTAGCAGTCTGACTTCATCTAATGAACACATTCCTAGCAGTCTGACTTCATCCAATCAACATATTCCTAGCAGTCTTTCATCCAATCAACACATTCCTAGCAGTCTGACTTCATCCAATGAACACATTCCTAGCAGTCTGACTTCATCCAATCAACACATTCATAGCAGTCTTTCATCCAATCAACACATTCCTAGCAGTCTGACTTCATCCAATCAACACATTCCTAGCAGTCTGACTTCATCCAATCAACACATTCCTAGCAGTCTGACTTCATCCAATCAACACATTCCTAGCAGTCTGACTTCATCCAATCAACACATTCCTAGCAGTCTGACTTCATCCAATCAACACATTCCTAGCAGTCTGACTTCCCTACATGGACAAACTTAATGCATTATTTCTTTTTTCATTAACAACCTTTTGTTGTTTCTTTGGTCATTAATTGTAGCCAATAAGGAAAAATATTTTAGCTCGGCAACCCCTTTTTACTATTCCCCACTATGCAGCGACCACAACTGTAAAATTTTCGATGGCTCATTTTGTACCAAACATGGAAATCCAGACCAACATATTTGCATACTTGAAGCAGACATTTTTTTTTCCCCTAAAGAATTTATATTTCCAAAAATGAACCGCAGCAGTCGTTTCAAGAGGTTTGCAAAAGAAAATCTCGTCAACTGCAAAGAATTGGTGATTCTTCTTTTTCTTCTTCTAGCCAGCTTTATTCCTGCTGAGCTGTGAGCTCTTTTGCAGACTGTGCCAAGGAAAAAAAGTGTGCTGTTTTCTTCAGTTGTTCAGCACTGACGTACAGGGTGTTGGTTATGTTGGGCTGTAGTGGAAGTAGGGTCTGCCTAAGGTGGATTAGGGAGGGGCATTCAAAGAGGATATGATTTACGGTTTCAAATGGGTGGGCACAGTGTCTGCAAAGGGGGAGTTGTGTGGAGTCTATTTTATTCAGGTGGTAATTTAATAGTGATGTGTGACCTGTTCTTTGTGGGGGAGGAAGTTAATACTGTCTAGTTAACAGTTCTATCTGGTTGTTCCATAGATGAACCTGCCTTTGATAGCTTATCTACCTTTTCATTTCCCATGATGCCAATGTGTCCAGGGATCCACTGTAGTGTGATATTGATATTTAATTTTGATATCACCTGATGGATTATCACAATGAGTGTTGTGAACTCTCTTGGGCTGTTTGAGGTACTGCTGTTAAGTGCTTGCAGAGTAGATTGGGAGTCTGTAAAGACAACAATATCTGATGGTGGTTGCACTACTTCATATAATTTGTTTTCCACTGTCTGGAGTGCTATGGTAATTGCCTCAATTTCGGCTTGGAAGTTTGAGCAGTAATCACCACAGGGTGCGCTTATCTCAAAGTGTTTATTTTTAGGGAAGACCAGGAAGGCACCAAGACCAGCATTGATGGTGGCTTTGAAAGCCGATCCATCTGTATAAATATGGATAGCTGTTTTTTTATAGCCTTCAATTGTTTCAAGCGTGCCTACTTTGAGCTCCAGTGGATTTGATTCTTTTGTTAAGGTGTTATTTAGTAAATGTGTTTTGATGGTTGGTTGTTTGTAGTTTAGTCCGGGTGTAATGTTTGAAAACCTGGTAATTTTTTCTCTGTCATTGGGTAGGTGGTGTTTTAGGGCTAGTTCGTCAGTAAGTTGGATCAGAGTCCTTTGTTTTTTTTTGTTGTTTTTCCTATTTCTCTGTGTTAGAATTGGTGATAGAACTTCATTACAAATGACATGTTTTTTTTTATAATTCCTGCTTAAAGTAAAACTTGAACTATTGAAGTAAAAACATACTGTTAAAAATCGCCTCCTAGATACTTTTTTTACCATTCTTTTATTCAAGATCCATTGTTATGGGTTGCTACATAATTAAAATGTTACCTTCAGTATTATGGACTATAAAATGATAGCGTATTACAATAAACGACATCCCTTTTTAATTATGCCACGACATTCTGAAATATTTACCACAGAAATAATATGTATGATTCCAAAATGGCATGACGTTGTGTAACAATTGAAATAATTAAATTATATTTAGTTGTCTGCAACATCTTTCTGGAATAGGAATAATAGTTTAAAAAAATAATGTGTACAATGCCAAGATTCAAATTTACACATTAGAATAGACCAAAAATCATTATTATAGATGATCCTAAACGGCCCCTGGCATATTGTCAATTGACCCACAGGTTGAAAACCCCTGTTCTAGAACTAAACTCTAGGTCCAGGCAGCAGGCATTAGCTACGGATGCGACTAATACACACTCAAACTTTTGGTCTTAGATGTAGCTGATCAAGACAACTCTTGCCTCCCCCTGATCTCATTAAATAGGAAATTATCTAGTAGAAACTGTTCACATGTCAATGTTGAGGGAGTCTGGGGTGAATGTACATTTTGGTTTTCTATAGTTATCATGTTTTTTTTTGGTGTAATGCACAAAGTGTAAGACAAATTTCTTTACGGATAATAAAGATTATTATTATTATTACAAAAGCCGATAATTATCTAGTATCTGTTAGTTTGTTTAAAAAGCCCCACAAACACACATACTTTTTTCCCATTAATTTTAGTATCAATTCCCGTACATCAAATAAAATTAGTCCTACATACAATCTCTGACAATTTTTCCGATTTTCATAACAAAATATTTGATATGCTCTAAGTTGCTTTTTGGCTGTAACCCTTTCTTATTCTGCACCCTGCACATTGTAATGCTCTTCCACAAGACTGGTCAGCTCATTAACACAGCCAGTCAATCATGAGATGAGCTTGCCTACATATGCTTTTTTTATTTTCACGATGTTGTTTTTTTGCAAGTTATAAGCAAAATCATATATGATTTTTTACCAAAAAAATTGGGTAAATTATGAGGAGTGTGGTCGAAATTTCAGGAGAAACCCTGGCAAAATTGTAGGAGAATTTGAGGATATTAGGACACTTTTCATTTTTTAGGGCATTTATTTTTAGTGCATTTAGGAGCGCTACAAACCTGCGGTCTGAAGTCTAAATATAGATTTATAATCTATATTAAGTCCATAATTGGTTCATAGATGTTATATAGATTTAGTACAGTATTAGCCTACATTTAATTACATCTATGTTAGGGTGCTTAGGAAAATCTCAGTAAAATTTGAACCAATATTATAATGCTTGCATAAAAAATTAGTTGTCATTGGAAAGCATTTATCCACTTTCATATATTATTCATCTATTGGTACAGGATGATTTAAATTTTTAAGTAAGTAGTTAATCTAGATCTAGATTATAATCTCACCTAAAATCTAATATATATATAGGCTACTAGTTGACCTGTGGTGCAGCAAACGCCGCTTTTTAGAAGCCTATGGGACCTCAGTGGACCCCACACTTTCATAGGCTCTGCACTAATTCTAGGTGTAAATTATTAACTTAAACCATTTAATAACTTATTACAGATTTCCTGCAGCCTCCTGATTTACCAGGAGCACCTAGAAATCTCCTGAAAATGCAAAATATACCAAAAAAATGCCTGGAAATCTCCAGAAATTATTAAAACCTTTTAAAAATTCATAAAAATCTCCTGAAAATTGTCATTTTGGGGTGTCATTCAATGTGGGAAACGCCAATCCTACGCACAATAAAAAAAATAAATTTTTAAATAAAAAAAGGCATCATACAATGCCTGTAAATGTGGAATCTGGTGAAAAAAGCTTCTCACACTCAAACTAATGAAGAAATAATTGAGGTCAACAATTCTCATAGATAGATAGATTGAAAGATTTTGATAACTCTTGGTATTGAGCATAATCTATGTAGGAAGCAGAATTTTTATGATATACTGTATGACTTAGCTACACGCAAGGCTCGTAAAGTAATTCTGTACGCAGTAAAGAAGGAATAAAATGCAAAGACGAATTTCTAATACAAACTCTTAATTTTCTTAATTATCAGTATCCCTACCCAAACTATTATATTATATTATATTATCTTATATATATAAGACTTGTCTTCAAGTCTCAACCAGTTGATGTACTTGTACAGCTATTTTGGCCAAACAGCTTCCAGAAAGTTTGGCGATGACGTATTAAGTTGTTTTTTTCCCAATAGGCTACTGTGCATAGAGACCATGGGGCAGTGAGAAAACCCATGTGTCACCATGTTAAAAAACAAATTTTTTGAAAACCTGTGGCATAGTCCTTCTGCAAAAGTTGAATCTGTGAAAATGTAGGGACCACTGTAGCTCTTATAGCACACTTTGTTTTTATAGAACGTCCAATTGGCTTCAATTTGCAGAGTGAGAGAGGAGACATACTATTGGTAGTGCATGAGTGTTTTCCTTTTTATTGGCTTCTGTTCGTGCAGAACAATTAAAATACAGTCAATAATGTACATACGTATGTAGCTACGTAATGTTTAATATAGATGTTTTGTAGCAAAAATAAGGCCCACAGCTTAGAGGCGGACATACTGTATTGTTATAGTTACAGTGTTAGAGACGAATTAGCCCATTAACGTGATAAGGTACGGTATAGGCTTATATATATAGTCTACCCTTACGGCTAAGATATACCGGTATACTATTATATAGACATACTCACATAGTAGACTAGATCTAGTTCCTAGGCCAGATCTATAGATCTAAATGATAGTTATTCTGTCTCTTGTAGGCTACTAGTTAACCTAAGTCCTAACATAGTCATGTGTGTACTATATACTTTTATAGATCTAAATGAAACTAGACTATATCTAATCACTCACTAGCCTAGGGTTCAACGAGGCTGAATAGGTGTTCCACAAACTTTTGGAATTAACAATTAAATAGTAGACTGCCTATACACTTAAACTAATTCCACAGTAAATGCAGGACAGAAAAGAAAGAAATTATTGAACAACATGACTATGAAATTTGAACATCTCTAAAATTGAAGGTAGATAATAATCATTGCTAAATTTAGAATAGGGTTTAATTTTTTTTTTTAAACAAAATGGAAATAATTAATAATCCAACCTAAAAAATAAAGCAAAGTCAAAAGTGTTCTGCTAAATTATATGAATGATGGGCGATTGTGCAAATTTAAGTGTTGGGTTCTTCTTCTTATATAATACAGAGGTTACTTCAAAAAAGAAGATGATTACGTCCTAAGCGTCATGCATTTAGTCATTCATGTTAACCAACGACTTAAATTCTGCCAAGTCATTGGTTTTCCTGGCTGGCTGGTCGTGCTGTTTGCGCACTGGACTGTTGTTTGGATTTATTGATGGTCCCGGGTTCAAACCCTGCCCACTCCCATCCCCCATTGTCCTGTGGGAGGTTTGGACTAGGAAGTAAACTATCTTCAACTCTGAAGGAACATCTGAAACATTAATTTTTATTTAAGCATTTTTACAAACCCATTCCATGCTCTAATACTACTAATTGCACTAGCCTACTAGTACTAGTAGGTAGGGAAGAAGTCAAGAAGGAGCATTTGTATAAATTTGTCCTAGCCTATCACATATTGACATATCATATGGAACGAGGAATGTTCCTTTAGTTTATCCTTGTATCTTTATGAGTATTTTATTAGATTTTGTATTTGAAGACTATGTCTATGATAAGTATGAATACTATGATTCAGTGTTTTGTTTTATGTATTATAATAATAATTATAATAATAAAATATATAATATATAGATACAGACTCTAGAGTCTTTCAAATGTGTCTATAATTTTGCTTACAATGTTCCATATAGTAAGAAATTTATATTTCCCTCCTAATCCGTCAGTTCCTATTTTAATATAGTTTAAATCATAATACAGTGCATAAAAGTCAACAATAAATGCTAACAAATGAAATAATACTGCTAAGGAAGACATCATTGTTATTGTTTTTAAGTTCAAAGTTCACCATTAGAAATGCCAGATTTTTAGATCTAGATCTAGACCTAGCGTGATTGACCTGCCTAAAATCATTTTCCTGAAAATCGGTTCCACGTACGACTAGATCTATTTGTTCACCCGACAAATCGTTCACCAATAACTGGTTCACTTTTTATCTACACCAATAACAGTAAACACAGGTTACCTCAAGGAACAGTCTTAGACCCACTACTATTTTTAATTAACATAAATGATTTACCAAATTGCATTAGTTAAGGAACAAAAGTCAGATTATTCGCAGACGATTGCATAGTAGGCCTATATAGAACAATAAAAACAACACAAGATACAGAAATTTTACAAAAAGAATTAGATGAATTACAGAAATGGGAATCAAATTGGAGCATGTCTTTCCATCCAGAAAAATATCAGTTATTAAGAGTAACAAAAAAAAAAACTAAAACAAATTAATTCCACTTATCTTATTCATTGTAAACCAGTAGTAACACTAAAACTAAAAAACGCAAAATACCTAGCAGGTGTTATAATAAACATAAACGTAGCCAGGAGAGGGGTGAAACAAATATGGAATTTAGTGACTGATTTTTTGCTTAATTTTGTTTATTTTAGGTGAGATTTTAATATTAAACCATCACTTTGCAGTTAAATCCCCCTCTTCTATAAAACAATACAAAAAAAAAAAAAAATCCCCAAATTCCAAGAACACGGCTAAGGAAGATTTTGATTTTAGAACCCCCTCCAAAATTTACGATAAACCCCCTCTTCAATATCATAAAAGCAAATTATAAACCAATTTGTTTGTAAATACATAAATTAATATATTTGATTGACAAATAGAGTCAACGGGTGTCTTAAATTCTTTTTCAACATTTATGGATTAAATTTATAACCAAGACTAAACCTAGATCTAGATCTATCAGTACGTTGACTTTTTGACATTTTTAAGATATTTTCCCTCACAGAGATCAAAGTTAGTTTTACATTTTAAAATGCAAATCTTTAATAGATTTGTTGCCTATTTATTTTCCTTTTAAAAGAGATCAAACATGTGCTTGCAGCAAGAACTAAGAATATTTCTCTCTTTGTTGCCACGAATAAAACTGTATGATATAGCACCACTAGCGGATCCAGAACTTTGGAGTGGGGGGGGGGGGGCGATTTTTTTCCAAACCCTAACCCTAACGCCCAGTAAACCCTAACCCTATGCATAAACGTGCGTACAGCGCGCGCGCGAGCACACACACATATATATATATAAATATATATATATATATATATATATATATATATATATCATGGGCGTAGCCAGGATTTTTTCGGGGGGGGGGGGAGCCCGCGGAAAAAAAATTATATATATATATATATATATGTGTGTGTGTGTGTGTGTGTGTGTGTTTGTGTACATAATTAATCTTTATTACATTCTGACCCTTTCGTAAGACGGTTATTATGCCCTAGGATAGATTCTTCCTGGAATTAGTGGAAAAATTTTACACTCCCCGCCCTTGCTAGCAAGGGGGTCTGTGGGAGCTCGCAGCGCTCCCCCAGCGCGGGGCGAAGCCCCGCCGACGAGCACTATTTCTGGTATTGAAGCCAACAAAATGCATATTCTGAGGTATCTACAGTGCATTATCTTGCTATTAAAAAGTTTTATTTCAAAAACCTCATGTGCTATTCTTACTGACTTAGACCCTCTCGCGCCGTTCGGCGCATTTTCCGGCAAGCTGTTTCCGCAACTCTTATTTTGCGTAATTCATTTTGTCGGAGAACATGTCCCGCAAAACCTCATGCGACGCTCTGTCACAACCTTACTAAGGGTTCGACTCCCAGTTCGGCATATGATTTCTTTGATTTAGACCCGATCTCTATAACTGACTCCTAAAATCTGTCTTAGCCATCTTTGTTGAGCCACATTTAGTGTTTTTCAATTTTGGCAGAAGACTATTCACACTTTATTAATGGAGCCCAAGCCACTGGTAGAAATTTGTAACCTTTCTTAACTACGCTCTTGGAATTACATGCCTGTATTTCGCTTTAGATTTTATATAGAAAAAAAAGTTTTTTTCGTCAAAATCATCTAAGGGGTTTTAAACTAAAAAATCTCTGGAGTTTTTTGTTTGTTTTTTTAAATTCAAATCCCATTTAGCTACGATCATAGAATTTGGTGACTGTAGTTTGCTTTAAAATAATATTGAAGAGAGAGGTTTTCAACTCCAAACGCTCTGTAGGGGAATTTTAAACTCAAAACCATCTGGAGGGGTTTTGAACTTTAAAGAAAAAGCCATCTGGAGGAGTGGGATTTAAACTCAAAACCCCTTTGGCTACGCTCATAGATTTTATAGTGTGTAATTTTCTTTTTTTTTATATTGAATAGGTATTTTTTAGCTTCAAACCCCAACTGGAAGGGGGGGGGGGGTAAACTCAAAACCCCTTTGGCTACGCTCATAGAACTTTGAGTATGTAATTTGCTTTTTTTTTATATTGAAGAGGGTTTTTATCGTAAATTTTGAAGGGGGTTTTAAAATCAAAATCTTCCTTAACTGTGCTGTTGGAATTTGGGGATTGTTGTTTGCATTTTTTTGTTTTGTTTTATAGAAGAGGGGGATTTAACTGCAAAAACCTCTGGTATGGGGTTTAAAACTCAAAACCCCCTGTAGGGGTTTTAAACTCAAAGCCCCTGGTAGGGGTTTTTAAACTCAACACCCCCTGGTAGAGGGATTTGTATCTCAAAACCCCCTGGTATGGAATTTTAAACTCAAAACCCCTTGGTAGAGGGTTTTTAACTCAGCTGCGCTGTGGTAAGTGATGATTTAGTATTAAAATCTCACCTAAAATAAACAAAATGAAAGCAAAAATCAGTCATTAATTCCGTCCCCCCACCCCGCGGGGGGGGATTTCATTTGGTGGGGGGTTGAGCCCCAACCCCCCCCCGGCTACGCCCATGATATATATATATATATATATATATATATATATATATATATATATATATATATATATATATATATATATCATTTCTCAACCTTCGGCGAAAAACAAAACAACTTGGGTAGAGCTATAGGTCCTCTTGTGGGGTTCGGCGACAAAAGCGTTTTCTTGCTTTTTTCACTGTAGAAACGTATTCTCCAGACATCTACAACTCATTATTAATCAATGGAGTTGGGGAAAAAAGGACCTTTCGAATAATGTTGTACTTGAAAAATATTCTAATATAAATTTATAGGCCCATAATACATTGCAAATAAAACTGATTTGTTCCTTGAAAAGATAAGATACCCCACATATTTAGATTTTTGCTTTGAGGATCGCCGCCAAAAAAAAATAAATTATTCGATAAATAATATTCAATAAAATTGAAGTATAAATTGTGAGTTATAGTCCTAAATTTATTTAACTAGAAAAATATCAGATTGAGTAAGGGTTGGGAAAAGGCGACTATGAAAACATTATTTGAGTTTAGAACTCATCTCAATCATGACTTTTATGCTGAAAAATTTCGATTGAATTCTAACTTTTACAATGCAAAGTCTTTCTTAAAATAATTATGATAAATTCATGTGAAATTACATAAACTCTGTCTGGAAATAGGAGGGGCGGTAGAGTGAAAACAATTAATCCTCGCTCCTTTAATAATTTCTGCTAAAGATTGAATTTGGCATTAAAGAATAGGGGTGGGGCGACTCGATATAAGAATTTAATTTATAGTGTATATAAATTATATTAGTGTCATCTTTTAATTTTGTAATTTCTTAACTATAATACAAAAAGAAAAAGTATTGATTTGTCCGATGGGGGAAATGCGATTGCATGTATCGCCCCTCCCACCTGGTACAACCCTTTTTTATTTAAATTTACCAATGATACAATTTGAGATTAGAGTATGGTACGACATAATATACAATGGGTCACATATCAATACGTAGTTTATATTATATAGATATTCAACTAATTTTGTTCACAAACTATGATTCTCCACAAAAATAGGACCGCCCCCCCCCCAGCACTCAGAGGGCTAGAGTGGGGAAGGCAGTACATGCAATCGCCCCCCTCACCCCACCGAATCGGCCAAGATACCAGAAAGGGAGCAAAATAATATAAAATTTATTTATTAATTCAACTAATTCTGTTCACAAACTATGATTTCTCCATAAAAACGGATCAATAACAAGTTTTAATAATATAGATATTTAATTGATTTTGTTAGCAAGCTGTGATTTCTACAAACAAATTGGACCGCCCCCCCCCTCGAAAGTGGGGGGGGGGGGCGGGATTGATACCATCGCCCCCTCCCGACCCCACCAAATCGACCAACATACTAGAGGGGGGGGCGAAATAATCTAAAAATAGGTTGAAATATAAATAACTAGTATATATTTTTAACATAAGTAATAAATTCGTATACAAATTGTGTGAATGCTATACTAAAGTTCGTCCGCCCGGGTGGGGGGGGGTCGGCCGAGTGGGGGTATAACAGAGCCAATAGTTATTCTTAATGATGCTAGAATTATCCATTATTCGGGTTTGGCTTCTATAATGTCAGAATAAAACTTCACACTCGAGTTAAATTACCCCTCTATTCATCTTTCCTCAATCCAATAGACACATGCTGTTCTAAATTTAAAAAAAAACAAAAAAAAAAAAAAAAAACATTCTTATAGAGTGATAAAAGAGTGAATTACAAAGGTGGGAAAATGAATAAAAAAAAACTAAATGCATGTCTTTTCGTCAGAGGAAATTTCACAATCATGGCATATTTTTTATTTGTGAAATTAAAAAAAAATGTTATTCTTTCTATTGGAACTTCCCCCATTCCGAGTTGACCAGAGTGGGGTTACAAAACAGCGTGACGCAAAGGTTAAACCTATGATAACGCAGCCACAATGGGTGGCCATCTGTCTAGTCTGCGGAATACATCTGTTGGGCATAAATCCAAAAGCAACGTTTCTTAACTGTGATAATCACAATCTCAACCTGGCAGCTTTTCATTCTGCTGAGATAGATCCAACAATTGTCACATTTTTTTGGGAATTGTTCAACTTTTTTTTTCCAAATTAACCCCAGAGATGGGCCAAACTGAAAGAAAATGAAGCCGCGATTTAAAAAAAAAAGAGTAATACAAGAGAAGAAGCTACGTTGGCAGTTTCCTTGCATATCGACAAAATCATTATAATGTTGGAGAACCTTTTTGAATCAACAACTGAAAGAATGGACACTAGAAGCAGTGCACAGAATCTGTTCTGTTGTCACAGATAGATATTAACATTAACATACTGTAGACATTGATTAATAATAATGATAATTATAAAGGAGATTGTGATTATCAAAGTAGACATAGAAGACTCTCTTTTTATTTCCGTCAAATCCTTTTGCTTTCGCACAAAACATAAACATCAAACAATGACGTAATATCATATAGGCCTAATAATAGCACATCCTTCCTTTTGTAACGGATGCATGTGTAGTCAGATGTAGTTGAAGTATTTCTAAAGATGGTTATGTAGACTAAGTGCGTGCGTACCTTGTATGATGTATTTTCAATCTGCGAGTCCTCATGCACACCGTTACAAATAGATAGATAAGGAACACAGACTCAATGATCAAGTTGACTCAAGGTGAACTTCAAACAAACGTTTATTACAGAATGGGCCACAGTCTTGTCTGTCACTATAGAATGATGTTATCCCCTTGAGAATCTAGCGGTAACTGATTCCTAAAAGTCAATCTTAACCTCTAACCCCAAAGTCTATGTCGTCATTTTAAAATATCCGTTCACTGTCAGTACATTAAAGTGCGTAACCCAACTAACTAAACTAGCAATCTAACACTTTTGAAGTTATTATCACATCCTTCCTTTTAAAGTTTTAAGACTGATATCTTTAACAATTCGACCACTTCTGGTTGTCTTGACTGGCACAACAAGTTCTCTAGACGTTGGTCTATAACTGTCTGTTTCGTTTGTTCCAACAGTTTGCTGTTCATTGTCTTCATCGATAAAATAGTACCCAGAGATATCTTCATCGAAACTCTTGTTCAAAAAGCGTTGATTTCTTCTGTATGTTTTTCCATCGTTTGTCTTTATGATGTAAGATCTGGGTGATGAATGTTTTTTTTTTATGACAAATGCTTTCTGTCATGTTTGTCCTAGACGAACTCTCACTTTCTCTTTGACAGAGTGATCTTTAGGTAGTCTTGCTTTTGCATCGTATTTCACTTTGCTTTTCATCTGTCGTTCGTTGAGTAATGTCTCTGCATTTTCAGCTACTGATGGTTTCAATAGTTTGGGATCAGTTGAAATGATGTCCCTGACTCTACTACTCATCAGCAGTTGTGATAATATGGTGAATACGGCAGTCCGCTCATCGGAGTATTTATATACTCGAGCATAGCGAGATATGGATCTTTCCCACTTTTTTATGCTTTGAATCCTTTTGCTTTCGCACAAAACATCAACAACCAACAATGACGTAATATAATATAATATTAGCACAGAATCTTCTTCATGCAGTGGAAAATTAATAATTTTTTGCCTATCTGGAATTCTGGTCAAAGCTCCTACGCCCAATTAATATAGTTCAGAAGAAACTGCAAAAGTCTGGATTGCACATGCGGAAAGCTGCTGAAGAAATTAGTACCCTTTCACGCTTTCTGCAAAATGATGAAAAACTGACAAAAACCCAATCCTTCGAAAAAGCAAAAGAAGGTAGTGAATACTATGGATTCCCTGTAATCAAAACAACCAGAAGAAAGAAAAGACTTGATGGGAAGTTTAGTTCTAATGTAGGACTGTCAATAGAACTGCAATTCAAACATGTTGCGACAGAAGTGCTGGACAGATTTCATATGGAGATGAAGGGCAGATTACAAAGGCTGGAAAGAAAATGGATACCTGTTCTTCTTGAACCAAGACACCTGTGGGATGATGACAAGCTTATGACAAACTGTGTTACTTTTTCCTGTTTGTATGATGAAATAAATGGCTTATCGCTTGTTCAATGATGTCATTGATGCACGAGCACTTTTCATCAACAAACCATAATACAATTCACCAATAGACATATTGTGGAAACAGGCTTCATATGGTAATTACGTGTGCTCAAAACATGCAACCTCCTCCGAATACCGCTAACTCAGACCACTTCCTTTGCGTCATGTGAGAGATCATTCTCAAAGCTCAAGTTCATCAAAAACTATCTGAGGAGCACAATGATGCAAGAAAGGCTTATCATGGCTTTAATGTCAGTGAAGTCACAAATACTAGAAAGTATCGATGTAGTTGATGTTATAGATGTATTCGCTGAACAGAATGCACGACGTGAAGCGATATGAATTGAGATTTGTCACTTGTGCATTATTTAACTAATAAACAACATTAAAAGAGTCTTAATGATTATATTTTGTTAAGTTTACTGATATTACTGAACCAATTTGATTTTGGGCTTATATATTTATTGCGTACATTATCTCATGTCTTATGTCAAAATGCAAAGGGGCCCCCAAAGAGGTCAATCCCCCGGGGCCCAAATCCCTAACTACGCCCCTGTTACAAACTCGAAATTCTATGAGCGTAGCCAAAGGGGTTTTGAGTTTAGACCAACCTTCAGCGGGCTTTGAAGCTAAAAAAATACCTCTTCAATATAAAAAAAAAAGCAAATTACGCACTCAAAATGCTATGAGCATAGCCAAATGGGTTTTGAGTTTAACCCCCCCCCCCCTTTTTTTCTGCGGGGTTTGAAGCTAAAAAATATCTCTTCATTATATAAAAAAAGCAAATTACGCACTCATAATTCTATGAGTGTAGCCAAAGGGGGTTTTGAGTTTAAACCCCCTTCAGCGGGGTTTGAAGCGAAAAAATACCTCTTCAATATATAAAAAAAAGCAAATTACGCACTCAAAATGCAATGAGCGTTTAAACCCCCTCTTCAGAGGGGTTTGATGTTAAAAAACAAACTCTTCAAAATAAAAAAAAAAAGCAAATTACACACTAAAATTCTTTGAGCGTTTGAGTTTAAACCCTCCTCCTCCAGATGGATTTTTTTTTAAAGTTTAAAACCCCTCGAGATGTTTTGAGTTTAAAATCCCCCTACCTCTCTCTTCAATATTATTCTAAAGCAAACTACAAATTCGATGACCGTAGTTAAATGGGGTTTAGAATTTAAAGAAATTTTTTAGTTTAAAACCCCCAACAGATGATTTTGACGATAAAACTTCCCTTTTCTATATAAAATCTAAAGCAAACTACAGTCACCTAATTCCAAGAGCGTAGTCAAGAGAGGTTACACATTTCTACTAGTGGCTGGGCTCCATTAATTAAGTGCAGTGAATAGTCATCTGCCGAAATTGAAAAACACTAAATGTGGCTCAACAAAGATGGCTAAGACAAATTTTAGGAGTCAGTTATAGAGATCGGGTCTAAATCAAAGAAATCATATGCCGAACTGGGAGTCGACCCGTTAGTAAGGTTGTGACAGAGCGTCGCATGAGTTTTTCGGGACATGTTCTTCGACAAAATGAATTACGCATAATAAGAGTTGCGATGACATCCTAGTACAACTTGGCTCCACACATTCATGGAGGTCTTCAGAGCAGGGGTGGGAAGAGGCTTCAGACATTGCCAGGGACAGATTTTCGTGGAAACAGCTTGCCGCCAAATACGCTGAACGGCGCGGGAGGGTTTAAGTCAGTAAGAATAGCAGATTAGGTTTTTGAAATAAAACTTTTTAATAGCAGGATAATGCACTGTAGATACCTCAGAGTATGAATTTTGTTGACTTTCAATACCGGAAATAGTGCTTGTTGGTTGGCTCCCCAGACCCCCTTGCTGGTAAGGACGGCGGGGAGTCTACACTTTTTCCACTAACTCCAGAAGAACCTATTCTAGGGTACAATAAACGTCTTCCGATAGAATGAAGGGTCAGAATGTAATAAAGATTAATTATGTACACATACACACACACACATATGTATATATATATATATATATTCCGCCGGTTACAAAGTGGTCCACTCAGGCAGGCTTCAATATTTGCAGAAAGAACATCCGAATGAAATTATATCAAAGACAAATGACAGATAAGAATGGAAAAAGAAAGTTGATCTTGTGTAGTGCAAGTGAATGTAAAGTTAGATGTGAACCTGTCCTAACTAGTTCCCCTTTTAGACCTTGTGGTCTATAGGGCAGATGATGTAAAGTTCATCTGTTTTTGTGGCCTACGGTTAGTGAGGGTGTCATGTAGCCAGCACAACGACCAACCGCCTTCACTTTTCCCCAACTAATGTCAGGTACCCATTAGAGCTGGATGCGCCCAAGATTCCGAAGTTGAAAATTCCAGTCTTCACCAGGATTCGAACACGGGATCCTCGGTTTGGAAGCCAAGCACTTTACCGATCAGCCACCGCGCCTGCCCTGGCCTAACTGATGTCTTATAATTGATCTATTTAAAAAAAAAATAATTTTTAAATGATACCTCAGCTTTTTAGCTTTTGACTTCAGTTGTCGAGCTGTTTACATCCTAGGAATCCTTGGGCTTATGCCTCTTTTCTTTGCCTCTTTTTGGGGCATTGCCTTTTTTTTGGGATATTGGGCTTTTTTTTAAATATTTTTTTTTTCAAAGAAAACACATAACATATTATTTTATATTAATAATAATACAAAGAATATTTCATAAAAACAAACTTTTTTATGAAGGAAATAGTTTCAATAACACATTCCAGGATTTCCAGCATGATCGTGGAGTAGGCTGCAGCAAAGGTCCATAAAATGATGACAGCAAAGGTCCATAAAATGATGACAGCAAAGGTCCTTAAAATGATTATAGCAAAGGTCCATAAAATTGTGAGCGTGCGACCCCAGGTCTATTTGTTATCTATTTTTATCTGTATTTCAATCTGTTTACTTTATATAGGCCAGGCTAGAATAATTTAATTTAGTGTCTTTTCTTCTTGCATAGGTCAGTGCTGTGTGTTTGTGTAGATTTAGAGGGTAGTTTTTAGTGGTTAGTGTATATATTATATTTTATTATTATTTGATTCCATGTAAATAAAGTTTCATTTTGTTTATTTAACGTAAACTAAAGTTTGTTATCTTGTTTTCATTTAGTTTAGTTTAGTATGTCTGGTTACTTAGGTGACTCTAGCCCCTTGGTCGTAGACTGAGGTGTCACAGATGAGCCCACCCAGTAGCGCAAACATCTGCCTACTGTTAGGTAAATTTTAATGTTGAGCAGCAGAGAATAGGCCCTCTCTATCCACTCGCGCCTGCCTGACCTGCTCACAAAATGATGACAGCAAAGGTCCAGGAAATGATGACAGCAAAGGTTCAGAAAGTGATGGCAGCAAAGGTCCAGAAAATAATGGCAAAATCCATTCACAAAATTATTGAAAATTTTCCTCGAAATAAATATTCCCCCCAATTTTTTTTTTTAAAAGTTATTTAAATTTATTTTTATTATTTTTGCAACAATTTTTCCCTTAAGAACCTAAGACGAAGGACCTCCATCCTATATCATTAGGAATTCCCTGGGGTCTGCTACAGTTACAAAAATGTACATATTATGAAAAAATTTGGTTTCTATAAAAGTACAGAGCTCAAAGTAAGTATGTGCATGAAGAGCTTAAAAATTATTACCTTTTTTAATATAACTCATTTTAAGATTAAATTTATTAGTTAAAAAATATTTTATAAATCAATCATGTCCATATTGAAATAGTGTCTTTTTTTTTTTTTTTTTACAATTTAGTAGTCCATTTGGTCCATTATCATGAATTCATGTCCTGTTTGGGTTGTCTTGAAAATTTATTTATTTGGTCAAAGGGATGTAACCAAAAGAAATTTCCACCTTGCATCTTCCAGTCCTAATTGCCTCTCTTGTTGAAAAAAAAAAAAATTAATTAATATGTAATTTTTAGTATTATAATTTTAAAGCAAATAACGAATGTATTAAATACATACACATGCAAATTGGTTAATAGTTATCACTTATAAAAGCACACACACACACACTACATTCAACTTATTTTCTTCTCATTGTTTAAACAGACTTTTGTAAATTGATATTTATGATACAAATGGAATTTTCCAATTCATTGAAAGAAAATAAAGGAATCCTTACAAAAAAAAACAACAACATATGTACATACAATGAATCAATATAAAATTACATTTGGGGTCAGCCTTTATAGTGTTCAATTTTAAAATCAACTATATTTCTGTATATTATATCCAAATCATTAGATGACATTAAGATACACAGCTTCAAGTCTTGTAGAACATTTCAATCATTCATTGACTTTAATGTACATTTTACTTTTTTTTTTTTTTTTTAAATATATATTTTATTTAAAACTTTTCTATCCTACATTGTATAATCCTTCTGTATATATGATCTACTTGAATTCTATTCAGGATTTTGTTGTCGTAAGTAGCTTTGAAGTACATGTTCCATATAAGTATCCTATACTCTGCTAATAAAATCAAGTTCATATCTTTAAGCTTTTTACTTTGGGTATTTTATTTAAAAATATTGCTAGGCCTATGTTGACCTTGACATGGCTGTTGGCATTTAAAATATTAGACAGAGTTTCTCTCACAATAGTGAAGTTTGGACACTCCCCAAACAAATGTTTTTCTAGTTTGTTATTTCCAACCCCGCATAGTTTACATGTGTGGCCTGCCCTGTCCTTACCCCTCTTCTTTATTGGGGACATCCCATAAATTAGCCTGTAGGTCACCTCCCATGCTTTCAGAGTTATGTTTTTATTGTGTAATTGCGTGAATGTGTATGTATTAACCACTATTCCTAATTCCCTCCCCCATTATATTCTAAGCTCTAAATAATTTGAAAGTCCATCTCTAAGTGCTGTGTAAATGTTTTTAGTTTTGTGGTGTATTAGATTTTCATTGTTTTGTAGGTGTCTGGTTAGTCAACTGTACAAAGGGTGGATGTTGGTGCCGAAAAAGTGAGCTGTGTTGTTTTGGATGGGGAGAATTTGTTGAGCCTTAAACCGAAATAGTATAAGGTTAAGGGGAAGTTTTCAGGGCACCTAACTATACCCTACCGATACATTTTAAACGGCTTTTGTTTTGATATGTTGTAGGCTTATCTCCCCTTCTTTTTTATCTTGTATTAGTGTGTTGTGTTTGATACTAGCGTATGTGTTTCTGAAAATACTGTAATAACTGAAGGGAGGCAACTCAACGAGGACATAGACGTTTATTTACACGGAGACATGACAAACACAAAGGGCATCTGCCTTGAGTACAGCATCTCCATATTGGCTCTCTACTTGGGCGGAAATCGTTTCTCTCTCTTCCTAATGTTGACATCCTTTTTAGTCTAGTTTATCACAGTGCGCACCTTCTAGCTTAGATGTCGGTGCGCATGGCGGAGTTATAACAATACATTTTCTAATGATTTTGTATATATTTTTTATGAAGTTAGGAGGTGGTTCTACACTGTTGGCCAGATACAAAATTTTGGGCACTATCAGGTTGTTTCATATAATGGCCCTTCCAAAAATTGTACCCATGTATTGAAATATTTTTATTATTTTCTTTATCTTATCTGCTATTTCATCCCATTGTTTTTTAATGTATATTGCCGGGTTTTCGGTCCACACGATACCGCAGATTTTATATTAATCTCTTTTTCTATCCTAAGCCTAAAAGGGAAAACTGGGGGGGGGGGGGATATCCCACCTACCTAATTCCATTATGGCTGATTTCTGGATATTAATTTTGGACCCGCTCTCCCTCCTGAAAAGTGTTAATTTCTCTATTATTATTTTAACGTCTTTTTCTGAAGATGTGAAGAGGTGAGTATCGTTTGCATATGCCTTGATTTTAACTTCGGGATTTGGCCCTGGGATCTTAATACCTACGAATTCTTGGTCTAAATTGAGGCTATCTATTAGGGGTTCCAGACAGAGGGTGTAGGCTATAAAAAAAGGGAAAGGGGACACCCTTGCCTGACGGTTCCACGACAATTCGTTCACTGACATTTCGTTCGCCGACAAATCGTTCACGACTTTTCGTTCACGCGACTATTCGTTCACCAGACATTTCGTTCACCCGACAATTCGTTCACGCGACATATCGCTCACGGACTATTCGTTCACAGACAACTTGTTCACCGACAACTTGTTCACCGACAGTTGGTTCACGACAAATCGTTCACGCGACTATTCGTTCACGGCACGGACAAATTGTTCACATACAAATCATTCACTGGATAGTAACATATTGTTAATATTATATATTCTCGTCGCATGTTAAATTTATTTACATTAAAACTATTATTTCCAAAAACAAAAAATTTCTAGAGATCAGGTTTAATCCGAGTTTATTTAATTTCGTTGTTGTTGTTAATATTTTGTTAATGAGGACAGTAGGTGATAAAAATAATACTTAAAAGAATAAAAGATCTTACAAGCTAGCTGAAAAATGTAAACGGGTCCTCACTTTACAATAGGTAACATTTTTACTTTCACCTTTAATATACCTTTACACCCCCCCCCATCTTTTTTTTTTCATCTACCTGGAATCTACCCATTCATCTGGATACTCTAGTTAACACCTAGTGGAGTGCTAGACAGACTGGCTCCTCTGGAAGTAATAAAACTTTATTGGACATTGCCTATACACATGTTCAATCTGTTAACATTGAAAATATCTACTAGACACTAGTATAGTACTTTCCATCAAGTTTAAAAGGAGTTCTATTTTATTTTTATTTTAGTTAACTTGTTTCTATATGTGACCACCCATTGGTAGACTAATTTTATTGCTTGGACTTCAATATCAAATTTATGGAAACAATTTTGCTTTGTTGTATTGCGATAAATTTATATTTTTTTTTATAGGGAACCGAAATATTTCCTAGTGCTGTATATGTAATTAGTTTTTTTTTCTTAGATGTCTTAATTGATAAGTATTAACCTTAGATATGTATCTAGTATGTGACGTTCAGAGTTGAACAGTGAAACCACACATATTGTAACAAATCTAGTAGGCTACCATTGTTAAAAATCTAAATTAACTCTCGTAAGAACACTGACAGGATTGTGGAAAAAAATACTAGCGTGTATGTGCGTATATTTGTTTTTGTTAATAAGATATCAATAAAATGGGTATGTTAATTAAAGATCTGGACCGCAATTAAGAAGATAAGTAAATATGGGTAGGGCGAACAAGACTACATGACGGACATGAGTGTAAAAGAAGGTCTACATGTTGAAAGTAAAAATGTTACCTATAGTAAAGTGAGGGCCCATTTAAATGTTTCAGCTTGCTTGTAAGATCTCTTTTTTCTTTTAAGTATATATTTTATCACATACTGTCCTCATTAACAAAATATTAACAACAAACAAAAAAAAATTAACAAAGAATTTCGGATTAGGCCCGATCTCTAGCAATTTTTTGTTTTTGGAAATATCCAGTGAACGATTTGTCTGTGAACAATTTGTCTGTGAACGAATTGTTAGTGAACGATTTGTCGCGTGAACGATTTGCCGTGAACCAACTGTCGGTGAACAAGTTGTCTGTGAGCGAATAGTCCGTGAGCGATATGTCGCGTGAACGAATTGTCGGATGAACGAAATGTCTGGTGAACGAATAGTCGCGTGAACGAAAAGTCGTGAACGATTTGTCGGTGAACGAAATGTCAGTGAACGAATTGTCGTGTCCCCTTGCCGGACCGATCTTTTAATTGGGATCCGTTCACTAAGAGATTGGTTGACAATTAACTGACTTATGGCATCCGTGTAGACCAATTTTATGTATTTTGGTCAGGGACTTGTCTATGTTTGTCTTGTCTAGTATCCTAAAGAGGTAGTCATGGTCCACTCAAAAGCTTTTTCCTGGTCTATGGTCATGAGAGCTGCCTTCAAATCTTTGTCCTTGCAGTAGTAAATTACGTCTTGTATAAAGTGGTTAAGTTCGTCAATATTTCTGTCGGGGTTACTGCAGTGTTGGTCATGTCCTATCAAAAGGGGGATTAGGGGTTTTATTCTAAGGAAAATCATTTTGGTCAGCAGCTTGTAGTCTGTGTTTAACAGGGAGATCGGTCTGAAGTCACTGGGTGTGGTGTTATCTTCGGTTTTTTTTTTGGTAATAAAATAATGTATGCGTGATTACAATATGTGGGCGTCTGTCCTGTTTCAAGCATTGCTTTATAAAGTGTTAGCAGTAGGGGCCCTATCTGTGGGCGCCTGTCCTGTTTCAAGCATTGCTTTATAAAGTGTTAGCAGTAGGGGCCCTATCTGTGGGCGTCTGTCCTGTTTCAAGCATTGCTTTATAAAGTGTTAGCAGTAGGGGCCCTATCTGTGGGCGTCTGTCCTGTTTCAAGCATTGCTTTATAAAGTGTTAGCAGTAGGGGCCCTATATGTAGGAAAAAAGTTTTGTAGAATTCGTACGTCAAATCGTCCGGACCTGGGGCTTTACCGTTTTGTGTAGTGTCTAGGGCGGCCCTCAATTCCTCTAAGGCAGTGATGCCCAACCTTATTTGGTCTGCGGGCCATTTTTATTTTCGGCATTCCTGTCGCGGGCCATATCACCAAAAAGAAAACAAAATTAAATATACAATAAGCCTATTTTTTATAGTTTTATTAGTGGACCCGCTTACATAAATTAATGTGATGCATGAAGTTTATCTACAACCATCTTCTGAATATCTGGCTGTATAGATGAAACACCAACTCGGAGCACTGAATCTAGATGTTTATCCGTGAGGCGATTACGTAACATGGTTTTCGCCCGTTTCATCATTGAAAAAGTTTGTTCACACAGATGAGTGCTTGAAAAACTTGTGATCATCCTTAACGCTTGTTTTCGAAGATTTGGAAACGCTTCTGAAGGTAACATGGAGTAGAAGTCAACAGTCTGCATCACTTGAAATTTGTCAAGCAGGGATGTCTGGCTTTGTAAGTCAATCAGTTCCAGTTGCAGATCTGTCGGAGCACTTGACACATCGGCAGCAATCGGATTTTCAAAAAGAAGGATTTCATTTTTTAAATTCTGAAAATCCACAAATCTTTCACTGAAATTATTCAACAAGAGCCTCAGAAGTTGGATAATTCTTTCTTTAGGAAAGACATATTTAGCTGCTTATCATTTTGTAGAGTGGTACAGGTTGAAAAGTGGACAAGATGCACCTTTTCCGCCTGTTGAATGAAGAGTTGCAATTTTGTTTGGAAAGCACATATGTCTGCATACACATGCAAAATCAATTCGTCTTTCCCTTGTAGTTTGGTGTTGAGTTCATTTAGATGTGATGTCGCTTAAAATAGCCAAATCCCACAACCATGAGGGGTCGTTCTGTTATGGCACTTGTTTTGATTTATCGGTCATAAATATTTCAATTTCGTGTCTCAAATAAAAAAAAACGTTTTAACACCTTTCCTCGGCTTAATCAGCGCACTTCAATGTGAAATAGAACGTCTTCATATTCGGACTCTATTTCTGTCAGAAAATCTTTGAAAGTTCTGTGATTCAACGTTCTTGTGATTTGATGAAATTTACAGTGTTGAGCATAATCTCCTCATCACATGGTTCAGATTCAAAAACTTTCCCCAGAGATTGTGTTGGTGAATGATGCAGTGAAGCCGCAGGGGTTCAGTTTTCCATTTGACTCAACAACTTGTTTTTTGTTCAATCCGCTGTGACATCCAACCATATTTCTAGCGCCATCAGTAGTCCCTCTAACTCATTTATTCCAAGGTCCTCTATGATGGCTGACTCTTCTTTGAACAGGTCTTCTCCAGTTGTATGCATGCTCCTCATAGCTGCTAACTCTTCTGTTATATCAGAATTGCTGTTTGTACCGTGAATAAATACCAAGAGTTGCGCAGTATCCGTTATGTCAGTGGACTCGTCAGAAGCAATAGAAAACATTTCGTTAAAGAATGAGTGAGAATCCAAACTTAAAGAGAATATTTTTTCAACATTCTAATTTTTTACATTTTTTTTTACATTTTGTTACAATGCTTTGGCGGGCCGGATAGGATCACGTCGCGGGCCGGATCTGGCCCGCGGGCCGTAGTTTGGGCATCGCTGCTCTAAGGTAAAAAAAAAGGGGGGGGGGTCCTGTAATTCATTTTTCTGTCGTCGTTATTGTCTTACAGTTTTCTATGAATTTTTTTTTTGTATGTCTAAGGATGCATACACACATCACATACACAAAATTAAGTCATCAACACACAAACATGGCAGACATTACAGTTCTTTCATTAAACATTCGTAGCTTAAACAACAAACACAAATATATAGTCCATCTAGCCAACACACAAAGACCAGATTTCATATTTCTCCAAGAGACCAATATAAAATCAAAATATAAATCTACTCAATGTATTTCAGACATGGGGTTCAGGAGAGGTTATTTCAGTTTAGGGTTGAAAGGAAAGGGAGTAGCTATTCTACAGACATCTGATAGATTTAAAGTAACATATACACATAGTGATAATAGTGGGAGGGTTGTCATAGTCAAGGTATTAGCACACAAACAAGCATACAGTAGGCTGCGGGCATACACACTTATTAATATATATGCTCCGACTCAGAGTAGAGAGAGACCACACTTTTCGAAACTCTGAGCGAAGCAGTAGGCTATATAGCAGACACATAGGGGAAAAAATAATATTGGGGGGAGATTTTAACTAGATAGAAACACATTTAGACAAGCAATACACAAACACACAGGGTCCACTCCCTCGGTCAACAGGGGAAACTAATGATTTCTTAAGAGAAATCAAAAGAACCTTCAGCTTGGTGGACGCATATAGAGCGGTACGGCCAGAGGGAAGGGAAACTACTCTGAAACATAGCTCACACCCGGTGGAGACAAGAATAGACAGATTCTACACACCAATAACTTGCAAATTATTTGGAGTTACACACATCCACGAGACTACACGGATCACAGAGGAGTGCTATTAGGGCTAGGAGGAAATACAAGGTGACAAAAAACAAACGGACACACATTGGAAGTTTAATAATAGCCTTCTTCAGGATCCATTGATAATGGAATCAATTAAAGGAATGCTCGAGTCTATAGGAGGAATTTAACCAAGGAGAGTGTCACTTGATCCAAATCTGGCCTAGAATGAAAAAGTCACTCAGGCAGCAAATTAAAATCCTGGCTGCAACCAAAAGTGAAAAAAAGACGCAAAGAAGAGGAAAGACTAAAAGAATTATTACAAGTTTCACAAGATGAAATAGAAAAGGCTCCAATAAAGGATCAATGGGCTATGTTGGACTAGTCCGTTTCGTTTCTTTGATTAAAAAGTTGAATCACAAATTGGACCGGAAGTTGCTTTTTTCATTATATATCTTTGCATTTTTCAATTCTATTTTTTAAATTAAATTGACATTATTAGCGGCCCCCGAAAGGGGAAAAGACGCTATTATTTTTGTGCGAAATGTCTGTCCGTCTGTCCCGTTTAGATCTCGTAAACTAGAAAAGATATTGAAAATCCGACATCACAATATTTTAGACCTTTCAAAGTTCTGATGCAACGGCTACTTTTTTTTTTCTGAAAGCGAAAAATCTAATTTTTAAAATCAGTTATGCAAGCAGTTTTTTAAAGAGAAAAAGCTAATTAGTATGCATTATAAGTTAAACCTAATTTAAAATGAATAGTAATCTTATAAACTTCATTTTTCTGAACATTTTATTTATTGCGGTAATTTTTTGAGGATTCGAATAAGAGATTGAGCCTTTTCAAAACAATTAGATCAATTATAAGTTAGGCCAGGGGAGGCGCGGTGGCTGAGCGGGGGTCCCGGGTTCGAATCCTGGTGAAGACTGGGAATCAACTTTGGAATCTCTGGGCGCCTCTGAGTCCACTCAGCTCTAAAAGTATAGGCGGTTGATCGTTGTACTCGCTACATGACACCCATGCTAGCCGTAGGCCACAAAAACAGATGAACTTTACATCATCTGCCCTATAGACCACAAGGTCTAAAAGGGGAACTAGTTAGGCCAGGTTCACATCTAACTTTACATTCACTTACACCTATCCTTTGATCTGCGGGACCGCTGGGGCACTACACAAGATCTGTTAACCTTCTTTCTCCATTCTTATCCTCATTTGTCTTTGATATAATTTCATTTGGATGTTCTTTCTGAAAATATTGAAGCCTGCCTGAGTGGACCTCTTCGGGGGCCGATTTTGAGTTTGTGTTTCCACACAAACTGTCTTTTGTAACCTTGTTATGCTATAATTTTAAGTGTGCCTGATAGAGAAATAAATTCTGCACAAAAATACGGGTAGTTGGGATCAAACCCGATAGAGGCTATAAAAATAAAAGACCTGAAACTAGCGCGTGAAACTACACATTTACAGTACTTTATTTGATGAGTATTTTACCCAAGATCTGCGGGTTTTTTTTAAAGACTAGCTTATTTCAAGTACCCGGCATTTTCCGATACACAATTTCATACATAATTGTTGAAAATTTTTTTTAGTGATTTTAAACTTTAAATGATTACTTAAAAAGGTGTTACTTTAATCAATTTTGAATATTAGTTTGTTATGAATGTCACTGTTTATTTTGTGTCTGTTCTAGTTTCTTAAATTTTTCTTGAGTAAAGGGATCGTTTTTTCTCCTAATGGGTATACCAGATTTCTCCAAGCAGCCTTTGTAAAATATTGATCCTAAAAAATTCTATGTTTATAAACGAAAAATCGCATGCTGCATTATGATGAATATACGTGTTAGTTCAATATATTTTATATTACTAGGTAACTATAAATAACTGCATAAACAGACGTAAGTTTCATTTTGTTCTGTTAGACAAAGTCATATGCCAAATTTTATGTTTATATCCTAATTCTAAAAAGGAATAATAATAGAATTATACAGCAAAAATAATCACTGAGTTTTTTTTTTATTTTTAATAGTTTTGAAAGTCTAACTGATAAGATTACAAAGAGAATTTGTGTTTTTGCAAATGTACATAAGGTACACTTTGAGTCAGTCAATCTCTTCTAATTGTTTAGCAATGAGTTTAAAAATGTAGGCTTCTATATTTTTAGCATGAATTTAAGAAGTTACAAAATTCAAACTAATATATTGCTTCTTCCATAAAACTTTGTATTTAAAAAATAAATTTATCCAATGCTCGAGATTATGCTTGTATACTTAGGCCCTATATGAATCGATCCGGTATCAATGCATTAAGTAGCAATAACCCCCCCCAAAAAAAAAATTAAATGAAAGAAGATTGAGATATACATAAATTTTTGTGACGGTACACACCGATAAGGGGTACCAGCACCTTTTTTCAATGTCGGGAAAAATTATTACTTTTCTTGTATTTCAACGTTAATTGTTAATTTAGGCCTATTAGTAGTTGAAAGTTTGGCAATCTATCACTAAGTACATCATCTATTTTTTTACAAAAAAAAAAATCACTTTATATGTATACTTTGTATACAGCTTACTTTCAGCCGTCATGCCGTATTATTAACAACACTTATATGTGAAAGTCTCAATCATTTAGAGTCTTAAACAGTCATTATTTTAGACTAGATTTAAGTAGAGTCTAGACCTAGATATAGTAGGCCTATATAAAAAAATAAAAAATAATCAGTCATTAGACATATTAGCAATTTCATTATTCGGTCTAGGCATTGAAAAGTAAATCTTTAAATAAACTATAATAGATCTAAGTCTAAGTACTAACTTATTAAATAAGTAGAAGTATTATAATGAATATTGTATAGATCTAGATTGACTAGATTTTAGATAGATCTATAGATAGGCCTAGATCTCTAGTCTAGTAGATTAAGTATAGAATATAGTGAATGTATTACAGTAGGCCCTATTATTAGAGCTCTTAGAGCTATGTCCTATGTCTATATCTAATAATCTAATAATTAATAAACTTTAGTCTTTAGTAATATCTAGACTTTATTCTAATAAAAACTGACTATATGCATAGCATAGGCTATACTCGGCAATCTAGTCTCAAGATAGAATCTATACTATTACAAGATCTATTTGATTTTTATATATAGATCTAGTCGTCTAGACTAGAATTAGATTATATATAACTAAATATACTAATGGAGAGATGATATGCGGTGTTAGCTAATAGTGTTGCACAACATTTAAAAAAGGAGAAAAATCTGACCCAGGAAACTACAGACCAGTATCACTTACCAGCATCACATGTAAAATCCTAAAACACATAATATGTAGCAACATCATAAACCACTTAGACAAACATAATGTCCTCACACCATACCAACATGGCTTTAGGAAATATAGATCATGTGAAACACAACTAATAGGACTAATTGATGATTTTTCAAAAGGTTTAGATAATAGTGAACAAATAGATGCTATCTTACTAGATTTTTCTAAGGCTTTTGACAAAGTTCACCACCATAGTTTGCTTAAAAAATTAAAATATTTCGGCATTAATGGTCCACTGCATCAGTGGATTAAAGATTTTCTGATTGGGAGAGAACAAACTGTAATAATAAATGGCTCTAAATCAACACCGATAACAGTAAACTCAGGTGTACCTCAAGAAACAGTCTTGGGTCCACTACTATTTTTAATTTACATAAATGATTTACCAAATCGCATTACTTCAGGAACAAAAGTCAGATTATTTGCAGACGATTGCATAATATATAAAACAATAAAAACAACACAAGACACAGATATTTTACAAAGAGAATTAGATGAATTACAGAAATGGGAATCAAATTGGAGCATGTCTTTCCACCCAGAAAAATGTCAGTTGTTAAGAGGAACAAAAAAACTAAAACAAATTAATTCGACTTATCTTATTCATGGCAAACCAGTAACACAGACTAAAAACGCAAAATACCTAGGTGTTATAATAAATGAAAAACTGTCATGGAATTCACATATTGATTAAACTACAAAAAAAATCAAACAAAGCATTAGGATTTATTGAAAGAAATTTCTATAATTCAAATAAGAACATAAAACTAGAATGTTATTTAACCTTGGTTAGGCCAAAAATAGAATATGCATCCTCAGTTTGGGACCCCTCAACTCAAGAAAACATTAAGAAACTGGAACAGACACAAAATAGAGCAGTGAGATTCATAACAAACAAATATTCACACTTAACTAGAGTAATTTACAAAGCCTTCAGGACAGAAGGCTCAAAAGTAAAGTAGCAATCATAGATAAAACACTGAACCATAATCTTCAAATACAAAAACAAAATTTAATAAAATACTCTGAAAGACACAAAGATAAAGGCACATTCCTCGTCCCATATGCTAGGACAAATTTGTACAAATACTCCTTCTTCCCTAGTGCTATTAGAGCATGGAATGGGTTGCCTGAGCTAGCCAGGAGAACCAGTGACTTGGCAGAATTTAGGTCATTGGTTAATATGCATAACTAAATGCATGACGCGTGACACAATCTTCTTCTTTTTTGAAGTAACGTCTGTATTATATAAGATAAGATAAACGAACCTGGGTTTTTCTAAACTCTAATACTTGGTATGTAATAGTAAAACAGCACCTACCTAAATAAATCGTAACTAGAAATTAAAAAAAAACCTATATTTATTGTAGCCATCAGCGAAATGGCATATAAAGCGAACACCTCCCCGTAATTATTATCCATTCTTATTTATTTCAAAAGTAACTGCAGAACTAATAAAATGTTATTACAAAGACTCCATTTTTCTACATTTCCCACATATTCACTTTCGTTTTCCCTCATACAATAAAGCATAGATAAAGGTCAAAGTTGACATGTATGGAAATTTCATTCTCAAAACGTTTCCGGATAAACGAGAATAGGTCCGAACTTAAGGCGATTTTAAAGCACCAATGGACATCGGCCGAAAAAAAATTGCATATTATGCTTCTAAATAGATGAGGAAATAGTTAGCTAGAATAGCTAAGGCTATTCATTCCGTTGAAAAAAAATTATTATGGGGTGTTCGCTCAAAATGACCTTTTTAACTGAAAACCTATTCAGCGAAACCCCTATTATAAGCTTAAAAAGCCATTAATAATAATTTAGTTACTGATTTAATATGTTCTTCTTTTTGTCTTATCTATCGTTATTGTTTGTAAACTGAAATATTAAAATAGTAGGCCTATTTTTAACATTAACCCAATGTCTTCGATTTCAAAGATTAAGGATGAGTGCAGTACGTGTTTCACAAGACTACGCCCAGTTGCGACCAGCATATTTTCCCGCATTTTCTTTCCGTCTAAAATGTTTGACTCGCAGCTCTCCAACAGTCTCTCAGAGGTCATATGCTGGCAGTTACATTCCTCTATGCCAGTGGGGGTGAAATAACGCTTCAGTTAATCTTAACAGCGCTTATACTGGGGGGGGGGGAGGATGGGGAGGGGGGGATCTGTTTTGCCGTCCTCCTTTTGTTTTAACTGGCTGGTTAACCTCTTGTTACTAATTAATGATATTAATATGTGTATAAATGTTTAAAAGAAGTGCAAAATTCATTTTCACAGGGTTCCCCCACCATTCTGAGATTAGGATTTCAGGAGATTTCTAAGAGTTTTCCAGTATGTGAGCTGGCGCTCCTAGATGTAATTTTTTATCTATTTATATCTGTATTTTAATTTTTGTAAACAATCTAGGCTAGTGCTGAGTGCATGCCTGTCTCCCGCCAGCTCTTTAACTTTAAAGTTAGTGTAGATGAGTCATGACCTGGCTCTATAAATAGAACGGATGCTGCCGTGTCTTGTCCCTTTTTCCGGTGTTGACCGCTGGTCAGTGCTTAATTAGCTAGTCTGTGTGACTAAGCAGTGAGTTAGATAGTTATTTTTAGTGTTGTTCCTGTGTGGACGTTCTCTGTGTGGACTGCCTGCTATAATTCCTGTCTGCTGTAGTTCTGCTTTACTGCCACTAGTAGCTTACTGTTTAGTGTTGGGGTAATTTAGGTTATTTGAGTGGTTTATTGTTTTGAAGTGGGTATATTTGTTTTATTGTTTTTTGTGTCAATGTAAATAAAGGGTATATAAGTTTCTTTTTATAATTTTCAGTTTGTTATTTTATTTTTAGTTAGCTAGTTTAGTCTAATTTAGTTTAGTTTAATTGTGCTGTCTGGTTGCTTAGGCTACTCTAGCCCCTTGGTCGCAGACCGAGGTACACAGATTGGGCCCACCCAGTAGAGCTACCACCTGCCTACTGTAAAAATATTGAATAAATGTTGAGCAGCAGATAACAAAAAGGCCTCACTCAGTAGCGCCACTCCTAACCTGCTCACAAGTAGAAAATATTTGATTTCAGGATCGGAAAAAACGCGAACCATATATTTAGTAATAAATATAAGAGTTATCATATAATATACATGAATAAAATTACAAGATCTCTCCTGAGCCTTTCGTCTCCATACCCGAAACTCAAGCTGTTGTAGATCTGTCTCCATACATCATCAATCCATCGCATTCGGGATCTGCCTTTGGGTCAATCAGCGTGTGTGTGTGTGGGGGGGGGAGATCGAGTTGATGGTGATTAAGTGCACTGAACGTAAGTTCTTTAAAAAAAAAATAGTTGCAGTAACGAGAGTTTATGAAATGGAGAGTAGTACGACGTGGACTAGCCTATAGGAAGGTGGCGAGATAGAATTTTGTAGTTTTTTTCTTTCTTTTAAGAAAAAAATAATTGATCGCAAGTTTCGTAGGCTATATATAGACATCAGTTCCAAGCAGAGAAAGGAGATGTGGAGCACGAGAAAAGTTAAAACAAATTTAGGCCTAATGTCACAAGGAGGACAATAGCTATAATGCTTCATGGAAGAAGTTAGATGATAGAACTAATTCAAGCATAATTTCCTATATTTTAACACGCTATTTCACTATTTTTTACGGCCTTTCGCTCATTATGACTCCCGCGAAAATTGAGTTCGCAGATTAGGTCCGACCCCTATACCGCACGTTGACTTGACTTATAAATGTAATAGCTGATATGGAAAAAAGAGTCAAATTTAGTTTTATCGCCCAATAGCTGATATGGAAAAAGAGTCAAATTTAGTTTTATCGCCCAATAGCTGATATGGAAAAAGAGTCAAATTTAGTTTTATCGCCCAATAGCTGATATGGAAACAAGAGTCAAATTTAGTTTTATTTCCCAATAGCTGCTATGGGAAAAAGAGTCAAATTTAGTTTTATCGCCCAATAGCTGAAATGGAAAAAAGAGTCAAATTTAGTTTTATTGCCCAATAGCTGATATGGAAAAAAGAGTCAAATTTAGTTTTATCGCCCAATAGCTGATATGGAAAAAAGAGTCAAATTTAGTTTTATTGCCCAATAGCTGATATGGAAAAAAAGAGTCAAATTTAGTTTTATTGCCCAATAGCTGATATGGAAAAAAGAGTCAAATTTAGTTTTATCGCCCAATAGCTGATATGGAAAAAAGAGTCAAATTTAGTTTTATTGCCCAATAGCTGATATGGAAAAAAGAGTCAAATTTAGTTTTATCGCCCAATAGCTGATATGGAAAAAAGAGTCAAATTTAGTTTTATTGCCCAATAGCTGATATGGAAAAAAAGAGTCAAATTTAGTTTTATTGCCCAATAGCTGATATGGAAAAAAGAGTCAAATTTAGTTTTATCGCCCAATAGCTGATATGGAAAAAAGAGTCAAATTTAGTTTTATTGCCCAATAGCTGATATGGAAAAAAGAGTCAAATTTAGTTTTATTGCCCAATAGCTGATATGGAAACAAGAGTCAAATTTAGTTTTATTGCCCAATAGCTGATATGGAAAAAAGAGTCAAATTTAGTTTTATCGCCCAATAGCTGATATGGAAAAAAGAGTCAAATTTAGTTTTATTGCCCAATAGCTGATATGGAAAAAAGAGTCAAATTTAGTTTTATTGCCCAATAGCTGATATGGAAACAAGAGTCAAATTTAGTTTTATTGCCCAATAGCTGATATGGAAAAAAGAGTCAAATTTAGTTTTATCGCCCAATAGCTGATATGGAAAAAAGAGTCAAATTTAGTTTTATCGCCCAATAGCTGATATGGAAAAAAGAATCAAATTTAGTTTTATCACCCAATAGCTGATATGGAAAAAAGAGTCAAATTTAGTTTTATTGCCCAATAGCTGATATGGAAAAAAGAGTCAAATTTAGTTTTATTGCCCAATAGCTGATATGGAAAAAAGAGTCAAATTTAGTTTTATCGCCCAATAGCTGATATGGAAAAAAAGAGTCAAATTTAGTTTTATCGCCCAATAGCTGATATGGAAAAAAGATTAAAATATAGTTTTATTGCCCAATAGCTGATATGGAAAAAAGAGTCAAATTTAGTTTTATTTCCCAATAGCTGCTATGGAAAAAAGAGTCAAATTTAGTTTTATTGCCCAATAGCTGATATGGAAAAAAGAGTCAAATTTAGTTTTATTGCCCAATAGCTGATATGGAAAAAAGAGTCAAATTTAGTTTTATTGCCCAATAGCTGATATGGAAAAAAGAGTCAAATTTAGTTTTATTGCCCAATAGCTGATATGGAAACAAGAGTCAAATTTAGTTTTATTGCCCAATAGCTGATATGGAAAAAAGAGTCAAATTTAGTTTTATCGCCCAATAGCTGATATGGAAAAAAAGAGTCAAATTTAGTTTTATCGCCCAATAGCTGATATGGAAAAAAGATTAAAATATAGTTTTATTGCCCAATAGCTGATATGGAAAAAAGAGTCAAATTTAGTTTTATTTCCCAATAGCTGCTATGGGAAAAAGAGTCAAATTTAGTTTTATTTCCCAATAGCTGCTATGGAAAAAGAGTCAAATTTAGTTTTATCGCCCAATAGCTGATATGGAAAAAAGATTAAAATATAGTTTTATTGCCCAATAGCTGATATGGAAAAAAGAGTCAAATTTAGTTTTATCGCCCAATAGCTGATATGGAAAAAGAGTCAAATTTAGTTTTATTGCCCAATAGCTGATATGGAAAAAAGAGTCAAATTTAGTTTTATCGCCCAATAGCTGATATGGGAAAAAGAGTCAAATTTAGTTTTATTGCCCAATAGCTGATATGGAAAAAAGAGTCAAATTTAGTTTTATTGCCCAATAGCTGATATGGAAAAAAGAGTCAAATTTAGTTTTATTGCCCAATAGCTGATATAGAAAAAAGAGTCAAATTTAGTTTTATTGCCCAATAGCTGATATGGAAAAAAGAGTCAAATTTAGTTTTATTGCCCAATAGCTGATATGGAAAAAAGAGTCAAATTTAGTTTTATTGCCCAATAGCTGATATGGAAAAAAGAGTCAAATTTAGTTTTATTGCCCAATAGCTGATATGGAAAAGAGAGTCAAATTTAGTTTTATTGCCCAATAGCTGAGGAGTCCACAGATGTTTTCATTTTTTTAATATGTTTAACCATTGCGGAGCTATAAATTCTAAACTAAAAACTGGCTCAAAAGCGTTCGCCATTGGTCCTTTCCCATATAGGTCTGTGGTTGTATATTATATAGCCTTCGTAACTTCTATAGAGAAATGCCTTTTGTAATTTCTTTTATTGAAAAATTGGGCTATTCGCGTCTGACACATATATAATTTTTATGCTCAGCAACAAAGCCCATTGGAAACAATAAATATGTACAAATCTAAAGGGGCCGAGATACGGTGTTAAAAAAAAACTAAAATATCGGAAGAGCCTAGTAAGGTGTTCTTAGCGATAGAACAGAGCATACAAAAGGACAAGGCAATAAAAACCATAAAAAACAAAGACGGAATGGAAACGCAAAATGGTTTTAAAATCTTGGAAATAATAGGCCTACAGAGCATTTTGAGGTGGAAAACCCGCAACAGATGATTTTGAAGATAAAACTTCTGTTTTCAAAATAAAATCTAAAGCCAACTACAGTCACTTAATTCCAAGAGCGTATTCAATAGAGGTTACACATTTTTAACAGTGGCAGGGCTCCATTAATAAACTGCAGTGAATAGTCATCTGCCGAAATTGAAAACACTAAATGTGGCTCAACAAAGATGGCTAAGACAGATTTTAGGAGTCAGTTATAGAGATCGGGTCTAAATCAAGGAAATCCTATGCCGAACTGGGAGTCGACCCCTTAGTAAGATTGTGAGAGAGCGACGCATGAGATTTGCGGGACATGTTCTCCGACAAAATGAATTACGCATAAAAAGAGTTGCAATGATATCCTAGTACAACTTGACGCCACTCATTCACGGAGGTCCTCATGGCAGGTGGGAAGAGGCTTCAGACATTACCAGTGACAGATCTTTGTGGAAACAGCTTGACGGCAAATGCGCCGAACGGCGCGGGAGGGTCGAAGTAAGTAAGAATAGCAAATTAGGTTTTTGAAATAAAAATTTTTAATAGCAAGAAAATGCAGTGTAGATACCTCAGAATATGCATTTTGTTGGCTTTCAATACCAGAAATAGTGCTTGGCGGCGGGGCTTCACCACGCGCTGGGGGAGCTCCTAGCGCTCCCCCAGACCCCATTGCTAGTAATGGCGGGGAATCTACAATTTTTACACTAACTCATGGAAGAACCTATTCTAGGGCACAATAAACGTCTTCCGAAAGAATGAAGGGTCAGAATGTAATAAAGATTATGTACACACACACACATAAATACATATACATTTTTTTTTCGCGGGGGGTCGGGGGGGGGATATATCCCCCAAACTCCCACCCCCCCGAAAAAAATCCTGGCTACGCCCGTGGCGCATACTAAATAGTTTTTTCTCTTTAAAAAATAGTAAACATTTGTTTTTGTGTAAATATAATACTTGATTTAACAGAACTTACATAAATTAACAATACAAATATAAAAACAAACATTTTTGACACAAAATCTACAACTGTTTGCATAAATATGTTAAAAATATGGAAAACGGTCGTCTCCCCTATTAAAGAGCATCAAGTGTTTGAGTGTTTAATAGTTAATAGTTTCAAAAGTGGTGTATTTTTATGAAAAAAAAACCTGCTTGAATAAGTGATTTAAAAAATTAGATTTTTCGCTTTCAGAAAAGAAAAAAGTAGCCGTTGCATCAGAACTTTGAATGGTCTAAAATACTGTGATGTCGGATTTTCACTATCTTTTCTAGTTGAGAATAACATAGAGCACCTAACCAAAGAAAAATAAGGTTACAAAGACAGTTTGTGTGGAAACACAAACTCAAAATGGCCCCCAAAGTGGTCCACCCAGGCAGGTAAAAAGGCAGGTATCAATATTTTCAGAAAGAACATCAGAATAAAATTCTATCAAAGAGAACTGACAGAGAAGAATAGAGAAAGAAGGTTGACAGATCTTGTGTGGTGCCCCAGCGGTCCAGCAAACCAGAGGATAGGTGAAAGTGAAGTTAAATGCGAACCTGGCCTAACTGATGTCTTATAATGAATATCTAATTGATCTAATTGTTTTGTAAAGGGTCAATCTCTTTTTCAAATCCTCAAAAATGGAAAAAAAAATTCCATTAAAAAAATAAATAAATTCCTTTAGTTAAGTACCTAGTTTAAATATAGTAGCCACTATGTCATTCGCGCGGTAATATGAAAAACTACTTATCGATTATTGTTTTAAATTATGTACATACTTATGTACATACTAAATAGATTTTTTCTCTTTAAAAAACGTAAATATTATTTTTGAGTAAATGTAGTTGTTAGTATAACAGAACTTAGATAACGTAGCAATACAAATATAAAAAAAATTCAAAAAATCTAAAACCATTTGCATAAATGTGTTAAAAATATGGCAAATGGTCATCTCCCCTACTAAAGAGCCTCCAGTGTTTGTTACTATTAATAGTGAATAGTTGTTAAAGTGTTTTTTTTTTTTAGGAATAAGATATTGACCGTTTACATACCAATTAAATCAATTAGATATCTATATATGTAATTCTCTTCATAGCTCAAGAGTTAGGACACCAAGTAATAAAAAAATCGCTCTTTTATTTTGCAAGTCGGACGGACTAGAGTTACCCCACGTAATTTTAGAGGCGAAAAATAAAGAGGGGGGGGGAGAACAAGTAGTACTCACCCGTCACTAAATAGCAGGGCCGGACTTAACCATTGTGACCAAGAAGTCATGGAAAGAGAACAAGTAATCTACTATGTATATTTACAGGTCACTATGCGAAACGGATTTCGCGGGGCCAAGTTTGGGTAGGGAAGCGGATAATAAATGAAATTTAAGAGTTTGTATTAGAAAATAAATTCGTCTGTGCATTTTATTCATTCCTTGCTACGTAGCTTCAATGAAGTCCAGTAGGGATTGCAGGCGCCGTTCATCCTTGACTACGTACAGAATTACTTTACAAGCCTTGCATGTAGCAAAGTCATATAGTATATCATATTAATTATGTTTTCTACATAGATCACGCTCAATAAACAGAATTAGGCTACCAAATGTTTCAATCTATTTTTTGAGAATTGTTGACCTCAAGTAATTCTTCATTAGTTTGAGGCGCGAAAAGTTTCTTTCACCAGATTACACGGTACAATTACGGCTAATGCATATAATGCCGTTTTTTATTTATCGCGTGTAGGATTGGCGTTTTCCATATTGAATGACACCACAAAATTACCATTTTTTTTCTCTATATTTCCATATATTTTAAGGACTTTTTCGTATATTTTGTAATTTTTGGAGATTTCCAGGAGCTCCTGGTAAATCGACAGGTGGGCGCGGGAAATCTGTTTTAAGTTATAATATGGTCTAATTTAATAATTTATACACCTAGAATTAGCGCGGGTCCAATGAAAGTGAGGGTCCTATGAAAGTGCGGGGCCCAATGCGGTCGCATAGGTTGCAGTGGCCTAAGGCCGACCCTGCAAAATAGCGGCGTATGGTACGCCGCCGGTCGACTAGTTAATATTAATTTGCAAGCTACTTTAAATTTAATTTTTATGGTTCAGTGACCTTTTCCACGGAGCTCTCCAAGAATAGAAACTACAAATATACCATTCTTCCACCACATCGTCCCCATATCTCATCTGCAATCTAGATTAGATCTAGACTAGACTAAAGTCTAGATTTTCTATTTAATTTTCAGTAGAATAGTTGTCTAGATATTAAGTTAACTTGTCTAATAGATCTACACCCAGAGCTCTAGATCTTGGTACATTCTTGTATAAGTTATAGATCTAGCTCTAGTATTAGCATCATTCTGTGAACTGTCATTCAGACCAATTCAGTGATCAGGATCAGTGATTCACTCGACTCTCACTCTGAGATTTCATTTGATCATCTGTCATCACTTTCAACATTCACATTGCCATTGGACATTCAAATTGATGTCACGTTGGCATAGGACATGATTGGTCATCACATCATCATGATAATGATCATATCACTAATTACTCAGCCTGATCAGGGTCAGGATTAATATAGATCTACTAGACTAGACTAGATTCTACTAGATCTAATTAATAGTAAGAAAAATTTTAATCTAATCCAAATAGATCACAACTAGTGTAAGACCTGTAATTTTTGTAACTTGTGTAAAAACAAGTAAGTATAGAACACTGAACAGTATAGTCAGTATAGAACTAGATTTAACTAGATTCATCATTCTATGAATAGAGATCTAGAAATTGAAAAGATCAAGTTCAAGTGATCAAGCTAAGAGTAAGACTCTTACAAGTTAAAGTGAAAGACTAGTAATAATAAAATAATAGTAAGTCATTCTTATTCTAGATTTAAAAATTCTAGAGTAGTTTATTTAAACCGGACATTACATGAATTCCGACACTCACTGTTTTTTTGGACATTAAATCTTTATTTTGATATTTAATATGAAACTAGCATGCTGTATAATGTGCTTGTCCATTTTCCAATGATTCTAACCCAATATTTTTTTATTGGCTTAGTCTATGTTAATGAGCCCGGCAATATTTATTCTGTTTTTGTAGCTGATTTATTTGATTCATAAGCCAAGTTGTTTGATTCCATACAAAAAAAATTAGAAGGGTGTTTGAATTAAATTACGATTTTCTTACCAAAATTTATTTCAAACAGCCAGTTTTGGACATCAATGTTAATGATCTTATTATTATATTTGTTTTTTTGTTGTTGTTTTTTTATAGAGAATAAATGGGCAAATGTTTTGGAGTGAGCTTGGTACATTGAATTTCAAAGTTAAATGCCTCTAGAGATGTAGACTTACTAGATAGATCTGTATTTATATAGAGAGAATATAGAGGATTCAGCTATTTAGGCAAGAATGGCTATCCTAACCTGTACTATACTACAAAAGATTATCTGTATTAGAAATTTATTAAATTAATGTTATAAACAAAAAACACAAACATTCAACACACATCTCATCATGCAAACATAAAATAAGTCTAAAAGTCTATTTAGAAGTCACTATTCCAGTGACCTAATTTTGGTAGAATAAGTGTGTTCATATTTTTATTTTTTGTGTTCGTATTTATGCATAATTTGAAAACATCTTAATGATTTCATGTGAGGGGCTATGCCTGGAAATCTTAAAATTTATTTAATGTAAATATAGAATTAAAATTTGAGTTTATTGATGCCTAAATATAGAGACTGTCTGATGGTGTCTGTATGGTGTCCGGAATCAAATAATGTGGGTCAAATTTGTCTGAATTAAATGAAAACACATGGCCTCTTTGACCTTAAATTAACAAAATATTTAGATTAGGGGTACAAATATAAGTAGTCATACTTATTCTCCTTAAACTAAAGAAGATTTTGATACTTCATTTTCTTTTCTATGTCGAACCATTGTTAAATAATGCGCTGTCAAAGTCAAACTTTGAAATTTTGGCCTATAGGTGTCAGAATAGCATAAACTACTCTACATCTAAATTTAAATAAGTGGATCTAGTCTGAATGCCACTGAGACTCATTTCAACACTTGTCACTAATTAGATGTAGAATTAGATTCTAGAAAACAGATCTAGATCTATTATATAGATTATAGTCTAGATCAGTGCTTTTTTGTAAAAAAAAAATAATAGGTGCCGGTACTCAGTGATGGATTGCCTAACTTTAACTACTAATAAATTAATGATAAACATTAATCATTTTTTCCCCACATTGAAAAAGGTGCCATACTGGTGCATACCGTCGCCCCAAAAAAGCACTGGTCTAGATTCAGTAGATATCTAAATTAATCTAATTTAGGTCTAGAATCTTTAAGATTTATAAATTTAAGTACATAGTGTCTAGGTAATAATAATAAGAATAATATATTAGTATTTTTCTATAGTATATCTAGGGTAGATATAGAATGTAGATCTATAAAAATCTATAAAAAAAACAAAACTTGTAACTAAAACAAGAAAAGTAAGAAAACTAACTAAAACTTACTAGAAGAATTATTTCTTCACACCTGCTATTTCTGTGCAACTAATGTGCACTCCCAGAAAAACTTAAGTATGTTCTGATTTTAGAAGATTGGTATTAGTAAAGGAGACACAACATCAGCCGACATATTGTTGACAAACATAAACATATTGATCTCCATTGTCTAAATTGAACTTTGGATAACTTGACAAAGCTTATAATATCCACTCATTCTATCTGTGTCTATCTGTGTCTTGTCAAATGTGTGTGTACACTCCCCCATACCTAGTCTTAGAGCAAGCTCAAATTTGGCATAAAAATTATTTCTTTTACTTGACAACACAAGAATCACTTTGAAAAAAATTAATTAACAATTAGTTAATTAACTATAGGTAATTAATTATTTTGTTTGGTACCAAACAAAGGAAAGAAATTGTACTTGACTAATGTGGTGGTTTAAGTTGAATTAGTTCCCTTTAAACTATGTAGAAAGAAATGGGTGGTGGATTTAAAGTTTGAAACTAACAATAGAACAATAAAACCTTTTTTCATAAGCACTTCCCTGGCACACTGGTTAGCATTGGCTTGAACGAGTTCCACAGGCGGTTCAACTTTTTTTTTATAGATGCATTTAAAAATGATCAATGTAGCATTCACCCGGATACCCACTTCTTTCTTTCCCCGCTCCTTTCCCAAATTGTCCAGACATTAAGTGATAGGATCATAGCGTGTTGAGATAGCTAAAAGCATGAAATTGAACAAAAACAATGGGTAAAAATATTTCTAATCACACAGATTTATTATTGTTTTTCTGGATCAAATTTAATTATATGACGGATCCAACCTAATTAATACAACTACAATTAATATAAGCTTTGTTTTTATTTTAAAGTATTAAATATCATTCTTGTTATAAATTTTAATCAATTCCAATAGTTGTCAAAGAAAAGGAATATATATTTAACTTTCAATGAACAAGAATAATAATATTAAAATCTGTGAGATTTTATGAAAACATGTTGGATTTTCAGTAGATCACTTTATGTGTACCATTTTTCTTCCACCAATTAGTTAGAGTGAATTTGCTCATTTGAAAAGAAAAAAAAATTAATAATTTTATTCACATGACGTCATTGTATAATAATTCCACTCTAGTTTAAAATGTTTCTTTTCGATGTTGGATCTTATATTTATGACTCAATGTTTGTGTATAGTTCATCGCTCATGACATCAAATATTTTCTCAGAAAGGTGGAAGAAGAACCCTGAAATACAATCTGCTTGAGTTTCCTCCCCCTGCCCTATTTGGCACACAGAATTAGCACATACTATTTTGATGTTGCTGCTCTTTCATCTTGTTGAAGAGATTTGATAAAGTTTTGATTTTCACATTCCTATTTGTAGCCATCACAAGGTTACTAACACTGGTGCCATTGTGACATTTCCCTAATCTGTTATAAAAAGAGTTACCTTCCACAACGCGGTCCAATCATTAATTTCTCTTCTTTGTTGTGCCTCTCTGAGACATTCTGTCTCCTTATCTTTAAAATCTCCCTTGGTCTTAGACCAGTCTGTTTGCCGTGGACTGGGACAGGTAAGGGGGGATAAAGAGAGCCTGTTATTTGAGTAGGTGTCTATCCGAAAATAAACCACCACAACACAGTACTTTGGCTCTAAATTCCATAGACCTGAGGCCCATATGGCCCGCTCTTGGTCAACCGGCTGGTCACACTGAGATGAGTCGAAGACCTATGCTGGGGGGCAGTGGCTGGAGGGTCATTAGGGGGCTGCTGTATCGGTCACATGTCCAATGCAGCAGCTGACTGAGTATAGCACCTGTGTAGCCCTGGCTGGCTCATTCTGGACATCAGAATGGCTCGTCCCCTTGTTGGACTCGATGGCGGGTGGGGAGCACAGGTGCCAAACTAATAAGAATGTCAATGGACAAAAAAACACCCAAAAAACTACTTTGTGTCTGGGCAAGAGATGTAGAATAGAGGCAAAAAAGGAGGATGCCACAAGAAGCTGTACTACCTGGCCATCATTTTTGGTGGTCAGGTGCACAGAGGAGGGGAAAAGCCTGACAGAGATGAGCCCTTTTCTCATACAAGGGACTTAAATCAGTAGTGGGAGACCCCAAGAGTGTATCTAAGCTACACAAGTCATTAGAACTTCTTGTAGAAGTTGATAGTAAGATACACTCTGATGGGCTTTTACGATGCAGAAGAATCTGTGATCTCCAAATGGAAGTCATGCCACCCAAGAGTTTGAACACCAGCAGAGGTGTAATCAGTTCTAGAGACCTGTTGGAATGTTCCAAGAAGGAAATAGTGGAGGGAATGGAAGGAGTCACCCATGGCTGGCGCATTACCAGGTGCAAGGATGGTGAGGAGATCAAAACCGCCACTATTATCCTCACATTCGGAAGTAGGACACCGCCAGAGTATGTGAAGGCGGGATACCTATACGTTCCAGTGAGGCCCTACATACCTAACCCCATGAGGTGCTTCAAGTGCCAGGGTTATGGACACGGCGCGGCAGTCTGCAAGAGGAACACTGTGTGTGCCAGATGTGCTGGAGAGGGTCATGAGGACAAGGGCTGCACAGACCAGTTCAAATGCCCAAACTGTCATGCTGCCACTCAGCCTATTCTAAGGACTGCCCTGTGTGGAAACAGGAGGTTGCCGTGCAGGAGTACAAGGTAAGAAATGGATGTACCTTCAGCCAGGCGAAATCGGCTGTATTGGCCCTACCCAAGGGCCAATTCGGCTTGACCAAGACCTACGCCCAGGCTGTGGTAAAGATAGGGAAATCCATAGCCACACAGACTGACGCATTGACCCCACCAACCCCTCCTCCTCCTCCAATGTAGAAGAAAACAACACCACAAAATACACCTCTAAAGAGAAAAGAAAGCCCTGTTGTCATGCTAAAGAACAGGTTCTCTGTGTTCGCTGATGAGAGCATGGAGACTGAGCAGCATGTCAAAACCAACTCTCTGGGAGAACCTGGAGGTGGGGTTGTCTATGAAGATTTGATTTGTGAAATTGTGAACATATATTTACAAAAGATTTTTACTAAATTATGAAATTTGTACTAACTTACTATTTTAACCATGAATAGACCTTGCTTTTAATGGAACTGTATGGAATTTAGCTCTGGTGATATGAAGGGAGAGTAATCCTCGAAGGATTATGGGCACGACATGGCCTAGATTGTGCCAATGTGCCAAAAACTCAAAAACTTTGTTGTGCATCTTGCTTCTTTTTATTCTGTGTTTTGTTTTACATTCAAAATTTTTACTTTTTCTTTTTGTTCTATTATGGTTTGTGCGTCAGGCCTATATCTAATTAACTTGTGCATTAAGAAGTCATTTAAGGATAAACATATTTTATTTATTGTTATAAAAAAAAAGATTAAATTACTTTATGACTACAACATGTCAAGATTGTGTTTATTGACCCCAAGAATTCTGAAATGTCAAGATTGTGTTTACTGATCACAAGAATTCTGAAATGTCAAGATTGTGTTTATTGACCCCAAGAATTCTGAAATGTCAAGATTGTGTTTATTGGCCATAAGAATTCTGAAATATGTATCACAATGACATGTTATTAATTTAATCACAAATATAAAAGCTTGTTTTTAATGAATTTCCCTATTAGATCTAACAGCTGTTAGAAACAAAGAGAAAACACATGGAGAAAAAAGTTGGCAAGTAATTTCAATTCAAACAAGGGAGATAGTCCAGTGTAGAGCTTTAAAAAAAATGTAAAATTAAATTTTTAAAAATATAATACCAGGTATATATATATTAAAAAGTTTTATACATATTATATATATATTAGCATTTATGAATAAGAATCCTTAAAATTATCTAGAAACATGATTCCAGGTATCATTTCTCCTTTACTAATACTTGGGTATTTTTTTTAGATCCATGATGAAAGCCAATTGAAGCCCATATATTAGGCTTCTAAAATGGACTAGAAACACATGCATCTTATTTCCTTGCAATTGCATATTGTATTGTAATTTTGACATTGTGACAATTGAATCATTGTTAGCCATCTTTTCTCTCACCCGCATATTACAGGTTCAGACAGGATGTTCAGAAGTGAATTTTATGGGGGTTCACTTATGTTGGCCCCTTTAGCAGAAACCATTGGATTGCCAATAGATCAGGTTAGTTGGAGTGTTGCTATGAGTTAAGTGACTGTATGTTTTATTGATATACATAGATAAGACACAGACATAGATGTAGACATATTTCTAACAAAATAAGAGTATATCCAATCTCAAATTTAAACATATTCAGAAATCTTGTCATTGTTTAACTACTGTTAGTGCTAGACATTAGAATGAATGAAAGTCTTAACATACAGAAATTAAATAATCATATAAAAGTTGGTCTACAGCTCTATTAGGCTTACATTTATTTCTGAAGCTCTTTGCATAGAATGTCCCTCATGAGATTTTCATTGTGTTCTTCCATTGCTGTGCTGTCCTTACAAGTTCTTGATTATGTTATCCTTACATTACCTATTCCTATGTTATCCTTACATTACCTATTCCTATGTTATCCTTACATTACCTATTCCTATGTTATCCTTACATTACCTATTCCTATGTTATCCTTACATTACCTATTGCTATGTTATCCTTATATTACTGTATCCTATGTTATTCTTACAGTACTTTATCCTCTATTACCCTTACAATGCTGTGTCCTGACTCTGTTATCCTTACATTGCTGTGTCCTGACTCTGTTATCCTTACATTGCTGTGTCCTGACTCTATTACCCTTACAATGCTGTGTCCTGACTCTGTTATCCTTACATTGCTGTGTCCTGACTGTTATCCTTACATTGCTGTGTCCTGACTGTTATCCTTACATTGCTGTGTCCTGACTCTGTTATCCTTACATTACTGTGTCCTGACTCTGTTATCCTTACATTGCTGTGTCCTGACTCTGTTATCCTTACATTGCTGTGTCCTGACTCTGTTATCCTTACATCGCTGTGTCCTGACTGTTATCCTTACATCGCTGTGTCCTGACTCTGTTATCCTTACATTGCTGTGTCCTGACTCTGTTATCCTTACATTGCTGTGTCCTGACTGTTATCCTTACATTGCTGTGTCCTGACTCTGTTATCCTTACAATGCTGTGCTATGACTTTGTTATCCTTACATTGACTCTTTTTATTCAGTTCATGTACTTGAAACATTTTCTGTTCATCTGTTCAAAACTTTTCTACTACAATTTTTGTTTCAGATTAATTTCTTATTTTGTCAACTGATTGCACTATCCTTGGCTTTTCCATTCAGAAGTCAATTGTGTGTTGATAAAGTGGGTGTGAGGACTCGTCACATTATTGAGACAACAATTGGCTTGTTGCTGACTATATTCTGTTTTGGAAGGTTAGGACTAGGGGCATAAATATTTGCATGTCCTAGAGTTAAGTAGCAACACAATTGATTGAATAAAACAGCTTTATTTTGCTCTACCAACAAATCTCAGAGGAGGAATGGCTTTTATCTCATTCCTTTTATTTTGAAGCCCTCTAGCTCATTTTTATGAGGCTACTTTCCTTGAATTTGATATTCCAAGTAAAATCATTGCTAAGGATGAGTTTACAAGCTTTGGGCTTTAGGATCAGTTGACAATCTGAGGGCTTTAGGATCGGTTGACAAGCTGAGGGCTTTAGGATCAGTTGACAAACTTAGGGCTTTAAGATCAGTTTACAAGCTGAGGGCTTTAGGATCAGTTGACAAGCTGAGGGCTTTAGGATCAGTTGACAAGCTGAGGGCTTTAGGATCAGTTGACAAGCTGAGGGCTAGTCATCTTTCAAAAACAAACTGTGAGCAGTTCTAAATCTATATTTTGTTCCTAAGGGCCCTGATTCAATTCATTGACTGGTGTACTGACTGACATATCACTGTGAGCAGTTCTAAATCTATATTATATTCCTAAGGGCCCTGATTCATTCATTGACTGGACTGATGTACTGATTGACATATCACTGTGAGCAGTTCTAAATCTATATTATATTCCTAAGGGCCCTGATTCATTCATTGACTGATGTACTGACTGACATATCACTGTGAGCAGTTCTAAATCTATATTATATTCCTAAGGGCCCTGATTCATTCATTGACTGATGTACTGACTGACATATCACTGTGAGCAGTTCTAAATCTATATTATATTCCTAAGGGCCCTGATTCATTAATTAACTGATGTACTGACTGACATCAATGTGAGCAGTTCTAAATCTATATTATATTCCTAAGGGCCCTGATTCATTCATTGACTGGACTGATGTACTGACTGACATATCAATGTGAGCAGTTCTAAATCTATATTATATTCCTAAGGGCCCTGATTCAATTCATTGACTGATGTACTGACTGACATATCAATGTGAGCAGTTCTAAATCTATATTATATTCCTAAGGGCCCTGATTCAATTCATTGACTGATGTACTGACTGACATTTCGTTGATATCTCCCACTTGCTGTGTGGGAAGAAATAAAAAAATTTCATCAGTGACTACTTTCTGTGTGCCTATAACACCATTCAGAATCAAAACTGCATTTTTTTTTAGGGGTTGTAATGGGGAAAGCTAGAAAAGTGAACTTGTAATTCTCAGTTTAGAAGTTGGGTGTGGGAGGTCAAGCAGGCCATTGTAATTGAATTCAGGACAGTTAAAATGCCCCCAAAAAATGTGAGTTTTCATGCAGTATTGAAAAAGGCTCATGCCGAAAAGCATCAGAAAACTTATGAAATATTTTGATAAAGAGCTGAAAAGTTGATGAATACTCAGAGATTTCCTAAGGCGTAGGGTAGGTAGGGGGAATAAGTGATATACCCGGTCAACAAATTGATGGGTGAAAAGTAGGCCTATATGGTTGGGAGGCTGTAGCGTTATAAGGCAGGCTGTGCCAATTAGATGTAACTGATTATAAAATAAAAACTGGCCGGGGGGGGGGGGGGGAGGCGTAGCATGATGTGAAAAGTAAAAAAAAAAAACAGCCCCCAAAACTATCATATTCTATCAAATAGTTCAAAATAACTGAAAATCAGAAGTATATTCAGATAGTGTAAATAAGACTATTAATTAAAGTGGAGAGTTGGGGGGTGTTATGGAGTGTGTTTGTGTGTTTCTATGGTGACTGTGGGAAGATGTTATTGATTGGTTGTGAAATATGCAAGATAGGTGGCATTGTCTTCATTGGTCTTAGTTAGTAGGAGTTCAGTTTGGTTTATACTAGGCTATCAAACCCGCATCCCGAGACATGATGTTAAACTGCGCTCCTCTTTCCTTAGCACTTTTGGAGCTCAAAAGTACCCTACTTCTTTTCTATCATTGTGTCTGCCTCCTCTTTTCCTTGTCCGATGCAGCAGCTGACTGAGTATAGCACCTGTGTAGCCCTGGCGGGCTCATTCTGGACTTCCGAATGGCCCATCCCCTTGTTGGACTCGATGGCGGGTGGGGAGCACAGGTGCCGAACTAACAAGAATATATATATGGACAAAAAAAAAACCCAATAAACTACTTGCCCCAGATCTATGTCTGGGCAAGAGACGCCGTATTGAGGCAAAAAAGGAGGAGGCCACAAAAAGCTGTACTACCTGGCCATCATTTTTGGTTGTCAGGTGCACAGAGGAGGGGAAAAGCCTGACAAAGCTGAGCCCTTTCCTTATCTATAAGGGACTCAAGTCAGTAGTGGGAGAGCCCAAGAGTGTGTCTAAGCTACACAAGTCAATGGAACTTCTTGTAGAAGTAGATAGCAAGACACACTCTGATGGGCTTTTAAGATGCAGAAGACTCTGTGATCTCCAAGTGGAAGTCATGCCACACAAGAGTCTGAACACCAGCAGAGGTGTAATCAGCTCTAGGGACCTACTGGAATGTTCCGAGAAGGAAATAATGGAGGGCATTGAAGGAGTCACCCATGCCCGGTGCATTACTAGGCACAGGGATGGTGAGGAAGTCAAAACCGCCACTATTATCCTCACATTTGGAAGTAGGACACCGCCAGTGTATGTGAAGGCAGGATACCTTCCAGTAAGGCCCTACTTACCTAACCCCATGAGGTGCTTCAAGTGCCAGGGTTATGGACACGGCGCGGCAGTCTGCAAGAGGAACACTGTGTGTGCCAGATGTGCTGGAGAGGGTCATGAGGACAAGGGCTGCACAGCCCAGTTCAAATGCCCAAACTGTCAAGCTGGCCACTCAGCCTACTCCAAGGACTGCCCTGTGTGGAAACAGGATGTTGCCGTGCAGGAGTACAAGGCAAGAAACGGATGTACCTTTAGCCAGGCAAAATCGGCTGTACTGGCCCTACCCAAGGGCCAATTCGGCTTGACAAAGACCTATGCCCAGGCTGTTGCTAAGATAGGAAGATCCATAGCCACACATACGGACACATTGACCCCACCACCCCCTCCTCCTCCTCCAACTCAGAAGAAAACACTGCCAAAGAACACACCTCTGAAGAAACAAGAAAGCCCTGTTGTCATGCTAAAGAACAGGTTCTCTGTGCTCGCTGATGAGAGCATGGAGACTGAGCAGCATGTCAAAACCAATACTCCGGGAGAACCCGGAGACATCATGTCTGACACAGGTTCTCCTCAGAGAACCCAGCCAGACACCCCAACCTCTACCGAGTTAGAGGTTGACCAACTCCCTAAGGGGAGAAATCAGAGCGGAGAGGATGCCCGAGGTGAGAGAGGAGGAAATAACCTCCGCTCTAACCAGAGGGATCTCCCCTCTCCAGAGAGAAAGACTTCCCCCAAAAGGGGGTTGTCCTCTTCTCCATCCAAACCCAAGAATAAAAATACCAAGGTCACTGGAATAAAGGGAAACCCCTCCAGGGGCCTCCCAAGGCCAAATAGCTCCAAGTAGGTCATCTAGAATAAGCCATGGATTCCAGAATTGTACAGTGGAATTGTAGAGGCCTCAAGGCCAATTACGAGGAAATGCAGCTACTGATGGACTCTGAGACTCCTGTAGCTGTCTGCTTACAGGAAACATTTCTGAAAGATTGCATCAGCTTCCGAAGCTACCGTGCTTACAGCAAGAATGTTGAGAATGCAGAGAGAGCATCAGGTGGAGTCTGTATCCTTGTGAAGGATAGCATCCCCCATGAGAGGGTAGAACTACAGACCACTACAGGCCGTAGCAGCTAGGATAACCCTTCACAAGGTTATCACTTGCTGCAGCCTGTATCTACCTCCAGGCGCTCCATCAAACCGAACAGACATGGAGGACCTATTGAAACAACTCCCCCGGCCTTATTTAATCCTTGGGGATTTCAATGCCCATAACACCATGTGGGGATCCAACAATACCGACACAAGAGGTCGTATGCTGGAGGATATCTTCCTCCAACATGATTTATGCATACTTAATGATGCATCACCGACCTACTTGCACCCAGGAACTGGATCACTCACATGCATTGACCTCACCGTATGCGTCCCCAGACTTCTGGACGACTTTAAATGGTCAGTTAGCAATGATCTACGGGGAAGTGATCACTTCCCAATCATCATTACTTACTAACAATCTCCCTTCATTAGGATGACCTCAGCGGTGGAAACTGAATAAGGCCGATTGGGAACAATTCCAAAAAAGATGCTCCGAGGATATCACAGAAAATATCCCCGATGAACAGAACCCAGCTGATACCTTTGCTAGCAAGCTACTAAGTATAGCCAGGAAAGTTGTACCCCTAACCTCTGCAAACCCAAAACGGCCTAGCAAACCATGGTTTGATACAGCTTGCAAAAGTGCTATTGGCGATAGGAAAAAACGACTGGCTGCATTTATAAAGAATCCTTCCCAGGAAAACCTAAAGCTATTCAGGATAGCTAGAGCAAAGGCTAGACAAACCATACGGTCAGCCAAAAGGAATTCCTGGAGAAGTTTTGTCGGCAGTCTGGATGCCAAAACTTCTGCTAGAGCGGTTTGGAAGGCAGTAAGGCGAATCAAAGGGAAAGAATCAAATGCAATAGGGCATTTGAAAAACCAAGGACGAACTGTCACGTCCCCCAGAGAAATAGCTGACTGCCTTGCATCCTCAATAGCAGAAAAATCATCCACTGCACACTACACGCCAGAGTTCCAAAAAGTCAAAACCAGGGAGGAAAGACACCCCATTGATTTCAGGTCAGAGAACAATGAAGACTACAACAAACCGTTTTCGCTTGAGGAACTGAGGGAATCGCTGGACAAGTCACATGACACATCGCCTGGAGAAGACGAAATCCATTACCAAGTTCCTCAAGCACCTTCCCGAACCCTCATTGGCAGTCCTGCTAGGGGTCTATAACTGTGTGTGGCAAACAGGCGCTTTCCCAAACAGCTGGAGGAAAGCCACAGTTATACCGATACCTAAACCAGGAAGAGACGGCTCTGACCCAGCTAACTATCGACCAATAGCACTAACAAGCTGCATCTGCAAAACCATGAAAGAATGATTAACAGTAGGCTGGTCTGGTACCTGGAAAGGAATAAAGTGATCTCAAACTACCAGTGCGGATTCCGGCTGGGGCGGACAACAACTGACCACCTGGTAAGGCTGGAAGCTTATATTAGAAATGCATTACTCAGAAGAGAACATCTAGTAGCTGTATTCTTCGATATAGAAAAGGCCTATGACACAACCTGGAAACATGGCATCCTACGTGACCTGGCGCTTATGGGGCTTAAGGGACACCTCCCCTGTTTTGTGGAGGAATTCCTGAAAGATCGAAAATTTCAGGTTCGAGTGGGCAACTCCGCTTCTGACACTCATGACCAGGAAATGGGTGTACCCCAGGGCAGCATTCTGTCAGTCACCCTGTTCAACATTAAAATAAATAGCATTATAAATGCGCTGTCCCCTGGCATAGAGTGCTCTTTGTATGTTGATGACTTTGTCATTCTCACTTATGGGAAAAACATGAACACCTTAGAAAGAAAATTACAGTTAAGTTTAAACAAAATTCAGGGTTGGGCAAACTATAATGGTTTCAAATTCTCAGACTCCAAAACAGTTAGTATGCATTTTTGTAATCTAAGGGGACTCCACCCAGACCCTGAACTATTTATACACAAAAAGAAGATCCCTATCATGAAAACTACAAAATTTTTAGCCCTCACCTTAGATTCCAAATTTAATTTTCTCCCCCACATTAAGGAACTTAAGAAGAAATGCCAAAAGTCATTAAACATACTAAGAGTACTCAGCCATACGGACTGGGGAGCTGACAGAGATACCTTGCTGCTGCTCTATCGGAGTCTAATTCGATCCACGCTAGACTACGGATCCATAATATATGGAGCAGCAAGGAAGTCGTACCTAAAAATACTGGAACCAATACAAAATGCTGCCCTGCGTCTCTGTCTCGGCGCTTTTCGTACATCACCTATCCCAAGTCTCCATGTGGAGGCTGAAGAACTCCCCATGGATATAAGAATGAAAAAGCTTGCAATGCAGTATATAGTCAAGCTAAAATCCAACCCCACGAACCCTGCTTTTGACTCCATATTTAACCCCACAGAGGTAGAATTATACAATCGAAGGCCTAACGTCATACAGCCGTTGGGCCTTCGAATGAGAGAACCCATCCAAAATTTAACCCCACCCATTGACCAAATCTCTAAAATAGAAACCCCTCAGAACCCTCCTTGGCTAATGAATAAACCCAAATTAAATTTATCCCTCCTCAATTTCAAAAAAGAAAATACAGACCCAAGCATACTACAAGTCCACTTTAGGGAACTGCAGGAGAGCTACGGAAATTGTGGCACCATCTACACAGACGGATCCAAAATGGAGGGAAAGGTCGCGTGTGCCTGCTCCTTTCGGAACAAAACAATCTCCCGTAGACTCCCCGATGGCTGCTCCATCTTTACGGCCGAATGGCACGCAATATTGCTTGCACTTATGGCCGTAAAAGCATCAGAAAGGAGGAAATTTATAATCTGCTCCGACTCCAAATCTGCATTGCAAGCTTTGGGGCGGATGAAGACTGACATCCCATTGGTACATAAGAGCCTGAAGCTGTTGGACCAAATAACAGCCGACCGTAGGGATGTCACCTTCATCTGGGTCCCCTCCCATGTTGGCATTGAGGGAAACGAAGCCGCAGACAGAGAAGCAAAGAGAGCCCTAAATCATGCGGTGTCAGGAACCCAAATTCCCTACTCGGACCTGAGACAAAGTATTGCCTCTGCCACCTATCGAGAGTGGCAGAACCGATGGGAGGCTGAGACTCACAGTAAACTCAGGCAGATTGTGGCGGATGTCAGGTGGCGGCCCACATCTAAGGGTCTGACAAGGCGTGGTAGCACGACCATGTCCAGACTTAGGATTGGCCACACCTACATCACGCACTCTTTTGTACTGAAGAGAGAGGAGCCCCCACTTTGTGAGTACTGTGGAACATATCCTCGTTGATTGCCCCAGATACCAGGATGTCAGGGCGAAATATTTTAGAGTCACTAATTTAAATACACTATTTGATAATGTCGACCCTGGGAAGGTACTGGGCTTTATCCGGGAAGTGGGGCTATCTACGAAGATCTGATTTATGAATTTGTGAACATGCACTATTTACATTAGATTTTTACCAAATTATTAAATTTTTTCTACCTTTACTATTTTAACTGTGAATAGACCTTGATTTTAATGATTCAACTGTGTGGAATTTGGCCCTTGATATGTGGAGAAAGAGTTGTTCTTGAGGGAGTGCAGGCACGACATGGCCTAAATTGTGCCAATGTGCCTAAAATCAAAATGAAAAAAATAAAATAAATAAAAAAAAATATAAACCCAAGTTCAGGTTTGGTTTGGTCAGATTTAAGTATGAGTTCAGTTTGGTTTGATGATGAGTATAGGTTAGGGTTAAAGAGATCTAAAGTTTGGGTTATTAAAAAAGATAATAGCAAAAACTATGTAATGTAATAGTGTTCAATTTATTAAATAAAACAGTGATGCCATTTTATTTTCAGATAAGTGCCACAGGACACATAATAGAAAAGAATTAACTTTTATTAGAAACCCGTGGATATAGTGAAGTTCCCTTTTCAGACCATCCGATCTATAGGGCAGATGATATAAAGGTCATCTGTTTCTGTTAATGGTTAACAAGGGTGTCATGTGGCCAGCACAATGACCAACCGCCTTTACTTTCCCCAACTAATGTCAGGTACCCATTAGAGCTGAATGGACTTGGAAGCACACTAAGATCCAAATTGAAAAATCCCTATCTTCACCAGGATTCAAACCCAGAACCCCAGTTCAGAAGCCAAGCGCTTAAACACTCAGCCACCGCTCAGCAACGTGTACAAACTTTTGACCTGACAGACAGAGTGAGTTGATGTAATCTAACTCACTACAAATACATGTGTCCTTTCTCTGTCTCAAGTCTGAACTAGATGTAATCTAACTCACTACAAATACATGTGTCCTTTCTCTGTCTCAAGTCTGAACTAGATGTAATCTAACTCACTACAAATATATGTGTCCTTTCTCTGTCTCAAGTCTGAACTAGATGTAATCTAACTCACTACAAATACATGTGTCCTTTCTCTGTCTCAAGTCTGAACTAGATGTAATCTAACTCACTACAAATATATGTGTCCTTTCTCTGTCTCAAGTCTGAACTAGATGTAATCTAACTCACTACAAATACATGTGTCCTTTCTCTGTCTCAAGTCTGAACTAGATGTAATCTAACTCACTACAAATACATGTGTCCTTTCTCTGTCTCAAGTCTGAACTAGATGTAATCTAACTCACTACAAATACATGTGTCCTTTCTCTGTCTCAAGTCTGAACTAGATGTAATCTAACTCACTACAAATACATGTGTCCTTTCTCTGTCTCAAGTCTGAACTAGATGTAATCTAACTCACTACAAATATATGTGTCCTTTCTCTGTCTCAAGTCTGAACTAGATGTAATCTAACTCACTACAAATACATGTGTCCTTTCTCTGTCTCAAGTCTGAACTAGATGTAATCTAACTCACTACAAATACATGTGTCCTTTCTCTGTCTCAAGTCTGAACTAGATGTAATCTAACTCACTACAAATACATGTGTCCTTTCTCTGTCTCAAGTCTGAACTAGATGTAATCTAACTCACTACAAATACATGTGTCCTTTCTCTGTCTCAAGTCTGAACTAGATGTAATCTAACTCATTACAAATACATGTATCCTTTCTCTGTCTCAAGTCTGAACTAGATGTAATCTAACTCACTACAAATACATGTGTCCTTTCTCTGTCTCAAGTCTGAACTAGATGTAATCTAACTCACTACAAATACACATATCCTTTCTCTGTCTCAAGTCTGAACTAGATGTAATCTAACTCACTATAAATACATGTGTCCTTTCTCTGTCTCAAGTCTGAACTTTCCCACCAGTCCTTTTTACAAAGCCTTTAGCAACTGTCTGGTCAAAAGTTTGTTTCTCCCAGACCCAATCTCTGATCAAGATGAAAGTTTGCTCAATTATTTCTTTTACCTTAAAACGCAAAAGTAGTTTTAAAAAAATAACCAATTAGTTAATTAACTATTGGCAATTAATTATTTTGTTTGGTATCTCTAACAAGTTAAAGTAATTGTACTTGACTGAAGTAGTGATATAAGCTGTGTCTTTATAGGTCGTTGTCCGAGTCTTAGTGAACACACATGAAATAGGACAAGACTATAGAAACAATAGATAACTCTACAATCTTCCATGTTCATAGGCTCTTTACTAGTAGAGTAGTTGCCATGTTGGCTTGAGAAGGCCTGAGCCATGATTTCAAATTCAGGTCATTCCCCCTTTTTAAAACATTTTTATGAATGTGTTTGTATTGGTACACTAGATCAATTACAAATGTATTACCTGACTGCTCCAAACTAATTGATACAACTAAGCTTAGTTTTTTTTTTAAATATCTATTTATATTTTCTTGTCATTGACTTGAATTACGCCAGAAACTCTCCAACCTACCTAATTGAAACCACCGCTCCTCATGGCTACTGTTTCTGCTTGTCTTCATGGTATACGGCTACATTTAGAGTTACACTCTCTATCTCAGTCACCTCCTGTTCAACAGGTCTGCTTGAATGTTTGTGTGATTTTTTACGTAAGTTGTTGGCGGAAAATCAAGACAGTTAGAGTGGAGATAGTGCTTTCAGCAAGTTAGAGTGGAGATGGTGCTTTCAGCAATTTAGAGTGGAGAGTTGAAAGATTTCCCTAGTGGAGATTTAAGTAGTTTAAGTTGGGCGGTGTAATTAACTTTTTTGTTTTGATCTCATGATCGACATGAATTATCTTGTAAATATGTTCAATAGTTAAACACATTGTTTAATAACTATATGAATGAGTTAAGTCTCCTTGGAGAGTGCGATAGTGCCCTATTGATAAATGTTCATGGGTTCCTCCTGTCGCTAGGGCTTGGAGTGGCATGTTCATGGGTTCCTCCTGTTTCTAGGGCTTGGAGTGGCTTGCCAGCAATGACAAGAACCTTCATAGCTACCCAAAGCAACCCCTAAATATAGGCGGTTTGTAATATTTATATCATAAACATACACATATACTCCAAAACAGGCGGATCATTGCTTGAAGGAAGTGGGTCTATGACAAAATAAACTATAAATAGCCTTGGAACATATCAAAAGGCATAGCTGGTGGGCAATGCTAATCTATATTATAAAGTAGAATGTGTGGTGTATGTATGTATGTTACTTATAGACATCAAAACCGCTTGACCAATCTTGATAAAACTAGGCAGGAATGTTCCTTGGGTACCAACTTAGACCGTAGTGTATGTATTGTAGCCCTAAAACAAACTTAAGACCCTCAAAAAAAATAAAGTTGTCCGTCTCTATTACAGCTATAGTATTTTATGGATCTAGGCCATGTCTACAATGTTGACATGAGAAAAGATAGAAAGGATTTAGACCTAGATCTAATTTTAAGAAATACACTTTGCGCAGATAGTTTTTTACTTTGACACGTGAAAATACAAAAGAAGATTCATTGATTTCATTATGTAATAAAATTAACCTTCAATTTTGTGTTTCAAAAGCATTTTTTACATAAATTAGTTCCTGAAATCTGTGACTACAGATTTCCTGACGAACATTCTTTCATTAGACAATACCGTAATGAATCGCGTACTAAATATTAATTCGTTTTATTGTTTACTTTATAATCCCATCCATAGATCTAAAATTCTAATTCAACTCTAAGATGATAAAACTTCTCTTCGCACAGATAGTTTTATACTTTAACACATAAACATATTAATTAAAGTCCATTCATTTCATATTTTGATCAAATAAACATTCAAATTTGGTTTTCTAAAGCTACATTCGTTTACGAAAGCTGCGAAGCTGAGTTGAGATAGGCCTAGATCTATATTCAATCATGAATCGCGTACTAAAAATTATTTCGTTTAATTGTTTACTTTATAATCCCATCCTTAGATCTAAAACTCTAATCCAACTCTAAGATGATAAAACTTCTCTTCGCACTGATAGTTTTATACTTTAACACATAAATATATTAATTAAAGTCCATTCATTTCATATTTTGATCAAATAAACATTCAAATTTGGTTTTCTAAATCTACATTCGTTTACGAAAGCTGCGAAGCCGAGTTGTGATAGGCCTAGATCTATATTCATTCATGAATCGCGTACTAAAAATTATTTCGTTTAATTGTTCACTTTATAATCCCATTCATTTTACAAAGCTATCGCTCTTTTCGTTTTTAATAGATATGAATGTATCGGCTTCGGGTAATCCCATTTTCGCAAACCTAATTTTATTTTCGTAGCGAAAGAGAAAAAACTTGAAAGGATCATTAGTTAAGTTTAACATACATCTAAATCCAATCCACTAGATTAGTAAACACAAACTTAGACCCGCAGGCCGCGGGTAATGTCTGGCGAACATCCTTTCATTAGACATTACCAAATGGTTACACATTAACAGTGATTAACACATCTCTCTACTGAGTCTATTCCTAGGCCTAGGTCTAAAACTCTTATTGAACTCTAAGATGATACAACTTCTTTTCGCAAAGATAGTTTTATGCTTTAACACATAAACATACTAATTATTGTCCATTCATTTCATATTTTAATCAAATTAGCATTCAAATTTGTTTTTCTAAAGCATTTTTAATACATTCGTTCGCTGTTCGCTAAATAAAGCTGCGTAGCCGTGTTGAGATAGGCCTATATTCATTCATGAAAAAAGGTCACGCATGCGCAACACAGAATGAACTCTATACAAGCCTCTAGATTAGTGTAGATTTAGATCTATGTCTACCTCAAGATCTACTTTATACTTTATAAACATGAACATACAAAATTAAGTCTATTCACCTCAAATTTTAATCAAATATATGTAGGCCTACAAGCAAATGTTTTAATTTGAAAAACAAAATGGATTTAAGCCTATTAGCTATTTTGATTTGATAGCTTCATTCACACTATTTTTACATTGACACATTCGCTTTACTTATTACATTATTATTTCGTTTAATTGTTTACAAAACACTCTCAGTGACTATATCAAAAGTAATGCGCAAATAAAGACCCGCAGGTCGCGGGTAACATATGTCTAGTAGTGTATAAATGTGAAAGATGCCACATACACACTTTTATAGCTGATCTCTTTTATTTTTCAGTCAACTTTGGCATCTTTTGGCCCAGTCTATTGTGAGTTATTTGTGCATGGTGTTTGGTGGGAAATCTTTCAGTCATGCACTGGTCTTTGTCTTCTCTATGGGCTATCTGTCTGTCTGTCATATCTATAGGCAAATCTATGACTATGGAGGATATACATTGGATATCACTGGGTAAGTAAAACAGTAGTTCAGTTATTTAGCAATCATCAAGATTAGTTTGAAATGGCTAGACCATCAGATTAAAACCAATTAAGAGGAGTTAGAATGTTCTAGAAAAGTCTCTGACAGAAACTAAATGTGTAAATATTTGGACAAATGTTCAGAATGTCTTATTTAACTTTATGCTGTATTCATTTTGAGCATTGCTGCATTTCATGTATGTTACTTGCTTGAATGATTTTAGTCTCTTCTTTCATTAGTATATTTCTTTATGTTTAAAAAAATACACATTTCCATTTTGGCCTGTCGACATGAAGCTTCTTGTTACTAGCTGACTTGTTGAACTTGCTTCTTGCTTCTGTTCTTTGCTCCTTGATTTTGTTGTATTTAAATCTATTCTCTCTGTGTGTGCTTTAGAGTATAACATTATTTTGTTCACCCTTGCATTGTTGTCAAACAGTAAAACAGAGAAAGTCTTCTCTCTCCAGTCCTCTGATGATACAAACTCAGAAACTCACAAGTCTGGCATTCGCTCTCCATGATGGAAGATACAAAGATGAGAAAGAGCTGTCACATGACCAAAAGTCACAAGCTGTCAAGTGAGTATCAGTGCATCTTAGACCTGAACCCAATGGAAGCTGGCTATGTTAGGATATCTTCATTTTGAAAGGGATGGCTGTCAATGATCAAACCAACCCTGTTTTCTTCCAAGATGTAAACCAGCATGCTTGTGGCTATATACATATATATATATAAAGACAATTTGATGTATATTGATCAGCATGCTGGACTGATTATATCAGAAAATTTTACTTAGCAAAATTACATACATGCATTGACCAGCATTGCCTGACTGATTATATAAGATAATTTTATTTGCAAGGATTACAGAGATGTATTCAAGTAATAATAATAATAATATGTAATGTTGTTACCTGACCAGTGTGTAGGTAATTAGAATTGATTGAATGTACTATTTAGGACTAGTGTTCATATGCATTGAATGTCAGTGTGGAAATGATAGTCAAGTCAGTGGTTAGTCAAGTGAGTAATAAGAACTAGCAAAATAGTTTTAAAAAATCAAAACTTATCTAAGAGAAAGAACTCCACCTTTACGGCTATGTCTCTCAATAATGTAGAAGTTATTTTTTTTTACTTGATATCAAACACAAAAAATTCATTGCTAATAATTAATAGACTAATTGTTGTTGTTGTTTTTTTTAATGGATTCATTTTGGTAGGTATAATAAATAGTTGTTTAAAGTTTCAACTTCATCCGAGAATGGGTGTGATAGAAATAATGTGTTCAATTATCTAAGGGGAGGAAACCCTATCTATTTAGCCATATCTGTGAATACTGATGGATTAATTTCCCTTCTTGGTATCTGATACAATAAATAATTATCAGTAATTAATTAACTAATGGGTTACTTTTTTTTAAAGGATTTATGACTTGTTTAGGCTTGTGAATAATTGAGCAAAGTTTCAACTTGATCCAAGAATGGGTGTGGGAGAAATAGCCTATAGAAACCTTTTACCAGTCAGAGTGATTTGAAATAAGCTTTGTCAAAATTAGTTGATAACTTATGTTTTAAGAAGTCAGTCAGCCTGAGTGTGATAACTTGGTTGTTTAGAAGTCAGTTACCCTGTGTGTGATAACTTAGTTTTTAACAAGTCAGCCTGTGTGTGATAACTTAGTTTTTAACAAGTCAGCCTGTGTGTGATAACTTAGTTTTTAACAAGTCAGCCTGTGTGTGATAACTTGGTTTTTAACAAGTCAGCCTGTGTGTGATAACTTGGTTTTTAACAAGTCAGCCTGTGTGTGATAACTTGGTTGTTTAGAAGTCAATTAGCATGTGATTGATAACTTAGTTTTTAACAAGTCAGCCTGTGTGTGATAACTTGGTTGTTTAGAAGTCAGTTAGCATGTGATTGATAACTTAGTTTTTAACAAGTCAGCCTGTGTGTGATAACTTAGTTTTTAACAAGTCAGCCTGTGTGTGATAACTTAGTTTTTAACAAGTCAGCCTGTGTGTGATAACTTGGTTTTTAACAAGTCAGCCTGTGTGTGATAACTTGGTTTTTAACAAGTCAGCCTGTGTGTGATAACTTAGTTTTTAACAAGTCAGCCTGTGTGTGATAACTTAGTTTTTAACAAGTCAGCCTGTGTGTGATAACTTAGTTTTTAACAAGTCAGCCTGTGTGTGATAACTTGGTTTTTAACAAGTCAGCCTGTGTGTGATAACTTGGTTGTTTAGAAGTCAGTTAGCATGTGATTGATAACTTAGTTTTTAACAAGTCAGCCTGTGTGTGATAACTTAGTTTTTAACAAGTCAGCCTGTGTGTGATAACTTGGTTTTTAACAAGTCAGCCTGTGTGTGATAACTTGGTTGTTTACAAGTCAGTTAGCATGTGATTGATAACTTAGTTTATATGACTTGGATTGCTGAAAGCTAACTGACAATACACCATGAAAATATTATCTCAAAAACTGTATCTCTATGAATCAATTATAAATAAAACTTTGTCATGCATTGCGAAATGAACATTGTCGTAATGACCCATTTTACTTCTACAAAAATACTATTAAGTTCAATAGTTTCATCTATCATAAATACATCAGTGGAAAAGTAGCAAAAAAAAATGCACTATAAAGTAGAAAACATGGGGGAGGGAGGGTCACACTCGGTGCTTTTTTTTTTTCTTATACTTCTTGTAGTGCCTTTTAATAAAAGCATTTGTTACTATTCTTTCATCCCAAACAAAACCTAAGGTCTAGAGCAGTGGTCTTCAACCTTTTTTGGCCTACCGCCCCCTTTTCGAATTTTTTCATTTAAAAAATCCGCTTGCGCCCCCCTCTAAGAAAAACAGTTATATAGAAGCATGAGAAGGCAAATTTGAACAAAATATCATCTATACTATTAATTTTTATGCTGTCAATAACACTTATCCCGCATGGGAGACGACCGCTTGCCAAAGGCGACTGTTGTGAACTCCTTGGCCTATGACTGACTAGCTTTGAGGAGGACTGAGTCACAGAGGTGCCCCCCTCCCCCGTGAGCGCTATAAAGATTTATTCAGGCGCCATTTCGCTCTCATTGGCATAGAGGAAAGTACCTGGCAGCAGATAGCCTCTGAGAGAAACAGTTCGAGAGCTCTTACAAAAACTGCGGGACAAACATTTGATACTCAAAGAAAAGCCACCATACAACGGCTTTGTCTGCATAAAATTCGGTAAAATATGTAGGTCGCAGTTGGGTTTGCGTAGTTATGTGAAACACTGGACTCAGCCGTAATCTTCGGAATTAAAGGCAAAAACAACCAATATTATCATTATGCAAAAATTATGTCAAATAATTTTGCAGTGATTACACACAAAAATTAATTGTAAAGACTTTCTTTCAAATCCTAAGAATAGTCTCCGTTTGAATTTTTGAATATTAAGGCCTACTGTTTTTAGGTTTAATTGTAAATTTAGTTTTATGTTTTAATATAAATATTATTATTGCTGAATTCACTCACTACAAAATGAAATTAAGCTAATGGTAACCTTGTGCCTCCTGCAGTCTGACAATATTAGAAATTTCAAGCTTTAAATTTGCCAAGACAAGGCGAAGGTCTCCACTACTGTCTACACCCAGTCTATTTCTTGGCTTATTCATTAAGTTTGTTACGCACTAAATCCAGGTTAACCATGTAAGTTTACTGAAAAGCTAAAACATAATTCCAATTTCAACCACAGTTTTGGAATTTTACTGAAACATTTAAATGCAGCCACATCTCTGTTGTGCCTCCAGGGGCGTAGCTAGGAATTTCCATCGTTTGGGGGCCAGGGGGCTTGACATCTTTGGGGGCCGCTGCATTTTGCGTAATAGTTAATTTAATTAATTAAAAAAACACTAATTTGGGTCCCCCCCTTAAATGGGGGCTAGGGGGACTTTCATATTTCCCCCTTCCCCCACCCTAGCTATGCACTGTGTGCCTCCTATGTTTACATTCTTTTTTTACTGAAGACAGTTTTGTAAATCTATTTTTTCATGCAACTCAATTGGAACGTCAGTAACAGATATTTAATAATTGTCATTTATATATATATATATTTTTTAAATTTTAGAAGCGAATCATAATTTCTTCATAGAGCATTGTTATGTGAATTGCATACATATCGGTATTCTTGGGCAATAATTCATTTGTCAACAAACAAATTATGTGAGATTGTAAAACTCTTTAAAATAGATGCCTACCATGTAAAACATTTTTTTTAGCCTCCTTTAAGTCATCGCCAACCGTTGAATCTTCCCGTTTCTCAAAAAAAATTATTGTTTAAGAACTTAAAAAACTAGCCAATTAACAAAACCCTTTTGAAATCCATCTAACTTTAATTTACTACAAGAGTCTAACACCTTTTTCATCATTTGTTTCACAAAACTGTTGAAAGATGTGCTTATTTTCGGCATGGGTTTGTATTTTATTTACAATTTTATAATTAGATTCAAATAGAAATGAAATTGCGGGCTAAACTTTTCTTGTGTATCAGAACTCACAATGTGAATAGTGAATAGATTTGTTCTTTATTCTATATTAATTATGAAGTCATTGTAGCGTCCAACCACTGATGGTTTCCTATATGTCCTCATACACTACCTAACTAGACAATTTTGAAATAATATTTCATCTCTAACAGAAAAAAAGTCTTTTTGTGTTACATATGTTTTAAAATAAATTTAGTTTTAATCAATTTTTCAAAAATATCATAAGAATTTGTAAAAAGCTATAATTTTTTCTGAGAAGCCATTAAAACATATCCTGCTTTGCCGTTTTTTGTTTTTAATATTGTTTTAATTGTAGATTTTTATAATTGTTCATGAATATTCTTAAATTATTTTTGGATATCGCTATAAGTTCGTGAAGCCGACTTGGTTTCATAACCTTATCTTAAAATGCCATCAAAGTAGAACTTACTTTTTTTCTAGTGGCAATTCACTAAATCTCAAGGAAATATTACATGACATACCAGCGAGTTTTCGTAACAACATTTTATAAATGTTTGTTGTTTTTAAAAAGTTACATTATTCTATTAAATGTTACCTTTAATGTTTTTTGCAATTAACATTTACATATCAATATATTAACATATGTAGATAAAATAAACTATAATCTAAAAGGCGTATTACCTACTTTGTTTGTCAAATCTTAAACGTTTATACGCGCGAGATCCAAGGACAATAAATACTCTTCAATTATAGCAAAAGAGTAAGAATTTAAAAATAGAAAATGGGATTACCGAACTCAATTTCTAACGTTGTTTCGGTTCTTAAATTAGAAGCAAGTTAACTATAATTTGTCTATACTTAGTTTCCCAGCTTTAATGTTGAAGAATTTTTAAATTTGTTTTGTTTCAGAGCACCTTTAGTTTCTTCTTTCCGCCTTTATGCCCAGCGCCCCCTTACCGCCCCATTTTGTGCCCAGCGCCCCCCTACCGCCCCTTTGGCTCTCAGCGCCCCCCAAAATCTCGAAATCGCCCCCTAGGGGGCGATATCGCCCCCGTTGAAGACCACTGGTCTAGAGTCTAGAGTCTTGCTATTACTAGACAAGGGAGCTTCTATTTAGACAAGGGAGATATCTATTTAGACAAGGGAGATATCTATTTAGACAAGGGAGATATCTATTTAGACAAGGGAGCTATCTATTTAGACAAGGGAGATATCTATTTAGACAAGGGAGCTATCTATTTAGACAAGGGAGCTTCTATTTAGACAAGGGAGATATCTATTTCTTGTAACACTAAGACACACATAGTTCCTTCTTACCACCTGCAATCCTCTCAGTCAATAGGAAGCAACTAATGAATACATTCCCTGTTTACCTATATCCTTTTATAAATGAGGGTGAGAAAGTACTACATACAACAGATAGAGAAAGTACTACATTCAACAGATTAAGAAAGTATTACATTCAACAGATTAAGAAAGTATTACATACAACAGATAGAGAAAGTACTACATTCAACAGATTAAGAAAGTACTACATTCAACAGATTAGAAAGTATTACATACAACAGATTAAGAAAGTACTACATTCAACAGATAGAGAAAGTATTACATACAACAGATTAAGAAAGTATTACATACAACAGATTAAGAAAGTACTACATTCAACAGATAGAGAAAGTATTACATACAACAGATAGAGAAAGTATTACATTCAACAGATAGAGAAAGTATTACATACAACAGATTAAGAAAGTATTACATTCAACAGATAGAGAAAGTATTACATACAACAGATTAAGAAAGTATTACATACAACAGATTAAGAAAGTATTACATTCAACAGATAGAGAAAGTATTACATACAACAGATTAAGAAAGTATTACATACAACAGATAGAGAAAGTATTACATACAACAGATTAAGAAAGTATTACATTCAACAGATAGAGAAAGTATTACATACAACAGATTAAGAAAGTATTACATACAACAGATAGAGAAAGTATTACATACAACAGATTAAGAAAGTATTACATTCAACAGATTAAGAAAGTATTACATTCAACAGATTAAGAAAGTATTACATTCAACAGATAAAGAAAGTATTACATACAACAGATTAAGAAAGTATTACATACAACAGATAGAGAAAGTATTACATACAACAGATTAAGAAAGTATTACATTCAACAGATAGAGAAAGTATTACATACAACAGATTAAGAAAGTATTACATACAACAGATTAAGAAAGTATTACATTCAACAGATAGAGAAAGTATTACATACAACAGATTAAGAAAGTATTACATTCAACAGATAGAGAAAGTACTACATTCAACAGATAGAGAAAGTATTACATACAACAGATTAAGAAAGTACTACATACAACAGATAGAGAAAGTATTACATACAACAGATTAAGAAAGTATTACATACAACAGATTAAGAAAGTACTACATACAACAGATAGGGAAAGCACTACATACAACAGACAGAGAAAGTAAAACATACAACGGATAAGAGAAAGTACTACATACAACAGATATAGACAGTACTAGATACAACAGATTGAGAAAGTACTACATACAACAGATATTGCCATTAATTTGATTTAACATGAAACAAGATTTGATTGGCAGTGATTTAAAGTAGAGTAGAAACAGGTGTTGCCATCCATTTCTCATGTCTACAGGAGACAAACAACTTTGTACATCTCTTCAATGAGTCAGGAGACAAACAACTTTGTACATCTCTACAATGAGTCAGGAGACCAACAACTATGTGCATCTCTACAATGAGTCAGGAGACCAACAACTTTGTGCATCTCTTCAATGAGTCAGGAGACAAACAACTTTGTGCATCTCTTCAATGAGTCAGGAGACAAACAACTTTGTGCATCTCTACAATAAGTCAGGAGACAAACAACTTTGTACATCTCTACAATGAGTCAGGAGACAAACAACTTTGTGCATCTCTTCAATAAGTCAGGAGACCAACAACTTTGTGCATCTCTTCAATGAGTCAGGAGACAAGCAACTTTGTACATATTGGCACTAATGCCTTCAATGAACTTAAGGAGGTTGATAAGATAGTTTGTAACTTCCTAGTTCATAACACATCTGAAGTGATGCTGAAAATGTCATTGGGTCAAAACCTCTCTTTTGACTTCCTACATTTCAGACCCATGGGTCAGGCAGAGCCTCGGACACAAATTCTTTTTGTAATCTTGTTTTTTGGTGTAATTTCAGGAAGCTGCCAGACTTACTTGAGTATTTGAGCTACATGTTTTATTTCCATGGGATCATGGTGGGACCTTTAACATTCTTCAATGACTATATAGCCTTTATTGAGGAGAAAGATGTCACCAATAAGTCAGTAAGTACACGTTGAAACAATGAACCGACACTATTTAGATTCTAAGAGATGGCTAGTAGTGACTACACAGAGTGACATTCTAAAGAAAAATTGGACACTCCATTTCAAGGTCAACAGCCTTGATAGCAGCCAATATTCTTTTGACTTTCAAATGACTAGTTATACATTTGTTTGCAACAAGCCTTTCTGACCATAAGGCAAACATTAATCAGCTCTCATTATCTGAAAAAAAGTAGAGAACCAACTCTAGTAGTTCTATTGCTTAATACTATTTTTGTGTAAACATTTAAAAGTTGCTTTAATGTTTCATGGTAATCAAATTAATTTTTTTTTTAATTATTGAATCTTTCTTATGACTGAAACACATTACAGTATCAATAGAGATTGAAAATAATCCCTCCTTTCTACTCTGAGATTACTGGTACTAGGAAATTGGTAGTTTCTGCTTTTATGTTTTTTATTCTTTATTGGTTCTGCAGTCACAGACAGACTGAGTTGCTAAGTCTTTATATCTCAATACAAATTCCCTTTTTGCTTTATCTGAGCTTTAGATGTTCATTTTTTTTATTGAAATGGAAGCTCTCAATCAAGTAAGCTAACTTGTAGTGAGTGTATTAGCAATTTATGCCTCTGCTGAATGTGGCAAAATATGTAGATCACAGCTGGGGCTGTATAACCACAGGAAATACTGCATTTCTCATTAATCTTTGGACTCAAAGACAATCCTTATTATTATTATTAGCAATATTTAGAGAGTTATGTTTTTCTAAAACATACATCTTGATTGTTTCAGGAACAAAGCTCTATGAAACATCCCACTGCTGATTTAAATGTAAGTTTTTCTAATGTTAGGATTTTAAAAATTCACATGACAATTTGAAAGCATTAGTCTTGTGCTCTTGTGTTCTATTCATTGATTCCAACTTCTATTTTATGCTTTTAGCTTTCTCAGTGTGCTTTGATCCTATCACTTGTCTGAACCAGTTGGGGCTTTGATCCTATCACTTATCTGAACCAATTGGGGCTTTGATTTTATCATTTGTCTGAACCAGTTGGGGCTTTGATCTTATCACTTGTCTGAACCAATTGGGGCTTTGATTTTATCATTTGTCTGAACCAGTTGGGGCTTTGATCCTATCACTTGTCTGAACCAGTTGGGGCTTTGATCCTATCACTTGTCTGAACCAGTTGGGGCTTTGATCCTATCACTTATCTGAACCAATTGGGGCTTTGATTTTATCATTTGTCTGAACCAGTTGGGGCTTTGATCTTATCTTATCTTATATAATACAGACGTTACTTCAAAAAAAGATGATGATTACGTCCTACGTGTCATGCATTTAGTCATGCGTGGTCGAGAGGCTAAGTGCGCTTGAACTTGGCTTGGCTTGGCTACCTAGAAGGGGGCTCGAGGTTTGACACCCGACTCAGGCAGAGTTGTGTTTACTGAGCGCCTAAAGGCAGCACGGAAAACCAACTCCTAGATACCCCCTCCCCCCCACTGGTCTGCAAATGAGATTGGACCAAAAGCGCTCTGAGCATGCTATAAGCATGAAAGTAGCGCTATATAAAAGCTATAATAATAATAATAATAATGACTTAAATTCTGCCAAGTCACTGGTTTTCCTGGCTAGCTCAGGCAACCCATTCCATGCTCTAATAGCACTTGGGAAGAAGGAGTATTTGTACAAATTTTCCTAGCATATGGGATGAAGAATGTGCCTTTATCTTTGTGTCTTTCAGAGTATTTTATTAAATTTTGTTTTTGTATTGAAGATTATGGTTCAGTGTTTTATGTATAATTGCTACTTTACTTTTGAGTCTTCTGTCCTGAAGGCTTTCTAAATTTAGAGATTTTACTAAAGGTGTTACTCTAGTTAAGTGTGAATATTTGTTTGTTATGAATCTCACTGCTCTATTTTGTGTCTGTTCCAGTTTCTTAATGTTATCTTGAGTTGAGGGGTCCTTAACAGAGGATGCATATTCTATTATTGGCCTAACCAAGGTTAAATAACATTTTAGTTTTATGTTCTTATTTGATTTATAAAAATATAGATTTTTTTATAGTTTCATCAATATGTGGATTCCATGACAGTTTTTCATTTATTATAACACCTAGGTATTTTGCGTTTTTAGTCTGTGTTACTGGTTTGCCATGAATAAGATAAGTGGAATTAATTTGTTTTAGTTTTTTTGTTACTCTTAACAACTGACTGATGCAGTGGACCATTAATGCCGAAATATTTTAATTTTTTAAGCAAACTATCGTGGTGAACTTTGTCAAAAGCCTTAGAAAAATCTAGTAAGATAGCATCTATTTGTTCATTAGTATCGAAACCTTTTGAAAAGTCATCAATTAGTCCTATTAGTTGTGTTTCACATGATCTATATTTCCTAAAGCCATGTTGGTATGGTGTGAGGACATTATGTTTGTCTAAGTGGTTTATGATGTTGCTACATATTATGTGTTCTAGGATTTGACATGTGATGCTGGTAAGTGATACTGGTCTGTAGTTTCCTGGGTCAGATTTTTCTCCTTTTTTAAATAGGGGGTGACATTAGTGTCAGGTGGGTTTTGTCCTCGCGCTCATCTAGGGTATGATGTACTCCGCCGGGCTCCCCACCTGAACAGTGTTTATTAACTTTATGCCGGGGTTATAATTTAGTCTTGGCTCGTCTGCCTGGGCACCCCTAACAGTCTAGTAATCAATTTATGCAAATAATATCTAGGAATGAATAAACCAAATATTAACGTATACTATTGAATAACAATATTGCATATAACAACAAAGGTTTAATGAGTTAATGATATATATGATATTCTGAGGCATACATTATGAATAAATATCAATAGCAATTACAAATTACATTCACAGGACTATAGCACACCTTAATCTCAGTGCCATAGTCAATCAGGCCTCACAACGCCAACCCAACGTCAACGGGCAATAGTCAACTACCAAGCCTACAACTCAGACTTGACTCCAGCAGAGTCCCAAGCCTGCGTCCCTAGATAAGAAAAATACACACTCCTTTGATACCGCCATTCTCACGATTATAAAAGAAACGAATTTAGATCTACGGACATGTAGAAGATAGTAAAATAAACTAACTTACCCAATACTGGGGAAGAACACCACACAGATAACTCAATCTCAAGGCACACCAAGAGAACACAAAGAGACTCATCTCAAGGCACAACAAGAGAACAAGGACACCAATATAGCGCATCCTTAGAAACAGAACTAATAAGACCTTATGGTGCTCAAACGAAAATACCCTACAAGATGCGCACGACAATTAGCTTCTTTCCAGTCCTTTGGTACTCTGCCCTGGTTAAGTGAAGCCTGAAAGTTCTTTGAGTAATCTAGCTGGAATACCATCAGGTCCAGACGCTTTATTTGGTTTGGTGTTGGCTAATAGTTTTTGAATTCCATTTTCTTGTACTACTATATCTTCTATGTTGTCTACTTGGTTCAAATTCAGTAATATGTCTTTGTCTCCTGGGGCTGAGAATGCTGATGCAAAGTATTTGTTTAGGATGTTTGCTTTAGTTTCATTATCATTATGTATTATGTTATGTTCATCTTTTAATGGCGCTATGCCTGTTGTTTCCATTTTCTTAGACTTAATGTATGACCTTATTTTTTTGTTGTTATCTTTAGATATTACATTGTTTATGTATTCACTCTGCAGCTGTCTGCTTACTTTTTGAGTTAGGTGTTTAATTTTTATATACTTTTGTAAACTCTTTCTGTATTAGTTTCTTTAAATTTTCTATATAGGTTTTCCTTCTGTTTACAAAGCTTCTTTAGTCTATTATTAAACCAGCATTTATTTATTTTGTTTGATGTGTATTTAGTTGGTATATGATTTTCTATAATGCTTTTAAGATGGTTTTTAATGAAATTCCAGAGGTCATCGACTGGTTGGTTAATGTCTTTTTCTAATGAGAATGTTTGTTGAAAGTTTAATGCAGCTTGGTGTAGTTGTGTTAGATTACATTTATTCCAGAGTAAGATTTTTCTTTTGGGTTTTGTATTGGCTACTGCTTTTATCTGACTGTGTATTTTTATGATCTCATGGTCTTATAGACCATGGATAATATCATAATCAACTACTAATCCAGGTCTGTTGGTTAAGAAGAGATATAATGTGTTGTTTAATCTAGTTGGCTTTTTAATGATTTGATCTAAACTTAGGTTGTGTAAAGTTTCTAGGAAAAGCTCAATTATGTCCTTAAGGTTTTGGTGTTTATCTATGGTTAGTGTTTTCCAATTTATATCAGGTAGGTTGAAATCACCCATAATCCAAAAAACTGCATTTTTATTTGTCTCTTTAAGTGTAGTAATCTGATAACATAGTTCCTGCATGTATTCTAAACTAGAATTTGGTGGTCTGTAAATGCTGCCTATTATTAGGGATGTTGAGGTGGTATTAATTTTACAAAATGTTGATTCTATATTTTTTGAGTTAGGTAAGGTAATTTCTTCTGCTATAAGAGTGCTTTTTATTGCTAAAAGAACTCCTCCATGATTATCAGCCCTATCTTTTCTAAAAATTTTATAATTACTATTGAAAATTTCTGCATTATAAATTTCAGGGTGTAGCCAAGTTTCTGTTCCTGCAATTATGTCTGGTTTCTCACATTCTAATAAAATTTCTAAGTCTGCTGTTTTGTTCTTAATGCTTTGAAAATTTATTACTAAGGTTTTAAGGTATTTTGGTATTACTTCTTTAGTAGGTTTGTTTAGTGAGGCTGTTGTATTAATTTTAGTAGATTTAGGTTTAACAGGAGTGGATCTGGCTAGTGGTTGGTGAGTTTGGTTTGGGATGGTGTTTAGGATGTTGTATGGGTTAGAAGTGTCTGCATCAAACAGTCCTGATGTAAACTAAGGTAACTTAAATGGTACACAGTGCCATGATGCGTCTTTGTTGCCTAAGGCATAATACACATGTGTATTCATATGGAGACATGATGCATGGTACCATTCATCGCAGGTGTCACATTGAATGGCTTTCTGTTTCATGGTGCATACGTTTTTGCAGATGTTGCATCTATCTTTAGATCTAGGCCCTGGATTTGACTCTACATCTCCTGCTATTAATATTAACAGTGATAGGTATTTATTTCTGCTGTGTCTGATTGAAAACTTCCATTTGTGATGGGTAATCTTCTTTAATGCTATGGATGTGTATGTTAGGTTATTTTTGAAGTTGCATTGATCTAAAGTGTGATGATTGATTATGACTGCTGTTTCCTTTTTAAGTTTAGTGTTGACTAGAGAGTTATCTGACCATATCAATTAAATATATTTGATTCTCATATACTTAATGCCTGGACCCAATAATGTTCATATCTAAATGTAATGTAATGAACCAAACGTTTAATGTTAATCGAATACAAATATGTATCTACTTCCCGGAATACTCTTCTTCCTGCTGGTATAACTCAGTGTATATCCGTTGGTCCTAAATGGGCACTTTTCTCCACCGTAGTCAAAATTCACTAGTGTTGCCCACAGCAGTGCTAATAATTTTACAAATTTCCATCAATATTGAATGTTAAAGGTTATTGTTGAGAACTATGACCAGCCAGAATAATAATGGACATGTACTTCAGCAGCCACTGACATGATTTTTTTAAATTATTTTTTTTCCTATAAATTCATAGCACATCCAAATACAGTGGGTAATCCCTGACGTTTTCACATTGGTGAATGTAGAGAATGGACCGTCATAATAATTATAATGACATAAATCTAAATTTAAATGTTAATCCAATTGATTAATTCAGCAATAATGTTTTTAGTTAAGTTTCAACTAAAGGTTTATGTTTACCAGTGAGTCTAGTACATAGCTTTAGAGATTTAGATGACGCTAACTCTCTCAATCTTAATAGATCTAGAGATTTTGTTACACTTTGTAATACTAGTAATACCTCAGTAGACAGGAATTAGATACCGATATAACGCAGGTCTTGCATTTTCCGTTGGGCGCCACTTGTTAGGACACAAGACTCTTCGAAATAATAATTCATTCTCAGGTTATTACTCTATAAATACTTTAATATTACAACAAGTTATGTAAATACGAACATTTCATTTTTCTTCCTGTCAATTTCTCCCGGCTTCCCCTTTTACTCATCCCTTCCATTCATTACACAAATTCGCACCATTATTCATGCACACCGTGCTGCGCTACGACCGTAACAACTATAAACAATAGATAACTATATAGACTATAAACAATAGATAACTAAGTAATCTTATATTTTCATAGTTCAAATTATGGTCTTTCCCCTTTTTTTTATATAAATGCTTTTAAAAAGGGAATATGGTAAAAATTCACTTAGCTATGCCTTTCTTTCTCCCCCATGCTCTCAACTGGTCCAGTGATAGGATCACAGCATATTGAGAAAGCTAAAAGCACGAAATGGTGCTAAACAAAAACAATAGGTAAAAATATTTCTAATCGCACAGATTTATTGTTGTTGGTCTAGATCTATTACAGATGTAATGACATGACTGATCCAATCTAATTGATACAAGTACAACTTTGTAGAAGCTTTGTATTTTTTTTAAAAGTATTTTTTGATGTTTTCTTCTTGTTTTTTTTATTGATTTTTGTGTATGTTTGGTCAAAGAAATAATTTCAAATTGATCAGAGATGGGTGACGAATGGCTCTTCCTCTTGTTGTACTCGATGGCAGGTGGGGAGCACATGTGCCCCAGTGCCTACTTGCCCCAGATTTAAGTCTGGGCAAGAGACGCCACATAAACGATAAAAAGGAGGAGGCCACAAGAAGCTGTACTACCTGGCCATCATTTCTGGTGGTCAGGTGCACAGAAGAGGAGAAAAGCCTGACAAAGATGAGCCCTTTTCTCATCTACAAGGGACTTAAGTCAGTAATGGGAGAGCCTAAGAGTGTATTGAAGCTGCACAAGCCATCAGAACTTTTCGTAGAAGTCGATTGTAAGATACACTCTGATGGGCTTCTACAATGCAGAAGAATCTGTGATCTCCATGTGGAAGTCATGCCACACAAGAGTCTGAACACCAGCAGAGGTGTAATCAGCTCTAGAGACCTGATGGAATGTTTTAAGAAGGAAATAGTGGAGGGAATTGGCGCAGGGATGGTGAGGAGATCAAAACCACCACTATTATCCTCACATTCGGAACTAGGACACCGCCAGAGTATGTGAAGGCAGGATACCTACGAGTTCCAGTGAGGCCCTACATACCTAACCCCATGAGATGCTTCAAGTGCCAGGGTTATGGACACGGCGTGGCAGTCTGCAAGAGGAACACTGTGTGTGCCAGATGTGCTGGAGAGGGTCATGTGGACAAGAGCTGCACAGCCCAGTTCAAATGCCCAAACTGTCACGCTGACCACTCAGCCTACTCCAAGGACTGCTCTGTGTGGAAACAGGAGGTTGCCGTGCAGGAGTACAAGGCAAGAAATGGATGTACCTTCAGCCAGGCGAAATCGGCTGTATTAGCCCTACCTAAGGGCCAATTTGGCTTGAAAAAGACCTATACCCAGGCTGTGGTTAAGATAGGAAGATCCATAGCCACACAGACGGACACGTTGACCCCTCCTCCAACTCAGAAACTCAAAACACCTCCAAAGAGACAAGAAAGCCCTGTTATCATGCTAATGAACAGGTTCTCTGTACTCGCTGATGATAGCATGGAGACTGAACAGCATGTCAAAACCAACACTCTGGGAGAACCTGGAGACATTATGTCTGACACAGGTTCTCCTCAGAGAACCCAGCCAGACACCCCAACCTCTACTGAGTTAGAGGTTGACCAACTCCCTAAGGGGAGAAATCAACGCGGAGAGGATTCCCAAGGTGAGGGAGGAGGAAATAGCCGCCGCTCTAACCGGAGAGATCTCCCCTCTCTACAGAGAAGGAGGGTTGTCTTCCTCTCCTCCCAAACCCAAGACTAAAAATACTAAGGTCACTGGAATAAAGGGAAACCCCTCCGGGGGCCTCCAAAGGCCAAATAGCTCCAAGTAGGTCATTTAGAATAAGCCATGGATTCCAGAATTGTACAGTGGAATTGTAGAGGCCTCAAGGCCAGTTATGAGGAAATGCATCTACTGATGGACTCTGAGACTCCTGTAGCTGTTTGCTTACAGGAAACATTTCTGAAAGATAGCATCAGTTTCTGAAGCTACAGTTTTTACAGCAAGAATGTTGAGGATGCAGAGAGAGCATAATGTGGAGTCTGTATCCTTGTGAAGGGCAGCATCCCCCATGAGAGGGTAGAACTACAGACACTACACTTCCTCTTCATTCAAACCCAAGACTAAAAAGAACCAAGGTCACTGGAATAAAGGGAAACCCCTCCCAGGGCCTCCCAATGCCTAATAGCTCCAAGTAGGTTACTTAGAATAAGTCATGGATTCCAAGATTGTGCAGTGGAACTGTAGAGGCCTCAAGGCCAATTATGAGGAAATGCAGCTACTGAAGGACTCTGGTGAGACTCCTGTAGCTGTCTGCTTACAGGAAACATTTCTGAAAGATAGCATCAGTTTCCAAAGCTACAGCACTTACAGCAGGGCTGTTGAGGATGCAGAGAGAGCATCAGGTGGAATGTATATCTTTGTGAAGGACACCATCCCCCATGAGAGGGTAGAGCTACAGACCACACTACAGGCCATAGCAGCTAGGATAACACTTCACAAGGTTATCACTTTGCTGCAGCCTGTATATACCTCCAGGCGCTCCATTAAACCCAACAGACATAGAGAACCTCATAAAACAACTCCCTCTGCCCTATATAATTTTTGGGGATTTCAATGCCCATAACACTATGTGGGGATCCAACAATACTGACACAAGAGGCCGTATACTGGAGGATATCTTCCTCCAACATGATTTATGCATACTTAAAGATGCATCACCGACCTATTTGCACCCAGGAACTGGATCTCTCACTTGCATTGACTTGCATTGACTCACCGTATGTGTCCCCAGACTTCTTAACAATTTTAAATAGTCAGTAAGCAATGACCTACGAGGAAATAATCACTTTCCAATCAACATTGCTAACAATCTCCCCTCATTGGGACGACCTCAGCGGTGGAAGCTGAATAAAGCCGGTTGGGAACAATTCTAAAAAAAATACTCAGAGGATATCACAGAAAATATCCTCGATGAACAGAACCCAGCTGATACCTTTGCTAGCAAGCTACTTGATATTGACCGGAAAGTTATCCCCCTAACCTCCGCACACCCAAAACAGCCTAGCAAACCATGGTTTGATACAGCTTACAAAATCTATTATCAGTTCCTCAAGCATCTTCCCAAACCCTCATTGGCGACCCTGCTAAAAATCTATAACTGTGTGTGGCGAACAGGCGCTTTCCCAAACAGCTGGAGGAAAGCCACAGTTATACCGCTACCCAAACTGGGAAGAGATGGATCTGACTCAGCTAACTATCGCCCAATAGCACTAACAAGCTGCATCTGCAAAACCATGGAAAGGATGATAAACAATAGGCTGGTCTGGTACCTTGAGAGAAATAAAATCATCTCCAACTACCAGTGCGGATTCCGGCAGGGGCGGACAACAACTGACCACCTGGTAAGGCTGGAAGCATTCATAAGAAATGCATTCCTTAGACGAGAACATCTAGTAGCTGTATTTTTCGACATAGAAAAGGCCTACGATACAATCTGGAAACATGGCATTCTACGTGACCTGAAGCTTATTGGGCTTAAGGGACACCTTCCCTGCTTTGTAAGGGAACTCCTAAAGGACCGGAAATTTCAAGTTCGAGTGAGCAACTCCGCTTCTGACACCTATGACTAGGAAATGGGTGTACCCCAGGGCAGCATTCTCTCGGTAACTCAATTTAACATTAAAATAAACAGCATTTTAAAAGCTCTGTCCACCGGCATAGAGAAAAACCCTGTATGTTGAATACTTTAGAAAGAAAATTACAATTATGTTTAAATAAAATTCAAAATTGGGCTAACAATAATGGTTTTAAATTTTCAGACTCCAAAACAGTTAGCATGCATTTTTGTAATATAAGGGGAATCCACCCAGACCCTGGACTATTTTTACACATGTTGTGAAAACTACAAAATTTTTAGGCCTCACCCTAGATTCCAAATTTAATTTTCTCCCCCACAATAAGGAACTTAAGAAGAAATGCCAAAAGTCATTAAACATACTCAGAGTACTCAGCAGTATGGACTGGGGGGCTGACAAAGATACCTTTCTGCTGCTATATCTGAGTCTAATCCTATCCATAATATATGGAGCAGCTAGGAAATCTTATCTAAAAATACTGGAGCCTATACAAAATGCTGCCCTGCGTCTCTGTCTCGGCGCGTTTCGTACATCACCAATCCCAAGTCTCCGTGTGGAGGCTGGAGAACTCCCCATGGACATAAGAATGAAAAAGCCTGCAATGTAGTATATAGTCAAGCTAAAATCCAACTCCACGAACCCTGCTTTCGACTCCATATTTAACCCTACAGATGTAGAACTATACAATTGAAGGCCTAACATCATACAGCCATTGGGCCTTCGAATAAGAGAATCCATCCAAACTTTAATCCCACCCGTTGACCAAATTTCTAAAATAGAAATCCCATAGAACCCTCCTTGGTTGATGAGAAAACCCAAATAAAATTTATCCCTCCTTATTTTTAAAAAAAGTAAATACAGACCCAAGCATACTACAAGTCCACTTTAGGGAACTGCAGGAGAGCTACTGAGAGTGTGGCACCATTTACACTGAGGGATTCAAAATGGATGTAAAGGTCACGTGTGCGGGCTGCTCCTTTCAGAACAAAACAATCACCATCGCCGAAGTACATCGCTTGCACCCGTCAAAACATCCGACAGGAGGAAATGTATCATATGCTCTGACTCCAAATCTGCATTGCAAGCTTTGGGGCGGATGAAGACTGACATTCCATTGTTACATAAGAGCCTAAAGCTGTTGGACCAAATAACAGCTGACCATAGGGATATCACCTTCATCTGGATCTACTCCCATGTGGGCATAGAGGGAAACAAAACGGCAGACAGAGAAGCAATGAGAGCCCTAATTCAAGCAGTGTCAGGAACCCAAATTCCCTGCGACAGAGTGTTGCCTCTGCCACCTATCGAGAGTGGCAGGATCAGTGGGAGGCAGAGACCCATAACAAACTCAGACAGATTGTGGCGGATGTCAGGTGGCAGCCCACATCTAAGTGTCTGACAAGGCGTGGAAGCACGACCATGTCCAGACTCAAGATTGGCCACACCTACATCACTCACTCCTCTGTGCTGAAGAAGAGGAGTTCCCACTTTGTGAGTACTGTGACTCTCATCTCACCGTGGAACATATCCTCATTGATTGCCCCAGATACCAGGATATTAAGGGAGAAATTTTTTAGAGTGCACAACTTAAAAACACTATTTGACAATGTTGACCATGGGTTTGTACGGAAGGTGGGTTTGTCTATGAAGAGTTGATTTGTGAAATTGTGTACATATTATATTTACAGAATATTTTTACTAAATTATTAAATTTTCACTACCTTTACTATTTTAACTGAATAGACCTTGTTTCTAATAACTTAACTAAATAAAATTTAGCCCTTGTGGGAGAGTCACCTTTTAGGGATTATGGGCACAACATGGCCTAAAGTTTACCGATGTGCCAACAAAACCTCAAAACTCAAACCCGAGATGGGTGTGGGAGAAACAATGTGTTCAAACATTTGATCAGACAGACAGAGTGAGTTGATGGATATAAACTTTGTAGAAAGAAGAATATTTACAAAATTCACAACTTGACTTACACTGCATTTTCCTATTGATTTCAAACTTGCCCATGAAGAAATTAGTGGTGAAGAAGTTGCTTGTGGCCACTGCTTGCTGTCTTGGCATGATGCTACTGCCTGGGCTTTTTTTCAACCCAGAAAAACTTAACTGTGAGTATATAAACTGAGACTCCCTTCTCATCATGGTCTTTCTTAGTACTTTTATTTAGACTATTTTCTTCCCATGAATATTGTCTGTCCTATGTCTCCCTGTAATATACTTTTAGTTTAAATCTACAACATTCTTTAGGTATGTCTAGATGTCAGACATTGACTAGTTTCTGAACCATATATTATGTCACATGACACTAGTTCATGACTAATTGACTAGTTTCTGATACTATGTCACATTAGACTAGACTGATTGATTCTGATGCTATGTCATATTACACCAGTTCATGACTGATTGATTCTGATGCTATGTCACATTACACTAGTTCATGACTGATTGATTCTGATGCTATGTCACATGACACTAGTTCATGACTTATTGATTCTGATGCTATGTCACATTACACTAGTTTATGACTGATTGATTCTGATGCTATGTCACATTACACTAGTTCATGACTGATTGATTCTGATGCTATGTCACATTACACTAGTTCATGACTGATTGATTCTGATGCTATGTCACATTACACTAGTTCATGACTGATTGATTCTGATGCTAAGTCACATTACACTAGTTCATGACTGATTGATTCTGATGCTATGTCACATTACACTAGTTCATGACTGATTGATTCTGATGCTAAGTCACATTACACTAGTTCATGACTGATTGATTCTGATGCTATGTCACATTACACTAGTTCATGACTGATTGATTCTGATGCTAAGTCACATTACACTAGTTCATGACTGATTGATTCTGATACTGTCACATTACACCAGTTCATGACTGATATATTTGGATGCTGTCACATTACACTAGTTCATGACTGATTGTTCTGATGCTATGTCATATTACTATGCTATGTCACATTACAGTAGCTCATGACTGATTGATTCTGACGCTATAATTTTTTGTCCCTCAGCTCCAGACTTTTACTCTTGGAGTTTTGCCTATAAAGTTCTCTTCATCTTAGGAGCAATGACTATAGCTAAACAGAAGTATTACTTTGCTTGGAAACTAGGTAATGTATTCAGTGCATTGGTAATAAAACATTTCTGATTCCATAGCATTTTAGTATTCATTCAATTTTTTCCAGAAAAAAAAAGACATTAAGCTAATTATAGAACTATTATTTAAGTTATTTTAGACTATTGATATTAGCAGAGTAATATACATATTGGTATTATAGATGTGTTTATGGGTGTTATATAATAGTTAGAATTGAACACTTATTAGTTGGCATATTAAACTACTCTACACAATTGTATTGACTTTCAGCTGATGCTGTGAACAATGCTGCAGGGTTTGGGTTCAGTGGCTATGACCAGCATGGTTCACCCCAGTGGGACCTGACAGATAATGTGGATATCTGGGGAGTAGAGGTAAAACAAGCATGCCGCTCTATTGAGTTCAGACAGTAACACTGGGGAGTAGAGGTAAAACAAGCATGCCGCTCTATTGAGTTCAGACAGTAACACTGGGGAGTAGAGGTAAAACAAGCATGCCGCTCTATTGAGTTCAGACAGTAACACTGGGATGGAAAGTTTCCCAAAATTTCACCTGATCCAATTTTTCAGACTTTTAAAAAAATCTGGTTTTATTATTTTTTCCATTTTTAGAAAAATTCAAATTAAGACTAGCTTTGTTTTGTACATCCGATATCGTTCTATTTACGCATAGATCTAGTTCTAATTTTAAACCATCTCCTTTTCCCTAAAGAATCTAAGTCTTAAAGTCTTTGATCTAGATCTTCAGTGTTTTGAATCATTCTAGATAGATCTAGATAAGATGTCTGGATCTAAATACTTTCTTTTAAATACTCTTGATTTAGAATCTAGATCTTAGACCTTGATTGGTTGCCTGGATGTGGGGTGTGCCCGGCTCTGGAAGCCTATGGCTTATCAGTATCATGCCTTAGTATGGCACTTTCCCTTTGCACATCTTGAACTAGCTAAGATCTAGACTATAAAAGTAAAGTTCCCCTTTCAGACCTTGTGGTCTGTAGGGCAGATGATGAGGGGTCATCTGTTTCTGTGGCCTATGTTTAACAAGATCTAGACTATAGATCTAGATTATTGTCTAAATCTAGATTAGAAGAATTAGTGAAACTAAAAGCTAAGTCTAAATCAAGATGGCTATCTTATGCTGAGAAATATTGAGTAGATAGAGATTGATAGATTAGATCTCTCTATCAACTCTAGATGTAGATAAAATTTCATTCACAATGGAGGATTATGAAAACATTTAATGATCACAAATCTCCTAAACAAATGTACAGATTAGCACCTTGACTTAGATTAGATTAGTAGATAATGGACTTAAAATCTAGATTTTCTAGATGTATATCTAATCTAAACTAATAGAGAGCAATATATTGAAAGAAAAAACATTGCTAGTTAGTCCACTCTTTTTTTTGTTGTCAGTCATTGATCTAGAAATGCCCTTTATATAGAGATAACCTCCACAAAGCATGTTCTATAGAGATCTCTTCATCTCTCCACAAACCATGTTCTATAGAGATCTCATCTCTCAACAAACCATGTTCTATAAAGATCTCATCTCTCCACAAACCACGTTCTATAGAGATCTCTTCATCTCTACACAAACCATGTTCTATAGAGATCTCTTCATCTCTACACAAACCATGTTCTATAGAGATCTCTTCATCTCTCCACAAACCATGTTCTATAGAGATCTCTTCATCTCTACACAAACCATGTTCTATAGAGATTTCTTCATCTCTACACAAACCATGTTCTATAGAGATCTCTTCACAAACTATGTTCTATAGAGATCTAATCATCTCTCCACAAACCATGTTCTATAGAGATATTTTCATCTCTCCACAAACCATGTTCTATAGAGATCTCTTCACAAACCATGTTCTATAGAGATCTCTTCACAAACCATGTTCTATAGAGATCTCTTCACAAACCATGTTCTATAGAGTTCTCTCCACAAACCATGTTCTATAGAGATCTTTTCATCTCTCCACAAACCATGTTCTATAGAGATCTCTTCACATACCATGTTCTATAGAGATCTCTTCACAAACCATGTTCTATAGAGATCTCCTCATCTCTACACAAACCATGTTCTATAGAGATCTCCTCATCTCTCCACAAACCATGCTCTATAAAGATCTCTTCATCTCTACACAAACCATGTTCTATAGAGATCTCCTCATCTCTACACAAACCATGTTCTATAGAGATCTCCTCATCTCTCCACAAACCATGCTCTATAAAGATCTCTTCATCTCTACACAAACCATGTTCTATAGAGCTCTCATCATCTCTCCACAAACCATGCTCTATAAAGATCTCTTCATCTCTACACAAACCATGTTCTATAAAGATCTCTTCATCTCTTGACAAACCATGTTCTATAGAGATCTCCTCATCTCTACATAAACCATGTTCTATAGAGATCTCTTCATCTCTCCACAAATCATGTTTAATAGAGATCTCCTCATCTCTCCACAAACCATGTTCTATAGAGATCTCATCTCTCCAAAAACCATGCTCTATGAAGATCTCATCTCTCCACAAACCATGTTCTATAGAGATCTCCTCATCTCTCCACAAACCATGTTCTATAGAGATCTCCTCATCTCTACATAAACCATGTTCTATAGAGATCTCTTCATCTCTCCACAAATCATGTTTAATAGAGATCTCCTCATCTCTCCACAAACCATGTTCTATAGAGATCTCATCTCTCCAAAAACCATGTTCTATAGAGATCTCTTCATCTCTTCACAAACCATGTTCTATAGAGATCTCCTCATCTCTCCAAAAACCATGATCTATAGAGATCTCTTCATCTCTTCACAAACCATATTCTATAGAGATCTCCTCATCTCTCCACTAACCATGTTCTTTCAAGATCTCCACACTCACAACGCACACACACTTTCAAACAGATGCTCAGTGATCTTTGTAAAACCACATTTGATAACCACACTGATTTATGGATAATCCCTCACAGTCACTGACAATTATCTAGATCTAGATTAGAATTACATTTAAAATCTAGATCTGTGTAGAAATAAACCAATTTTAAAAAAATGGCGTGAAAGAAAGTTACACACCAAAAAAAATTGTTTAAAGTGGAAGAAAATATCATTTTGTTCTTTGGACATTTAATTTCAACGTTGGCTTTAAAAAACTTATTTTGGTTAAAAATTGCACATGAAAATCTTTTTTGGAAAGTTTTGTGAAAATAGCTTAGTTGTTCTATGCACTATGAAAGTAATAACAGGTTACATTTTTGTAATTAGTAATGATCAGGGTCAATGTTTTTATTTGTAGGTGATAAGAAATACTGAAAATTAATGACAAAATTTGAATAGAAAGCTTGCGTTCCTTTGCAAATGTCAGTTTTTAGACTTGCAAATGTATCCAAACTTTTTCCTGAGTAAGAGCACCTAAGAGCTCTGTGTACAAAACAAACCTTTGTGACTGTTCCAGAAACAGCTTGCCGTCACTTACAAAGGCTGCAAGATACACATTGGAGACCAAAAGACAATCCACTGATGAGGACAGCCGTAGACGGCAAAAAGAGAATCAAATGTACCACTGGTGGACAAATGTTATTTTGTTATAGGTGTGGCTAAATATGGAGGTCATAGCTGGGGCTGCGAGGCCACATGAAATACTGCACTCTTCATTAATCTTTGGACTCAAAGACATGCCTTATTATTATTATTATTAATACTATTATTATTGTAATGTATAGAATTATTCAGAAAGACATTAATAAGAAATCTGAATTTAAATAAGATTCTGTTTATATTTAGCTTATATTAATCATTGTAGATATTTTTTTTCTATTCTAATCCCCAACTTTTAATTGATTTCTATCTACTGACTATTCCCAACTTCTAATTGATTTCTATCTACTGACTATTCCCAACTTCTACTTGATTTCTATCTAGTGACTATCCTCAACTTCTACTTGATTTCTATCTACTGACTATCCTCAACTTCTACTTGATTTCTGTCTACTGACTATTCCCAACTTCTAATTGATTTCTATCTACTGACTATCCTCAACTTCTACTTGATTTCTGTCTACTGACTATTCCCAACTTCTAATTGATTTCTATCTACTATCGTCAACTTTTGATTTCAATCTACTGACTATCGTCAATTTTTGATTTCAATCTACTGACTATTCCCAACTTCTAATTGATTTCTATCTACTGACCAGATGTCTATCTACTGAGTAAGACTATCCCAAAATTATAATTGATTTCTATCTACTGACTATCCCCAACTTCTAATGATTTCTATCTACTGACCAGATGTCCACAAGTCTGAAGGTGAATATTGACAGTTGGAATAAAAAAACTTTGCTTTGGCTTCGCCGCCTGGTTTATGACAGGGCACCAATGCAAAAGACTTTGTCTGTGTTCACTTGCAGTGCTTTCTGGCATGGCTTTTACCCTGGCTATTATGTGACTTTTGGTACTGGAGCTCTTATGACAGTGGTGGCTAGACAAGTTAGTTAAGTATATAATTTTAATTGGTTCACTTTACAATAGGCTCCATTATGCTGTATACTAACTCTATTATGTTCATCGATAGTCTATTTTTCACATTTAACATTATTTTGTTGGAGCACTTCACAATAGTCTATTGGCACACTTGACAATAGTCTATTGGAACACTTTACAATAGTAAAAAGCAGGACATTTCGATGTGATGGTTGTTTTGGCTTGGGATGTTTCGGTGCAAAATGTTTTAGCCACAATATACATGCTCATGTTATTATGTTTTTAACCCTAAAAACCCTACTTCTTTTCTATCATTGTGTCTGCCTCCTCTTTTTCTCAGTCTGCCTTCATTACCCATCAGTCGTAGCATAATCATAATGTCAACATTAATTCTTAGGCATAGGATTCTAGGCCAGTTTTATTTACAGCCCATCCAGGTCCACACCAGTTAAGATGCAAAGCTTATGTCAATCTTTTTTTGTAAATTTGATTCTCAACATAAACCAATAAATACACCATACAAATCTAGAAAACATGCTAATGGACACCCATATGAAATGAAGAGTTCTGGGCATTTTTAGGAGTTACTCTAAACATGAATTAAAAAAGAGGCCCAACTATAACACATATTGGGATTTAGGCCATCTTAGCCAAGTAACACCATTGTTCCCTAGACATATGAACTAGGTCATTTGGAAATATCTGAATACCAGATAGAAATGATCTTGCTTTCAGGAGCTAATAAACATTTCAACCCACAATTTAGATATTTACTCTTACGCTACTCAGAACATCAGCATTGATCAAAGACGTAAGATTTGGCATTAAGTTTTGGTGTCTGTCAGACAGTGTTAATGGCTAGTTTTGCCAGTTTGAAGTATTTGCTGGCAGTCAAGGTAGACGACAATGGCAAACGCAAGACTTATAGGCATGAGCTAATCATAGAACTGAGTCAGAAGGCCCTAAAAAAAGTGAAGGCCCTAATATAGGTAAAGATACATTTTTTACATATTGTACTGACATTTTGGTGGGCCAGATCAGGCCCGCATGCCGTACTTTGGGCACCAGTTCCTATAACTAAGCCATGGGTGGTGTCAGAGACTTGACATGTATACAGCTTAAAGGAGAAGTCTGAAGTGGTCTAGCACAGCAACACCTCTGACAGGCATCAAGTTAAAATGTCTGCATTGTGTCTGCATTGGAGAACATGATATCAAACTTTATACCTCAAAAAGTGATACGCCTCAAACCCACCTAGGCAGCAAGGGAGGCTGCGAGAATAGGCCCTACACCACCAACTCAAACAGTAACAGGTCATACACTTGATGGTCATGATCAAGTAAAACGTCCAGTTGGGTAAAAAGTGTTGATAGGTCAGACCTGTGTGGTAGAACACTGGAAGCAAAGTGTTGTGCACAATATCACAGATAAATGTAATTATACTTTTTTTCTACTTTTACAACCTAAATCGACCACTGCTGGACAACAGTTATATCTGCGCTGAATGTAGCAAAATATGTAGGTCGCAGTTGGGAAATTCTGTACATCCCCATTAATCTTCTGGCAACAAAAACGGCATACACTAGATTGTAAAACAACATCTGGAGGAGCTGGATTTTGCCAATGACATTTGCCTCCTCTTCCTTTCGCAACAAATGCTAACACAAAAGTTAAGTCCCTCCTTCTGTACAGTTCAGAGATACGGAGAGTCACAAAAACAAATTGCTAACACAAAAGTTAAGTCCCTCCTACTGTACAGTTCAGAGATATGGAGAGTCACAAAAACAAATTGCTAACACAAAAGTTAAGTCCCTCCTACTGTACAGTTCAGAGATATGGAGAGTCACAAAAACAAATTGCTAACACAAAAGTTAAGTCCCTCCTTCTGTACAGTTCAGAGATATGGAGAGTCACAAAAACAAATTGCTAACACAAAAGTTAAGTCCCTCCTACTGTACAGTTCAGAGATATGGAGAGTCACAAAAACAAATTGCTAACAGAAAAGTTAAGTCCCTCCTTCTGTACAGTTCAGAGATATGGAGAGTCACAAAAACAAATTGCTAACACAAAAGTTAAGTCCCTCCTACTGTACAGTTCAGAGATATGGAGAGTCACAAAAACAAATTGCTAACACAAAAGTTAAGTTCCTCCTACTGTACAGTTCAGAGATATGGAGAGTCACAAAAACAAATTGCTAACACAAAAGTTAAGTCTCTCCTTCTGTACAGTTCAGAGATATGGAGAGTCACAAAAACAAATTGCTAACACAAAAGTTAAGTCCCTCCTTCTGTACAGTTCAGAGATATGGAGAGTCACAAAAACAAATGCTAACACAAATGTTAAGTCCCTCCTACTGTACAGTTCAGAGATATGGAGAGTCACAAAAACAAATTGTTAACACAAAAGTTAAGTCCCTCCTTCTGTACAGTTCAGAGATATGGAGAGTCACAAAAACAAATTGTTAACACAAAAGTTAAGTCCCTCCTTCTGTACAGTTCAGAGATATGGAGAGTCACAAAAACAAATTGCTAACACAAAAGTTAAGTCCCTCCTTCTGTACAGTTCAGAGATATGGAGAGTCACAAAAACAAATGCTAACACAAAAGTTAAGTCCCTCCTTCTGTACAGTTCAGGGATATGGAGAGTCACAAAAACAAATTGCTAACACAAAAGTTAAGTCACTCCTGTACAGTTCATCGTCCCGAGACATGACATTGAACTGCGCTCCTCTTTCCTTAGTGCCCTACTTCTTTTCTATCATTGTGTCTGCCTCCTCTTTTTCTCAGTCTGCCTTCATTACCCATCACTCTGTCTCCTTATCTTTAAAATCTCACTACGTCCTAGACCAGTCCGTTTGCCGTGGACTGGGAAGGGTAAGGGGGGATAAAGAGATCCTGGTGTTTGAGAGGTGGCTATCTGAGGATAAACCACCACAACACAATACTTTGGCTCCAAGTTCCCCTAGACCTGAGGCCCAGATGGCTCGCTCTTGGTCAACCGGCTGGTCATGCTGGTGGCTGGAGGGTCAGTCGGGGAGCTTCTGTATTGGACACTTGCCAGATGTAGCAGCTGACTGAGTATAGCACCTGTGTAGCCCTGGCGGGCTCATTCTGGATATCCGAATGGCTCGTCCCCTTCTTGGACTTGATGGCGGGTGGGGAGCACAGGTGCCAAACTAATAAGAATATATATATGGATAAAATAAACAACCAAAAAACTACTTGCCCCAGATTTATGTCTGGGCAAGAGACGTCGAATAGAAGCAAAAAAGGTGGAGGCCACAAGAAGCAGTACTAACTGGCCATCATTTTTGGTGGTCAGGTACACAGCCCTTTTCTCATCTACAAAGGACTAAAGTCAGTAGTGGGAGAGCCCAAGAGTGTATCTACGTTACACAAGTCAATGGAACTTCTTGTAGAAGTTGATAGTAAGATACACTCTGATGGGCTTTTACGATGCAGAAGAATCTGTGATCTCCAAGTAGAAGTCATGCCACACAAGAGTTTGAACAACAGCAGAGGTGTAATCAGCTCTAGAGACCTGATGGAATGTTTCGAGAAGGAAATAGTGGAGGGAATGGAAGGAGTCACCCATGCCCGACACATTACCAGGCGCAGGGATGGTGAGGAGTTCATAACCGCCACTATTATCCTCACATTCGGAACTAGGACACCGCCAGACTATGTGAAGGCAAGATACCTACGAGTTCCAGTGAGGCTGTACATACCTAACCCCATGAGGTGCTTCAAGTGCCAGGGTTATGGACACGGCGCGGCAGTCTGCAAGAGGAACACTGTGTGCCAGATGTGCTGGAGAGGGTCATGAGGACAAGAGCTGCACAGCCCAGTTCAAATGCCCAAACTGTCATGCTGGCCACTCAGCCTACTCCAAGGACTGCCCTGTGTGAAAACAGGATGTTGCCGTGCAGGAGTACAAGGCAAGAAATGGATGTACCTACGCCCAGGCTGTGGCTAAGATAGGAAGATCCATAGCCACACAGACGGACACATTGACCCCACCACCCCCTCCTCCTCCAAATCAGAAGAAAACGCCGCCAAAGAACACACCGCCAAAGAACACACCTTCGAAGAGACAAGAAAGCCCTGTTGTCATGCTAAAGAACAGGTTCTCTTTTCTCGCTGATGATAGCATGGAGACTGAACAGCATGTCAAAACCAACACTCTGTGAGAACCCGGAGACATTATGTCTGACACAGGTTCTCCTCAGAGAACCCAGCCAGACACCCCAACCTCTACTGAGTTAGAGGCTGACCAACTCCCTAAGGGGAGAAATCAAAGCGAGAGGATGCCTGAGGTGAGGGAGGAGGAAATAACCGCCGCTCTAACCAGAGGGATCTCCTTTCTCCTGAGAGAAAGACTTCCCCCAAAAGGGGGTTGTCTTCCTCTCCTCCCAAACGCAAGACTAAAAATGCTAAGGTCACTGGAATAAAGGGAAACCCCTCCGGGGGCCTCCAAAGGCCAAATAGCTCCAAGTAGGTCATTTAGAATAAGCCATGGATTCCAGAATTGTACAGTGGAATTGTAGAGGCCTGTTTGCTTACAGGAAACATTTCTGAAAGATAGCATCAGTTTCTGAAGCTACAGTTTTTACAGCAAGAATGTTGAGGATGCAGAGAGAGCATAATGTGGAGTCTGTATCCTTGTGAAGGACAGCATCCCCCATGAGAGGGTAGAACTACAGACCACACTACAGGCCGTAGCAGCTAGGATAACCCTTCACAAGGTTATCACTTGCTGCAGCCTGTATCTACCACCAAGCGCTTCATTAAACCAAACAGACATGGAGGACCTTTTGAAACAACTCCCCCAGCCTTATATAATCCTTGGGGATTTCAAACACCATGTGGGGATCCAATAATACTGACACAAGAGGTCGTATGCTGGAGGATATCTTCCTCCAACATGATTTATGCATACTTAATGATGCATCACCGACCTACTTGCACCCAGGAACTGGATCTCTCACATGCATTGACCTCACCGTATGCGTCCCTGGACTTCTGGACGACTTTAAATGGTCAGTTAGCAATGATCTAAGAGGAAGTGATCATTTCCCAATCATCATTACTAACAATCTCTCCTCATTGGGATGACCTCAGCGGTGGAAACTGAATAAGGCCAATTATGAACAATTCCAAAAAAGATTCTCTGAGGATATCACAGAAAATATCCTCGATGAACAGAACCCAGCTGATACCTTTGTTAGCAAGCTACTTAGTATAGCCAGGAAAGTTGTCCCGGCCTAGCAAACCATGGTTTGATACAGCTTGCAAAAGTGCTATTGGCGATAGGAAAAAACAACTGGCTGCATTTATAAAGAATCCTTCCCAGGAAAACCTAAAGCTATTCAGGATAGCTAGAGCAAAGGCTAGACAAACCATACGGTCAGCCAAAAGGAATTCCTGGAGAAGTTTGGAAGGCAGTCTGGATGCCAAAACTTCTGCTAGAGCGGTTTGGAAGGCAGTAAGGCGAATCAAAGGGAAAGAATCAAATGCAATAGGGCATTTGAAAAACCAAGGACAAACTGTCACGTCCCCCAGAGAAATAGCTGACTGCCTTGCATCCTCAATAGCAGAAAAATCATCCACTGCACACTACACGCCAGAGTTCCAAAAAGTCAAAACCAGGGAGGAAAGACACCCCATTGATTTCAGGTCAGAGAACAATGAAGACTACAACAAACCGTTCTCGCTTGAGGAACTGAGGGAATCGCTGGACAAGTCACATGACACAGCGCCTGGAGAAGACGAAATCCATTACCAGTTCCTCAATCACCTTCCCGAATCCTCATTGGCAGTCCTGCTAGGGGTCTATAACTGTGTGTGGCAAACAGGCGCTTTCCCAAACAGCTGGAGGAAAGCCACAGTTATACCGATACCTAAACCGGGAAGAGACGGCTCTGACCCAGCTAACTATCGACCAATAGCACTAACAAGCTGCATCTGCAAAACCATGGAAAGAATGATTAACAGTAGGCTGGTCTGGTACCTGGAAAGGAATAAAGTGATCTCAAACTACCAGTGCGGATTCCGGCAGGGGCGGACAACAACTGACCACCTGGTAAGGCTGGAAGCTTATATTAGAAATGCATTACTCAGAAGAGAACATCTAGTAGCTGTATTCTTCGATATAGAAAAGGCCTATGACACAACCTGGAAACATGGCATCCTACGTGACCTGGCGCTTATGGGGCTTAAGGGACACCTCCCCCGTTTTGTGGAGGAATTCCTGAAAGATCGAAAATTTCAGGTTCGAGTGGGCAACTCCGCTTCTGACACTCATGACCAGGAAATGGGTGTACCCCAGGGCAGCATTCTGTCAGTCACCCTGTTCAACATTAAAATAAATAGCATTATAAATGCGCTGTCCCCTGGCATAGAGTGCTCTTTGTATGTTGATGACTTTGTCATTCTCACTTATGGGAAAAACATGAACACCTTAGAAAGAAAATTACAGTTAAGTTTAAACAAAATTCAGGGTTGGGCAAACTATAATGGTTTCAAATTCTCAGACTCCAAAACAGTTAGTATGCATTTTTGTAATCTAAGGGGACTCCACCCAGACCCTGAACTATTTATACACAAAAAGAAGATCCCTGTCGTGAAAACTACAACATTTTTAGGCCTCACCTTAGATTCCAAATTTAATTTTCTCCCCCACATTAAGGAACTTAAGAAGAAATGCCAAAAGTCATTAAACATACTCAGAGTACTCAGCCATACGGACTGGGGAGCTGACAGAGATACCTTGCTGCTGCTTTATCAGAGTCTAATTCGATCCAAGCTAGACTACGGATCCATAATATATGGAGCAGCAAGGAAGTTGTACCTAAAAATACTGGAACCATTACAAAATGCGTGTCCCGAGACATGACGTTAAACTGCGCTCCTCTTTCCTTAGCACTTTTGGATCTCAAAAGTGCCCTACTTCTTTTCATTGTGTCTGCCTCCTCTTTTCCTAAGTCTGCCTTCATTGATCATCCTTAACTTTAAATTCTCACTACGTCCTAGACCAGTCCGTTTGCCGTGGACTGCGACGGGTAAGGGGGGATAAAGAGATCCTGGTGTTTGAATGGTGGCTATCTGAGGATAAACCACAACAACACAATACTTTGGCTCCAAGTTCCCCTAGACCTTAGGCCCAGATGGCCCGCTCTGGGTCAACCAGCTGGTCATGCTGAGCTACCAGCATAGGTCGTTAGCAAGGAAGTCTTATCTAAAAATACTGGAAACAATACGAAATGCTGCCCTGCGTCTCTGTCTCGGTGCGTTTCGTACATCACCTATCCCAAGTCTCCATGTGGAGGCTGGAGAACTCCCCATGGATATAAGAATGAAAAAGCTTGCAATGCAGTATATAGTCAAGCTAAAATCCAACCCCACGAACCCTGCTTTCGACTCCATATTTAACCCCACAGAGGTAGAATTATACAATCGAAGGCCTAACATCATACAGCCGTTGGGCCTTCGAATGAGAGAACCCATCCAAAATTTTACCCCACCCATTGACCAAATCTCTAAAATAGAAACCCCTCAGAATCCTCCTTGGCTAATGAATAAACCCAAATTAAATTTATCCCTCCTTAATTTCAAAAAAGAAAATACAGAGCCAAGCATAGGAAACTGCAGGAGAGCTATGGAGATTGTGGCACCATCGAATTTAGGAAATTTAGGCACCGGATATTTAGGCACCGCGTATTTACGGATATTTAGGCACCGGATATTTAGGCACCAGGAAATTTAGGCACCCGGATATTTAGGCACCCGGAAATTTAGGCACCGGATAATTAGGCACTTTTTGACAAGGTGGAAAATTAGGCACCGGATAATTAGGCACTCTTTAATTAGCGACCTTAATTTTGAAAGTAGTTTTAAAATGTTAACGTATATGTTATCCTTAGGCTATGGGCTATCGGTGACTTTATAAAAAAAATAGCAACCATAACGATTGTAACTAAAGAAAAGCTGACAAAATGGGGAAAAAATGACAATCATGAGAATGTGTGGAAACAAATGACTGCTGAGTCATTATATAATATAGACATTACAGGATTCAGGGGAGGTGAGATAGAGATGATTCTCCGCTCATTGCTTCCATCCATCACCAACCCCTAAGGTTGACTGGTGAGTTTTTTTTAAATTGATGATTTGTGTAAATATTTAGTTACTAATGTAAATACTTAGGATTAAAAAGTATTATAAAATATTTTTATTATGTCGGGGAGTGTTGGTGATAAATATAATCGCAATCACCCTCTGCTTGTGGAAAAAGGAGGGGTCGTAATCTTAAAATGGGATGGGCGGGGCGGGGGGGGGGGGGCGCACACACTCTCACTTAAATGAGAGGATTTCTCGCAGGTAGATGTAAACTTAGTTGTAAAAGTAACGTAGTGAATCTGAAGGCTACACACTGGACTAAAGGGTATGGAAACACAAAGGTGTTCAAATGGAAGTCTGGGGATTATATTTTAGAGGCCTTTCAAAAACTTTGGTTGACACATTTCTGTTAAAACCATCATAATAATAAGAACAGTAATAAAAATAATAATATATGTAAGGGAAATGAAGATAGTTAAATTTGATTGGCAGTTTTGAAAGTTAGGGAAACGAGTGTTGTTTTTTTTTTGTTGTTTTTTTAATATGTGTGTGTGTGTGTTTAATAATGAGTGTATGAAACCTTTTTTGTCGTTTTTTTTTTTTTCATTCTGAAGAAAAAAATAATTGTATAAGGTAGGCCTACTGAACACAAAAGGAATGGAGGAATCAAACCTTATCGAAAATTGTAGTAAATATATTTGGTTTATGATAGAGAAGGCGGGGTTAAATTGGAACATCAACAATCTTCTATAAGCAGAATAAGTATTAAAAAGAGACCAATATTAAAAAAAAATGATATTTACATTTTTAACTCATCTGTCTTCTCCATAAACTTTTTTTTTAATTTTCAAAACAGTATATTTTATCGTATTTTCTAGCCGTTTTGCGATTTCCATTGCTATTTATATAAATATTATATTACATAAATCTACATATTAATTCAATAAAAGTTAATGACCACATTTGAAGGACATAACACACCTATACTCTCCCACAATAGATCTTCCTAAAGGGGTTACCCATTAACAATATAAAAGAAGGAGTGTTGATAATAGATATTAATGCTATTATAAAATATGTATACTACTTTAGTTTATCAACATATTTAATTCCTATAAGTAACGCGCGCAAATCCACCCTGCTCATTTCCATTCCCACTATAAGAAGACAATTTTCTCCAGACTTCCATTTTAGCAGTTATGTTCAATGCTGTACCCTGCCCTGTACTCCAGTGTGTAGCCTTGAGACTCATTGCGTCATTTTCACGACCTAGTTCAACATCTACCCGCCACAAATCCTCTCCTTTAGTGGGAGTGCGTAGAGGGGGAAGGGCTAAGGTCAGGAAGCAATGAGAAGAGAATCAACTCTACCTCCCCTTCCCTGAATCCTGTGAGGTCTATATTTTATAATGACTATTAATACGGAGTCATTTTTTCCACACATTCTCACGATTGTCATTTGTTTTCCTCGTTTTGTCAGTTTTTCTTTTATATCATAAAAATTCAGTTAGAATCGTTATGGTTGCTATTTTTTTGATAACGTCACCAATAGCCCATAGCCTAAGGATAACATATACGTTAACATTTTAAAACTACTTTCAAAATTAAGGTCCCTAATTAAAGAGTGCCTAATTATCCGGTGCCTAATTTTCCGCCTTGTCAAAAAGCGCCTAATTATCCGGTGCCTAAATTTCCGGGTGCCTAATTATCCGGGTGCCTAAATTTCCGTGTGCCTAAATTTCCGGTGCCTAATTATCCGGTGCCTAAATTTCCAGATACCGGCACCATCTACACAGATGGATCCAAAATGAATGGAAAGGTTGCGTGTGCCTGCTCCTTTCGGAACAAAACAATCTCCCGTAGACTCTCCGATGGATGCTCCATCTTTACGGCTGAATTGCATGCAATATCGCTTGCACTTATGTCAAAGCATCAGAAAGGAGGAAATTTATAATCTGCTCCGACTCCAAATCTGCATTGCAAGCTTTGGGGCGGATGAAGACTGACATTCCATTGGTACATAAGAGCCTGAAGCTGTTGGACCAAATAACAGCCGACCATAGGGATGTCACCTTCATCTGGGTCCCCTCCCATGTGGGCATTGAGGGAAATGAAGCCGCAGACAGAGAAGCAAAGAGAGCCATAAATCATGCGGTGTCAGGAACCCAAATTCCCTGCTCGGACCTGAGACAAAGTATTGCCTCTGCCACCTATCAAGAGTGGCAGGACCGATGGGAGGCTGAGACTCACAATAAACTCAGGCAGATTGTGGCTGATGTCAGGTGGCGGCCCACATCTAAGGGTCTGACAAGGCGTGGTAGCATGACCATGTCCAGACTTAGGATTGGCCACACCTACATCACGCACTCTTTTGTGCTGAAGATAGAGGAGTTCCCACTTTGTGAGTACTGTGACTCTCATCTCACCGTGGAACATATCCTCATTGATTGACCCAGATACCAGGATGTCAGGGAGAAATATTTTAGAGCCACTAACTTAAAAACACTTCGACAGTGTCGATCCTGGGAAGGTACTGGGCTTTGTCCGGGAAGTGGGGTTGTCTGCGATTTTTACAAAATTATTAAATTTTTACTACCTTTACTATTTTCACTGTGAACAAACCTTGTTTTTAATGATTTAACTGTATAGAATTTAGCCCTTGTTATGTAAAGGGAGAGTGATCCTTAAAGGATTACGGGCACGACATGGCCTAAATTGTGCCGATGTACCAAAACTCAAACTCTCGCCTCACGGTGGATCATATCCTCATTGATTGCCCCAGATACCAGGATGTTGGGGAAAAATATTTTAGAACGCACAACTTAAAAACACTATTTGACAATGTCGACCCAGGGAAGATACTGGGCTTTGTCCGGGAGGTGGGGTTGACTATGAAGATCTGATTTGTGAAATTGTGACCTTATAATATTTACTTAAGATTTTTACTAATTATTAAATTTTTACTACCTTTACTATTTTAACTGTGAATAGGCCTTGTTTTTAATGATTTAACTGTATGGAATTTAGCTCTTGTAAAGGAGAGTAATCCTTGAAGGGTTACTGGCACGACATGGCCTAAATTGTGCCAATGTGCCAAAAACCCAAACTCAAATAATCTTTACACCAAAAATAACTGACACTTAACACATCTACCTTATGCACTATCTCACACACCTACCAAACACACACACACACACACACACAACCTTTTCATACCTCACATTTTATTTTGGTCCCTTTTTTTGTCATTCATTGATTTTATTTAAAAAACTGATATTTCCATTTCTGTTCTCTCCAGGTCCGACGAAACATTCGACCTTGGTTCCAACGTTCAGTCTACTCCCGTTTGATTTATGACTGCATCACTTTCATTGCTACACGTTTGGCCAACAGTTATATCTGTTTCCCATTCTTAATACTAGAGTTTTATTCATGTATCAATATGTACAAGTAAGTCAGTGAAATATTTGTGTCTCACTATGTACAAGTAAGTCAGTGAAACATTCATTTCAATTAATGCACATAATATGTATGCTCAAGCCAAACTGTGAATATGTAGACAACATAACTAACATACAGTGTTAAGCTACAAACAGTTTAAATATAGACTTCAAACATACAGTGCTAAGCTACAAATAGTTTAAATATAGACTACAAACACAGTGATATGCTACAAACAGTTTAAATATAGACTACAAACATACAGTGATATGCTACAAACAGTTTAAATATAGACTACATTAAAAACATACAGAGGTAAGCTACAAAGAGTTTAAATGTAAAAATACAGTTAGATGTAAAAAGTTATGAATTTTTCTGTGTGGTTTTTTTTTAGAAATTTTTCTGGGTATTCAGTGTCTTTATTGGAATTGTATACATTAAGTTGTATTTCTGAGACACTCTAAGCCCCTTGAATGTCTGATTAAGTCTTTGTTTGTCTTTATTTAGGATTGAACTAGTTTGACTCATTGAGTGCATGTCTGGTAGATGTTCCTCTCATATCTTCTCTTTGTCCGCAGGTCCATCTATTTTTTCTACCATGTTCTAACCCTTGCTAGCTACTTGTGCTTTTACGTCATGACTAGTTCAAGGTCAAGACCCAATCCAACTGTCTTCAACAGAGGTCAGCTCCAGACTGCTGACCAAAGTCAGCTCCAGACTGGTACTGCTAAAGAAAACAGTGACTCCAATTTGCCTCAGGATCCAATTAAACAAGATTGATACTTTAAATGTGTTTGAATATGTGTGTAGGGTATTTGGTTCATATTAATTTACCTGTGATTGACCAATACTATGTATATGTCTGTGTGTTAGATTATTTTAAACCACATTTTGTTAACACATTTGTCTGTTGTCAAGAACTATAGGAACTATCAACCTTTCCTTCATCTTCACCACTTCAAACCATTCCTTCAAACTGGTCATTTCTGATTGTGTTAGTATTACATAGACATACCAACTCTGAACCCTTTCTAACTACTTAACCCATTAGCCTACCGCAGAAGTGTGCGTCTTTTTTTACTGAGTCCTAAAAGTGGTAGAATGTGTTGGGATGCTAGCAACAGTTTTTTTTTAAACTTTCCTATAAGAAGAACTCATCATGTCTTATTGTAAACGAGAGCGTGGTGACTTTTTTTTTTGTATGTGTTTTGCTTTTTAATTATTTTTTATAGAATGTTTTTACAATGAGTATTTTTAAAGCTTTTTTTTTAAATTCAAAAGCAGTGGTTCTCAATCTTTTTGGCTCGGCAACCTCTTTTTACAATTCTTCACTATGCAGCGACCCCAACCTTAGAATTAATTTTCAGTCATAAGCATAAGAAATCATAATCCTAATGTAAATATCTGAGATGTATTGCAAACGTTTGATGTATCTTTGAATTGCATTTTCTTATCTATTTCTCATTCGCCATATTCATGTTGCTAACTTAAGTGACAATTTAAAAATCATGGCGGAACATTACCACAGTATAATTTCGACAGTCTGATCTTGTTTCTGATTCACTAGGTCAGGAAAACTCATTTCACAAAAATATTTTATTGGACATGGATTTTGAAAAGGCACAATTCAGACAATTGGGATATGACTGCAAATACTTAACTCAAGTTTGTGTGACTGACATTGAAATCTTTTCTCGCTGCATCGCAATTGAGAATAAAATGCTGAGGTTTTTTTTAAGTCTCTGTAACATCAACTTTGACTTTAAATAAACTTCAGGCAAATGTGAAGTCAAGTAGATTTGGAATGTATGGTGATATTTGTCCACAAGTATTTCTTTAACAGAAATTATAATTTTATCTGTCTGTCAGGCTGAATGTCATTTTCCTCATAGAGAGCAGGTGTTTCGTCCAATTTTATTTGCCAATCTAAAGTTTTATTTGGAAGGATTGGATTTTTTCAAACAAATCGAGGCATGTTGCATTTGATCCTTGCGGTGACACTTTTTATTGCCTCTTGTAATCGTGGCAGTGCCTTCATCACTAATATTTGTCGGTGAGTTCCCATGACTTTTGGTGACTCATTCTTGACCAAAGGTTGAAATCCAGACCAACAGACTAGCAAACTTGGAGCAATAGCTGAGCAGACACCACTAATATTTCTAAGAAATTTTAAACTTTCTCTGATACATTTTACCTGCTGATCATTTCAAGAGAAAGAGAAACTGTTTTTTTTTTTCAAATAGCCATCTTTGATATAACTAAACTTTACTTCTAAAACTCAAGGTATATTTGTCAGCTTTAAAGTTTTTTTGGTTTCATAGATTCTGCTTAGAACTATTTTACAAATGACACATTGGGGTTTTGAATTCCTGCGTAAACTATTGAAGTAAAATAATACAGTAAAATATTGTCTTTATATTTTATTTTCTCAATGTTATTTTGATCAAGATCCAATAATATGGACTATTAAATGATAACGTATTATTAATTATAAATGAAATTGCTTTTCAATTATATCTGGATGTTATATGATTCCAAAATTGTGTCACGTTATGCATTAATTTACATTAATTTAAATTGTTCAAATAGTTATGCTGCAACAATAGAAATGTTTGAAATCATTCTAATCCATTCGTCTGCATTATCTATCTTCAAATGATCAAAATAAAATTGAAACTTTCAATGGAAAAACTTTGTACAATGTCAAGTTTTACATGTTAGAATAGACAAAAAAATCATATTTTCGATGGCCTTAGGAGACCCCTTGCAAATGACCATCAGGTTAAGAACCCCTGTTCTAAAGGTATTAAAAGTATATATTGTTTTTTACTAGACATATTGTTTTATCCTGACTACATTTACTAGTATTAGACCTTAAATTTTTAGTATTTTTTCAAAATATTATTTTTCAAGATTATTTTTTAATAACTGTCACCCCTCTTTATGTTACTGACTTTTCTAACCAGAAATCAGAGTCAATCCTTGCTTTTAGTTAGTCAGATAAACCACTAACTATGGAAATATTCTTGAGACTGTAAATGTCAAGTGTCATGATGTCATACAACATCTACCAACTTTGAGCCTTTCTTTCTTGCTAGTTGGATAAAGTTAACAACTTTGAGCCTTTCTTTCTTGCTAGTTGGATAAAGTTAACAACTTTGAGCCTTTCTTTCTTGCTAGTTGGATAAAGTTAACAACTTTGAGCCTTTCTTTCTTGCTAGTTGGATAAAGTTAACAACTTTGAGCCTTTCTTTCTTGCTAGTTGGATAAAGTTAACAACTTTGAGCCTTTCTTTCTTGCTAGTTGGATAAAGTTAACAACTTTGAGCCTTTCTTTCTTGCTAGTTGGATAAAGTTAACAACTTTGAGCCTTTCTTTCTTGCTAGTTGGATAAAGTTAACAACTTTGAGCCTTTCTTTCTTGCTAGTTGGATAAAGTTAACAACTTTGAGCCTTTCTTTCTTGCTAGTTGGATAAAGTTAACAACTTTGAGCCTTTCTTTCTTGCTAGTTGGATAAAGTTAACAACTTTGAGCCTTTCTTTCTTGCTTTTCTTGCTAGTTGGATAAAGTTAACAACTTAGAGCCTTTCTTTCTTGCTAGTTGGATAAAGTTAACAACTTTGAGCCTTTCCTTCCTGCTGAAAGTCCATAAAAGCTACCAACTTTGAGCCTCTCCTACTTACTGTAAATGTACTGTGAAGTAGGTGTCTGTTGAATGAAATACACTTCCAATGAACATGGTATGTGTAGCTAGAGAGAATGTATTTACAGATATCAGAGAGTACATTTTGACTAGATGATATGTATTCTCATTGACTACAATGATTTTGTGGTTTAGAATATTTGTGACTACATTTCTGTCTGTTCTTGTCTACCTCAGGACAATCTCTCTAGCCCCACACTTTTGTTTGTTGACTAGTTGTATTTAGTTAACATCCTAACTTCACTTAGAGTAGGCCATTAGAATTGAGAGCTAGTTCAAACCTAACCTTCTTGGGATTAGATTAGAGTAGGGGCCTATTTCAGAAGTCATAATCATATATGACTTAATATTTCTTGTAATATTTACAATTCTGATCTAGATATCTTTACACTAAATCCTGGGATAGTTTTATTCTGAATAGTGCAGGGATAGATTTTCACACCAAACAATTTTGTGATAGTCTTTTAAGATTTTAACAATTGTGATAGAGATTTCTGTTAAAGTAATACTTTTAGTATAGATGGAAGTCATTCTCCAGAAATTGTCAAGTGTACACTACAATATAGGAATAGCCTTCGATACACTACAGTATACTATAGGCCTAGGAAAAGATCCTTTTAGAAATTAAAATTTGGAATAGCCTCTTGTAAATACAACAATTCTGAGATATTTTTTTAGACTTCATAATCCTGGAATAGATTTTGTTTATAGAAATGAAATCAAATCATCTGATCCATTTCTTTTCACTTTTTCATCCTGGAATAGATTTGTTTATAGAAATCAAATCATCTGATCCATTTCTTTTCACTTTTTCATCCGGAATATACTGAGAAGAAATTCTTCTAAGTTCTGGAATTCTGGGTAGATTTTTTAGCAATTAGAATAATTAGATATCATATTTAAGGCACTAAAATTATGGGATATAATTTTAAACTACATTTGTAAGATACTTGTAACATAAATGTGTTTGAGATAACATACTCTTCAAATTGATGTAGCACATTTGTATGAGATAACATCTTCTAGCCAGGTGAACAAATTATCATTGTAGCTCTAAATTTAAGAAAAGGTTTTGAGTCATAACTATCACACTAATGAAACATCTTCAGATGCAAAGTATGTTTAGCGGCATTAAGATTGTATCTCCCTAGGTACATTGTCCCATGGGTAATCATTTCACTCTTGATGTTGGAAAGTATTGGTAAGGCAGCCATATTATAACGAGACCATCTGAATGTACTATAGAAATAAAAGGAAAACTTGTTGAAACAAACATTTGTGTCTTTTTCTTTCTGTTTTTCTTTGTTACACTTCTAATTAGATAATTTTTTTCTATCTATGTATATTCTACCTTTAGTGAAGTCTATTCCAACGTGATGTGACTGCATACTAGACAATTACAAGAACGCAGTGCAGTTTCTCTGAATACACCTAACCCAAAAAGTAAGCAGACAGCTGCAGACTGAATACATAAACAATGTAATATCTAAGGATAACAACAAAAACCTATGGTCATACATTAAGTCTAAGAAAATGGAAACAACAGGCATAGCACCATTAAAAGATGGGTAAAACTTATCTCTATAGAACATGGTTTGTGAAGAGATGAAGAGATCTCTATAGAACATGGTTTTTGGAGAGATGAGGAGATCTCTATAGAACATGGTTTGTGGAGAGATGAGGAGATCTCTATAGAACATGGTTTGTGGAGAGATGAGGAGATCTCTATAGAACATGGTTTGTGAAGAGATGAAGAGATCTTTATAGAACATGGTTTGTGTAGAGATGAAGAGATCTTTATAGAGTATGAATTGTGGAGAGATGATGAGATCTCTATAGAACATGGTTTGTGTAGAGATGAAGAGATCTTTATAGAGCATGGTTTGTGGAGAGATGAGGAGATCTCTATAGAACATGGTTTGTGTAGAGATGAGGAGATCTCTATAGAACATGGTTTGTGAAGAGATCTCTATAGAACATGGTATGTGAAGAGATCTCTATAGAACATGGTTTGTGGAGAGATGAAAAGATCTCTATAGAACATGGTTTGTGGAGAGAACTCTATAGAACATGGTTTGTGAAGAGATCTCTATAGAACATGGTTTGTGAAGAGATCTCTATAGAACATGGTTTGTGAAGAGATCTCTATAGAACATGGTTTGTGGAGAGATGAAAATATCTCTATAGAACATGGTTTGTGGAGAGATGATTAGATCTCTATAGAACATAGTTTGTGAAGAGATCTCTATAGAACATGGTTTGTGTAGAGATGAAGAAATCTCTATAGAACATGGTTTGTGTAGAGATGAAGAGATCTCTATAGAACATGGTTTGTGGAGAGATGAAGAGATCTCTATAGAACATGGTTTGTGTAGAGATGAAGAGATCTCTATAGAACATGGTTTGTGTAGAGATGAAGAGATCTCTATAGAACGTGGTTTGTGGAGAGATGAGATCTTTATAGAACATGGTTTGTTGAGAGATGAGATCTCTATAGAACATGGTTTGTGGAGAGATGAAGAGATCTCTATAGAACATGCTTTGTGGAGGTTATCTCTATATAAAGGGCATTTCTAGATCAATGACTGACAACAAAAAAAAGAGTGGACTAACTAGCAATGTTTTTTCTTTCAATATATTGCTCTCTATTAGTTTAGATTAGATATACATCTAGAAAATCTAGATTTTAAGTCCATTATCTACTAATCTAATCTAAGTCAAGGTGCTAATCTGTACATTTGTTTAGGAGATTTGTGATCATTAAATGTTTTCATAATCCTCCATTGTGAATGAAATTTTATCTACATCTAGAGTTGTTAGAGAGATCTAATCTATCAATCTCTATCTACTCAATATTTCTCAGCATAAGATAGCCATCTTGATTTAGACTTAGCTTTTAGTTTCACTAATTCTTCTAATCTAGATTTAGACAATAATCTAGATCTATAGTCTAGATCTTGTTAAACATAGGCCACAGAAACAGATGACCCCTCATCATCTGCCCTACAGACCACAAGGTCTGAAAGGGGAACTTTACTTTTATAGTCTAGATCTTAGCTAGTTCAAGATGTGCAAAGGGAAAGTGCCATACTAAGGCATGATACTGATAAGCCATAGGCTTCCAGAGCCGGGCACACCCCACATCCAGGCAACCAATCAAGGTCTAAGATCTAGATTCTAAATCAAGAGTATTCAAAAGAAAGTATTTAGATCCAGACATCTTATCTAGATCTATCTAGAATGATTCAAAACACTGAAGATCTAGATCAAAGACTTTAAGACTTAGATTCTTTAGGGAAAAGGAGATGGTTTAAAATTAGAACTAGATCTATGCGTAAATAGAACGATATCGGATGTACAAAACAAAGCTAGTCTTAATTTGAATTTTTCTAAAAATGGAAAAAATAATAAAACCAGATTTTTTTAAAAGTCCGAAAAATTGGATCAGGTGAAATTTTGGGAAACTTTCCATCCCAGTGTTACTGTCTGAACTCAATAGAGCGGCATGCTTGTTTTACCTCTACTCCCCAGTGTTACTGTCTGAACTCAATAGAGCGGCATGCTTGTTTTACCTCTACTCCCCAGTGTTACTGTCTGAACTCAATAGAGCGGCATGCTTGTTTTACCTCTACTCCCCAGATATCCACATTATCTGTCAGGTCCCACTGGGGTGAACCATGCTGGTCATAGCCACTGAACCCAAACCCTGCAGCATTGTTCACAGCATCAGCTGAAAGTCAATACAATTGTGTAGAGTAGTTTAATATGCCAACTAATAAGTGTTCAATTCTAACTATTATATAACACCCATAAACACATCTATAATACCAATATGTATATTACTCTGCTAATATCAATAGTCTAAAATAACTTAAATAATAGTTCTATAATTAGCTTAATGTCTTTTTTTTTCTGGAAAAAATTGAATGAATACTAAAATGCTATGGAATCAGAAATGTTTTATTACCAATGCACTGAATACATAACCTAGTTTCCAAGCAAAGTAATACTTCTGTTTAGCTATAGTCATTGCTCCTAAGATGAAGAGAACTTTATAGGCAAAACTCCAAGAGTAAAAGTCTGGAGCTGAGGGACAAAAAATTATAGCGTCAGAATCAATCAGTCATGAGCTACTGTAATGTGACATAGCATAGTAATATGACATAGCATCAGAACAATCAGTCATGAACTAGTGTAATGTGACAGCATCCAAATATATCAGTCATGAACTGGTGTAATGTGACAGTATCAGAATCAATCAGTCATGAACTAGTGTAATGTGACTTAGCATCAGAATCAATCAGTCATGAACTAGTGTAATGTGACATAGCATCAGAATCAATCAGTCATGAACTAGTGTAATGTGACTTAGCATCAGAATCAATCAGTCATGAACTAGTGTAATGTGACATAGCATCAGAATCAATCAGTCATGAACTAGTGTAATGTGACTTAGCATCAGAATCAATCAGTCATGAACTAGTGTAATGTGACATAGCATCAGAATCAATCAGTCATGAACTAGTGTAATGTGACATAGCATCAGAATCAATCAGTCATGAACTAGTGTAATGTGACATAGCATCAGAATCAATCAGTCATAAACTAGTGTAATGTGACATAGCATCAGAATCAATAAGTCATGAACTAGTGTCATGTGACATAGCATCAGAATCAATCAGTCATGAACTAGTGTAATGTGACATAGCATCAGAATCAATCAGTCATGAACTGGTGTAATATGACATAGCATCAGAATCAATCAGTCTAGTCTAATGTGACATAGTATCAGAAACTAGTCAATTAGTCATGAACTAGTGTCATGTGACATAATATATGGTTCAGAAACTAGTCAATGTCTGACATCTAGACATACCTAAAGAATGTTGTAGATTTAAACTAAAAGTATATTACAGGGAGACATAGGACAGACAATATTCATGGGAAGAAAATAGTCTAAATAAAAGCACTAAGAAAGACCATGATAATGGAGTCTCAGTTTATATACTCACAGTTAAGTTTTTCTGGGTTGAAAAAAAGCCCAGGCAGTAGCATCATGCCAAGACAGCAAGCAGTGGCCACAAGCAACTTTTTCACCACTAATTTCTTCATGGGCAAGTTTGAAATCAATAGGAAAATGCAGTGTAAGTCAAGTTGTGAATTTTGTAAATATTCTTCTTTCTACAAAGTTTATATCCATCAACTCACTCTGTCTGTCTGATCAAATGTTTGAACACATTGTTTCTCCCACACCCATCTCGGGTTTGAGTTTTGAGGTTTTGTTGGCACATCGGTAAACTTTAGGCCATGTTGTGCCCATAATCCCTAAAAGGTGACTCTCCCACAAGGGCTAAATTTTATTTAGTTAAGTTATTAGAAACAAGGTCTATTCAGTTAAAATAGTAAAGGTAGTGAAAATTTAATAATTTAGTAAAAATATTCTGTAAATATAATATGTACACAATTTCACAAATCAACTCTTCATAGACAAACCCACCTTCCGTACAAACCCATGGTCAACATTGTCAAATAGTGTTTTTAAGTTGTGCACTCTAAAAAATTTCTCCCTTAATATCCTGGTATCTGGGGCAATCAATGAGGATATGTTCCACGGTGAGATGAGAGTCACAGTACTCACAAAGTGGGAACTCCTCTTCTTCAGCACAGAGGAGTGAGTGATGTAGGTGTGGCCAATCTTGAGTCTGGACATGGTCGTGCTTCCACGCCTTGTCAGACACTTAGATGTGGGCTGCCACCTGACATCCGCCACAATCTGTCTGAGTTTGTTATGGGTCTCTGCCTCCCACTGATCCTGCCACTCTCGATAGGTGGCAGAGGCAACACTCTGTCGCAGGGAATTTGGGTTCCTGACACCGCTTGAATTAGGGCTCTCATTGCTTCTCTGTCTGCCGTTTTGTTTCCCTCTATGCCCACATGGGAGTAGATCCAGATGAAGGTGATATCCCTATGGTCAGCTGTTATTTGGTCCAACAGCTTTAGGCTCTTATGTAACAATGGAATGTCAGTCTTCATTCGCCCCAAAGCTTGCAATGCAGATTTGGAGTCAGAGCATATGATACATTTCCTCCTGTCGGATGTTTTGACGGGTGCAAGCGATGTACTTCGGCGATGGTGATTGTTTTGTTCTGAAAGGAGCAGCCCGCACACGCGACCTTTACATCCATTTTGAATCCCTCAGTGTAAATGGTGCCACACTCTCAGTAGCTCTGCTGCAGTTCCCTAAAGTGGACTTGTAGTATGCTTGGGTCTGTATTTACTTTTTTTAAAAATAAGGAGGGATAAATTTTATTTGGGTTTTCTCATCAACCAAGGAGGGTTCTATGGGATTTCTATTTTAGAAATTTGGTCAACGGGTGGGATTAAAGTTTGGATGGATTCTCTTATTCGAAGGCCCAATGGCTGTATGACGTTAGGCCTTCAATTGTATAGTTCTACATCTGTAGGGTTAAATATGGAGTCGAAAGCAGGGTTCGTGGAGTTGGATTTTAGCTTGACTATATACTACATTGCAGGCTTTTTCATTCTTATGTCCATGGGGAGTTCTCCAGCCTCCACACGGAGACTTGGGATTGGTGATGTACGAAACGCGCCGAGACAGAGACGCAGGGCAGCATTTTGTATAGGCTCCAGTATTTTTAGATAAGATTTCCTAGCTGCTCCATATATTATGGATAGGATTAGACTCAGATATAGCAGCAGAAAGGTATCTTTGTCAGCCCCCCAGTCCATACTGCTGAGTACTCTGAGTATGTTTAATGACTTTTGGCATTTCTTCTTAAGTTCCTTATTGTGGGGGAGAAAATTAAATTTGGAATCTAGGGTGAGGCCTAAAAATTTTGTAGTTTTCACAACATGTGTAAAAATAGTCCAGGGTCTGGGTGGATTCCCCTTATATTACAAAAATGCATGCTAACTGTTTTGGAGTCTGAAAATTTAAAACCATTATTGTTAGCCCAATTTTGAATTTTATTTAAACATAATTGTAATTTTCTTTCTAAAGTATTCAACATACAGGGTTTTTCTCTATGCCGGTGGACAGAGCTTTTAAAATGCTGTTTATTTTAATGTTAAATTGAGTTACCGAGAGAATGCTGCCCTGGGGTACACCCATTTCCTAGTCATAGGTGTCAGAAGCGGAGTTGCTCACTCGAACTTGAAATTTCCGGTCCTTTAGGAGTTCCCTTACAAAGCAGGGAAGGTGTCCCTTAAGCCCAATAAGCTTCAGGTCACGTAGAATGCCATGTTTCCAGATTGTATCGTAGGCCTTTTCTATGTCGAAAAATACAGCTACTAGATGTTCTCGTCTAAGGAATGCATTTCTTATGAATGCTTCCAGCCTTACCAGGTGGTCAGTTGTTGTCCGCCCCTGCCGGAATCCGCACTGGTAGTTGGAGATGATTTTATTTCTCTCAAGGTACCAGACCAGCCTATTGTTTATCATCCTTTCCATGGTTTTGCAGATGCAGCTTGTTAGTGCTATTGGGCGATAGTTAGCTGAGTCAGATCCATCTCTTCCCAGTTTGGGTAGCGGTATAACTGTGGCTTTCCTCCAGCTGTTTGGGAAAGCGCCTGTTCGCCACACACAGTTATAGATTTTTAGCAGGGTCGCCAATGAGGGTTTGGGAAGATGCTTGAGGAACTGATAATGGATTTTGTAAGCTGTATCAAACCATGGTTTGCTAGGCTGTTTTGGGTGTGCGGAGGTTAGGGGGATAACTTTCCGGTCAATATCAAGTAGCTTGCTAGCAAAGGTATCAGCTGGGTTCTGTACATCGAGGATATTTTCTGTGATATCCTCTGAGTATTTTTTTTAGAATTGTTCCCAACCGGCTTTATTCAGCTTCCACCGCTGAGGTCGTCCCAATGAGGGGAGATTGTTAGCAATGTTGATTGGAAAGTGATTATTTCCTCGTAGGTCATTGCTTACTGACTATTTAAAATTGTTAAGAAGTCTGGGGACACATACGGTGAGTCAATGCAAGTCAATGCAAGTGAGAGATCCAGTTCCTGGGTGCAAATAGGTCGGTGATGCATCTTTAAGTATGCATAAATCATGTTGGAGGAAGATATCCTCCAGTATACGGCCTCTTGTGTCAGTATTGTTGGATCCCCACATAGTGTTATGGGCATTGAAATCCCCAAAAATTATATAGGGCAGAGGGAGTTGTTTTATGAGGTTCTCTATGTCTGTTGGGTTTAATGGAGCGCCTGGAGGTATATACAGGCTGCAGCAAAGTGATAACCTTGTGAAGTGTTATCCTAGCTGCTATGGCCTGTAGTGTGGTCTGTAGCTCTACCCTCTCATGGGGGATGGTGTCCTTCACAAAGATATACATTCCACCTGATGCTCTCTCTGCATCCTCAACAGCCCTGCTGTAAGTGCTGTAGCTTTGGAAACTGATGCTATCTTTCAGAAATGTTTCCTGTAAGCAGACAGCTACAGGAGTCTCACCAGAGTCCTTCAGTAGCTGCATTTCCTCATAATTGGCCTTGAGGCCTCTACAGTTCCACTGCACAATCTTGGAATCCATGACTTATTCTAAGTAACCTACTTGGAGCTATTAGGCATTGGGAGGCCCTGGGAGGGGTTTCCCTTTATTCCAGTGACCTTGGTTCTTTTTAGTCTTGGGTTTGAATGAAGAGGAAGTGTAGTGTCTGTAGTTCTACCCTCTCATGGGGGATGCTGCCCTTCACAAGGATACAGACTCCACATTATGCTCTCTCTGCATCCTCAACATTCTTGCTGTAAAAACTGTAGCTTCAGAAACTGATGCTATCTTTCAGAAATGTTTCCTGTAAGCAAACAGCTACAGGAGTCTCAGAGTCCATCAGTAGATGCATTTCCTCATAACTGGCCTTGAGGCCTCTACAATTCCACTGTACAATTCTGGAATCCATGGCTTATTCTAAATGACCTACTTGGAGCTATTTGGCCTTTGGAGGCCCCCGGAGGGGTTTCCCTTTATTCCAGTGACCTTAGTATTTTTAGTCTTGGGTTTGGGAGGAGAGGAAGACAACCCTCCTTCTCTGTAGAGAGGGGAGATCTCTCCGGTTAGAGCGGCGGCTATTTCCTCCTCCCTCACCTTGGGAATCCTCTCCGCGTTGATTTCTCCCCTTAGGGAGTTGGTCAACCTCTAACTCAGTAGAGGTTGGGGTGTCTGGCTGGGTTCTCTGAGGAGAACCTGTGTCAGACATAATGTCTCCAGGTTCTCCCAGAGTGTTGGTTTTGACATGCTGTTCAGTCTCCATGCTATCATCAGCGAGTACAGAGAACCTGTTCATTAGCATGATAACAGGGCTTTCTTGTCTCTTTGGAGGTGTTTTGAGTTTCTGAGTTGGAGGAGGGGTCAACGTGTCCGTCTGTGTGGCTATGGATCTTCCTATCTTAACCACAGCCTGGGTATAGGTCTTTTTCAAGCCAAATTGGCCCTTAGGTAGGGCTAATACAGCCGATTTCGCCTGGCTGAAGGTACATCCATTTCTTGCCTTGTACTCCTGCACGGCAACCTCCTGTTTCCACACAGAGCAGTCCTTGGAGTAGGCTGAGTGGTCAGCGTGACAGTTTGGGCATTTGAACTGGGCTGTGCAGCTCTTGTCCACATGACCCTCTCCAGCACATCTGGCACACACAGTGTTCCTCTTGCAGACTGCCACGCCGTGTCCATAACCCTGGCACTTGAAGCATCTCATGGGGTTAGGTATGTAGGGCCTCACTGGAACTCGTAGGTATCCTGCCTTCACATACTCTGGCGGTGTCCTAGTTCCGAATGTGAGGATAATAGTGGTGGTTTTGATCTCCTCACCATCCCTGCGCCAATTCCCTCCACTATTTCCTTCTTAAAACATTCCATCAGGTCTCTAGAGCTGATTACACCTCTGCTGGTGTTCAGACTCTTGTGTGGCATGACTTCCACATGGAGATCACAGATTCTTCTGCATTGTAGAAGCCCATCAGAGTGTATCTTACAATCGACTTCTACGAAAAGTTCTGATGGCTTGTGCAGCTTCAATACACTCTTAGGCTCTCCCATTACTGACTTAAGTCCCTTGTAGATGAGAAAAGGGCTCATCTTTGTCAGGCTTTTCTCCTCTTCTGTGCACCTGACCACCAGAAATGATGGCCAGGTAGTACAGCTTCTTGTGGCCTCCTCCTTTTTATCGTTTATGTGGCGTCTCTTGCCCAGACTTAAATCTGGGGCAAGTAGGCACTGGGGCACATGTGCTCCCCACCTGCCATCGAGTACAACAAGAGGAAGAGCCATTCGTCACCCATCTCTGATCAATTTGAAATTATTTCTTTGACCAAACATACACAAAAATCAATAAAAAAAACAAGAAGAAAACATCAAAAAATACTTTTAAAAAAAATACAAAGCTTCTACAAAGTTGTACTTGTATCAATTAGATTGGATCAGTCATGTCATTACATCTGTAATAGATCTAGACCAACAACAATAAATCTGTGCGATTAGAAATATTTTTACCTATTGTTTTTGTTTAGCACCATTTCGTGCTTTTAGCTTTCTCAATATGCTGTGATCCTATCACTGGACCAGTTGAGAGCATGGGGGAGAAAGAAAGGCATAGCTAAGTGAATTTTTACCATATTCCCTTTTTAAAAGCATTTATATAAAAAAAAGGGGAAAGACCATAATTTGAACTATGAAAATATAAGATTACTTAGTTATCTATTGTTTATAGTCTATATAGTTATCTATTGTTTATAGTTGTTACGGTCGTAGCGCAGCACGGTGTGCATGAATAATGGTGCGAATTTGTGTAATGAATGGAAGGGATGAGTAAAAGGGGAAGCCGGGAGAAATTGACAGGAAGAAAAATGAAATGTTCGTATTTACATAACTTGTTGTAATATTAAAGTATTTATAGAGTAATAACCTGAGAATGAATTATTATTTCGAAGAGTCTTGTGTCCTAACAAGTGGCGCCCAACGGAAAATGCAAGACCTGCGTTATATCGGTATCTAATTCCTGTCTACTGAGGTATTACTAGTATTACAAAGTGTAACAAAATCTCTAGATCTATTAAGATTGAGAGAGTTAGCGTCATCTAAATCTCTAAAGCTATGTACTAGACTCACTGGTAAACATAAACCTTTGGTTGAAACTTAACTAAAAACATTATTGCTGAATTAATCAATTGGATTAACATTTAAATTTAGGTTTATGTCATTATAATTATTATGACGGTCCATTCTCTACATTCACCAATGTGAAAACGTCAGGGATTACCCACTGTATGTGGGTATGAATTTATTTGAAAAAAAATAATTTAAAAAAATCATGTCAGTGGCTGCTGAAGTACATGTCCATTATTATTCTGGCTGGTCATAGTTCTCAACAATAACCTTTAACATTCAATATTGATGGAAATTTGTAAAATTATTAGCACTGCTGTGGGCAACACTAGTGAATTTTGACTACGGTGGAGAAAAGTGCCCATTTAGGACCAACGGATATACACTGAGTTATACCAGCAGGAAGAAGAGTATTCCGGGAAGTAGATACATATTTGTATTCGATTAACATTAAACGTTTGGTTCATTACATTACATTTAGATATGAACATTATTGGGTCCAGGCATTAAGTATATGAGAATCAAATATATTTAATTGATATGGTCAGATAACTCTCTAGTCAACACTAAACTTAAAAAGGAAACAGCAGTCATAATCAATCATCACACTTTAGATCAATGCAACTTCAAAAATAACCTAACATACACATCCATAGCATTAAAGAAGATTACCCATCACAAATGGAAGTTTTCAATCAGACACAGCAGAAATAAATACCTATCACTGTTAATATTAATAGCAGGAGATGTAGAGTCAAATCCAGGGCCTAGATCTAAAGATAGATGCAACATCTGCAAAAACGTATGCACCATGAAACAGAAAGCCATTCAATGTGACACCTGCGATGAATGGTACCATGCATCATGTCTCCATATGAATACACATGTGTATTATGCCTTAGGCAACAAAGACGCATCATGGCACTGTGTACCATTTAAGTTACCTTAGTTTACATCAGGACTGTTTGATGCAGACACTTCTAACCCATACAACATCCTAAACACCATCCCAAACCAAACTCACCAACCACTAGCCAGATCCACTCCTGTTAAACCTAAATCTACTAAAATTAATACAACAGCCTCACTAAACAAACCTACTAAAGAAGTAATACCAAAATACCTTAAAACCTTAGTAATAAATTTTCAAAGCATTAAGAACAAAACAGCAGACTTAGAAATTTTATTAGAATGTGAGAAACCAGACATAATTGCAGGAACAGAAACTTGGCTACACCCTGAAATTTATAATGCAGAAATTTTCAATAGTAATTATAAAATTTTTAGAAAAGATAGGGCTGATAATCATGGAGGAGTTCTTTTAGCAATAAAAAGCACTCTTATAGCAGAAGAAATTACCTTACCTAACTCAAAAAATATAGAATCAACATTTTGTAAAATTAATACCACCTCAACATCCCTAATAATAGGCAGCATTTACAGACCACCAAATACTAGTTTAGAATACATGCAGGAACTATGTTATCAGATTACTACACTTAAAGAGACAAATAAAAATGCAGTTTTTTGGATTATGGGTGATTTCAACCTACCTGATATAAATTGGAAAACACTAACCATAGATAAACACCAAAACCTTAAGGACATAATTGAGCTTTTCCTAGAAACTTTACACAACCTAAGTTTAGATCAAATCATTAAAAAGCCAACTAGATTAAACAACACATTATATCTCTTCTTAACCAACAGACCTGGATTAGTAGTTGATTATGATATTATCCATGGTCTATAAGACCATGAGATCATAAAAATACACAGTCAGATAAAAGCAGTAGCCAATACAAAACCCAATAGAAAAATCTTACTCTGGAATAAATGTAATCTAACACAACTACACCAAGCTGCATTAAACTTTCAACAAACATTCTCATTAGAAAAAGACATTAACCAACCAGTCCATGACCTCTGGAATTTCATTAAAAACCATCTTAAAAGCATTATAGAAAATCATATACCAACTAAATACACATCAAACAAAATAAATAAATGCTGGTTTAATAATAGACTAAAGAAGCTTTGTAAACAGAAGGAAAACCTATATAGAAAATTTAAAGAAACTAATGCAGAAAGAGTTTACAAAAGTATATAAAAATTAAACACCTAACTCAAAAAGTAAGCAGACAGCTGCAGAGTGAATACATAAACAATGTAATATCTAAAGATAACAACAAAAAAATAAGGTCATACATTAAGTCTAAGAAAATGGAAACAACAGGCATAGCGCCATTAAAAGATGAACATAACATAATACATAATGATAATGAAACTAAAGCAAACATCCTAAACAAATACTTTGCATCAGCATTCTCAGCCCCAGGAGACAAAGACATATTACTGAATTTGAACCAAGTAGACAACATAGAAGATATAGTAGTACAAGAAAATGGAATTCAAAAACTATTAGCCAACACCAAACCAAATAAAGCTTCTGGACCTGATGGTATTCCAGCTAGATTACTCAAAGAACTAAGCAATGAGCTAGCCCCAGTGTTCAAAAAACTCTTTCAGGCTTCACTTAACCAGGGCAGAGTACCAAAGGACTGGAAAGAAGCTAATTTCACCCCCCCCCCTATTTAAAAAAGGAGAAAAATCTGACCAGTATCACTTACCAGCATCACATGTAAAATCCTACAACACATAATATGTAGGAACATCATAAACCACTTAGACAAACATAATGTCCTCACCCCATACAAACATGGCTTTAGGAAATATAGATCATGTGAAACACAACTAATAGGACTAATTGATGACTTTTCAAAAGGTTTAGATAATAATGAACAAATAGATGCTATCTTACTAGATTTTTCCAAGGCTTTTGACAAAGTTCACCACCATAGTTTGCTTAAAAAAATTAAAATATTTCGGCATTAATGGTCCATTGCATCAGTGGATTAAAGATTTTCTGATAGGGAGAGAACAAACTGTAATAATAAATGGCTCTAAATCAACACCGATAACAGTAAACTCAGGTGTACCGCAAGGAACTGTCTTAGGTCCACTACTATTTTTAATTAACAAATGATTTATCAAATTGCATTACCTCAGGAACAAAAGTCAGATTATTTGCAGACGATTGCATATTATATAGAACAATAAAAACAACACAAGACACATATATTTTACAAAGTGAATTAGATGAATTACAGAAATGGGAATCAAATTCGAGCATGTCTTTCCTCCCAGAAAAATGTCAGTTGTTAAGAGTAACAAAAAAACTAAAACAAATTAATTCGACTTATCTTATTCATGACAAACCAGTAACACAGACTAAAAATGCAAAATACCTAGGTGTTATAATAAATGAAAAACTGTCATGGAATCCACATATTGATGAAACTATAAAAAAAATCAAATAAAGCATTAGGGTTTATTAAAAGAAATTTCTATAAATCAAACAAGAACATAAAACTAAAATGTTATTTAACCTTGGTTAGGCCAATAATAGAATATGCATCCTCCGTTTGGGACCCCTCAACTCAAGAAAACATTAAGAAACTGGAACAGACACAAAATAGAGCAGTGAGATTCATAACAAACAAATATTCACACTTAACTAGAGTAACACCTTTAGTAAAATCTCTAAATTTAGAAAGCCTTCACGACAGAAGACTCAAAAGTAAAGTAGCAATTATACATAAAACACTGAACCATAATCTTCAAATACAAAAACAAAATTTAATAAAATACTCAGAAAGACACAAAGGAAAATTCCTCGTTCCATATGCTAGGACAAATTTGTACAAATACTCCTTCTTCCCTAGTGCTATAGAGCATGGAATGGGTTGCCTGAGCTAGCCAGGAAAACCAGTGACTTGGCAGAATTTAAATCATCGGTTAATACATGGAACTATACTAGTATAGTTCCATGGTTAATACTGAATGCATGACACTTAGGACATAATCATCTTCTTTTTTGAAGTAATATCTGTATTAAATATAAAATAAGAAGATAGCTAGAGTAGTTTATTAAATTTGATACGGACATTACATGAATTGGGACACTCTGTTTTTGTGGTCATTAAATCTTTATTTTGATATTTAATATGAAACTAGAGTGCTCAATAATGTGCTTGTCCATTTTCCAATGATTCTGAACCAATTTCCTTCCATTTAGTTTAGTTATAATCTTTTTATGTAAGAAAAAATAATTTCGAATGTCTAAGTCATGTTGTTGTTTTTTCCTATGTTACCAGGATGACTTTACCTCTTCGTAGGGTTAAGACTATATTTTTTGGTTGGCTAAGTCTATGCTAATGAGCCCGGCAATATTTACTCTGTTTTTGGAGCTGATTTATTTGATTCATAATCCAAGTTGTTTGATTCTTACAAAAAAAAATTAATAGGGTGTTTGTATTAAGTTACGATTTTCTTTCCAAAATATATTTCAAACAGCCAGTTTTGGACATCAATGTTAATGATCTTATATTAAAGGCCTTTATTTGTGTTTTTTTTATAGAGAATGGACGTAATCATCTTCTTTTTTGAAGTAACGTCTGTATTATATAAGATAAGATAAGAGTACTGGTGTACAATGAAAGTGACAGTACATATTAGGACTGCCCAGATCCTTATTATCACTTCTTTGTATGCCTATATTTATCATCAAGAAGGAAAATTACTTTCTCTACTGCATTGATGAAGTGATTGTAATTTTTTCCCCATCTGTCCCAGTTGCACTACAGCCCATGGAGGGCCCCAAGCTCTCCATTCTGATCTGTGCTTTACGTCTTCAAGCCAGGACTCTTAGGCTGTTGTAGATCTGCCTCTACATCATCAAGCCAGGACTCTTAGGCTGTTTTAGATCTGCCTCTACATCATCAAGCCAGGACTCTTAGGCTGTTTTAGATCTGCCTCTACATCATCAAGCCAGGACTCTTAGGCTGTTGTAGATCTGCCTCTACATCATCAAGCCAGGACTCTTAGGCTGTTTTAGATCTGCCTCTACATCATCAAGCCAGGACTCTTAGGCTGTTTTAGATCTGCCTCTACATCATCAAGCCAGGACTCTTAGGCTGTTGAAGATCTGCCTCTACATATTCAAGCCAGGACTCTTTGGCTATTGTAGATTTGCCTCTACATCATCAAGCCAGGACTCTTTGGCTGTTTTAGATCTGCCTCTACATCATTAAGCCAGGACTTTGGCAGTTGTAGATCTGCCTCTACATCATCAAGCCAGGACTCTTAGGCTGTTTTAGATCTGCCTCTACATCATCAAGCCAGGACTCTTTGGCTGTTGTAGATCTGCCTCTACGTCTTCAAGCCAGGACTCTTCGGCTGTTGTAGATCTGCCTCTACATCATCAAGCCAGGACTTGGCTGTTGTAGATCGGCCTCTACATCATTAAGCCAGGACTTTGGCTGTTGTAGATATGCCTCTACGTCTTCAAGCCAGGACTTTGGCTGTTGTAGATATGCCTCTACGTCTTCAAGCCAGGACTTTGGCTGTTTTAGATCTGCCTCTACATCATCTAGCCAGGACTCTTCAGCTGTTGTAGATCTGCCTCTACATCATTAAGCCAGGACTTTGGCTGTTGTAGATATGCCTCTACGTCTTTAAACCAGGACTCTTTTGCTATTGTAGATCTGCCTCTACATCATCAACCACCGTGCTTGTGGTCTGCCTTTGGGGCGCCTGTCTTTTGGGTTTTGCCGTTGAAAAATCTTTTCTCATCTGTGACGTGACCTGTCCAACGTAATCTCTGTGGAGGTGACTCTAAAAAGTAAATTGGTGGTCAGATACGATAGTGGATCTCAATTAAAAGATGAAACCTAATCCAAAAAGAAATGTAGATGTAGATAGTACAGTGTTGTTTTAACCCGTGAGACCAGCTGCTAGAAAATTATTTGAGACGATAACACCTTAATAAAATGGGCCTAAAGATTGGAAACACTTTTGAACACTTAGCCTAAATATAAAGTTCAGAATAGACTCACAGTGGAGAGAATATTCGCTTCAACATTGGGCCTATACTATGTGACTATTTGCGAGCGTCTTAACTATATCTACTTATAGCAAAAGCAGGAACACAATACACTATAGGCAAACATTGAATTTTGGATTCCATTTAAGAATCTATTATAGGACCTACGTTTCGGCTTACTCTAATGTTTCAGTCTAAAAAAAAAAAGGGTGTTATACTTGATGTTCCTGCAGTTAATAAATTATTGTTTGCCGCAAATGAATTGATCAAAACCACTAAATATTGACCTAACTCGATAATCAGCTTCCCACTATAAAGAAATTAAACACCACCACGTGACTCAAAAAAAAATTGGAACAACCCCATTCATAATATTGCATATAAGCTTTTGGCAAAAAAAATGTTCAACAACATATTATAATACTGCTACTTTCAAGAGCAGATATTGACTCTCATAACTTCTACCAGCATCTTACTTAACCATCTTCAGATGCAGACTGACAAAATAGTTGTTAACTGCATCATTTTTTGGGGATAAAGTTGTTGATATCACATGACCAGAAAACAGGGATGTGCGTTTCAACACTGACCAAATGTTGAAAAGTTGTACAAATGTTAAACTTTTTAGTTAGTAACTAAAAAAAAAAAAATAATTAATCTACGATTTTAACTAATTTTTTTTTCTAGTTAAACTTTGGCCTTAATTTTTTTTTTAGTTAAACTACAAGTTTCTAATTTTTTAGTTAACTTTTGCCCATCACTATGTGTGTGTGTATAGTTTAAACCAATCCTTTTTTTTTAATCTTGCAAGAACGTTTATCTATATTATAAAGTAGAATGTGTGGTGTATGTATGGATGTATGTTACTTATAGACATCAAAACCGCTTGACCAATCTTGATAAAACTAGGCAGGAATGTTCCTTGGGTACCAACTTAGACCGTAGTGTATGTATTGTAGCCCTAAAACAAACTTAAGACCCTCAAAAAAAATAAAGTTGTCCGACTCTATTACAGCTATAGTATTTTATGGATCTAGGCCATGTCTACAATGTTGACATGAGAAAAGATAGAAAGGATTTAGACCTAGATCTAATTTTAAGAAATACACTTTGCGCAGATAGTTTTTTACTTTGACACATGAAAATACATTTTTAATATATTCGTTCGCTGTTCGCTAAAGCTGCGTAGCCGTGTTGAGATAGGCCTATATTCATGAAATGAAAAAAGGTCACGCATGCGCAGCAAAGAATGAACTCAATAGTCCAGTGTTTCTCAAACTGTGTGCCGCGGCACACTAGTGTGCCGCCGAAGATTTGCAGGTGTGCCGCGGGAGTTTTCAGTACGCCACACGAATAGCGTTACCCAGGTCTGCCTACTATTAAATGTTTATTTTACGTTGCGATGACATCCCCACTTGCAACGACCAGTAATAGTAGCCTTATCAGACGCACAGCAGTTCTTGAATTGGTAACGATAATAATAAGCGTTGTGTTTCGTGTAATTTTTTTAGGTGTATGCTAATAATAACAAGTTATCACTTAGCATTATTCATTGTTATCCATGGAGACATACGTTAGCAAGAATGAATCTGCGAAAGCGTTCAAAGAAAAGCAAGGAACCAAACGAAGGTACAAAGAAGATTGAATCGGATATAGTTTCATATCTTCGGACCTGAAGATTCTCCATTGCCATTCTGTCTGATCTGCAATGCAACTCTGTCGAAAGAGGCGCTTGTTCCAAGCAAATTGAAGAGACACTTGGAAACAAAACATCCAGTTTTAAAAGCGCAACCGAGAGAATACTTTAAAACATCAGGGCTCAACAAAATAAACAAGGTAAGAAACTTACGAACTACCTAAAGCTGCCAGAAAAGGGATTGATTGCAAGTTATAAGGTTGCTCAGTTATTATCAAAACGCATGAAAACACACACAGAGGCTGAAACTATACATGGACCCGATGCCGCCGAAAAAGTTTAAAAAGTTCCTTTGTCAAATTATACTATCTTGCGCAGACTTATCGTCAGATTTACAAGGTCAAATCTGCGAACACTTCGACGTGACTGATGATGAAGTGTCTCTGCTGTGGTCTCTTCAAGTTGATGAATCCACTGATGTTAGCGCAAAGCCCAGCTGCTAGCTTTTATTCGGTGCATAAAGGATGAAAAATGTGTCAGCGAATTCTTATTTTGCAAAGGCTTACCAAATACGACCAAAGGCGAAGATATTTTCAAAGTGGTGAACGAAAATATTTTGCTATTCAAACTACAATTGAAAAACTGTGTCAGCGTATGCACCGATGGCTGTCCTTCCATGCAGGGAAATAGAAAGGGATTCGTCACTCGTGTGCGTCAAGAAAATCCAAATGTATTAGTTGTTCTCTGCATGATCCACAGAGAAGCTCTTGCCTTCAAATCTTTGCCGAAAGATTTGATGTCTGTTCTGGATCAAGTTATTGAAATTATAAACGTCATCAAATCTCGACCGCTTGTATCCCGACTTTTCTCAGAGCTTTGTGAAGCAATGGATTCAGACTACAAATGTCTCCTGTATCACACCAACGTTCGTAGGCTCTCCAGGGTAAAAGTGTTAAAACGTGTCGTCCAACTCAAGGCTGAGCTGATTTCATTCTTGGAGGTTGAAAAAAAAAGACTTTGGATTTTCTATTCATGACAAGATCTGGTGGGTTAAGGTGACATTATTCTCTGATTTATTTGACTAATTATATTCATTGAATTTAAGTCTTCAAGGACCATCGAAACCATCATCACTGCATCCTCAAAACTGAAGTCATTTGGTGAAAAATTGTCTTTGTGGCAAAGTAAGATTTCGAAAGGAGTCTTCAACTGCTTTCCTACTTACAATGAATGTGCTTCAAATAAAGAAATCACCTCCGAAATTCTGGACACTTTGACACACTTGCAGTCAGCATTGCAGCATTACTTCCCAACAGTTGGAAGTCTTGAATATGGATGGGTCAGCTATCCATTAGGAAACAATGAAGCTACAAATCTTTCAACTAAAGAAGAAGAGCAGCTCATTGATTGAAAAAAATGATACAGTTCCTAAGTCAATTTTTATTTTAAAAGAGCCAGGACATGTTTTGGATTTCAATCAACAAGTTATATCCTGCAATCAGTTTAAAAGCAATCAAAATAATTCTTCCATTTGCATCTTCAAGGTTTTGTGAGTTTGGATTTTCAGCACTGACTGAAATCAAGTCTAAGAAAAGAGAGAGACTTCTTACAATAGACGATGAAATGTGAGTTTGTTTTTCGACTTTGGAGCTTAGATTAGATCGCATTTGCTATAAAAAAAAAACAGGCACACCCTTCACATTAAATGTAATACTTAAAAACAGGTCAAATCTTTTCTTCTTTTTATTATAAAATAACTTTTGCTCTTCGTGGTGTGCCGCGAAATTTTTGTAGTTTTTTTACTGTGCCGGCAGACAAAAAAGTTTGAGAAACACTGCAATAGTCTATTAAAGCTCTAGATTAGTGTAGATTTAGATCTATGTCTACCTCAAGATCTACTTTATACTTTATACACATGAACATACAAAATTTAGTCTATTCATCTCAAATTTTAATCAAATATATGTAGGCCTACAAGCAAATGTTTTAATTTTTTTTTTTAATGGATTTAAGCCTATTAGCTATTTTGATTTGATAGCTTCATTCACACTATTTTTACATTGACACATTCGCTTTACTTATTACATTATTATTTCGTTTAATTGTTTACAAAACGCTCTCAGTGACAATATCGACAGTAATGCGCAAATAAAGACTCGCGGGTAACATATGTCTAGTCTTATCTTATAAAATACAGACGTTGCTTAAAAAAAAAAAGATGATTACGTCTTACCCGTCATGCATCTACTCGTGCATGTTAACCAATATCAATTCTGCCAAGGCACAGGTTTTCCTGGCTAGCTCAGACATTAACACATTCCATGCTCTAAGACCACTAGGGAAGAAGGAGCATTTGTGCAAATTTGTCCTAGCATATGGAGCGAGGAATGTAGGCTACCTTTATCTTTGTGTCTTTCTGAGTAAGCCTATTTTATTAGATTTTGTATTTGAAGATCATGATTTAGTGTTTTATGTATAATTGATACTTTACTTTTGAGTCTTCTATCCTGAAGGCTTTCTAAATTTAGTGATTTTACTGAAGGTACTCTAGTCAAATGTGAATATCCGTTAGTTATGAATCTCACTGCTCTATTTTGTGTCTGTTCCAGTTTCTTAATGTTTTCTTGAGTTGAGGGGTCCCAAACAGAGGATGCGTATTCTATTATTGGCCTAACCAAAGTTAAATAACATTTTAGTTTTATGTTCTTATTTGATTGATAGAAATATGTGAGAAAACAAAAATCAACTAGACCGTATTTCTGAGTTTAGTGTGGATATAACACACAAAATAGAATCTTATACAGTCATATATATTAACTGGGTTTGGACCAGATATAGATATCGTTTGTTGCATAATAATCATAGTAGGTTACTCATGGGCGTAGCCAGGATTGTTTTTCGGGGAGGGGTTTAGGGTGGGGGGATTTTTTTCTCCCTCCCCCCCCCCCGCGCGAAAAAAAAATATTTTTATGTATGTATGTATGTGTGTGTGTACATAATCTTTATTACATTCTGACCCTTCATTCTTTCGGAAGACGTTTATTGTGCCCTAGAATAGGTTCTTCCATGAGTTAGTGTAAAAATTGTAGATTCCCCGCCATTACTGGCAATGAGGTCTGGGGGAGCGCTAGGAGTTCTCCCAGCGCGGGGCGGAACCCCGCCGCCAAGCACTATTTTTGGTATTGAATGTCAACAAAATGCATATTCTGAGGTATCTACAGTGCATTTTCCTGCTATTAAAAAGTCTTAACCCAATCTGCTATTTTTACTTCCGCGCCTTTCAGCTCATTTGCCGTCAAGCTGTTTCCACAAAAATCTGTCACTGGTAATGTCTGAAGCCTCTTCCCACCTGCTCTGAAGACCTCCATGAATGTGTGGAGCCAAGTTGTACTAGGTTGTCATCGCAACTCGTATTATGCGTAATTCATTTTATCGAAGAACATGTCCCGCAAACCTCATGCGACGCTCTGTCACAACCTTACTAAGGGGTCGACTCCCAGTTCAGCATATGATTTTCTTGATTTATACCCGATCTATATAACTGACTCCTAAAATCTGTCTTAGCCATCTTTGTTGAGCCACATTTAGTGTTTTTCAATTTCGGCAGATGACTATTCACTGCACTTTATTAATGTAGCCCCGCCACTTGTAGAAATGTGTAACCTCTCTTAAATACGCTCTTGGAATTAGGTGACTGTAGTTTGCTTTAGAAAAGGGAAGTTTTATCGTCAAAATCGTCTGTTGGGGGTTTTAAACTAAAAAATCTCAGGACTTTTGTCGTTTTTTTTATTCAAAACCCAATTTAGCTACGATCATGGAATTTGGTAACTGTAGTTTGCTTTAGAATCTTATTATCTTATCTTATATAATACAGACGTTACTTCAAAAAAAGAAAGTGATTACGATTATGATTGAAGATAGAGGTTTTTCACCTCAAAACGCTCTGTAGGGGATTTTAAACTCAAAACCATCTGGAGGAGAGGCATTTAAACTCAAAACCCCCAATTGGCTTGGCTTTGCTGAAATAATTTTACGGTGTAATTTGCTTTTTTTTAGATTCAAGAGGTACTTTTAGCATCAAACCATTCTGAATGGGGGTTTAAACTCAAAACCCCTTTGGCTACGCTCATAGATTTTAGAGTGTGTAATTTGCTTTTTTTTTAATTGAAGATGTATTTTTTAGCTTCAAACTTAAAACTGAGTCAAAGCCCATTTAGCTACGCTCATAACATTTTGAGTGCATAATTTTCTTTTTTTTTTTTCATATTGAAGAGAGTCGTAAATTATGGAAATGGGGGAGGGGGGGTTAAAATCAAAATCTTCCTTAATTGTGCTCTTGGAATTTGGGGATTGTCGTTTGCATTTTTTTTTGTTTAGCTTTATCATCATCATTATCATCATCAAACTCCATTAGAGTGAGGGCTTGAGAGGCTCAAATCCTCTCTTGCAAAAGCCCTGGACAGAAACCCTGATGTCTTGCGTAGTGCATAAATGTCTCCGTACAGGTCGAGAATTTTGGGTTTCCCAGACCTGTCGAGACGGAGATCAGCAAGTCTGGGGCAGTCAAACAGAATATGAGGCACGGTTTCCTCTTCCTCTCCACATCGGGGGCACAGTGAATCGAAATTTGGACTTAGCCTTGAGAAATATGAGCCAACAGGACAATGGCCTGTCCTGCACTGTGCTATAATAGTTTGCTCAGGCCTGGACAGCCTCCACCACGGGGAAGTGCGGTCAGGGCGCCTCATGGGCTCCCAGACTCCACAGGCATTTTGGGACTTGTCCCAGCACTCAAACCACTTTTCCATTTCTGTTTTTTGAATTATAGCCAGAGCATGATGAAAATTACAGCGTGTTCAGTGGGCGGAATTTGCCCTCCTTGGTGGGCCAAGGAGTCTGCAACAGTGTTGCCAGTCACACCTATGTGACTCGGTACCCACTGCATTATTACAGTTAAAGTCCACGACAATACTGCCTCTGGGCGGTCAACTGGCGTTTATGGGCAAAGGCAACGTGCATACATCCCCCTACCCACCCACCCCCCACACATGTACCTCAGCCTCGTACCTCTGGCAACAGAGCGTAGGTCGGAAGGAAAGCTGGCTTAACCCATTTTTGTCGAGACCTAGGCCCTGAGTCCTTGTCGTGGTGGTCTCGCTTAACCCCAGCCTGAGTTAAGCGGGCTAGGAGGCCTGGGAAACCTCTTGGCTTTAGCGGACGGACTGAGGGGAACTAATGAGCAGGGCGCGGGCTGTAGCCCTGGCTGGCATGGGCGGAATGTCCACTCGGCAAACTGACTACGTCGGCCGGGGCCGAGCCCTGTGTGGCGGTACCGTCCTGTCCGCCAGACCGATCAGTCTGGTGCGCGAGCGGGTAGCCCTCTCCTAGGACACCTAAGTCCACGGTGGGGAGGTGTCCAGCAACGGTAGAAGGATGTCACCGATACCCCGGGGGGCACCTCGAAGGCGGGGAACTGCCACGGATGTGAGGTCGGGGTGAAAAAAGTCTCCAGGCCGAAAGCTCGAGGACCACGGTGGTCCAACATTCAAGTCGTTGTTAGCGCGACTGGCACAGTCAAAGTCCACGACAATACTGCCTCCGGGCGGTCAACTAGCGTTTATGGGCAAAGGCAACGTACATACATCCCCCTACCCACTCCCCCCCTCACATGTACCTCAGCCTCGTACCTCTGGCAACAGAGCGTAGGTAGGAAGGAAAGCTGGCTAAACCCATTTTTGTCGCGGCAATTCCAGATCCCACCTCATCGTGGTTGTCGCGTGAACACCCCATGTGGGGTTGGCTAAGTGGAACTGGTTTTTGATTATAGGTTTTAAAGGCCAGGTAATCAATGTAAAATTAAAACAGCCACACGTCTCCGCCTCCCACCGAGTGGGAGCATGGCTAACTTAGTAGCCACTGTATTCGGCTCACAAGGCTGAGTACGGGGGTGAAAAGATCGGAGTCCAGCGTGCTACGATACGGCGCGCCGCAAACGTTGGGGGACCTCGGGGCCAGTGTTTCCGGAGACACCGGCATCGCACTAAGCCGCCACGCCGACGGCATTGGTAACGAACGTTGAAAAAGACGGTCTCCAAAATTTCCCCTCTCGAGGGCAAACTCGCAGTGCCGACAATGGGTTCAGCGGTCTTGGGCACCAGTCCAAGACATTCAGCTACTGTCTCAACGATTGGGACAACCTATGTGTCTTACATGCAACCAGTATGCTCCCCCCCCCCGGGGCAAATTTCTCTCTATCTATGCAAAAGACAATAATCGAAAACGCGGGTACGAGCATTACCGGTGAAACAGGCTCCGACCACACAACGGCAACGATAGGTTTGTGGTCGGAAAATGTGCTACTATCGGACAAGTTAACACGGGAGGAAACGGTTTCCTCTGGATGTGAGTCAGGTGGCCAGCATCCCTCGGGTACGACGCCCGAGCCCAGCCCACTATCACAGAGCGCCACGATGGCCTCCAGCACATAGGGGGGAGTCGTGCCCCCCTCAAAGACCGGCAATACTTTAGGATGTGAGTCAGGTGGCCAGCATCCCTCGGGCGCGACGCCCAAGCCCAACCCACTGTCCCAGAGCGCCACGATGGCCTCACGCACAAACGGGGGAGTTGGGCCCCCCACGAAAACCCGAAAGGTGACCGTACCAGGAGACAAGGCTAGAGGACGTGGTACACCCTCATTCACCAAAACCCGAAAGGTGAACGCACCAGGAGGCAAGGCTAGAGGACGTGGTACACCCTCATACACCAAAACCCGAAAGGTGAACGCACCAGGAGGCAAGGCGAGGGAGAGTGGTGCACTCCCACCCGGTTACGACCGAAGCAAACAGCTACGGATTATCCACCTCAATCTGAATCGGCAGTTCTCGCTGAAACGGATCGAGGTCTATACGATAGCAGAGCAATACGAGGTAGATGTCCTACTGTGTCAAGAGACTCAGACGAGGGGCCACCTCTTCTTTACGGCTTCACAGCCTACCGGTGTTTCTGCTCGAGGTGCCAGGTATTAGTAACTTTCGTACGAAATAGGCTTACGGCCCGAGTAGTGGAATCCAGCGCCATTGCGGGACCCGGTGGGACTGACACTTTGACAGTGTAGGTGTACAAATATGGTCAGCGATTCACATACGTAAACCTCTACAATCCACCTAAGTCTGAGTTGCAATTCAAACTGCGTGAGCCATTTGATACAAGGATGATCGTTGCAGGTGATTTTAACGCTAAGTCCCCAGCGTGGGGATGCCAGGAAACAGACATCCGAGGGCGCCGACTACTTGAGATATGTGACGAAACAAATCTGGTTGTTTTGCAGGGCAAAGACAGCCCCCCAACCTTTCTGCACACCGGGCATGGGGGCATGTCGCGACCAGATTTGTCACTGGTGTCAACTGACTTAAGGTCACAGGATGGCTGCCTGGTCGTGCGGTTTGCGCGCTGGACTGTCGTTCGGATTTATCGACGGTCGAGGGTTCAAACCCTGCCCGCTCCCATCCCCCGTCGTCCTGCGGGAGGTTTGGACTAGGAAGTAAACTATCTTCAACTCTGAAGGAACATCCGAAATATGTCAAACAAACATTTTTAATAAACACAGTCGAGAGTGGACGTGCTCAACGACGTCGGTAGCGATCATCTGCCGGTCTTGGTCACAATCGAACTCGAGAAGCTCAACGTGAGTACCCCATATACAGAACCAAAATGGGTGTACAATCGTGCTAACTGGGATCTGTTTAGGAGTGCATCGGATGTAGCTCTGAACGGATTGGATATCCAAGCAGATTGCATTAACCGGACTTACGGACTCTTTGTCAAAGCCATCTTAGGTGCTGCTCGAAAAGCTATCCCGAGGTCCTACGGGGGGCGCAAGTTTAGGCACTTTTGGTCTCCCGGTCTGGCACGCCTAATCCGACTTAGGCAGGCTGCACGTAGGCAGCATAGTCGTCGAAAAACCGATGAAACCAGAAGAGCTTACAACAAGCTTACGGCGAAGGTGAAGGAAGCCATTGCGGAGGGTACGAGACAGAAGTGGGCGAAGACATGTGCTAACCTGGATCTTGCGGACGGACGACAGGCATGGAAACTTCTCAACAACCTAACCAGGGTGAAAGAACCAAAAGCAGCTGCACCCCTGCAAACGGCTCAAGGCTTGGTGGTCACTGACTCTAAACGGTCGGACGCTCTAAACCATGCTTTTGCGGCCATCTCTAGGACGGGTGAGAGGAGCGAAGTGTCGAAAGCTCTAGACGGCATCAGGAAGGCTAAAGCGAAACGCAGTTACGTCTATGGTGAGGACGAGACGAGCACATTCATTAACTCTTTTACCCACGGAGAGCTAGATATTGCACTTCGGAAGTGCTAATTGCGCAAGGCACCGGGGCCAGATGAGATCAGCAATGAAATGCTGAAGCATCTCGGTCCTATTGGCAGAAGGAAACTGTTGGATTTGATCAATCGTTCTTGGACTAAGGGGGATTTCCCTAAGGCTTGGCGAGTGGCAACGATTGTTCCCCTGCTCAAAAAGGGGAAGGTCCCAGATCGTGCAGAAAGTTACCGACCCGTTTCATTGACGTCCAACGTCGGGAAGGCGGCCGAACGCATGGTCAACAGAAGGCTCACATGGTTTCTAGAAACGAAGGGTCTCATTGCTCCTGAACAGGGCGAGTTCAGGAGGCAATGAAATGCGATCGATCAAGTGACGTTATTCATGCAGAAAGTGGCGGATGGCTTCCAGTGGGGCAACACAAATCGACCTGGTCAGTCGACGCTAGCGGTATTTATCGATCTCAAGCAGGCCTACGACAGGGTATGGAATCCCGGCTTGTTGTTGAAACTGATGAACTTAGGTGTCGGTTCATATATGCTTAAGTGGATCAAAAGTTTCCTCACGGAAAGAACGGTACAGACTCGTGTTGGTAAGCACTTGTCGAGGAAACTTCCACTCGGGCAGGGGGTGCCGCAGGGATCGGCACTCAGCTGTACGCTCAGCTGTCAGAAGCTGTTGTTTGCAGATGATATCGTGTTGTGGGAGTCAGGGAGGGATCGCCAACAGCTCATTGGCACTCTCCAGCAGGCATTAACAACTTTATCCAGCTCCTCCAGAATGTGGAGCCTTGAGGTAAACCACTCGAAGTCGGTTTACTCTTGGTTTACGCTGGGCCGTGATATATTGAAGGAACCTGTCGAGCTACGAATGGATGGCAAGATTCTGGAATGGGATAAAAAGCCCAAGTACCTTGGAGTAATTCTCGATCAGAAACTGACTATGTGCGATCATATTCAGCAGGTGAAGGAGAGTCTCAGCTTCCGAGAAGCTGAACATCGTAAAGAAACTAGCTGGAACGAAGTGGGGAGCGAGAGCGGATGTGCTGAGAGGACTGTACATGGGTGCAGTACGCTCTCACTTGGACTACAGTCTTCCTGTTCATATCTGGGCTTCGCAAACGACTCTAGCAAGCCTAGATGCTGTTCAGAACCAAGCCATAAGACTAATCTGTGGAACCTTTAGGACAACGCCAATTGCCGCTGGCGAGATTATGGCAAACATCCCACCGTTGAAATTGTGCAGAGAGCGAGCCGTCATACAAGCTCAAGAGAGAAATATGCGGCTGGAAGATGGATGCCCACTCAGAAGTCTGGTCGACAACTGGGAGGGTAGGAGACGCCTCAAAAACCGGCCCTGCTTCATGTATGTGGCGCGCGGGTTGGTCAGAGAGGCGAATCTGCCGGTGGAGCGGGCTGCTCTTTCCCCGTCAGGTTCTATCTTCCCGATGGAGGCCCTCGGCATGCCGACGATAAGGACGGGCCTACTTGACCCAGTGGTGACGAGGCAGAGCCCCCCACACGGCTACTACAAGCAGCCAGAGAGACTATCGCATCATATCCAGCCGGAGTAACCAACATCTACACAGACGGCTCTGTGCAGACGCTCGAGGGAACTGTGAAAGCTGGGTACGGGGCGGTAGTTCGACTCTCTGGCAATCCCAAAAGTGACGAGCTCAGTGGATCCTGTTAGTAGAAAAGCAGCCTCGAGGCTGAACTCAAAGCAATGTTCCAAGCACTGGACTGGGTGGCAACGAAGGTACGTAACGGGACTGCGTCGGCGAACGACATAGTCCTTTTCACGGATTCGATGGCCGCACTAGAGGCCTTAGAAGGGCTTGATGAAGGTGTTAGAAGGGTATGGGACGTCCTAACGGTCGGAGGGCGTCTCCTACGATTCGGCGTGAACGTTACTTTGCAATGGGTGCCCGCGAAAACCGCGGTCGCAACGGCGCTCGAACATGATGAACCGTGCTCTTATCAAAGTGTACGAGCCCTAGTCAACAAACGCATGTTGACACTTTGGCACGATGGCAGGGATTCTTCGGACAAGGGACGTGAGCTTTACCGGGCAATGAGTAGACCAGACAAAAGCGATGCATGGTGGCAACTGAATCGTGCTGAACAGGCGGTCCTAGCCCAGTTCCGGGTCGGACACTGTCCAATTGGTGCTTACCTCGGACGGTGGAAGGAGAATTACGACACACGGTGTCGCCATTGCACGGAGGACGACGAAACAATATATCACATTCTTTACGAATGCAGAGTTCTGCACGAAGGACGATTGGGACAAGGCTTAGATAGAGAGATAACTGGTTCATGGCCGACACAGAGGCTGTTTTTGTACGGGGACAAGGCTACCTTAAGACTCACTGCTCGCTTCCTCTCACGTGCTCTAAGGGAGTAATTCCCAGCATGTTGTTCGTTGTCAATGGGGTTTCTAAATCGGGGCAGTCAAACAGAATACGAGGCATGGTTTCCTCTTCTTCCCCGCAGCGGGGGCACCGTGAATCAAAATTTGGCCATAGCCGCGAGAAATATGAGCCAACAGGACAGTGGCCTGTCTTGCACTGTGCTATAATAGCTTGCTCAGGCCTGGACAGCCTCCACCACGGGGAAGTGCGGTCAGGGCACCTCATGCGCTCCCAGACTCCACGGGCTTTTTGGCACTTATCCCACTACTAAAATCACTTTTCCATTTCTGTTTTTTTTTTTTTGTATTATAGCCAGGGCTTGATGAAAGCTTACAGCCTGTTCGGTGGGTGGGATATGCCCTCCCTGGTGGGCCAAAGAGTCTGCAATTGTGTTGCCAGTCACACCTATGTGACTCGGTACCCACTGCATTATTACAAAGTCCAAAGATTTTGACTGTGTAAGAGCCAAGAAAGTCGATGTAGGCTCCATAGCCAGCTTTTCCAGAATCTATTGATGCCGACCCATCAGTGTATGCAAAAATAGCACTGGGCTTGAAGGTATTAATGGTCTCCAGAGCTAGGATTTGAAGGTCGTTAGATGAACGACTTTGCTTAGTGGCATTAGGGTCTACTAATTTCAAGCGTATGTCTGGGGTCGTTGGGCGACACAAAGGGGGAAGGGGATGAAAGCGTTGGATTTTTTTGTCGGTTGTTGGAGAGGCCAGCTTCATCAGATAGTCTAGTGGCATGATGCATAAAAGACTGCATCTGCATACGTCTTCTGCATCTCCAACTATCCACTAGTTTTCTAGCTGGGAGGTATTCATACAGCCTTTTATACCGCTCATAGCAGGTCAGTAGGCCTACTGACCTTTCCCTCCTAAGGTTTAGTGGACCTACATTAGCCATTATTTCAGCCGCATTTACTGGGCTTGTCCTAAAAGTTCAACAGACAAATCTTAGTGCTTGGGAGTGTATTTTATCAAGTTGTTCAAGAGCAGTCCTAGAGCCATAAATTTGCACAGGTAGGCTGTAGTCTATCTGTGATCGGACTGCTCCTAAATACAGGGATCGGAGCATGTCTGCTCGAGCTCCCCACTTCGTGGATGCCAGCTTCCGCACAATGCAAAGTTTCCCTGAGGCCTTTCTTACAACATCCTGGATGTGCTCACACATTTTTAGTTTGCGATCTAAAGTTTTGCTTTATAGAAGAGGGGGATTTAACTTCAAAAACCCCTGGTAGGGGGTTTTAAACTCAAAATCTCCGGTAGGGGGTTTTAAACTAAAAAAAAACCTGTTAGGGTCTTTTAAACTCAAAACCCCCTGGTAGGGGTTTTAAACTCAAAATCTCCGGTAGGGAGTTTTAAACTCAAAAACCCCTCTTAGGGTCTTTTAAACTCAAAACCCCCTGGTAGGGGTTTTAAACTCAAAATCTCCGGTAGGGAGTTTTAAACTCAAAAACCCCTGTTAGGGTCTTTTAAACTCAAAACCCCATTGGCTGCGCTGCGGCAAGGGATGGTTTAGTATTAAAATCTCACCTAAAATAAACAAAATCAAAACAAAAAATCAGTCACTTAAGTCCGCTCCCCCCTCCCCCCGTGGGGGGATTTCATTTCGAGGAGGGGGTTTGAACCTCAACCCCTTCCTGGCTACGCCCATGGGCCTACTCATGACAGAGGCTAAAAGTTGGCCTATATATTTATGGCATTTATGCCTATATTACTTTGAGATATAGGCCTACAAAAAAAAACTCAACTAATTTTAGCATCAGTTATCCTTCATTAACATGCGTAAAATAATTGTACTAATTATAAATGTATTCATTTCACTTTAACATTTAAAAAAAAAGGTGAACATCACATATCTTATGACATTCGAAGTTGAAAAGTAGTGGAAATAACAAGGACTAGCCGGTCACCAGCCATTGTAAACAACGTCGCCACGTGACTTTTTGAAAAGTAGGTCAGAAATCCGGAAGAACCCTATTGTTATTGTTATTTCTAAAAAAAAAAATGTATCACAGTCGTATTGAATATACAATGTTAATTATGCGTTTCAAAACTAAACAAAGCATCTATTTGTATCCGAAAATGGATGGACAATTCCTAGATACTTTTTCCCCCGGGTAGTTCGATAAAAAATTCAAACTCACAATATACTGATAAACCTATATGGTTGAAAAGGGCTTGAAAAAATATTTCCAATCATACTAAATTTATCATTGTATGACAAGTGGAAGGGGAGATATTAATTTTTATTTGAGAGGGGAAAAGTCTTGATTTTTTAGATCCATGTCATTTCTGTTCACTACCGGAAGTTGAATCAAACTGGGAAATAGGTCAAGAGTATTTTTTTTTTATTGTGCTGCCAATTGAGCTAATTTTGAAACAAGAATGAACATCATTTTTTTTTTAATTTATTTTTTGAGTTTCTTTTTATTGCATGTAACATGGAATTAATTTTGAATGTATGGATAGGATTATTAATTATATTTAAAGAAAAAAAAGTGTACTCTTAATGAATATATAATAAAACACTTTTTGGATTTGAAAAATTACTTAAGTTTGTTAAAAAGTCATTTTTTAAATTTAAATCTTAAAAGAGAAATAAATAATGTTATTTTAGTGTCTGGTATCTATACTTTTAAAGTATGAATTAATTATTATGCTGAAAATATTATTTAAAAAATGAAAAGTAATGCTTTGATTTCAAGTAATTTTTGATGCATGAAAATGTAAATAATTTTTACATCTATATCAATTCTATATAAAATCTGCAACACTATTTAATGAAGAACATAATGGGTATCATCAAAATATTAAATACATTCTAAATATTAATGTCTAATGCATGATTTTATTTTTTAAAAATGTCTAAGTATTCTATTTTATAGGTTGATTATTAATTAATGTAGATTTATTTTTTGATTCCAACAAATGTTTTTTTTTAATAAACTTTACAATTATCACTCATTAGCAAATCAATCAAATAAAATTAAAATACATTTAGAGAGATGTAAAATAGCATCACAATTAAAGAATAAATATAATCTCAGCATCATCCTCATATTTTTCCCAATAAGATATTGCGAATGTCACAGATTCTTAGATTATTTGCTTTTGTAAACAATATATTTTCTTTGATCAAAACATGTGTTTGAAGATTAGGCACACCATTGTCTTTCAAAGCAGCTTTTATTTCATTTGCCATTTCATTTCTTTCTCATCTGTCCACTCTCAATTAATCAATCCGTAATAATTTCCCCAAATCTTTTTCTCAATAAACAAAATGAAAATTTGTGTTTGGCTCATCTCTCTTTTAGTGCAAAGATAATGAAAGTTGTTGCCCTTGACTTTTGTCTTACCATCTAAAAATAGCCATTTTAGCATTTGGTGCTTTTCATTATAATAAATTAAGAAACTTCAGATTCTTTCAGCCCAAGCATTGTGTTGTGAAGCACATTCATTTTGTACCCACTGATGGGTCTGATATATCCCTTAGTAATGAGGAAACTGTCTCATTAGTATGTCCAGTGTAGACTGAGTTTTATTTAAAAATTGAGTGGAGTTTACTATTAGTAGATATCATGGTTTAATAATTAATTAGAGGACAGCGCCTTGAGCCTACATTTTGCTTGTTAACAGCGCTTTATAAATAAAATTATTATTATTATTATTATTATTATTATATCAGAGAGTTAAATAGCAACTCTTGCAAATCTAGCAATTTTTAATGGAATGTAAAGGGTCCTTCATATCTTTCACCTAAATATGAAAAAATTATCATAGTATTGCCTTTAAAATGTAATTAAATTTATTATATTTTTGTATAAAACAATAATAGCTATATAATATTGTTAATAAAAAAATCTTTAAATTAATAGTATAAAATATAATAATAATAATAGTAATAGTAAAATAATTATAATAACTTATCTAGAGTAGTTGATCATTATGTGATGAAAACAAAGATTAAATTCTATGAATATTACTAGTGGTACAAACTAATTTAAAAGATAACTAAGAATTTTTGTTTAAAATTATACAGAACTACCCTAATAGATCACATCAAATCCTATCCTGTATTGAATTGGAATAATTAGAAAAATATTTAACTTTATGTAAAAATAATTAGTTTTATATGTAGATTAATCAATTGCTTTTAAAAAGAAAATATTCAAATCATTTACCTTTACCTTACCTTTACCTATCCCTTAGTCTGTTGGACCGTTGGGGCACCAGGCAAGATTTGTCGACCGTCTTTCTCCATTCCTCCCTTTTTTTTGCCTTGTTTAGAACCTCTCTCAGTGGCAGGCCTGTCCATTCTTTAATTCAAATCATAGATGGTTATAAATAGGGGGCCGATTGAGAAGGATTTAAATGTGTACTGACAGTGATGGATGTATATATGTTCTAACAAAGCTCTTTTTTTAATGGATAAAAATATTTCTGACAACTCTGTCATAAAATATAGTGTTCAGTGCTAAAAATGTTAACTATCGATAATTGGTCACAAATTTGAGTGAATCGAGAGGACTTCACTGTAAGTCGTTTTTTTAATTGAATGAGGTAAAGAATACGGTTTTAACTTATTAATTACGCATTTTTAAGCAAATGCCCTAATACCTCTTTTTTCAAAAGCTTGGCAAGTGGACTAATTCATATGACAAACATAAAAACAAAAATATGCAGTCATTTGATCTTCAAACAAATAAAAACAAGCCAACACTGGCGTAAACGGGACATTCCTTTTAAAAATATCAACATTCCAGGTCACATTGAGCACAAATTTTATACAAAAAAAAATAAGAAATTATAATTTTACTATGAAATTTAAAATACCATCGTTTTGGACCTAGGCAGACTTTGAAAGGAAAAATGGAATACTACTTCCGGTGTTTATACGCGGATATCGAACTATACATACCTACCATAGGTCTAACCCAGGGGTGGGCAACCATTTTGTATCGAGTGCCGCATTAACAAAATTTTGGGAATGAAGGGCCGCATATAGTTATAATGTTTTTTGTTTGGTGTAATGCACAAATTGTAAGACAAATTTCCTTACGGATAATAAAGATTATATATATATATATATATATATATATATATATATATATATATGTGTGTGTGTGTGTGTGTATACTTACAACTTAGAAAAATACGCTAGTTAACTGTATAATGTCTTTTAATTCATATTTATACTGTATTATACATTCACTTTTCCTTTTTTTTCACATTCCAAATTGAGGAATTACTAGAGTTAGCAATTTCTGAAACCAATTTAACAATTTTTTTAAAAATTTACTATTGTCTTTTCATATTACATTTCACCACAAATGTACAGTTGTACTTAATGTGAGGAATTTAACTATTTACACTCGTGCGTAATGTTCCTGAATTGTGGATCTAGCTTTCTAGTTGTTATACTTGTGACTGCTGTCAAATTATAGTCATTCACCATCGACCTGTGATTACACTTGTTTATTTTCCACAAGAAAAATACTTGTTCACACATGTATGTGTACTAAAATAATGTTAAAACTAAGCTGCAAAATTTTTTTAAAGTGTGGAAATACAGCTTCTGGCACCCACTAAGCTACCGTGGAAGTACTGACTTGAACTTCTCTTACAGGTTATAATTTGCATGGCGTTATGTTCTCTGGAGCTGAATCAGCTTCTGCACTAAATGGTGAGCTGATGGTATTGAAAACTGGTTCTTGACGTAAATTTCATAATTAAGGAATCCAAATAAGTCTGGTAATATTAACCATTTCACTAGAAATATTTTCACCTTTCAACAAAGGAAAATGACAAAACCTATTTTCCCCTGCTGGCCTGGAGAAATTGGAAAGCCTTGTTTGAAAAATTTAACATGCATTACATAAGTAAGCAGCCCATTGCAATAGCTACCATGAAAAACATAAAATATCTTCCACTGTTCATTAGAAATATTAGTTTCAAAGTCACAGTCAATATCCTTCTAAAAATATGGACATTTCTGCTTTGAGAATTTATATTCTTCTCATTACCTTGCCCATGCTAAGCCAGCGGATGCATCGGAATATTTAGTATATATATCTACAAGTACTTTTCTATACTGCCTGTGGTTATGACCGTAAGTCTGATGTTTTTATTAACGCTTTTTCTTTGGCATAATATGATGAGAATTCATGCAGCTTTGTGCAAACTTTTCTGTTTAGAGTTTATGGTTGGGATATTCTTTAAAAAAAAAGTTTTTCTCAGTCAAAGATCGAGCTTCATCAGTTGTTACACTTGCCATCTTGTTCCAATCATACCCAACACTCAACACAGTTCTTCAAAGCATTGAAGAAATACTGGCCTGAGATTGTGTCTTTGACTTTATATAATGAGAGAGTTTCCATAATTTGTAGGGAAATTTAGAATTATTTTTAATAGATTAGTGGGTACACATGATTTCTGTAGGTATTCGCGGGCCGCATAAAACACTTCAGCGGGTCGCATGTGGCCCGCGGGTCGTAATTTGCCCACCCCTGGTCTAACCATTACGGAGCAAACTAAAAGTTGCAGCTAACGGTTAATAGTTACTCACATACATATATATACAACTCACAGGCCTATATAATACATATGGGTATGGGATACAATTATGATCTTCAGTTGTAAAAAATACGAAATTGCCATATTTCCGATGTTTTGCCTCTGTTACTCAGCTTACTGTATCATAATCATTATCACACTCACAGACGTAGGAATAGATCTAGATTTTCGATAGCTCTAGTCTCGAATACCTAGATTTTGACTGTATATATTATTTATCATATAGATCTAGAATCTATATAGGTTTGTGATGTAAATCTATTTTTTGTTGATAATTATTGATATGGTTTCTTTGATGTATTGTTACTAGTTTGAAATGTTTGTATGGCGTCTCGGCGTCTGTGACTGAGACTGTGAGAGTCTGTCATCTCTAGCTAGACACTGACTTTAGTCAACTCTCTCTCTAGTCTCTTCAAATTGCTTGAATATAGAATATAGGCAGGGCTTTCAGTGATAAAATAGTTATTTACTTATAATTTTATATGCTATGAAACCACTATAGCTAGATAGATCTACTAGATAATTTTGTGATATAAATGACCCAAAATTTGCCAAAATGAATTCTGAAAATCGGATAATTAGTTCAAAAGTTATAAATTTTTTAGTTTAATTATTTTGATCTCTTCTTTGCCTTTGTATTTTACTTACTTTTTTGTCCCACTTTATTTGAGTTTATTTGACTTTTGGTTGTCGTCTTGTCTTACATTGTCACTTTAAATTTTTAAAAATCTATATTCTATATCTATATATATCTAAATATTATTTAGTTTTTAATAATATATCAACATTTTATGATTCAATTAAAATTAATATTACTGTGATTTTTTTATACATATAAAATATAATATGTTATTTAACTGTTAATTAACATTATGAAATAATATTTTAAGTGAGAAAATACGTTCATCATGGCATTCATGGTCATTCCCTCCCCCCCTGGCAATGTCTAGATCTAGACCTAGATTTAATTCTAATGTGCATGATCTGACTTATTGGAGTTATGAGTCAAGTCATAAAAAATGGCCTAAAATTAAATGTATAATGAAATAAATACAAAATCAACTAAATTGTTTGTTTTTACAGCTAAATACATTGATAAACACAATAAAAGAAAAATTCATTTGACCCATTTATACAGCTGGTAAGCACAAGAGGATTGGCTGGGCCCAGTCACATGACCTACAATTGACATCGCGAATGACACGAAGGGGGCTTCGCGAGTGACTTGATTGGACCAAAATAAAAGATTACTTTCAATCAAAAGCTACTGGAATTGTCAATACTTACAAAAAACCTAATTATACACATAGAATCGGCAATTGATGAGCTTTAAAATGATGTTTGAAATTTTCTTAGGGGTCAACAGAATACGAAGATATTACAAAGAATAAACTTCAATCTGCAACAGTTTCATACTGGCTTAAGTTATCTTCAAATTTCAAACAGGAATTGACAGGTCATCCATTTCTGTGTACAACGGTGTATCACGACTTATATTTACAAGAGGCTTTTAAATAGAAAATGGTATATTCCAACCTTGTTTCGCCGGCGAAGCGGGACAAAAACAGCGGACTGAACAGCCTAGATTGAATTACTTAAAATTACTAGAATCTAGAGTAAGCTCTTATATAAGGGACACTCCAAGAAATTCTCCTTCATTGAATGCATCACTTTTTTTTGTTTGTAATTCATTTGTTTTTATGTTTGGAGCTTAAAACGACGTCGAATTTTAGATAAGTTCTGGTATTTTTATTCTGCTTTTCCTAAGCAGATGGCAGTTTTTTAGATTCTCTGTAACCATGTATGTAAAGCCATTGTTTTAACCTCCCCGGGCAATTCACACCCATATAAGGGATGAGAGCTATATTATGAACCTGTTTGATCGTAGGCTGATGGACATATCAAAATAAGCTTCCAATCATCTTGAGAAAGACATTCCAATCACATTTATACTGTTAGCTGTTAAAGAAAATTTAAAAAGGAGGTGTCCCAATGAATACTAATGAATTTAACTCATTCTCCTTCATTGGACACGACAAAATCGTAATAAGAACTATTATTGGTATTAACAGGGTTCGTAGCGCTCCTAAAAACTCCTAAAATCTCCTAAAAAAATGAAAAGTCTCCTAAAATCCTAAAATTCTCCTAAAAATTGCAGAAAATCTCCTAAAATTTTGTCCACTCTCCTAAAATTTTTACCCAATATTTTTTTTTAAATATAATTTTGCTTATTTCTTGCTAAAAATGTGTGGGAAAAAAAAACAACAGCGTAACTAGGCATTCTGATCGCATGACGTTACGGACTGGCTATGTTAATGAGCTGACCAGTGACGCTTCTACACCGCCTTTCACCCACTTGTGAAGCGCGACCTCGTGATTGAAGATGGCCTTGGCTCAAGCAAGCATTTCACCTGGCAGTATTTTTCTGAAGTCAACGTAGAAATGTTTGTTTTCATTTATTGTTACCACTAAAGACGCGCTAGATCTAGTCTGTATTGACTATTGTCTATAATTAGAGCAATTACCAGACTAATTTGTAGGCTACACCCCTCCGGGCCCTCCCTCACCTAAAATCTTCTTGTTGTAAGTGTAAGAGTGACTTCGCGTGGAAAGTCGGTAAATCTTCTAAATCTAGCTAGTATCTAGTAATAGTATCTAGATCTAGATTTAGATCTATGTTAGATCTAGTGAAGATAATTGGCACCTAACCTGAAAACTCCGTGAATTTTAGTCAATTTAATGATCTTGATACATCTAATGTCTAGATTACTCTAGAAATACGCTAGATTCTAGATTTACGCTAAATCACTTAGAGTCTATATATAGTGAAGATAATTAGCACAAAGAAGTGAAAAGCCCGCAAATTTAGTGAGTTAGATCTAGACTCTAGATCTACGGTATATCCAGTGAAGATAATTCGCATACTACCGCGAAAAGTCAGCAAATTTGAGTGACTTAGATCTAGACTCTAGATCTACTGTATTTTCAGTGAAGATAATTTGCGCACAGCCGCGAAAAGTCCGCAAATTTTCGTGACTTATATCTAGATTCTAGATTTACTCGAAATCACTAGAATCTAGTGAAGATAATTGTCACACAGCCATGAAAAGTCCGCAAAATTTAGTGACTTAGAGTTAAAGTCAGCGAATTTTAGCGAATTAGCTTTAGAGTTTAGATCTTCTGTAAATTTAGTGAAGATAATATTCACATAGCAGTGAAAAAGTCAGCGAATTTTCGTGACTTTGATCTAGACTCTAGATTTACGCTAAATCACTAGAATATATATATATTGAAGATATTTCTCTCACAGCCCCGAAAAGTCCGAGAATTTTAGTGACTTAGATCTAGAGTCTAGATCTACTGTAAATTCAGTGAAGATAATTCTCTCACAGCCGTGAAAAGTTTGCGCATTATAGTGACTTAGATCAAGAGTCTAGATCTACTGTAGATCCAAAAGCCATTTTTTAGTTAGCAAATGTCAACTAAACATTCAAATAGGCCAATATTGCCCTATATATTACTGGCTCTGTTTATGAGAAGGATTTAAGTTAGCTAATAAAAGAATAAAACATTACCTCAAATGCACACCATGACTCTAGTATCTATAAGATACACATAAGAACTAATAATGTACATTTCCATCACAGAGAATACACATTATGAAGGCATCTCTAAGAATGTTTGTTATTTTAAAAAATGGAATTGCGACCAGTTGTAATGTTTTCAAATAAATCTTTGAAAAAAAAATGGTTGTTTAAGGTTTTGGGATGACAGTCAAGTTGTTACTTGATTAAAAGATAACTTTCATTACATTTTCTGTGGACATACCACAGCTGATAACATTGTTTCTGTGGCATATTGGCAAGATATTTATTATTTTTAAAATCAGACAACAATAATTGATTTAATAAATGCTTAGTTTTGTGTATGCTTTACTATGTATCACACAAACGGACGGGAAACACACACATCATACATTTTATCCTTAAAAAAACCTCCTAAAATCTCCTAAAATTTTGTCATGGAAAAGTGCTACTAACCCTGTATTAATAAATGTATGATTTTATCAATGAATAAACATGACCTTGATCGAGATATCTAGAATATATAATTTATGGATGAAAGAAAAAGTGCTGGCTGCTAATTTGAAGCCAGAGACCATGCCCACTGCAGGTGATCACGCCAGATGAGCTGGCGGTGCGGAGAGGTATACACTCAACGTGTAGTGTCACAAACTATCCAACAGACAGTGGAGGAAAGGGGGGGGGAGCCATGAAAAGAATTAAAGCATCTATGGGAGGGAGGGGGTGTTAAGATGTTACAAAACGAACATCCAAATTATGAAAACAAGAAGAGGGTCCTTGGATGGGAATTAGAAGAGAGAGAATACATGTAGCCTAGTTGAAAATATCACATTTATTAAATTATAGTAATTAATTTATAGATCTATAGTCTATATAGATTTATTTCTGTCTGTTTCTACAAATAGATTATATAGGTATATAAATAAATAAACTATAAATTATATATATTTATATATATATATAGAGAGAGAGAGTATATGAGGCAATAGACTATAAATACATATTGCAGAAGTGAATCTACTTCTTTTAATACAATCTCAATAATTTTAAATTAACACAGATATAATTAGCAATATAATAGTGGTGTTCATTGACAGTGCTCAGTGTCCAAGGAAGTGGAAAGCACAAAAACTGTGTTCATGAAGTGACCCAATTTATTTTAAAATAAAATCTTGACTAAGGGTGGTAATACAAAGGAACACAGCTATTTTTATTGTCCATTAGTTAAAGAATAAGAATCTGCTTTCAGTTTTTTTGTAAGTTAAACCTTCACCAAATAAAAAAATAAAATAAAAATTTGACCTAGTTCCCTAAAGTCAGTGTTCAGATATAAGAATCTACTGTAGACTCTAGTAGAAGATCTCATCTAGTTCTAGTCTAGCAAATCTAGATCTAGTTTTTAGCCCCAAAAAGGTCCAAGAAAATCAAAATGCGCAGACCGTGATCTTACAACTTACATTCGTAGTCAAATAGAGTCAGACCAAAGCTCCCAAGTGATAACTTTTAAAGGTTAATACTATTACTAATATGACTAGATCACTAAATGTATTATCATTTTGCACTATTTTGAAGCATTATGATTAGAAAAGATTAGACTTCAATAAATTGAAGATTAACTAGACTAGATCTAACTGTCACTAAGTTAGTACATAAGACTGATAAATCTATTTCTAAGTCTTCTAATACTTCTATAATATGTATTTAATACGTAAGAGTAAGATCAATGAAAATCGATATTAATGGATTGATGTCAGTTTTTTTTTTTATTTTCTGAGTCAATATGTAAATGTCAAGCTATTGTTTTAGGCTTCCCGGCAACTCACACCCATATATGGGTATATCAAAATAAGCTTCCATTCATCTATAGAAAGACATTCCAATCACACTTATATTGTTAGCTGTTAAAGATAATGAAAAAAGGAGACCTGTGTTCTGTAAATAATAATGAATTTAACTCATTCTTGCTCCCGAACACTGCAAAGTCATAATTTGAAATATTATTGGGATTAATAAATCTATTATTTGTTCTATGAATAAACATGACCTAGATTAAGATATCTAGACATAATTTATGAATGAAAGAAAAAAAGCCACAGACCATGCTCATTGCAGGTGAGCTGGTGGTGAGGTATAGACTAAGCGTGTAGTGTCACAACTTATTGAACAGGCAGAGGGGGAAGGGGGAGAGAGTCATGAAAAAATTATAAGCGTTAATATGGGGAGGAGGGGGGGTATGGTGCAACAAAACGAAACATCCAAATTGTGAAAACAGGAAGAGAGGCCATGGATGGGAATTAAAAAAGAGAGAGAAAATACATGTAGTTGAAAATGTCATGTTTATTAAATTATAATAATTAATTTTAATTAATTAATTAATATATATATATATATAAAGAGAGAGAGAGATCTATATGTTGTCTTATTAGCATTATTTTAAAAAAATATCCTTAACTTAGATACTTCCACCTTTCCTATATTATATTGATACCTGGGACTTCTCTATCTAGAAGCATTTGTTATGTCTGAGGCCTCTTGTTGACCATTCCATTAGATAGTGCCACACCCTCCCTCCATGGGAAAGGCTTTGAGAGTCAGTCATGGGGGCTGGAGACTCTCAGGCAGTACTCAGTGCTACATTTTGTCAGAGCCGGCTGCCTCAGATCCCAAAATTAATTTTTCCAAAATGTATGGACATTTACTATTCTTTTGGATACACCAGCTACATTTGGAGGGGGGGGGGGCTGCTGTTTTGGCCAACATCATTCGACCATAGCTGTACCAGTAATGTCCAGGCTTTATCTCATTCTTTAGATAATTCATAGTCGGTTTGCGGCGGTAGGAGACTATAGACTATTAATACATATTTCAGAAGTGAATCTACTTCTTTTAATAAAATCTAAATCATTTTAAAAGAACTCAGATATAATTTCTTAGCAATTACATGGGAATTAAGAGAGAGAGAATACACATAGTGGTGTCTCAGAAGGAAAGCACAAAAACTGTGTAGGGGAATGAAGTGACACCAATTTATTTTAAAATAATACCTTAACTAGGAGTAGTATTAGTAATAATACATAGATACACAGCTATTTTTATTGTCCATTGAAGAAGAGGAATCTGCTTTCATTTTTTTTTTTGTATGTTAAGCCTTCACTAAATAGAAAAATATTTTAAAATAAAAATTTGTCCTAGTTTCTGAAAGTCGGTGTTTGGAATTAAGGATCTACGATAGTATCTACTAGATCTAGATCTAAATCTAGTTTGGTACACCTATCTAGTTATCTAGTATAATAAATCTAGAATAGAATCTAGAATATAGATCTAGTCTAAGTCTTATGTTCTAGAGTCTAACTCACTGGCGGATCCTAAGGGGGGGAGGGGGGTGAATTTTAGTATAGAATTAATACAATTTGTATACAAATTTATTACTTATGTTAATGATATATACTAAATATTTATATTTCAACCTATTTTTAGATTATTTTGCCCCCTCCTCTAGTATGTTGGCCGATTTGGTGGGGTCGAGAGGAGGCGATGGCATTAATCCCGCTCCTCCTATAACCCTTCAAGTTGGTGGGAGGCGGTCCAATTTATTTGTAGAAATCACAGCTTGCTAACAGAATCAATTAAATATCTATATGATTAAAACTTGTTATTGATATTTTAACCAATCTTTATATTATGTCGTTCCCCTGATAGCCGATAGGGTGGGGGCGAATACCTCTTCTACCCTTCCCACCTAAACCCTTATATGGAGAAATCATAGTTTGTGAACAAAATTAGTTTAATATCTATATTATATAAGCTACATATTGATATGTGAACAAATTTGTATATTATGTCGCACCACACTCTAATCTCAAATTTTATCATTAGTAAATATAAAATAAAAAAGGGTTGTACCAGGTGGGAGGGGCGATACATGAAATCTCCTTCCGCCCATTGGACAAGTTAAGAAATTACAAAATTAAACAAACTTTCACTAATATAATTTATATATTCTATAAATTTAATTCCCATATCGAGTTGCCCCACCCCTATTCTTTAATGCCAAATGCAATCATTGGCAGAAATTATAAAAAGGAGCGAGGATTAATCCTTTTCACTCTAAAGCCCCCACCCCTTCTCAGATGAAAACATGACTTTTCAAAACAGAATAGTCAAAAATGGCGACAGAGTTTATGTAATTTCACATGAATTTATCATATTTATTTAAAGACTTTGCTTTGGAAAATTTAGAAGTATAAGAATAACGAATTAGAGGAGTTCTAAATCCAAATATTCTTTTCCTGGTCGCCTTTTTCCAACCTTTACTCAATCTGATATTTTTGTAGTAAAATAAATTTGGGACTATAACTCACAATTTATGCTTGAATCCTAAAAATGCAAAAACATTTAGAGTAGAATCTAATTGGTCCACTTAATTTCTCCTTCCACTTCCGAAATTTTTTGTTTAGAGCTTTGAATTACATTTTTGTAACAAAACAATGTTACCAACATGCCCAATGAACATAATGTATCACTTACAAGTTTTTAAAAATATTATTTTTCGAATAATTTTTTTTTTCGGTGGCGATTCTCAAAGCCTTAATCTAAATATTTGGGGTATCTTTATCTTTTCAAGGAAAAAATTGGTTTTATTTGCAATGTATTAAGGCCCTATAAATTTATATTAGAATATTTTTCAAGTAAAACATTATTCAAAAGGTCCTTTTTTAATAGAATGAATAATGAGCTGCAGGTCAGGAGAATGCATTTCTGCAGTAAAGAATGCATGAAAACTCTTTTGGAGTCAGGGCTTCGCCCCGAACCCGAATGATAAATATTTAGCTGTAGATGTCATGAGAATGTGTTTCTGCAATGAAAATGCAAGAAAATGGTTTTGGCGTTGGGGCTTTGCCCCGAACCCCACTGGGGAAGCTTACAGCACTTCCCCAGACTCCCAAGCTTGCAAAAGAAAGGCCTCAACATGACTGGGGTTTTTTTTGCTGAAGGTTGAGAAACACTGCATTTTTATTCTCATATATATATATGCTGTACACATGTTTATGCATAGGGTCAGGGTTTACTGGGAGTTAGGGTTAGGGTTTGGAACAAAATCGCCCCCCCCCCCTTTCCAAAGTTCTGGATCCACTAGTGGTGTAACAGTCAGATTATTCTAGATGTAGACTCTAGAATAGAGATAGATTATTATAGATAGATAGATATCTATCATCTAGATCTAGTCTCATTCCTAGAAACTAGATCTAGTCTTATTTTTCCGAATCAGTTAAGACTATTGAAGATTGGAATATTTAAATTCGGGACTTCCTCTGAGTAGTCCAGCCAACTCTAATTGGTATCTGACATTAGTTAGAAAAATAGGTGATTGGTCTTGTGCTGGCAGGGCCAGCCTTAGGTAATTGGAGGCCCTAAGTGAAATGAATTTTGTGGCCCTAAATAAAAAGAAAAATTAACACCATAAACAATTTCAATTGTTCGGTTTTATTAAAATAATCAATGCTGACATTGAAATTTTATTAAAGCACCTCTTTGCACTCTCCACTTTTTGTTGGCGTTTTGATGCACTAGACTCGAAATAACATTTTAACTTTTTTTTATTACTAGGGAGCAACACAGTTTTCCTAACATAAATAGTCTAACTAGTAGATCTTAATTCACCAATTATAGTAAAGACAGAGCTAGCTAGGAGGTTAGTACACAGATCTCATTCTATGTTTGAGATTTGATCCAGGTTTCAACATTTTTTTCTTGAAAAAAATTCAGGCCAATATTGTAGAAGAAATCTATTCCTCTAATAATAATCCTACAAATGTTAGCACAAGGACAATGAAAAATCTGATTCTAAAAATAACATAAACCATCATGTTCTGTGCTTATCGGATAATGGGAACCGGGTTTTTGTGGATACTTATCGTTCAGATTTAATAACTGAATGCGGAATATTATAAATGGTCCATTTCACCAACATTTTAAAGAAAATTCAAATGGGGGTATTGGACCATACGTGAACATGAACATCACCATTGCATAAAGTACAGCATGGAAAGTGGTGTGTCCTTAGAGCTTCTCTCCTTGTCTTCCTATTCCTTGAACCTTCATTAGAGACAAGCTTTGAGACACATTGCACAAGGTTTGACACAACTTGCACAAGTTATGAGACAAATTGCACAATGTTGTATCAATTTTTTGAATGCCCAAAATTGTGACGATGTTATAATGCACCATACAGAAACACACTACTGAACCAAGTCATCTGGCCTTCTAGAAACTGACGGAAAGTCGCTTAACCATTCTGGCTGATCACCTGACTACATCCGACGTGACCGGCCTGGATACTATTCACAGCACAGATCCTTCCTGAACTGCCATGTTGTCACCTGTCGTGGCTGACCCTTGCAAGTTGTCATGGTTGACCGCTCATCTAGCGCTGGTTTGGGACAATTTGCATCGGCTGTCTAACACACACTACTATCCCTATCCAGAGTTATAACAGTATTATAGATCTAGTAGATCTATATTAGAATTCTAGATAACATCTAGATCTCTATGATTCAATTTTTTTTTATCTCTGCATTTTAAATTTATAAGGATTATTAAAATTAGATCAAGAGCGACTCAAATCTAGACTTAGACAGTATTTAACTAGATGTTCAGGCTATAATAAACACTATATATCATGGCAGAAAATCAATAGGACTATAGTACATGTAATCTCTAATCTAACTATCAACGGATGTTTTCTTTTTAATAAAAATTCTATAACTTTATCAATGAATAATGGTGGCAAATCTCTCCATTGATGTGAATGATCTCAATAAATAATGTATTTTAATGCATCCCCATACCTATTTCAACTATTAATGATGATGCCAAAGTAACACTTTATATAACTTAGTGCATATTTTGTATTCTAAAAACATCCTATTTTAAATAGCATGTACCATATTTGAATTCTTTGCTGTAACTTATCTCTGTGATTTCATGCTACTTGAAAGTTGTTTGTTCAGAAAGATGGACACTCTGCCAGTTCCACTCAACACAGAAGGCTTGGTCTTGTACTCCCCATGAGAACAGACACATAGACCAATCTAGTTCTGAGATGAACATCAAAAGAGATAGAGATGAAACTTTGAGTTTTAAAAAAGAAAGGAGGGGGGTAGGTTTCCCCAGTCCTTGCACTATTGTCAGTTGGAAATGATCAAATAATCTTGTTGACTTGCTTCCATGAAACAGTCTATGAGGACCATCAGTCATAGCCCTAAAACAAATTCCTTATTTATGATCTAAATACATATGTCTTATATTTCTTTGTGTTGGCCATGACTAGACAATGATTCACTATCTGTGGAAACTAGTTTCATCTATATTTGGAGTTTTTTTAGCCATCTTGCGTCCTTTGCGTCGACTAGTATGCCGCAGGCAAAAGGTGTCAGAGGACCTAGAGCTGATATCTATTGGGTCTGGATCATCAGCAACCCAGTATTCTAATAACCAAGACCAAAATGAAGTAAGTTTTAGTGTTAGGTTGTTATCTAATAGTCTCTTAGTCTTAGAGTAGGTGTGTGAGTCGCTTGATATCTTGATCAATAGTCTTAGAGTAGGTGTGTGAGTCGCTTGATATCTTGATCAATAGTCTTAGAGTAGGTGTGTGAGTCGCTTGATCAATTGATCAATAAAATGAATATATGTAATGAACGTTCTCCAAGTTTTGGCAAGTGAAAAGATGAAACGATTAGTTTGAAATCACTTTGGACTAAAATGTTTAAGCAAACAATGAGAAAGTATTTTACTCAGTTTTTTCTTCTATTAAAATGTAATCATTTGTTCCTGCACTTGATATTAGAAATGTAATCATTTGTTCCTGGACTTTATATTAGAAAAGTAATCATTTGTTCCTGGACTTGATATGTTAAAAGTAATCATTTGTTCCTAGACTTCATGTTTCAAAAGCAATCTTTTTTTCCCAAATCTTATTGTTATAAAAGTAATCATTTGTTTATAGATTTGATATTGTTGTTTTAGAATTTTATTGAAGACTTTTGAAAACTATCCTGGAAATTTAATAACATACTTATTTATCAAATTTGGTGATGAGCATTGACAAGACTTCCACAGCATATGGTATGCAAATAAATGCTGAAAAAACAAAAACAAATTATGACCAATAGCCAACAGGGCTATAAAAGGTGCATCAGTATTGGAGGTAAAAAGCTGACAAGTGTTAACAGCTTCAAATACCTCAGAGCTATTGTCTCAGATGAGGGAACGAAACCTGTACTGCTTGCCCGAATTGCAGTCCTCAGCAGCCCTTTCAAAACTTAATATTATATGGAAAGACAAAGGCTTAGCCCTCGGCACCAAAATTGGACTATGCACTCCCTAGTCATGACCACATTTTTATATGCGTGTGAGTCTTGGACGCTGACTGCAGAGCTAGAGAGTAGGATCCTAGTAATGGAATTGAGATGCTACAGAAGGATCTTAGGTATCACATTCAAAGACTGCATCAAAAACCAAAAGATTAGAGACAGGGTTACTTCAGCAATTGGACCCCATGATGACCTGCTAACTATCGTTAAAAAAAAAATGCTAGCTAAAAATGTATGGCCATATTACAAGATCTTGGGGGCTCACAAAGACCTTCCTTTGGGGAACAGTACCAGGAAAAAGAAGAAGAGGCAGACAGAGAAAGCGATTGGAGGACAACATAAAAGAATTGAAAGGCTTTCCATTGAAAGAGGTTCTAACTAACGCAAAAGACCGAGAGGAATATAGAAAGAGGATCGACGAATCTTGAGTGGTGCCCCATCAGTCCAACAGGCTAAGAGATAGGTAAAGATAATAAAACAAATGTTGTGAATATTAAAAACTACTTTTGAAAATTAACCAATAAAAAAATCTGAAATGAATATTTTGTGTGATTAATGTACCGGTTTGTTTTCATCTACTTGTTATGACACTATTTTTTTTTTACTTCATTGAAACATTTTTTAAAAAGGTAAAAACAAATCCTTAGGTCACACCCCCCCCCCCCCCTATATGTTGTTGTCCTCTTCAAACTAGAGCTTGGAAGTCTTCCTTTGGATAGTTACATTGTGATGTGTGTGTAGATTAGGTGGTGCCTTGGTAATGAGTCACCTTTTTAGTTGTTCTTACAGTCAAATGAACAGATTTGTAAAAAGTTATGTTATTAGTTAGAGGGGAAAGAGAATCATTCTTTACTCTATATAAATGTATCTAGTTCATCCCTCTATTTTAGACTAGAGTTTTGATGTGTATGCTCTGTAGAGCTCAATCTTTTATTCTTATCATTTATTCTTAGTACTCTTCCATAATAGAAAAAATAAAAGAGTAAGTCTCAGAGCTGAGCATTTGAGTGAGTCTCAGAGCTGAGCATTTGAGTGAATCATGACTGTGTGAGAATGGTTTATTCAACAGTGTGAGTCATAGAATGTCTGTGAACTAACTTGTAGTTTATTCAACAGTGTGAATCATAGAATTTCCGGGAACTAACTAATTAACTTCCTAGTTTATTAAACAGTGTGAATCATAGAATATCTGATAACTTCTAGTTTATTCAACAATGTGTGTCATGGGATGTCTGGGAACTAACTTCTAGTTTATTCAACAATGTGTGTCATGGGATGTCTGGGAACTAACTTCTAGTTTATTCAACAATGTGTGTCATGGGATGTCTGGGAACTAACTTCTAGTTTATTCAACAATGTGTGTCATGGGATGTCTGGGAAGACCAAGTTAAACCAGATACAAACAGTGTGTGTCATGGGATGTCTGGGAACTAACTTCTAGTTTATTCAACAATGTGTGTCATGGGATGTCTGGGAACTAACTTCTAGTTTATTCAACAATGTGTGTCATGGGATGTCTGGGAAGACCAAGTTAAACCAGATACAAACAGTGTGTGTCATGGGATGTCTGGGAACTAACTTCTAGTTTATTCAACAGTGTGTGTCATGGGATGTCTGGGAAGACCAAGTTAAACCAGATACAAACAGTGAAAACGCCAATGGACACACGAGAGAGTTACAATCCAGAATCTCTGGCCACATGACTAACTCTGCCTACTACAGAAAGTATTCAGAATCTGAGACAGAACCAGAAATTAATTTTTTTGAAGACATGACGCCGCAGGTGACAAAACAGCCCAAGGTAAATCCTCTCATTTGTGTTTGATTGACTAGTCCAAGGGTATCTAAGTGACTATCAAAACCTTGGAATCAAGCATCAGAATTGTGATGCTCGACTCTACATCATGGTTACTGAGTACCTGATCAAGTTAAGGGCTAAGTCAGCGTTTCTCAAACTATGGTGTGCTAGGTCCTCTCAACAGGGCTGCAATGATCTGACAAAAAATGGGGAGAGTTGAAAGAAATATTTGTGTAAATACATAAGCAGGTGACCAGAAGATTGCCAATACAATGATTGAAGGATACACAGTCCTCTCTGTTCACCTGACTACACAGTCCTCTCTGTTCACCTGACTACACAGTCCTCTCTGTTCACTTGACTACACAGTCCTCTCTGTTCACCTGACTACACAGTCCTCTCTGTTCACCTGACTACACAGTCCTCTCTGTTCACCTGACTACACAGTCCTCTCTGTTCACCTGACTACACAGTCCTCTCTGTTCACCTGACTACACAGTCCTCTCTGTTCACCTGACTACACAGTCCTCTCTGTTCACCTGACTACACAGTCCTCTCTGTTCACCTGACTACACAGTCCTCTCTGTTCACCTGACTACACAGTCCTCTCTGTTCACCTGACTACACAGTCCTCTCTGTTCACCTGACTACACAGTCCTCTCTGTTCACCTGACTACACAGTCCTCTCTGTTCACTTGACTACACAGTCCTCTCTGTTCACTTGACTACACAGTCCTCTCTGTTCACCTGACTACACAGTCCTCTCTGTTCACCTGACTACACAGTCCTCTCTGTTCACCTGACTACACAGTCCTCTCTGTTCACTTGACTACACAGTCCTCTCTGTTCACTTGACTACACAGTCCTCTCTGTTCACTTGACTACACAGTCTACACAGTCCATTCTCTGCTTATTTTATTTGTTTGTTTATTCCAGACAAGTGAGAAGAATGGAATTAAAACCCCAATTAAAACAATGGGGGGGGGGGGGGGGGGTCTGAAGATCTCTTTCAAGTGGGTGAGCAGCAAAAAAAAACAACTGGATAATTTAAAAATAGATTGATTCAATAAATATTTAGGTCTGTAATTGATGGCAAGTTCTATTCCAAATTCAAGCCTAATCCAAAAATATTGGAATAGTTCAAAAGCTTAAAACCTTAATTAATTTTTCTCAGGGTTGAGAAGTTCTCAGAATAATCTGCCATCCTTTTTTTTTTTTTTTTTTTTTTTTTGGGGGGGGGGGGGGGGGTTCATTATTGAAAAAGTTATGATCATTAATTTTTACAAGAAAATTGGCTTTAGTGTTCAGTCTAAACATAGTTTATATAGATATAAATCTGTAGTGTCCAATATAAACATAGTTAGTCCACATAGTCTACCCAGCTCTAATGGCTACCTGACATTAGTTGGGGATAAGTAAAGGCGGTTTGTTATTGTGTTGGCCACATGACACCCTTGTTAACTGTAGGCCACAGAAACATGACCTTTACATCATCTGCCCTATAGACCACAAGGTCTCTCCCATATGGCTGCCTGGTCATGTGGTTTGCGCCCTAGACTGTCGTTTGGATTTATCGATGGTTCCGGGTTCAAACCCTGCCCACTCCTATCCCCTGGGAGGTTTGGACCAGGAAGTAAACTATCTTCAACTCTGAAGGAACATCCGAAACATGTAAAACATTTTACAAGTTCCGAAAGGGGAACTTTACATTTATTTTTTTTTACTTATATAGATAAAAATCTGTACCTGTAGTGTCCAGATAGTTGATACAGATACAAATCTGTTGTGTCCAGTTTGAACATAGTTTATATAGATATACATCTATGGTATACATACATTTAAAAAAAGTAATTGAAATATTGTGTTGTCTACTCTAATGTTTGTTTGAGCTCAATGAAATGTCAACACTAGAGATTGATAGAGAAATATTTTTACTACTTGCAGATTCTAGTTGTTAAGAAAAACTCAGAAGAAACAATGCATTTCTCTGGTCTCTCCAACAGATTCTCTGCTCTCTCAGATCTACCTATAGTGGTAAGTGACACATTGGTTGATTCTCTTTTTTGTCACATAAAGATTTGGAAAATCTCAAGTTTTGTTATTGGTCAAGAGATTTAACTCAATGAGTGCGGAGCGTCTATCCCATAGACGGTCTGTCTGCCCTAAACGCACGGAACGTCTATCCCATAGACGTTCTTACCCTACCTTTGTTTCGTTGCATTTTTAAATTAAAATTTTTAACTAACAACAGTGGAACTATTTTTACTTTATAAAAGAGTTCTTCATCCTTTGTTTACATAGAAATTAGAAGCTTTTGGCTTTATTTAGACATTTATTTATTACTTTTTTTACAATGTAAAAAAACGTCGCCATGACTACGCTAGTCCAAGACACACCCACAATGTTGACTACCAAAGAGACTTTATAATTATTCTAAAATTTATCACAAATAAAAAGTAATAATGAAGAATTTGATCTAGATGTATAGATTAGATTCAGGTAGGTCTAAATTTAGCGTATTTATATGATTATATCTATATTATTAGTATTTAGATCTAAATCTATTATTGTCAGTAGGCTAGGTGTAGTCTGTAGATCGAGATTGACTAGATCTAAGCTTTTATCTCTAGACTTGGACTCTAGATCTAGATATATCTTTAGATCTAAGCTTCTGGTAAATAAAAAGAAAGGAAATGGTAGATCTACATCAAATAATCATCTACTGTACTGTGGGCATTTTTTCCCCATTTTCTTTTTTTTCTTTAGTATTGTTTATCTATAAAAATCTACAACATCATGGCTATACTTGTCCAAGACACACCCACAATGTTTACTACTGAAGAAGCTTTATTATTGTTTTATTTATACTTCTATGAATTGTAATAATGAAGATCTTGATCAAGATTTAGCGTAGGATGAAGCAGACTTGGACATTATTAGCATTTAGATTTAGATCTAGTATTACCTTATTATATGCTTAGGCCTTAGCCTTGGACTAGGGCTAGGTCTTGAATGTAGATCAAGGTTGACTAGATCTATGCTTTTATCTTTACACCTTTGTAGATTCCTATAGATCTAAGCCTTAGATAAATGAAAACAACAGAAATGGCAGATCTAAATCCAGTATTCATCCACCATGCTGGGCCTTTTCTTGGTATATTTTCTAGCATTTTTTTTTAGAATCATTTTTTGGTAAAAATCATCACCATCACTATACTGGTTCAAGTTGCACTCCAAAAGGTTTACTACTAAATAAAAGTAAAATATAAAACTATTCTAAATCCATAATTTATCTCAAAGGAACAGTAAAAATGATCTATTAGATGTCTAAATCTTAGGTAAAATGAATTAGGATTTTTATTGTCCTTCATCTAGTTAGAGATTTAGGCTTTGATCTCTCGCTAGCCTATGTCTTGCACTGGTCTAGTATTAGAATGAAAGATGTTCTAGGCAAATAAAAAGAAGACAAATCTAGATCTATATCCCATTGATTCAAATGTACATAATATTTGAGTGCATTTGGTTGATAGATTTAGTACTGGTATCTATTGTTATTGGTAGTAATGAAAAGCGCAATAATTTTCACTTTTTTTCTGACTAAAAAAACAGGTAAAAATAATAATATAATCAATGATTCATCATCTCTTATTGACTGTTTTATCACATTTCTTTTTGAAAATGCTGTAAATAGTCTAAATATGCTGTTTCAACAGTAATACAAAGAACAAAATCTAAATTTAGGTCTCAAAAAATCAAAAGTTGGCATCCATTTTTTTTCTGAGTGTCATATTATTTAGATTATAATTTGTATCTTATATTTAGTATTAGAATGAAAGATGTTCTAGGCAAATAAAAAGAAGACAAATCTAGATCTATATCCCATTGATTCAAATGTACATAATATTTGAGTGCATTTGGTTGATAGATTTAGTACTGGTATCTATTGTTATTGGTAGTAATGAAAAGCGCAATAATTTTCACTTTTTTTCTGACTAAAAAAACAGGTAAAAATAATAATATAATCAATGATTCATCATCTTTTATTGACTGTTTTATCACATTTCTTTTTAAAAATGCTGTAAATAGTCTGAATATGCTGTTTCAACAGTAATACAAAGAACAAAATCTAAATTTAGGTCTCAAAAAATCTAAAGTTGGCATCCATTTTTTTTTCTGAGTGTCATATTATTTAGATTATAATTTGTATCTTATATTTAAATAGAAAGATGTTTACATTTTCACATTCTCCATTCATTTACCTTTACTTTGATACCAAATATGCTATTATAGCATCATTGGTACTTAAGCAATAAATTTTTGTTTTAGCCATATTTGGAACATTTTCTTTTTTTTTTTTTAAAAAGTAGCATTTTTTTGAAAAAAAACACAGCAGTCAAAGAGTTAAACAAGTCCATTATGTTTTGTTGTGTTTTGCTCCTTCTGAAAGCTGGCACTTTTGTGTTTAAAACACAATTTCATTGGCACTGAGTATGCTCATCTGCAGCTTGAATGCAATATGTTTGATTTTAATAAAACATTTCCCCCCATGAATAATCTTGTGTTGTTTCAGAACATAACTTTTTGATCTTGTTGTTTCAGAACATAACTTTTTGATCTTGTTGTTTCAGAGCATAACTTTTTAATCTTGTTGTTTCAGAACATAACTTTTTGATCTTGTTCTGTTTCAGAGCATAACTTTTTGATCTTGTTGTTTCAGAGCATAATTTTTTGATCTTGTTCTGTTTCAGAACATAACTTTTTGATCTTGTTCTGTTTCAGAGCATAACTTTTTGATCTTGTTCTGTTTCAGAGCGTAACTTTTTGATCTTGTTCTGTTTCAGAGCATAACTTTTTGATCTTGTTCTGTTTCAGAGCATAACTTTTTGATCTTGTTCTGTTTCAGAACATAACTTTTTGATCTTGTTGTTGTGACACGGTTACTATGTGTGGTCAACCGTGACACACGGTCAAGTTTTAGGTACCGGGGAGTTAGGGTCTTGCGGGAAGTCACGGGTGTGTTGTAAACAAGAAAAAAACATTGAGTGGAGTTGCTTGTAGGGTAGTTGCTTGAATAGAAATGTTAGCCTTGTACATACGTTACTATTAAATTCGTGACAATTAAAGGAACTTTTTTCTTCACACTTGTATTTTTTCAGAACATAACTTTTTGATCTTGTTGTTTCAAACATAACTTTTTGATCTTCTATTGTTTCAGAACATAACTTTTTAATATTGCTGTTTCAGAACATAACTTTTTTATCTTGTTATATCAGAACATAACTTTTTTTATCTTGTTATATCAGAACATAACTTTTTTTATCTTGTTATATCAGAACATACATTTTTATCTTGTTATATCAGAACATACATTTTTATCTTGTTATATCAGAACATACATTTTTATCTTGTTATATCAGAACATACATTTTTATCTTGTTATATCAGAACATACATTTTTATCTTGTTATATCAGAACATACATTTTTATCTTGTTATATCAGAACATACATTTTTGACTTTGTATTTTTTCAGATAACTTTTTGTTTCAGAACCTAGCCTTTTAATCTTGTTTTGTTTCAGAACTCTGAACTGGAAGCCTGGGAAGATGAAACGAATGCATGGGACACTGAAGAGATCTCAGAAGACTTAACTGGCCAGGCGCAGGAGACTATCCGAGAGACAAAACGCCTGGAAAGGCTTGAGAGACAAGTTGAACAACAAAAAAGGAAGCAAAAGAAAGAGGAGATGAGGGGCTTGAAGTCTCTAGTTGTGACCAAATTGTCATGACATAAAGTGGACAAACATCTTGGTCAATGATGGACTTGAAATGGAGATTTTTGGTCAATACATTTTTTAAGAGAAACATTTTGTAGTAAATGTGTTTTATACAATCTATTTCAGTAGTGTTGGGGCCCTTAGCTGGTTTAGTGCAATACATAGTTCTAGTTAGAATTTCACAGAAAAATATCAAGTTTGTTTTGTTTTCTTCTCTCAGAATTTCACAGAAAAATATCAAGTTTGTTTTGTTTTCTTCTCTCAGTACATGACTTATATTATTTCCTAATGTATGTCTATATCCTTAATACAATTATATCATACACTAAGTGGATATGACCCATGACCTGCACGCCTTAGTTTGGGTATTACTGATCTACTAGATTGAATTTAGATCTATGTCAAACATGGAGAATATTCCTTTCACATTTTTTTATTTTGCCACAAAAATAAAAGTAGGGTGTAAAAATGGGTTTGCCTGTTCAGCTGACATATTCATATCAAGTATACAATATTGTGAAAACGAGTTTACCCGCTTTGTTAAAATAAAAGTTTATTTCTTTAATGGAGATAAACTTAGGTACTTTCTGTCTATTTTTAGGATCCTCCGGTTGTGGGAGGGACATTAACCACATTCAAGATGGTCTCTGCCATGATCTAAGGAACATTCATGCCAAGTTTTATCAAGATTGGTCAAACGGTTTCGATTTTTATTTGGGACATACATACGTACATACATACTCCTTACTTTCAATTATATATATATATTAGTTGTGTCTTATATAAACAATTATATCATACACATGTCTAAACTAAACATTTTATAGCCTCAGCATTAGACACTTGGCATATAAGGACACTAAGCTCTGTAAATTTAGCTTAATGAACCTACTAGGAAACATGTCATCGATAGTGAGCTGGAACCAATGTAGCCTAATGGACCTACAAGGAAACATGCCATGGATAGTGAGCTGGAACTAATGTAGCCTAATGGACCTACAAGGAAACATGCCATGGATAGTGAGCTGGAACTAATGTAGCCTAATGGACCTACAAGGAAACATGCCATGGATAATGAGCTGGAACTAATGTAGACTAATGGACCTACAAGGAAACATGCCATGGATAGTGAGCTGGAACCAATGTAGCATAATAGACCTACAATGAAACATGCCATGGATAGTGAGCTGGAACCAATGTAGCCTAATGGACCTACAAGGAAACATGCCATGGATAGTGAGCTGGAACCAATGTAGCATAATAGACCTACAATGAAACATGCCATGGATAATGAGCTGGAACTAATGTAGCCTAATGGACCTACTAGGAAACATGCCATGGATAGTGAGCTGGAACTAATATAGCATAATGGACCTTCAAGGGAGCATGCCATGGGTAGTGAGCTGGAACTAATGTAGACTAATGGACCTTCAAGGAAACATGCCATGGATAGTGTGCTGGAACTAATGTAGCCTAATGAACCTTCAAGGAAACATGCCATGGATAGTGAGCTGGAACTAATGGACCTACTAGGGAGCATGCCATGGATAGTGAGCTGGAACTAATGGACCTACAAGGGAGCATTCATGAATAGTGAGCTGGAACTAATGAACCTACAAGGAAACATGCCATGGATAGTGAGCTGGAACTAATGTAGCCTAATGAACCTACAAGGGAGCATGCCATGGATAGTGAGCTGGAACTAATGAACCTACAAGGAAATATGCCATGGATAGTGAGCTGGAACTAATGAACCTACAAGGAAACATGCCATGGATAGTGAGCTGGAACTAATGAACCTTCAAGGAAACATGCCATGGATAGTGAGCTGCAATCTTGTTGAATCCTATTTAAGCAAGACTACTTTGAACAGTACAACTACTTTGAACAGTACAACTACTTTGAACAGTACAACAACTTTGAACAGTACAACTACATTGAACAGTACAACTACTTTGAACAGTACAACTACTTTGAACAGTACAACTACTTTGAACAGTACAATCTCATTGCCTAGATATTGATAGACAAGCAGAATCAATCAACACATATGTACTTATCTGTATGACACTTGGGATTTGAAGTGACAGATCAAGTTGACAATCATGAAGAAGGTGGAATGTCCCTGACCCTTAGTTTCCAAACTGGAGTTTGTTCATGCATTGACAGTTTTGTTATGATGATAGCTAGATAGTTTCCCAGTTTAAAACAAAATGGAGTTTGTTCATACATGCTATAAGCATGAAAGTTGCACTAGATCAAAGCTATTTTTTTAAAAATACTAGTACATTGATGGAGCTACAGGTGCAATGCCAACATCTTGATACAAAGTTGATGCAGCTCCTAGTAGTTTGAAAACATTGGATGTTCACTGTGTGCGTGATTTGGTTAGAAAACACATTCTTTTTAGAAGTTCTAATTATTTAGAAAAAGTAGTGATAATTTGCTGGATTGTTTGATATGCATGATTAGATTGCATTGTTTTGGTTTGTATGATTAGATTGAAGTTTGTTGCATTGTTTTGGCTTGTATGATTAGATTGTGGATTGTTTGTCTGCCAATGTTGTTTTCATGTGTTGTGCTGAATTTTGTATTTCAACATTTGAATACAATATTTATTGATCAGTATCTTGAAATGTTTTTTTATTGATTGATTGAAAGTGAGGCTCATCACAAAACAAGTTGACAGCTCTATGGTCACATTTCTGGCCACTTGATGCAAGCTACGTAACCCAAAGAATATTAGTATTGCTTATGGTTAATTCACTACCACTCACTTGGCCATAATTCCCTAGAATTCACTTGAGCCTAACCCTCTAGAATTCATTTGACCCTACTCTTAGAGTATGCTTATCTAAAATCATGGTGCAACTAGCCCACTTATAATGATAAAGCCATATGTACTACAGACTACTAGAAAGACTTTTTGTGTAATGCTGGCAAAATTAGAGCCATTAAACAACACATGTAAGTTAAATAAATATTCTCACTTCACACACAGCTTAGATTGTCTACTTTCTTTCAGCTAAAGAAAACTTCTCACATCTCACACAGCTGATAATATCTGTTCAAAAAGAACTAAATGAAACTGATCATAGCAGATAACATTGTACCGGTATAATCTCACTCAGACAAGTAAATGAAATTTAACGCATACAAGGCCACCAGCCATATTTAGGACGAACTAATTTCCAAAGACATCTTCTGTAGGCAACTTGCATGTGGCACAAGAAAAATTGGTCGCCCAACCTCCATTACGTAATCAAACGGGAGCTTAAAACAGTGGACATCAATTTGTCACATCAATGAAGATCTAGCCCTAGCCCGATCTCTCTGGAGAGAGGCAGTAGAGTAATGAGTTGAGCTCTGGAAGAAAAGAAAGCTGCTTCATCTACCACCAAATCAAACGGAAGAAAAGAAAGCTGTTTCATCTACCACCAAATCAAATGAAGAAAAGAAAGCTGTTTCATCTACCACCAAATCAAATGGAAGAAAAGAAAGCTGTTTCATCTACCTCCAAATCAAATGGAAGAAAAGAAAGCTGTTTCATCTACCACCAAATCAAATGGAAGAAAAGAAAGCTGTTTCATCTACCTCCAAATCAAATGGAAGAAAAGAAAGCTGTTTCATCTACCTCCAAATCAAATGGAAGAAAAGAAAGCTGTTTCATCTACCTCCAAATCAAATGGAAGAAAAGAAAGCTGTTTTATCTACCACCAAATCAAATGAAGAAAAGAAAGCTGTTTCATCTACCACCAAATCAAATGGAAGAAAAGAAAGCTGTTTCATCTACCACCAAATCAAATGAAGAAAAGAAATCTGTTTCATCTACCACCAAATCAAATGGAAGAAAAGAAAGCTGTTTCATCTACCACCAAATCAAATGAAGAAAAGAAAGCTGTTTCATCTACCACCAAATCAAATGAAGAAAAGAAAGCTGTTTCATCTACCACCAAATCAAATGGAAGAAAAGAAAGCTGTTTCATCTACCACCAAATCAAATGGAAGAAAAGAAAGCTGTTTCATCTACCACCAAATCAAATGGAAGAAAAGAAAGCTGTTTCATCTACCACCAAATCTAATGCTACTGCACAACAGTCACATGAAAAACGAGCGACTAAATGAGGCCCCAATGAAAATGACAGTAGTAAAGAAGTAATTTTACACTACCTTTATTCAAGTCACAACTTCGCGGAGGGTGGAACCTGGACACAGATCTCAAATACGGCTATAACGATTTTTCTAGAAATGTAACAGTTGATGTGCATCGCTGAGAGAAGTCTTATTACAGACACAGACATTTGGCAAAGAGAAGTCTTATTAGCTCGTTGGACCAGACACAGACATTTGGCAAAGAGAATTAGAGGAATTACAGAAATGGGAATCAAATTGGAGCTTGTCTTTCCACCCAGAAAAAATGTCAGTTATTAAGAGTAACCAAAAAAAACTAAAACAAATAAATTCCACTTATCTTATTCATGGCAAACAAGTAACAGACTAAAAACGCAAAAATACCTAGGTGTTATAATAAATAAAAAAATATCATGGAATCACCATATTGATAAAACTTAAAAAGTCAAACAAAGCATTAGGGTTTATTTTAAAAAATCAAATAAGAACATAAAACTAAAATGTTATTTAACCTTGGTTAGGCCAATAATAGAATATGCATCCTCTGTTTGGGACCCCCCTCAATTCAAGAAAATATTAAGAAACTGGAACAGACTCAAAATAGAGCAGTGAGATTCATAACTAACGGATATTCACATTTGACTAGAGTAACACCTTTAGTAAAATCACTAAATTTAGAAAGCCTTCAGGAGAGAACTTAAAAGTAAAGTAGCAATTAAAGACCTACCAATTAAAACACTGAGCCATATATAACCTTCAAAAACAATATCTAATAAAATACCCAGAAAGACACAAGGATAAAGGCACATTTCTCGTTACATATGCAAGGACAAATTTGTACAAATTCTCCTTTTTCCCTAGTGCTATTAGAGCATGCCTGAGCCACCCAGAAAAATCAGTGACTTAAATTGTCAGAATTGAAGTCATTGGTTACCATGCATGACGTATATAAGATAAGAAAGACAACGAGAATGGAGTTGCCCTCATCTTATCCAATTTGTGTGCTATAACTTTTCCTTGCACATCGCCATTCAAGTTAGTGCTGAAGTGCTGGGCTCTAGCTTGTGCACTGTTAGATAGATCCCGGCCTCTATCAACTAGGCCTACTAACTAGCGAGTCCAGATCAACCAAACTAGATTTAGAATCTAGATCTATAATCTTGATCTAGGTTATTATTCATTGACATTGGCAATAATAAAAAAAAATTTCCATTGCCCTTACTCTTGGTCTTATACTTAGAGTCGATGTCTTAGTTTAACCTTGGTATTAGGCCTAGATGTGCACTAGCGCGTCAGTTCAACGCCGCTTGTGTTTACGCAATAAATGGAGTTCCTAATATGTCGCTTCCTCTTTAACACTTGTTTAATATTTATAAAACACAACATGGTGCCACAGTGCCAGAGTAAAGCTTTAAAAAGCTGTCTATAAAAATAATGGCTTCTTTTTTTTTTGAGCAATCAATCTTGAATTGGAATGCAAAAGATCTATATCAAGAGTTTTGAAGATTTCAACAGCAGGTGAGCTTTTGTTTCAAAGGACCGTTAGCTGGTGCAGATAGTGCCCGGCGTTCCAGTACCACCTCATCGTGGTCGTCGAGTGAACACCCAGCTCTTCAGGGGTGTGGCCAAGGGTAGGCCTACAGGTTGCTTGCTACCTGCTTTCCCGAGAGAGAGAGAGAGAGAGGAGAAATTTTAGAGACCGTTTTTTTCAACGTTCGTTACCAATGCCATCGGCGTGGCGACTTAGTGCAATGCCGGTGTTTCCGGAAACACTGGCCCCGAGGTCCCCCAACGTTAACGGCGCGCTGTATCGTAGAACGCTGGGCTCCGTTCTTTTCGTCCCCGTACCTAACCTTGCAAGTCAGATACAGTGATTACTAGGTTAGCCATGTTCCTCCACTCTGTGGGAGGCGGAGACGTGGCTGTTTTAATTTTACATTGATTACCTGGCCTTTAAAACCTGTAATCAAAAACCAGTTCCACTACATTATTTTACAATGGGTGCCCGCCCTTTGTGGAGTGGTCAGCCACGACTTGACTGACCACCTCGCAAAAAACCGCGGTCGCAACTGCGCTCGAGCATGATGAGCCGTGCACATACCAAAGTGTACGATCCCTGGCCGACAAACGTTTGTTGGCACTTTGGTACGATGGCTGGGATTCTTCGAACAAGGGACGTGAGCAATGAGTAGACAAAGACAAAAGAGATGCATGGTGGCAACTTAATCGTGCGGAACAGGCGGTCCTAGCCCAGTTCTGGGTCGGACACTGTCCAATTGGTGCTTACCTCGGACGGTGGAGGGAAAACTACAACACACGGTGTCGCCACTGCATGGAGGACGATGAAACAATAGAGCACATTCTTTACGAATGCAGAGTTCTGCACGAAGGACGATTGGGACAAGGATTTGATAGAGAGATAACTGGTACATGTCCGACACAGAGGCTGTCCTTGTACGGGGACAAGGATTGGATAGAGAGATAACTGGTACATGTCCGACACAGAGGCTGTTCTTGTACGGGGTCAAGGCGACCTTAAAACTCACTGCTCCCTACCTCTCATGTGCTCTAAGGGAGTAATTCTCAGTATGGTTCGTTACTAATGGGGTTTCTAAATCGGTTGCTAGCTACTGATGGATGAGCAGTCAGCAAGTGTAAAAGTGCAATCAAAGGGTAATGTCCAGCCCCCCCCCCCTTCGTGGGGCCCCTGTGCAACGGTGAGTAAGAGACTTACGGGTTCTCCGAAAAGCGGATAGCGCTGGAACCAAATTGAGGGTTAACCGGGATCTCCTGGGTCCTGGCTGATTCGCGGGTCTGTCTTTGAGCAAAGACTGGACTGACTGGCGCGACCTTAGCGGGTTGTGTCGGGCGGTCTAGTTGGCGTCCAAGAGCTAGGCTCTATCTAGCCCGTTCCCTGGTGTGCTAGTGGAGGAATTCGCCGCGATAAATGGTAATTCCAATACTGGGAATGTCAAGAAACTATTTTTGCCAAACTGTGATGGTCATAGCTTAGGCAGGTTCTTCCTTGTCCTCCATGGTGACATGAGTATAGGCCATGCACCCTGCTGCATAGGAGAAGTAACTAAGACCGCCAACGGCCTTAACCATACATCAATGACAAGTACAGACATGAATAAAAGCGGGCACAAGCAGACCCGAACAGGCTCCGCGTTCCGGGTAGTGGGCGACAGGCCTGGGCACGAAAAGTCCACTACTAGTCGTCCCGCGACCTCGATGAGGGGGAATTTGTCAGGTCGCGAAAAATGGATTAAAATTCCTCCACAAAAGTCCTCTTCTCAGCCTACACTGCATTCGTACCTCCTTCGGAGGTCCGATACGAACAAGGTTGTTGGACGTCAGTCACAACCTCCTGTCGATAATGTTATGCGCCAGGCCGAACTGACTGGAAGCGATTTAGTGACGAGAGCCCACAGCTCTCAAAATAATCATTTAGACACTAGTGGGATTCAACCCACCCCAGTGACTAAGCCCATTAACACTAGGTCCCTTTTGATAGGTCCCTTTTGATTCTACAACTCAACATCAGTGGGGTAATCCCCAAGTTGTTAGAGCAAATCTCTAAACTCCTCCACACGAGAGGTCCAATTGACGTAGTAGCACTACAAGAGACTAACAAGCGAAAGTATCAATGGCTATACAGCATTGAAATGCAAGTGCACAGACTGCTGGGGACTGATAACCTACCTACAACTCCCCGGTCCACGGGCGTGCCGACGCCATCACCCTCGAGATTCACAAACAAGGGCAAAAATTTACGGTAAGTAATTTGTATAATCCCCCCCCCCCCAAGCATGAAATCGGCCTAGAAATTGACAGCACAAATATCAATTCTCAAAATGTCATCGCGGACGATTTCAATGCAAAGTCTCCACAGTAGGGCTATGACGTAACTGACTCGTCAGGACATAAATTACATGAACTGCTTGTCAGGTGGGTTTAGTCGCTTAGATAGGGTATGATAGTACGGTCCCGGAACCCCACCCTGAACAGTGTAATGCAAGACCCAACCCAACAGGTAATAACATACAGGAATACAAGCACCAAATAACCGTTAGTCAACTAAACGGTAGTTACTAAAAGCCAATTGTTCAACAAGAACACTGTTAATGTAACAATAAGTGAACTGACAATAGTTAACAACCCAAGCGGAAATTTAACAATTTAATGAACAGATCACATATTATGATAAAATTGATGAAGTCTGAATGGTAGTTACAACAGTAAGTACACATAATAAAACAATTTACAATAGTTCCAACACACCTTAAAATACACAGTTAAATAGGGTTCGCAACGCCCTTACAGACCAACCACTTCCTCCATCTCCTCAACGATAGCTAAGATCGGCTCCAAGGGCGGAAAGGCGACACACTTTCCCACAGCCCAAGCCTAACACCCCTTACAACGGGGAACCAACAAAACCAGCTACCCAGCTAACCAAAGAAGATCTCTCTCTCTCTCTCTCTCTCTCTCTTGCGGGAACTAAGGATGGCGTAAACACACACACACACACAATATTCTAGACAACAAAACGCACTTTAAAAAAACTACTTCCTATACGCTAAAACACCAATATTAAATGCAAAGAAAACTTCACGCGCACGACACTCCTCAATAGCACAAACATAGACATAAATAAATAGACTGGCCGATTAAAGAGTTTTATGAAACAAAAATTTGTGACTTGCAATTTTGTGTACTTTATTATACAGCATTTATGAGCAGTATAAAAGTTAAGCATTCATATCTATTTCAGCCATAACCTATATAAGTATTACAATAGTTTTGTTTAATCTCTAAGAATGAAGATCATGCAACTTTTCATAATTCGGAAATCCGAATACAATAGATATACATGTTTTCAAGTTACATGAAGTTACTTCCTTCGGCCAGTCTATATTTTTTTACGTCTATGAGCACAAATCTCTTTTGCTTACAAAATAAACATACTCCCCCAACATTATTTCATACTGGTAACGGCAGCCAATCCAAACCTGACCTTACTCTTATAACTTCGAATTCAGAATCCAATACTCAATTTTAGGTTCTGGACGACATAGACAGCGATCATAGGCCCTTATTAATCACAATTGCCCCTCTCAGAGGCCAGGGGTGTAGCCCCAAAAGTACCACGGAAGTGGAGTTACACCAAGGCGAACTAGCTAGCATATGAGGCAGCAGTCGACACTGTCCTAATGAACTTAGCGGTGGAGGAAAAAGACGTGGACATTATATGGCGAAATAACAGCGGCAATGTTGGGTGCGGCCAAGAGGTTTTTCCAACGGACGCACCCTGGTGTCAGGCAGAAGCGTGTGTGGTCTCAGGATTTGAACAAGCTGGTCCTGAGACGCAAGCAGGCCCGGAGACCGGCGGGAATACAATAGGCTCTGTAGAGCAACGAGTGAACTGGCCCGACGCGTCCGGTCGGACCATTGGAACGCTGCCTGTGCCGGGATGCATCTTCGGGACTCATCGAAAGCATGGCGTCTTCTACGAAACCTTGAGGCCAAAGACACAGCGCGAACGGCTGCCCCTTTATTCACGCCCGGAGGGTCAGTCTCAACGTTAACCAAAATGGCCGACTTGCTAAATCGACACTTTGCTTAAATTAGCGAGTCCGAAAAGAAGACAGCCATGTCCAAAGCCCTCAATAAAAAACGTAAAAGACTCGAGATTAGCCAGATTAGCCTGAAAGCCAAGCAACGTGCAACGCGCCCTTCTGTCGTGCTGAGCTGGACAGAGCGATAGCTAAGTGTAAAAACCGAAAAGCTCCTGGGCCAGACAAGGTTACCCCTGAGATGGTAAAACATCTCGGTTCGGGGGAATAGCAAGAGGTAAACTCATAGAGTTTATGAATCGAACCTGGGCAGAGTCCAAACTGCCCGGGGCCTGGAAGAGTGCTATCATTGTACCAGTCCTTAAGAAGGGCAAAGACGCGACTAACGTGGAGTCCTACAGACCCATTTCACTAACCTCAACTCTTGGCAAAATTGCCGAACGCATGGTTAACGAGCGGCTAGTTTGGTCCTTTGAGATTGCCGGTATCCTGGCGCCAAAACAGGCCGGTTTTAGGACAGGCTTGAGCCCGATCGACCAGGTCACAATATTCGCACAGGAGGTGGCTGATGGGTTAAAGAGGTCCGAGAGCACATATACACTATTCATAGACATAAAATAAGCTTATGATCACGTGTGGAAACAAGGTCTCTATCTTAAACTTAGAGTCATGGGTGTACGGGGAAAGATATACAATTGGATACAATCCTTTCTGTCTGGGAGGAGCACACGTACAAAATACCAGCACTCCCTTAGCAAGCCAAAACAACAACTTAATGGCCTGCCCCAGGGCTCTGTCCTCTTCTACACACTTTTCATGGCCTATCTTAATGATTTGCCCAGCTCACTGCGGTCAAAGAAACTGCTTTATGTGGATGACATTGTCCTCTGGTCAACCGGGAAGAAAGCCGACCAAATGCAGGCGGCAATGCAAGCAGTCCTCCAAACCAACTCCTCGTATTGCGAAAAATGGCAGATACAAATCAATGCTGCTAAAACGACCTGGTCCCTGTTCAGCCTGGGAATCGACATTCTTAAGGCTCCATTCGAGCTTCAACTCGGTGGGCTGCGACTCCAACGTGAAAACACGCCAAGATATCTAGGGGTGACCCTGGATAGAAAACTGTCAATGCTCCAGCACGTTCAGGAAGTCGAAAGAAAAGCCTCGGAGAAGTTAGCGTTACTAAGAAAGCTGGCCAGCACAAAAGTGGGGTGCCAAAGCTGACATGCTACGCACACTGTACTTAGGGGCAGTTAAATCGCAAATTGTGTACAGCTATACAGTTCAGGTATATGCTAGTAAAACAACCCTCGAATCACTCGATCGAGTACAGGCACAGGCACTTAGGTTCATTTGTGGCACCTTTCGGACAAGCCCAACAAACGCTGCTGAAATCTTAACTAACGTGGCCCCATTAAACTTAAGGAGGGAGAGGGCGGTACTCACGGCTTATAAGCGTTATAAAAGGGGCAACTCTAAGCTACTTACCACAATCTTAGTAAACCAGTGGAGAGAGAGGAACCGCATTAAAATGCGATCGTTCCTACACATTGCGGTCAATTTGTCTAAAACAGCTGGGCTCTCCATTGTTGGGGTATACTTTGCCCGGTTCCGCCCCAACTATGACTCCCGATGCCGTCACTGTGGAGAGAGCGTCGAAAAAGTGTCGCATATCTTGTACGAGTGTCCCCAGCTCCGAGAGCTATTGGGGGGGGGGGGGCGTGTCTCAGCAGTCACTCTATTTGTATGGTAACTAGGGGTGTATGGGGTATCTAGGAGGGGTAGCACCTCTAGTGGACAGGCAGTCGTACCCTCTTTTTGAGGGTAGCTTGGCTCACTCTTGGTCCCCACTCGGTACCCAACTCTCACCTGTGGCTCCCAGAAGCTGTAGCATGCGCAGCGGCCACACCCCGGAAACGGCTTTGACTGGCCGGCTAAACCAGGTAGAGGGTATCTGACGTGTCCATGGCACTCAGTACATTGAGGTTCTGTCAAACCTAGCATGTGAAGTCTGGACTTGGCGGCCTGTGCGTAACGTCACAAAACTAGACTAATCGGACAGAATGGCAAGTACCAGCACAGTGCTGTTGAGTACTCAATAGCAGGACAAGACACACAGAAAGTCTCTGGTCATCCACTGCACCCAAACTTGTCCCCGGACGTCTTGACCAAATCTTGCTTCCGGAAAAGGACGGGCTTTAGGGCGAGAGAGTGAGGTCGACGTGTTGCGCGAATCCTCCTCACTTTAATCCAAATCCCAGCGCAAGTCACTTGTCATCCCCCCCCCAACACAACCAAACCAAAGTCCTGTGGCGACAGGCAAGCAGTGAAGCGGTAGGTGTGGGCACACTGGAAGCCGTAGCTGCAACCCTGCACACAGGCGGCTCAGGCCATATGGTCGTTCACCACTGACATAGAGCAGCAGTGGAGTCCGGCAGCCCCCTGAGTGGCTGAGCAGCCCTATTTAGGAGTGCACTGCTCACCTCCATAGCATGAGGACAGGGCTAGAAAAGGTGCCCCAAAAATTGCCTGCTCAAAACTACCCTAGCCAGCCTACCGCAGTTGGCGGTCGAAATTCAAAGAAAAAGACGAGGATAGTTCCTCTTACCATAGGCGCATGGAATGTGCGCACACTACTTGACAACGACACATCTGATAGACCACAAAGACGAACTGCACTAGTAGCCAGGGAGCTCCACAGATACAACATGGACATAGCAGCACTAAGCGAGACTCGGCTTGCAGATGAAGGTGAACTCTGCGAAAGAGGAGCTGGATATACTTTCTTCTGGAGAGGTAGAAGCACTGAAGTACGACGTGAATCTGGAGTCGGCTTTGCCATAAAAACATCAATAGTATTTAAACTATTCAGGCCTACCAAAGGAATTAGTGATAGGCTCATGACCCTAAAGCTGCCTTTACAAAATGGAAAGAAACATATTTCCATTGTTAGCTGTTACGCACCCACCATGACCAACCCAGATGATGTCATAGCAAAGTTTTACGAAGAACTAAACTCCACCTTACTTGATATTCCAAAAACAGAAAAGCTACTCATTCTCGGTGACTTCAACGCAAGAGTCGGCTCTGACCATCACATCTGGAAAGGAGTCTTAGGCAAATTTGGGATAGGTCAATGCAACAGCAACGGATTATTACTACTCCAGACCTGTGCTGAACACAAGCTGCTCATATCGAACACAATATTCAGTCTCCCAATGAGAAAGCGAACTTCCTGGATGCATCCCCGCTCAAGACACTGGCACCTCATAGATTACGTCATCACCAGACAATCTGACCGTCAGGACATTCGTGTCACCAAATCTTGCTGTGGGGCAGAATGTGGAACAGACCACCGCCTCATCATCACAAAACTAAACATTCGTATCCAACCAAAGAGACGTCCGCAAAAATCAAAACCCCTAAAAAGGCTAAACACGGCCAGCTTAGCAGATGACAAAACTGAAAAGTCGCTTGCAGATGCGATAGAGAACTGCCTCAAGTCCACCGTTCTAACTGAATCAAATGTAGATAAAAGCTGGGAATGCGTCAAAGAAGCTATCTATGGCACAACATTAAACATACTCGGTCCTATGGAGAGAAAGCATCAGGACTGGTTTGATGAAAACAGTACTGAGATCAGAAAACTATTAGACGAAAAGCACAAGCTCCACAAATTGTGTCTGAACAACCCAAACTCCCAATCCACTAAAGATGCATTCACAAACATCCGCAAAAATGTGCAAAAAACAGCTACGCCAAATGCAAGATAGTGGAAACAATACAGGACTTTGCTGACAAGCACGATATGAAGAACTTCTACCATGCCATAAACGAAATCTATGGACCCACAAAGTCAGGCTCATCCCCTCTATTAAATGCTGATGGGACAATCCTATTGACAGATAAGGAAGAAATCCTAAAACGCTGGGCAGAGCACTTCGAAAAGGTTCTCAATATACCTTCCATCATAAATGAAGCGGCCATAGACAGGCTACAGCAATTACCAAAAATGAAAAAATGGATGACCCCCCTACGCTAAAGGAAACCGATCTTGCCATTCAACAGCTCGCAAGCGGAAAAGCCCCAGGAGCTGACTCCATTCCCGCAGAGGTATACAAAAAAGGTGGATTAGCCCTGATTGAAAGAGTTCATAAGCTCTTCTTAATTATGTGGGAAAAAGCGTCAATACCACAAGACTTTAAAGATGCCACAATTGTTCATTTATACAAGCGAAAAGGAAACCGCCAGATCTGCGACAAACACAGATTAATATCTCTTCTCTCTATTGCTGGGAAAATCCTTGCAAGCATCCTACTAAATCGGCTCATGCAACACATAGAATATGGTCTACTACCAGAAAGCCAGTGCGGCTTCAGAAAAGAGCGTGGAACCATTGACATGATCTTTGCAGCAAGGCAGCTCCAGAAAAAAATGCCAAGAACAAAACCTGTTCTTAATATATATCGACTTAACAAAGGCATTCGACACTGTTAGCAGAGAAGGACTCTGGAAGATCATGTCAAAGTATGGCTGTCCACAAAAATTCATAATCATGATGAGACTATTTCATGATGGCATGAAGGCTCGTGTCCAAGAAAGTGGAGAACCATCAGAGTCATTCGAAGTATCAAACGGGGTAAAACAAGGCTGTGTCCTAGCACCTACACTGTTCAGTATCATGTTCTCCGCTATGCTGACAGATGCATTTACAAATAGAGAAAACAACGGGATAAATATATCATACAGATTTGATGGTGGCCTATTCAACCCGAGGCGGCTTAAAGCAAAATCAAAAACAAATGCATCAGTAATCAGAGACTTGCTATTTGCTGACGACTGTGCCCTAAATGCCTGCTCTGAAAACGATCTGCAGAGCTTCGTCAGTGACTTCTCAAGAGCATGCTCAGACTTTGGCCTTACCATCAATACGAACAAGACTGAAGTCTTATATCTACCTGCTCCTGGGAAAGCCTACTCGGATCCAAGCATTACTATAAATGGACAGGATATAAACGCAGTGGACAAATTCACATATCTTGGCAGCACACTCTCCAGAAATGGAAAAATCGATAGTGAAATCGACCTGCGTATCGCCAAGGCCAGTGCATCCTATGGCAGACTGTCTACAAATGTCTGGAACAGACGTGGTATCACCACAAACACCAAGCTAGGGGTCTATAGAGCCGTCATCCTCCCTACATTGCTCTATGCCTCAGAAACGTGGACAGTGTACAGTAAACATGCAAAGAAACTAAACCACTTCCACATGACATGTCTGAGAAAAATACTAAATGTCAAATGGCAAGACAAAATACCATATACAGAAGTCCTTCGAAGAGCGTGTCTGCAAAGCATCCACACAATCCTGATGCAGTCCCAGCTGCGATGGGCAGGTCACGTTTACAGAATGGAAGACCACCGCATCCCTAAACGACTCTTGTATGGCCAACTAAGCGAAGGAAAGCGCTCGCAAGGTGGGCAAAGAAAGCGCTTTAGGGACACCCTCAAAGCTTCTCTGAAGGCGTTCAGCATAGACCCAGGCATCTGGGAGACAGAGGCACATGACAGAGCATCATGGCGTCGCGCTGTAAAAACTGGCGCACAGGTTGCTGAGGAAAAAAGAACAACGCTGGCAGAAGAAAAACGCCAGAAAAGCAAGACAAACGACACTAGCTCCAGCTGGAATAACCTGCCCAGTGTGCGGCCGAACATTCCGGGCTCACATAGGTCTCACCAGCCACATGAGGAGGCATAAAACCCCAGTGCAAAGCCCTCAGCCCCCTGGATGACAAAGTGGTCATCATCGAACCACGATGGACGAACTATAATGGTAACTATGAGGCATTATGCCGAACGGCCCAGTTTCTTGCCAGAGCACTACGGGAGGATTGAGTCCTTCCTGCTCTGATTTTTCATCTCAGGTGCAGATAGTGAGATACTAAACAAAAATGCGAATGGCTGGGAATGTGGATAGGTCAACATGGCCGTGAAGTTAACTAAACTCTAAATATTACTGATAGTGAAGGGGAGATACGCAATGGGCTTTGTTGCTGAAGATAAAAATTATATATACGTGTCAGACGCGAATAGCCCAATTTTTCAGTAAAAGAAATTACAAAACTCATTTCTCTATAGAAGAAGTTACGACCACAGACCTATATATACTACAATAAATATAGGTTTTTGATTTCTGGTTACGATTTATTTAGGTAGGTGCTGTTTTACTATTCCATTCCATTGGCCTCCTTCAGTCGTAGAACGATAATGGTTCATCTCAGAGCACTCTTCCTCATGTGGCTGTGGAGCCCTATTTTGGAGAGACACTCCCGCCCACAGATAGCGCAGGTTAAGGTGGCTTTTGCTTCGGTGGTAGAGGAGCTGGTAGTTTTTAGGATTGTACGTTTTTCTTCCTGAGCCCATGTACTTTCACTGTCCATAGTTTTCTTGGTCACTGTCTCTCTCCATCTGATGCGGTCTAGAGCCATGTCTTCCCAATTGTCAGTAGTGATGTTCACTGATTTGAGGTCACGTTTTATTACATCTATGTAACGGAGGTGGGGGCCTAATAATAAAATTGCGAATGATGTCTAATGACTGATTATTTTTTTGTTTAAATATTAATAGGCCTACTAGATCTAGGTCTAGACTCTACTTAAATCTAGTCTAAAACAATGACTGTCTCGGACTCTAGACTCTAGATGATTGAGACTTGCACATAGAGGTGTTAATAATAAGGCATGTCGGCTAAAAGTATATAAAGTGTTGTTTTTTTTTTGTAAAAAAAAAAAAAAAATAGGTGCCGGTACTCAGTGATAGATTGCCTAACTTTCAACTACTAATAAATTAACAATTAACGTTGAAAGACAAGAAAAGTAATAATTTTTCTCGACATTGACAAAAATATATGTATATCTCAATCTTCTTTCATTTAATTTTTTTTGCAGGGTTATTGCTACTTAATACATTGATACCGGATGGATTTATATAGGGCCTAAGTATACAAGCAGGATCTCGAGCATTGGATAAATTTATTTTTTAAATACAAAGTTTTATGGAAGAGGCAATATATTAGTTGTTTGAAGTTTGTAACTTCTTAAATTCAGGCTAAAAATATAGAAGCTTACATTTTTACACTCATTTCTAAACAGTTAGAAGAGATGGACTGATTCATAGTGCACCTTGTGTACATTTGCAAAAACACAAACTCTCTTTGTAATCTTATCAAGTAGACTTTGAAAACTATTAACAATTAAAAAAAACTTAGTAATTATTTTTACTGTATAATTCTACTATTATTCATTTTTAGAATTAGGATATAAACAAAAATTTGCCATATGACGCTGTCTAACAGAAAAAGAAATGAAACTTACGTCTATTTATACAGTTATTTTTAATTACCTAGTAATATAAAATATATTGAACTAACACGTACATTCATCATAATGCAGCCATGCGATTTTTCGTTTATGAACATAGCATTATTTAGGACCAATATTTTACAAAGGCTGCTTGGAGAAATCAGGTATACCCATTAGGAGAAAACACGACCCCTCTACTCAAGAAAAATTTAAGAAACTAGAACAGACACAAAATAGACAGTGACATTCATAGCAAACTAATATATATTTTTATAGCCTCTCTCGGGTTTGATCCCAACTACCCGTATTTTTGTGCAGATTTTTTTTCTCTATCAGGCACACTTAAAATTATAGCTTAATAATGTCAGTTTAATTTAAAAAGAGAACTGAAAAATGCAAAGATATATAAGGAAAAAAAGCGACTTCCGGCCCAATACTTTTTAATCAAAGAAATGAAATGGACTAGTCCAACATTGCCCATTATTATTTAAAAAAAAAAATAGAAGACTACATAAGGCCAAGACAAAATAAAAGAGTGTCTAGATTTAGAGCACATCAGAAAGCAGCATGAAGGAGAAAGTTTTGATAACTTTGTTAAAGACCTAAAGCTTCTCATTATGGACTGTGAGTATGACAATCCAGATGACATGCGTATTTATTTGATCATTAGCGGAGTCATACAAAAATGTACAAATTAGAGTACTTGGTCAGGGACAGAAGTTGACCCTTAACAAAGCTATAGAAATTAAAACAACACTATGAGATGTCGCAAAGCCAAGTGAAAATGTTTAGGGGCTTGGCAGAATTTAAGTCATTGGTTAATATGCCTGACTGAATGCATGACGCGTTTGACATAATAATCTTCTTTTTTGAAGTAACGTCTGTAATATATAAGATAAGAAGATACGATAAGAGGCCTAGAAGTTCTAACAATCAAGAGACAGTCACACAATGTACTCAAGCGAAAGTCTAAATACAACTCAGATAAATTATGTAGCAAGGCAGAAGACGAGTTACAAAGAGAATTTCATGAAATGCTGAAAACAACTGGAACACTGCCAGGAGAGTACAAGATTCGGTTCAAGGAAACTTCTAAAGGAGTTATCCATCCACCACGTTGCTTAGCAACCATCAATACGCAAGAGAGTTGTAACGTCAACGTTAAAGTTGGCAAGCTGATGGATTGATGACTCCAGTACATGAACCTACTGAATGGGTTGGTTCAGGACTGCAAGCTGATGTATTGATGACTCCAGTACATGAACCTACTGAATGGGCAAGTTCAGGACTGCAAGCTGATGGATTGATGACTCCAGTACATGAACCTACTGAATGGGTTAGTTCATGACTGCAAGCTGATGGATTGATGACTCCAGTACATGAACCTACTGAATGGGTTAGTTCATGACTGCAAGCTGATGTATTGATGACTCCAGTACATGAACCTACTGAATGGGTTAGTTCAGGACAGCAAGCTGATGTATTGATGACTCCAGTACATGAACCTACTGAATGGGTTAGTTCAGGACAGCAAGCTGATGTATTGATGACTCCAGTACATGAACCTACTGAATGGGTTAGTTCAGGACTGCAAGCTGATGGATTGATGACTCCAGTACATGAACCTACTGAATGGGTTGGTTCAGGACAGCAAGCTGATGGATTGATGACTCCAGTACATGAACCTACTGAATGGGTTGGTTCAGGACTGCAAGCTGATGGATTGATGACTCCAGTACATGAACCTACTGAATGGGTTAGTTCATGACTGCAAGCTGATGGATTGATGACTCCAGTACATGAACCTACTGAATGGGTTAGTTCATGACTGCAAGCTGATGTATTGATGACTCCAGTACATGAACCTACTGAATGGGTTAGTTCAGGACAGCAAGCTGATGGATTGATGACTCCAGTACATGAACCTACTGAATGGGTTAGTTCAGGACAGCAAGCTGATGTATTGATGACTCCAGTACATGAACCTACTGAATGGGTTAGTTCAGGACAGCAAGCTGATGGATTGATGACTCCAGTACATGAACCTACTGAATGGGTTAGTTCAGGACAGCAAGCTGATGGATTGATGACTCCAGTACATGAACCTACTGAATGGGTTGGTTCAGGACAGCAAGCTGATGGATTGATGACTCCAGTACATGAACCTACTGAATGGGTTGGTTCAGGACTGACACAGTGAGAATATGCATTGATCCAAAAGATCTAAGTAATGCAATCAGACCCGATGAAAACGTATCACTAACATTCCGGCCCAGTACTCGACACCAACTCAGGGTTTATACAAATAAAGCTTGAAAGAGAATCCTAGTTTCTCACAACATTCAACACACCTCTAGGACGTTACTTTCGGAATAAAATCTGCGCCAGAAATTTACGAGAATTATGGATAAAACGCTTCAAGCTATTGAAGGACCATATGACATTCATGTAGCTAGTAGAGATATTGAGCATCGTGACCATATTTTGAAACAAGTTATGCAAAGGGCGACGGAGTACAACCTAAACCTGAACTATGACAAGGCAAAACAGAGTACCTTATGTGAGCAGGTCAGGCAGGCGCAAGTGGGAGGACCTATTTTCTGCTCAACATTAAAATTTACCAACAGTAGGCAGATGTTTGCGCTACTGGGTGGGCTCAATCTGTGCACCTCGGTATGGTGACCAAGGGGCTAGAGTCACCTAAGTAACCAGACAACTAACTATACTAACTTAACTAAATGAAAACAAGATAACAAATTTTAGTTTACGATAAATAAAACAAAAAGAAACTTTATTTACATACAAAAATAAATCAATAATAAAATATAATATATACACTAACTTGACTAATTACTACTACTTAACCCATCAACTAACTAAAACCCTCTAAATCTACACCACTACAAACACTAACAAACTAACCAAACCAACTATCTAACTAAATCACTACAACTACTACACTAGACCTAGATCTACACAAACACACTACAATAAACTAGTCTAGATCTACAAAATTCTACGACTATAACCAAAACAAGATCACCTTAGTCTTAGTACCTTACTAACTAGACTAAACTAATTACTAATTGCTAAAGCAAGAAACAGACTATAACTAAGCCACTAAGCCGACAATAAAGAAACAAAATGACACTAGTCTAGCTCTAGATCTACAGCAACAATAACAAAACTATCAATAGCAGTTAAAACAGCAGAGTAATTGCAGCAGGTTTTTCAGCAGTAATAATAGCAGCTAAAAGCAGTAACAATAGCAGGTCGTCTCAGGTACAGGAATAAAAATATAATTAGACAACAGACCACAAAGATCTTCAGCTGTCACACAGACAGATATGGTACTGACCACTGGTCAAATGTACACTCAACTGTTTTAAGACAGCATGTAGTACAGCCCTTTTATACTGTCCCGCACTAACCTATATAAATATGCGGAAGTACAATTATAAAATCTGACACTAACCTATAAAAATAAAATATATATAAAATAGCTCTAACCTATACAACAAAAATACATTTAAAAAATAGCTAAAATTGCATATAAAACTAGCTCTGGGAGCGCAAGCTCACACTTATATGGGTCATATCTTGTCAGAGAAAGATTTAGAACCAGATCCAGCAAAGATAAAGACAGTTATTGACAGGACAGCTCCTCAAGACAAAGATGGAATTAGAAGATTTCTAGGTTTCAATACCTAAAAATTTATTCCTAATCTAAGTCAGGCAGATGCTCCAATAAGAAAGCTTCTAAGAGATGAAGTAGAATTTCAATGGAATCATAAACAAAACAAGAGTTTTGAAGAATTGAAACATCTTTGTACTAACCCTCCAGTTTTGGCATATTATGATGTCAGCAAAAACGTAGAGATAGAATGTGGTGCAAGTAAAGATGGACTGGGAGCAGCATTACTTCAGGATGTTCGTGTAATTGCTTACGCATCAAGAGCTCTCACGGATGCAGAAAGAAGATATGCTCAAAGTGAGAAGGAAATGCTCTCAACTGTGTATAGTACAAGCTAATTTCCCTTGTACATATAAGGCTAGTCTTCGAGTCCGAAGATTAGTGAGGAATGCAGTATTTCCCGTGGCTGCGCAGCCACAGCTGAGACCTACATATTTTGACACATCCAGGGCAAACATAACCATTGTCCGCAGGTGGTCGATTTAGATTTTGTTTTCGCCGTCTGCGTTTGTCCTCGGCAGCAGATTTTATTTTGGTCTCAAATGTGTATCCCACGGCCTTAGTGAGTGATTTCCAGCTGTCTCGTTCTGAGGCCGTATGCAACCAGGTGCTCTCTTCTATGTCAGCCAAGGAAAGTTGACGCGTAAGCTGGTATTTGAAGCGTTTCCGTGGGGCGCCTCTGTTACGTCGACCACCTTTTAGCTCACCAAAAAAGACTGCCTTTAGCATACATTCGTTTCCTATACGGGATATGTGCCCTACCCAGCGTAACTGTCGGACCAAAAGAAGTCACTCTATACTGTCCAAACCGGCGTTTTCAAGGACATCGCTGTCTTGCCACCGTATGTCCATGTTGGAGTCAAGCATCTTTGATGGAAGCGCTCAAGAAGTCAAGATGTTTCCTGTATAGTGTCCATGTCTCAGAGCCATACAGAAGGGTTGAGAGAACCACCGCCTGGTAGATGTCAGGGCTATGTTAAGGTCTTAGCTCGTTTGCCCGGGCCCCTGACATTCAACCAGGCACCTTCGTGCTTACAATAAATAAGTGACTCACTGTTGACAATGTAAATGTTTAATGATATGAATATAAGTTATGATGACAAACTAATGGAGCAATGACATTGAATTTGGGACATTCTAATACTGTGGATCTAATAATCAAAAAATAATTCTACACCTTGCTGTCCGACAACGTGACGCATAAATGCTCGCAATCACACCAGAACACACTGCTGAATCTAGTATTTAGTGTAGAACTCCAATCCCATACTAACTCCCTGTGGAGAAATAAATAAAGACAAACTAAAGAACCAGTCTAGTATACTATGGCATCGAAAACAACTGCGAAATGCAGTCATGCCTTAGATACTCACCCTAAACAGGGGAACACAGAAGAATCTCAAAGAAAACGTTTCACCAGCATAATAACGAAAGCACTCCATCAGCTTACAAGCAAGGCAACAAAAAGAAAGTGCGTTCAAAAATTGTGCACTTAATACACATTGGTGCTAGAATGCCATAACCTAAGCACCGACAGTAGACACTGATTTTTTGTAGGCAGGCGGAGCTATCTGTTCCGCCAAACTCTCGCCTGAAGGCGTCCAAAAGCGCTACTGGCCCTGGCCAGACGATTATCAACTTCCCTTGAAAGTGAAGCGTCATTTGACACTATACTACCTAGATATGTGAAGTGGTCTACCACATTAAGGGGCTGTCTGTTTACGGTGATCATTGGGGCTGAGTATATTTTATTGGGTGACTTCTGGAACATGACTTCTGTTTTCCCGAGGTTTACAGATAGACCGAAAGAGGCGCAGCGTATGCAAATTCGTTTACCGCGTTCTGGAGATCATGTTCAGTGTGAGCTAGCAGGGCGCAATCATCGGCATAGAGAAGCTTCGTTGTACATACTTGGTAAAGAAATAACAGTTTATAATGATCACAAACCTCTGGAACAAGAAACCTTTATTGCTAATGAGACTATAATGGTATGATCTGAAGGTCACGAATCGATCCTGTGACCTAATTTGACCTGTTTCTAGAAGCCGGGTGTTACGTCTTTATATTGGATGAGACTCTTTAGACATGTAAACGACAAATCAAAGTTTATAAATACTTTAATCTTAATTAACACTGAAAACACTTTCTTGTTCATAGTCCTCCATTTCGGTTCTTCCTTTTTCTTTCAACACGCATTCGCACCTTTTCACATTTACACTAAGATGCGCACGTAACACCCCCCCCCCCTTTGTTTAACAAGTTCGATGTAAATCGAACGTCTAAAATACAAATCACTGAATATACTATCAGACTATTCCGAGTTTTTTTTTTTTTAAATCTGTAACATATAAAACCATAATGTAATAACCAAACAAAATCACACACAATGTCATGCTAATACCACAACAATTTCAACACAAAATAACAATTATATTCATCCCAATAATAACTGTTATTATGAGCAATTGAAACAACTTCTGTTAACATATATCTATAAGTAATCATATTTCTATTAATGATTTGCTAAATAGAATTGTATCACATTTCATTAATACAACTACCCACTCATAATTTTATGCCTGTACAAAACACCCTCATTCTAGCCGCAATCAAATAGTTAACAAACTAAGTCTATCTTGCTCCATGCATATTGTACTCCCAACAACATGACCCAGCATATAACTAACTTACAACACTCCTAATACCATAGATTTACCCAATGCTATATATAATATTTACTTCTTAGTATCATCAGGCCTATATAATAATTCCAGTCTTGACGTTTCTTTTTATATATTTCTACCACAACATTTCGATAATTTTCTTACAAATGTAATTTTAATAGAATAATTATAATCAAACAGAACCACACAAAATTAAATACATTGTGCAAAATCTACGTGTCTACTTTCCACTACTTATATTCTTTTACATTTTCTATATAGCCTTTACTAAACTTCTATAATGTAGTATCCACTGTATCCTTAACCTATATGCATATGTAACAACAATATCCAATTCATTACACATATATTTATTCATTGTAAAATAGAACAATGATTAGTGTCCATCATTCCTACCTTTTCTAATCCTATCTATATAATTCTAACATTATTGAGATGCCATCCTTTCCCATTGTGATCCCACTACCGAATGATCTAGCTGTACTGTTTTCTAGACTGCGAATATTCCTCTCTTTTCTCATATACACCTCCCCACTATTGTACCTTAATTCCTTAACTCTGATTAACTGTTGACACTGTCTTCTAATTGTGAGCTGGCGCTGTTTGAGCTATTTTTATCTATTTTGTATATTTTATTTTAATTACTTTTATAGGCTAGTGCTGAGTGCATGCCTGTCTCCCGCCAGCTCTTTTACTTTAGAAGTTAGTTTGTACGAGTCATGACCTGGCTCTATAAATAGAAAGGGTGCGGTCAGTTCTTTCTTTTTCCGGTGTTGACCGCTGGTCAGTGGTTGATTAGCTGGTCTGTGTGACCAAGCAGTGAGTTAGAAAGTTATTTTTAGTGTTGTTCATGTGTGGACATTCGCTGTGTGGACTGCCTGCTATAATTCCTGTTCTGCCTGTCTGCTGTAGTTCTGCTTTTCTGCCCCTAGTAGCTTAAATTACTGTTTAGTGTGGGGAATTTAGGTTATATGAGTGGTTTATTGTTTTGTAGTGGGTATATTTGTTTTATTACTGTTTTTTGTGTCAATGAAAATAAAGTGTATATAAGTTTTGTTTTATAAATTTAGTTCAGTTTGTTATTTTATTTTTAGTTAGCTAGTTTAGTTTAATTGTGCGGTCTGATCGCCCAGGCGAAAGCCGCCCTTTGGTCGCAGACCGGAGTGCACAGATCGGACCCACACGGTAGAGTTACCACCAACCTACCGGTTAAATAAAATCTGTTTAGCAGAAAAAGGTCTAGTGCCTCCTGACCTGCTAACATAATATGTCCCCTTCTCCCACAATTAAAGCATAAGATGTATGGACTTGTACGTATATATGTGGGTTTATATCGCTTTCCCTGGACCACTGATTGCCTTACTTTACTTTGATTTGGACCCATTCCCATTGCATTGCTTTCTACCTTATCTATTAATTCTTTCTTCTCGTGCTCTCTGCTACCCATGTCGTCTGATGTATGGAATCTTATGTCTTCTTCCACATCCCTGTCAGGGTTATGTTAAGGCCTTAGCTCGTTTGCCCGGGCCCCTGACATTCAACCAGGCACCTTCGTGCTTACAATAAATAATTGACTCACTGGTAACAATGTAAATATTTAATGATATAAATATAAGTATGATGACAAACTAATGGAGTAATGACATTGAATTTGGAACATTTTAATACTGTGAATTTATTAATTAAATAATAATTATACCCCTTGCTGTCCCACACGTACACATTAATGTTCGAAAACACAACACACTGCTGTCTTTTAGTCACCAGCGTAGACTTCCAATTCCAAGCTAACTCCCTGTAAAGACAAAGTAAAGACAAACTAAAAAGGTCTAGTAGACTATCACTATGGCATCGAAACAACTGCGAAACGCAGTTATGCCTTAGATACTCACCCTAAACAGGGGAACACAGAAGAATTTCAACAAACGTTACACCAGCAGAACAAAAACACTCCATCAACTTACAAGCAAGGCAACAAAAAGAAAGTGCGTTCAAAAATAGTGCACTTAATACACATTGGTGCTAGAATGCCATAATCTACGCACCGACATTCCCCCTCTCCCCCAAACTGGTTCTTACAAAGTATGGACCAGTTTCCGTACCTCAAACTGAAAGAAAAGTAAGAAGATATCATTGCAACTACAAGGTAAGCACATCCATCTAGGAAAATTCATCCGCATTAACATCACTCTCCCAAACATAACAACTTAGAAGAAAAATTACCAATGACACTTTTTACTAAAGTATCCACATCACACTATGAACCATTCACAAAATCACAATCTACCAACCAATCAAATTTAAAATGCATAATCAGCAAATTAATGTCCATTATACTAAATGCAACATAATATCATCAAACATAAAGTGCAAACATTTTCAAACAACAATGTATACATTGGAACCATAAAATGCATAAGACATGTATAAAAACAATACATAAGTATGTAGCTCATGTAGCTGCGTATTTGAAAGTCTATAGCAATCTTGAACACAGATCAGCAAGCAGATTGTCCTCCCCTTTGACATGAACAACATCAAAAGAATAATCCTGCAACATCAGCGCCCATCTTGTAATACGTGCATTGGTAAAGTTAGTGCTCCTAAGGTAAGATAAAGCCTTGTGGTCAGTCTGGAGATGAAATTTTTTTCCGGCCAGATACCTGTCCAATTTTTTTATTGCATATACAATGGCCAATCCTTCCCGTTCAATGATAGAATACTTCTGCTCCCGAGGCAACAACTTACGGCTCACAAATTTTATAGGATGCAACATACCATTCACACACTGGCTAAGAATGCCAGAGATCCCTTTGTCTGAGGCATCAGCCTGGAGATAGAACGGTAGAGAAGAATCAGGCAAACGAAGAATAGGATAGTTACACAGACAGGCCTGCACTCTCTTCAATGCCTTCGCACACTCACAGCTCCAGTCGACTCTCATGGATTTTCCACGACGTAATAATTCCGTAAAAGGAAAAACTAAATCCGCGTGTTTTGGTATAAACCTACTGTAGTAGTTAATTAACCCAATCAAACCACGAAGTTCCTTTTTTGTACTTGGAGTCTTAAATTCCAAAATCTTTTTCACATTACTATGATCAGGTTTGACAACTCCCTGTCCGACACTATGACCTAGAAATTTTACATTAGTAAAGCCCACCTCCAATTTGGCGGGTTTTAATGTAAATCCATTCTTTCTTAAAGCACTAAATACAATACGAACACTTTCAATGTGCCTGTCCCAGTCCTCACTGAAAATACAAATGTCATCGAAATAAAACAATACATTTTCTAAACCTCTTAACATGCGCTTAACAATCTTGTTAAAGTGATTAGGAGCACCGCTTAATCCAAAGGGTAAATAATGGAACATATAATGTCCTCCCAAAACTGTAAATGCTGTAAATGGTTTGCTTGTTTCACAAATTGGAATTTGCCAGTAACCTTTAGTCAGATCCAGTAACGTAAAGTACTTAGCTTTATATAGCATGTTGAACAAATCTTCTTGTTCGGGAATTACCTCAGCGGGTATTTCAGTAACATTATTTAATTTTCTAAAATCAATACAAGGTCGCAAAGTTCCGTCTTTCTTTTTTATTATAACAACGGGCGCTGCATAGGAAGAGTCTGTTGGCCCTATAATTCCCAAATCCAACATGCTGTCAATCTCTTGCTTAACTTTATCTCTTAAGTGGATAGGTACCGCATATGGTTTTAAAGTCACAGGTTTCGTATCAACCAATTTAATTTTAAACTCTTCGACCTTGGCTCTACCAGGAATATCAGATATTATGTCTTTAAATTCACTCAAAATGTCATCAACTTGCTTCTTTTGTATAGCATTCAAATCGGGATTAATTTTGACCTGCGTCAACACATTCCCGCCCCTCCTCTTGCGACCTAATCTCTAGCGTTGGGATGTTAGCAATTACATCTTCAGTCTCCCCATCCTGCTCATCAACTTCTTCTTCCCCCACAACTGATACCATGGTAGCTGATAAAAGTTCATTTGTATCCTCAGTTTCAACGTTTGAATTGCTTACTTCCTTTACCCTACAGTGATATTTCATGAGTCTGTTTATGTGATACACCTTTATCTTATTTTCTTTCTCAACCACGTAATTGAACTTTGATATTTTATTCACCACCTTATACGGGCCTTGCCAAAACACGGACAGCTTATTGTCTCTGTGTGGCTTGAGGACTAAAACACAGTCGCCCTCATTCATGTCTCGTCTAGACGAATATTTGTGTGGCTTGAGGACTAAAACACAGTCACCCTCATTCATGTCTCGTCTAGACGAATATCTGTGTGGCTTGAGGACTAAAACACAGTCACCCTCATTCATGTCTCGTCTAGACGAATATCTGTGTGGCTTGAGGACGAAAACACAGTCACCCTCATTCATGTCTCGTCTAGACGAATATTTGTGTGGCTTGAGGACTAAAACACAGTCACCCTCATTCATGTCTCGTCTAGACGAATATTTGTGTGGCTTGAGGACTAAAACACAGTCACCCTCATTCATGTCTCGTCTAGACGAATATCTGTGTGGCTTGAGGACTAAAACACAGTCACCCTCATTCATGTCTCGTCTAGACGAATATCTGTGTGGCTTGAGGACTAAAACACAGTCACCCTCATTCATGTCTCGTCTAGACGAATATTTGTGTGGCTTGAGGACTAAAACACAGTCACCCTCATTCATGTCTCGTCTAGACGAATATCTGTGTGGCTTGAGGACTAAAACACAGTCACCCTCATTCATGTCTCGTCTAGACGAATATCTGTGTGGCTTGAGGACTAAAACACAGTCACCCTCATTCATGTCTCGTCTAGACGAATATCTGTGTGGCTTGAGGACTAAAACACAGTCACCCTCATTCATGTCTCGTCTAGACGAATATCTGTGTGGCTTGAGGACTAAAACACAGTCACCCTCATTCATGTCTCGTCTAGACGAATATTTGTGTGGCTTGAGGACTAAAACACAGTCACCCTCATTCATGTCTCGTCTAGACGAATATTTATGTGGCTTGAGGACTAAAACACAGTCACCCTCATTCATGTCTCGTCTAGACGAATATCTGTGTGGCTTGAGGACTAAAACACAGTCACCCTCATTCATGTCTCGTCTAGACGAATATCTGTGTGGCTTGAGGACTAAAACACAGTCACCCTCATTCATGTCTCGTCTAGACGAATATTTGTGTGGCTTGAGGACTAAAACACAGTCACCCTCATTCATGTCTCGTCTAGACGAATATCTGTGTGGCTTGAGGACTAAAACACAGTCACCCTCATTCATGTCTCGTCTAGACGAATATCTGTGTGGCTTGAGGACTAAAACACAGTCACCCTCATTCATGTCTCGTCTAGACGAATATTTGTGTGGCTTGAGGACTAAAACACAGTCACCCTCATTCATGTCTCGTCTAGACGAATATCTGTGTGGCTTGAGGACTAAAACACAGTCACCCTCATTCATGTCTCGTCTAGACGAATATCTGTGTGGCTTGAGGACTAAAACACAGTCACCCTCATTCATGTCTCGTCTAGACGAATATCTGTGTGGCTTGAGGACTAAAACACAGTCACCCTCATTCATGTCTCGTCTAGACGAATATTTGTCATATTGCATCTTGTACTTCTTTTTGTTAGCATCGCTGTTAGATTTAGCAATAGAAGTCATCGCTGTTAGATTTAGCAATAGAAGTCATCGCTGTTAGATTTAGCAATAGAAGTCACCTCTGATCATCTTTGTTTTAAGTCCACTAAATAAGTGAACACATTCTTATATTCAGTTTCTTCTTCAGCATTTACAAATACTTGCTTCAAAATAGCCAGTGGGCCTCTCATTTGTCTCCCATAGACAAGCTCAAATGGCGACAACCCCGTTGTCTCATTAGGTACCTCTCGGTAGGCGAACAATGCTGCACTAACTTTCCGGTCCCAATCATGAGGGCTATCCTGACATACTTTCCTTAAAAAGGATTTTAAAGTAGAATTGAGCCTTTCTATCATACCATTAGAGCTGGGGTGGTATATAGTGGAGTGCACTGGTTTAACTGAGAAAAACTCGCACACCTGTTTGTACAATTCGGAAGTAAACTGGGGGCCTTGATCACTTAATATTTCTATAGGTAGCCCTATTCTACAAAAAATATTAATTAGTGCCTCAATAACTGTTTCTGTATTTATATTCCTCAGAGGTATCGCTTCTGGCCATCTGGTAGCGACATCTACCACTGTCAAAATATACCTATTCTTATTGTCAGTTATCTCCAATGGCCCAATAATATCTGTAGCAACTTTGTAAAACGGAGTGGTAACAACATTCATTTGGCCTAGCTCCACTCTGTCACAACGACGTGGCATCCTAGCTTTCTGACAAATATCACACGACCTCACAAACTCTTTTATATCTTTATCTAAACCTTGCCAGAAAAAATATTTGTAGATTTTACTTTTAGTCTTTCTTAATGACAAATGCCCTGCTAACATACTCTCATGAGCAGTTTTCAACACAATTTCTCTCTTAGCTGAAGGTACAACTAACTGTCTTTCTTCCTCACCAAACTCTCCCCTAAACACTCTGTACAATAGTCTATCAAACACTTTATATTCCACACTTCCATTCTTTTTATTATCTACACAATTGTCCACATGTCGCTCCCATAGATCTTTCAAAGACGGATCACTCAATTGTTCACGTAAAAAATCATCACTCGTACCTAAAACATCACGACAATCTTCCAATATTCCACACTCATTTACAGGGCCACTATCATTCTCTCTATCTTTCGCTGACCTAGTTACTGCTGCGCAATCAAACTCCTGACTCACATTAATATCAACATTCCCAAGAATCAAATCTGCAACAGGATCTTTAAAACAAGCAACCACATATTTCCCAACAATGTAATCCGACTCAATACTTACACACGCCAATGGATAATTCCTCACTGTCCCATCAACAAGCTTTAATTTATAAGTACCAGGAATCATATCTTTCTCACCAACTAATGAACTTCTAATTCCTATAACACTCGAACCAGAATCTTTGAAAACAGACACACTTATCCCATTTACTCTTCCCTTTTCAAACTTCAGCTTACCCACAGACTTATCACGTAATGACTTATCAACATATGAAAAAGTTTCTCTCTTACATGGGGAAAAATACTCATCTCCTTTCCCTAAAGTACAATTTCCACAATTTTGAACATTACGAGGACTACTCAGTCACCTATACCTTACTGGTGGACCTTGATCTCTATTTGTGAAACTGATTCTATTTTGGTACACCCCATTGCCCCCAGTTCTACTGCTCCTGTAATTAGGTGTAACATCACTTTGTCTCACAAAACTGTTACCTCGGATTCTACGACCACTACCATCAAACTGTCTCTGATAACGCCCTGTTGAAACATTTCTACTGGGTCCTTGCTGATTAGAAAACGTCGCAGATGATGTCCTAGATCTATCATCAACATCAGGAACAGAATTAATCACGGAAGAACGCTGAGGACATTCTGCCGATTTGTGGCCACTCCTATTACAATTAAAGCAAATAACCACGTTTCTTTCAGCAACTGGATTTGTATTCATCCCAGGCTCATCACACGCTGCCGCAACATACACACTGTCTTCCTTCGCAAGCGACACCCCCCCCCCCACTAGCGACCTTAAACCCTTCAATAACATCAATCATATCATCAACTGTGCCTTTCTTACTTATTATCAGTTGCTTGTACACATCTCCTGACACATTTTCAAGTATCCTATCTTTTACCAGCAACCCTTTCACTTCTTCCACAGTCTTGCCTACTTCAGCCATTTTCAACCAATTGTCCAACGCGTTTCGCAGCTCGGTGACAAAACCCCTAAAATCGTTCTGACGTGGTTTCACCCGGTGGAACCTCTTGCGGCAGGTTTCCGCGTTTATATCCGCATGTCGCAGTAATACAGCCCTCACTTCCTCATAATTTTCATTCAAAAACAGACTGTCCCGCAGCATACAGTTTCTTAGAAAGGTAGTTAGTTTATAGGACAAGAGCAATGACCATTCCTTTCTATCGATCTTGCATCTTGTTGCGACGGCCTCAAAGTGTGTTAAATATGCCATCAGGTCATCGTCTTCCTTCATTCCCTGGAAGCTCTTGTCAAGTTTATCTAAAACATTTCTAGGCCGCACCTCTGCCTGTGTTGCCGTCCCAGCCGCTGTTGCTGACTTTTCCTTCATTTTTTCTAGTTCCATCTCCTCTTTCCTCTTGAGTTCCTCCCTGGCATCTCTTTCTTTCCACCTTTCGTGTTCCTCACGCTTGGCCTTATCCTCACGTTCAAATCTGGCTTTCTCCTCTGCCTTCGCCTCTGCTCTCAATCTTTCCTCTCTCTCAAATCTGGCCTTCTCCTCTGCCTTCGCCTCTGCTTTCAATCTTTCCTCTCTCTCAAATCTAGCCTTTTCTCGTTCAAACTCCTCTTTCTTAGATTGTTCATAGTCTTCTTTCTGCTCAGCCACATACCTCTCTAACCTTTCACCTTCGTACCCCAGAGAACGACCATCACTTATAAACTGGGCAGTAATTGTCAACCTAGTTTCCATGATAAATACAATGTACACTACTTGGCTGTATTATATTTAAATTATATACAATATGGGAACCTAAAAAATTTCTACTAATTGTACAAGAGATCAACTAAAGCCTAGAGCCTGCGGTTAAATGGCAAAGAAAGAAACCTATCTGTGCAGTATCCCACGTCGGAGGAAAGTGCATCACTCAGGCCACAGCGTCGAAATATAGTTGCCACAGGACAATCCACCACAATACTAGTAGCCTCAGACTTCAGTAGTTACCAACAGCCACTTTACACTCACGTTCGCTTGTTGCCGGGAGCGAGAAGACACTCGTTCAAATGTGTAGCACAATATAGAAAACAAGAAAATACAAATGCGTTTCAATCTTGCAATACAATAGTTATATAGTATATAGTACAGTATATTTATAGTGTTATATCACTTATATCACAAAGGATGTATTTATTTGCTACTTTCGATATACATCGTTGCCAATGGTACACAATTCAATATTAGTACAGTAGATTGTAATGCAATACTATGTAAACAATTATTAGATTGTAGACACTGCTGCTACATAATCAAGTAACTAAAACTTATATAATGATTGAAATTATAGTTCTGTGACTGGTAGTCACAGCCGGACTCGAGCCCCCAACTGTCAGGGTTATGTTAAGGCCTTAGCTCGTTTGCCCGGGCCCCTGACATTCAACCAGGCACCTTCGTGCTTACAATAAATAAATGACTCACTGGTAACAATGTAAATATTTAATGATATAAATATAAGTATGATGACAAACTAATAGAGTAATGACATTGAATTTGGAACATTTTAATACTGTGAATTTATTAATTAAATAATAATTATACCCCTTGCTGTCCCACACGTACACATTAATGTTCGAAAACACAACACACTGCTGTCTTTAGTCACCAGCGTAGACTTCCAATTCCAAGCTAACTCCCTGTAAAGACAAAGTAAAGACAAACTAAAAAGGTCTAGTAGACTATCACTATGGCATCGAAACAACTGCGAAACGCAGTTATGCCTTAGATACTCACCCTAAACAGGGGAACACAGAAGAATCTCAACAAACGTTACACCAGCAGAACAAAAACACTCCATCTATTTACAAGCAAGGCAACAAAAAGAAAGTGCGTTCAAAAATAGTGCACTTAATACACATTGGTGCTAGAATGCCATAATCTACGCACCGACAATCCCCATTTCTACCTCGCGTAGACTTTATCCCATAATATTTCTTCCAATTCTCAATCTCCCTTACTGAACATATTTTCACCCCATGAATGTTCCCAATAATTAAATCTATCTCACCCTGCTCTACAACACAAGCTTCTACTGTCCCCTTAAAATACGGTGTGTCTATACTAACTTTAGCAATCGGTAATTGAACACTATTCCCCCCATTAAACATAACACACTTCCTAGATTCGCCTGTATATTCATGGTCTTCCACCTCCGCTGTAAATGATCTCGACAATAAAAATGTCCATTTGTCTTCAGGGTACTCCAGTTCTCTCATTTCTATTTCGAACTTCTTCAAAAAAATGTATATGTCCATTTTGTCTTCGTTGAATATCAAACCTTTATATTTTGCCAGTTTATTCCCTGTAGAGTCACTCTTTCTTTTATCATTCTCTTTTCCTTGGTCTGTTTTTAACTTTTTCTCTGCTGTCTCTTTTTCAAACGCTAATCTTTCTCTTTCAATGGCGACTAATTCATTTTTCTTTTCCCTTTCAATTGCTACTATCTCCTTATCCTTTTCTCTTTCGCTTTTGTCCTCCTTATCTAATCTCTCCTTTTCTTTGTCTTTTTCCATCGCTAATCTTTCCTTTTCTTTGTCTCTTTCTCTTTTGTCCTCCTTATCTAATCTCTCCTTTTCTTTGTCTTTTTCCATCGCTAATCTTTCCTTTTCTTTGTCTCTTTCTCTTTTGTCCTCCTTATCTAATCTCTCCTTTTCTTTGTCTTTTACCATCGCTAATCTTTCCTTTTCTTTGTCTCTTTCCATCGCTAATCTTTCCTTTTCTTTGTCTCTTTGTCTACCTCAGCCTTGTCCGCCATAGTCGATTACTAATAATATCGAATCGAATGTTCTCCTGTCTCTAGATCTAGACTTTACTATCTCTACTGTCTGCTGACAGGAGATCCCATGTGTATAGAGGGATACGTGGGTTTTACCTTTGCGTTGGGCGCCACTTATTACGTCTTTATATTGGATGAGACTCTTTAGACATGTAAACGACAAATCAAAGTTTATAAATACTTTAATCTTTATTAACACTGAAAACACTTTCTTGTTCATAGTCCTCCATTTCGGTTCTTCCTTTTTCTTTCAACACGCATTCGCACCTTTTCACATTTACACTAAGATGCGCACGTAACACCGGGGTAAGGTCAAAGAAGACGTAAAAACAAACACAGGTTAATTCTAATCAACCAATCAGGAAAAGAAGTCAGGGGGGGGGGGAATAGCATACGTCAGATTCTAGAAGGTCATTGTTAATAAAATATTTAGAATAAACGTTTTTAGGATTCTGAAAAGTACGGTTTAAAAAAGTATAAATTAGGGGAAAGCTAGCTAGTCGGGGTCCTTGAATAGTAAAATAGTAACTGTCTTGTGTTGTAGTAAGTTATTAAATGACTGCAGGTCCATTAGGTAAAGCTGTATCGTTAAGTTGTTTAAATAATAAATGATATCAGTGGAAGTAGTATTAGTAAAAAGTGTTAATATTATCCAAATATCGAGTTGAAAGTGTACGTATACATTTAGTTTGAGCGGCGCCTTCGCCATAGGGTCACGGAGGTCACGGTTTGAGGAAGTTTTAAGAAGAAAGACACGAACACAAATGTTTCTTCAGTTTGTTGTCAAGTTATTTATAGACATCTCCGGCACAATGATTCTGTTTGGGCCATTGTTAATATAAGAAGACATCTCAGGCACTCAAGGAATAGAAATCCTCTCTACAAACAGAAAGGGCAAGAAAATGTTTCTCTCCGATACCTCGTGCTGATACGCAGACATGGGAGTTGACAGAGGATTCAGTGCACATGATCTCTATAAGTGATTCGAAATACAGCACAATGAGTAATTATCTGCCGAAATTGAAAAAAGACTAAATGGGGCTAAACAAAGATGGCTAAGATGGATTTTAGGAGTCAGTTATAGAGATCGGGTCTCAAATAAGGAAATCCTATGCCAAACTGGAAGTTGACCCCTAAGTAAGGTTGTGACAGAGCGTTGCATGAGGTTTGCGGGACATGTTCTCTGACAAAATGAATTGCGCATACTAAGAGTTGCGATGTCATTGAGGTAATTACGAGGAAAACGCAATGAGGGACATAATAGTATAATCTGGCGCCACACTTTCATTGACACCAGGTGGTAAGACGCTTCAGACATTGCCAGTGACAGATCTTTGTGGAGACAGCTTGCCGTCCAATGCGCCGAACGGCGCGGAAGAATCCAAGTCTAAGTCCTAAATCAAAAAAGCAGATTGCCTTTTTGAACTAAATTTTTTTTATTTTTAAATAGCAGGATTATGCATTGTAGATACCTCAGAATATGCATTTTTTGTGTTTTAAATACCGGAAATAGTGCCTGGCACGGGGCTCCGCCCCTTACCCAGCTGGAGGAGGTTTCAGCGCTACCCCAGAACCCTTTGCTGGCAAGGGCTGGATGTCTACAGTTTTCCCACTAACTTCAGGAATAACCTATTCTAGAGTACAATAAACGTCTTCCGAAAGAATGAAGGATCAGAATGTACTAAAGATCCATTATGTGTGTGTGTACACACACACACATACACATTTACATATATATATATATATATATATATATATATATATATATATATGCCTATGATTGTGATATGCAGGCAAAATCTCGGGAATATGACAATTACTTAGTTTTCAAAACTGCAGATCATGGGATGAACATTTTATGTCTGTGGGGATGAAATGTAGTATGAAATGTGACATCCTAGAATTTATGGCACAATTGTGTTTCAATATGGTCTAAGACAGTGATGCCCAAACTATGTCCCGCGGGCCAGATTCGGCCGGCGACGTGGCTCCTTCGGGCCCACTTAAACATCGGCACAAAGTGAAGAAATTTGCAAAAATGCTGAAAAATGTATTTTAGATACATTAGGACTCTCACTTTTTTCTTTGATGTATTTCATTCCAATGTATGGAAGTCTAGTATTTCATATATTTTGTTTTTAAATGAACTCGACACTTATTTTGTTCGGTGACAAGTGTTGACAGTTGTTTTCAGTTCTTGGATGATTCCGCTGCTGTCTTGAGCTAGTCGTGTCCTTAACATCTTGTGTGTAACACATGACATCAATTCTGAATCATTCATCATTACAGCTCGACTCCAAACAAAGCAAATTAAAGTCACTACCATCCAAGCTTATGCTCCTACAGAGGATGCAGAAGATACCATCAAAGATCATTTCTATAATCAACTACAAACCACTCTTGATGAAACACCTACTCACGACCTAATTCTACTGATGGGAGACTTTAACGCCAAAATCAATCCCAACCGAACTGGCTTTGAATATGTAATGGGACCATATGGCTCTGCAGAAAACATCAGTGATAATGGCGAGCGCTTGATTTCTCTCTGCGCATCCAACAGCCTTTCAATTGGAAACACATATTTTAAGCACAAACAAATACACAAAAAAAACATGGCGATCACCAAATGGAGAAACCTTCAACGAGATAGATTACATTTGCATCTCCAAACGATGGAGGTCATCTCTGTTAGACGTGCGGACCCGCAGAGGAGCTGATATCGGCTCAGACCACTACCTTGTCAGTGGCAAATGTAAGCTCCGATTGAAACGCCAACCAAAACAAACCACACGACCCCGCCCATTTAATGTAGAGAAGCTTAAAGACGGCAATACTGCAGCACAGTTCCAATTGAAACTAACGAACCGCTTTGAGGCTCTTGCAGATATATTGACCCTTGAAGAAGAGTGGGCCAACTTCAAAGATACCACTATTGGGTGCGCGGAAGAAGTTATCGGAAGGAGGCGAGGCTCATACAAGGAACGGTGGATACAAGACAGAACATGGAAATTGATAGATGAGAGGAAAGAGGCCAAACGTAGACGAGATCAGAAAAATGAAACACAGGATCGCAGCCTAGCGGAAGAAGCCTATAGGGAAGCAGATCTGAAAGTAAAGAGAAGCTGTCGGCAAGATAAACGGGACTGGATTGAGCAGAAGGGACAAGAGGCACAAGCAGCTGCAAGCAGAAATGACACAAAAACCCTCCATCGTATTGTCCGAGATCTCACTGGAGCAAAGAGTGGACATGGGGCACCAATAAAAGACAAGCAAGGCAAAACTTTGTTAACCAAAGAAGAACAGGATGCAAGATGGGTAGAGCACTTTAAAGAGACCCTTAACCAACTGTCGCCAGACCTAACTTACATATTCAAGGACCCCTCTCCAGACAATGATCTCAAGGTCAAGACAGACCCAATAACTGCTGAGGAGGTTACCATGGCCATAGCAGTGCTAAAGAATAACAAAGCAACAGGACTAGACATGATATCAGCAGAAATGCTAAAATATGGGGGACAGTGCATTGTTAACAGAATGACTGATCTCTTAAATCTCTGTTGGCGAACTTCAAAAGTCCCAGAGGACTGGCAAAAGGGAGTGATTGTAAAGCTTCCAAAAAAGGGCAACTTGGCAGATTGCAACAACTGGAGGGGCATTACTCTCCTCTCTGTCCCAGGCAAAGTTTTCAGCACTGTTTTGTTGAGACGGCTTCAACAGTCTGTAGATGAAAGGCTCAGAGAAGAACAAGCAGGTTTCCGAAGAGGCAGATCATGTACAGAGCAGATTTTCGTTTTACGAAATATCATAGAACAAAGTCTTGAGTACCAACAACGGCTAATGATCAGTTTTGTGGACTTCAAAAAAGCGTTTGATAGTGTCCACCGAGAATCACTATGGAAAATAGTTAGAGAATACGGTATCCCAGAAAAAATCGTCCAGATCCTACGACGCCTTTACAGTCAGTCTAGTTGCTGCATTAAAACAGAAGAGGGAACAACAGAGTTTTTTACAATCGAGACAGGTGTGAGACAGGGGTGCATCTTATCTCCCTTCCTTTTCCTCCTAGCCATCGACTACATAATGAGGAGAGCAATGAACCAGACTGCCTTTGGTATTCCATGGCATGAACAACTCCGATTGATGGACTTGGACTTTGCTGATGATGTTGCACTACTCGGGGCTACAAATAAATGCATTCAAGAAATGACGGAGAGCCTAGACAGAGAGGCACCCAAAATTGGCCTCCGCATAAACTTGGATAAGACTAAAATTATGCGAGTGGGATATAAGGCAAAGGGTGTCCCCATCAGACTTGGCGAGTCAAAGCTTGAAGAGCTGGACAAGTTCACGTACCTTGGCAGCATCATAACAAATGATGGAGATGCTTACCATGATGTAGCATGTCGAATAGGAAAGGCAGGGAGCATTTTCCAAAGGCTGCAGCCTATTTGGACTAGCCAAGCCATTGGACTCGAGACAAAAATACACCTTCTCAACACAATCGTCATTCCAACTGCTACATATGCATGTGAGACGTGGAAGTCATCTGTCAAAATTGAGAAAAGACTAAATGTGGCTCAACAGAGATGGCTGAGACGGATTTTGGGAGTCAGTTACACAGACCGGATCTCAAACAAGGAAATCCTATGCCGAACTGGGAGTCGAACACTTAGTGAGGTTGTGACTGAGCGTCGCATGAGGTTTGCGGGACATGTTCTACGTCAAAATGAATTACGCACACCAAGAGTTGCGATAACCTGGAAGCCAAAACGAGGAAAGCGCAAACAGGGACGTCCTCGTATTACCTGGCGACACACCTTCATGGAGGACCTCAGAACAGTGGACACCAGATGGGAGGAGGCTCCAGACATTGCCAGTGACAGATCATTATGGAGACAGCTTGCCGCCCAATGCGCCGAACGGCGCGGGAGGACCTAAGTCTAAGTCTAAGTTATCTAGCCTTGGTAAGGCCAATAATAGAATAAGAATTCTTTGGGAAATTGGGGCATCAACTCAAAAAAACTAGAACAGACACAAAATAGAACAGTGCGATTCATAATAAACAAATATCTACATTTGTGATTAGAGTAACAACTTTTGTAAAATCATTAAATTTAGAGACGCTTGAGGATAGAAGACATTAAAAGTAACGAATCAATTATTTTTCAAACACAAAAACAAAATCTAATAAAATAATCAGAACGACACAAATATAAATGCTAGGACAGATTTCTAGTGCCATTAGAGAATGGAATAAGTTTTCTTAGTCAGCCAAGAAAACCAATGACTTGGCAGAGTTTAAGTCATTGATTAACATGCATGATTAGATGAATCTAGGGAAACGCGTAGGACGTAATCATCTTCCTTCTGAAGTAACGTTTGTATTTTAAAAGATAATAGAAAGAAGAAAAAAGAATAAAGCGAATAATTGTGATTAAGAAAAAGCAAAACAAAACGGAAGTCTGCAATATTAGACCTTTTCCGCTTCCTTTTCCAATCTACCAAGGAACAAAAGTGTATCGTTCTCTTTAGAGCTAAGGCCATCCGGCGACGTACACTATAATTTTTTATTAATCCATACAAAAAAAGCTAATAAAATGGCAGGAGAAGACGAGTTAGCATGCGTGTATGCCGCATTGATCCTTGCAGATGACCAAGTTGCAATTACCGTAAGTAATCGATGTTGTTAAATTTTGGCTAAGTGTAAGCTAAATAAAAAAAAAAAAAAAAAGAAACAGATCTAGATCTATAACTTATAGATTTTTAGATCTAGGTGAATAGGTGGATTTCATATATCTTTCGCTAAATTATATTTGCTAGCCATCCAGATCTGACTAGACTACATCCAGAAAGTAACCTAACCTTACCCTAACCCATTACTCACAACTGGCTACTGCCCTGGTGTAAAAGATCTTTTTGGCCATGCAGCATGCTTAACCAAGTTTCGGCAATTTTTTTATGTTATAAAATCTATAACTCCATAATGGCCTGACCTATGAATTCATCATTCTTTTGTCTATATTAATATAGATATTGTTACGTATTTCTGAATCTTCTGGCTAGATGTATTAGTTGGCACACAAATAAAAACACAGCAAAGAACTTGACGACTAAACTTTCAGTTTCATATAACTTTAATGACTATTAACTCTAACAATTCGTTACTGTAACATGTAGCGTAGAAGACTGTACAATATCTGTCAGTTTACAGTTAGCTATACTTCGTTGCAATTCATCTCTTCACTTCGTTGCAATTCATCTCTTCTCAACTTTCCTCGAGCCGTATTCCACAGAACAGACCAACGACACACTTCCCAGTGTCGCTCCAGGTCTCCCAAAGCTGAACCAAGTCGTACTCAAGTCTACCGAATCAGAGCCGCACACGTCTTACATCGACTGTATCGACTGTAACGGTTCAAGTCCACTGTAGTTCGCTGTATAGACTTTAACGACAGTAGTCCACTCCAGTTAACTTTACCCTAGTTAACTTGCATCGAGTCGTACACATTTCTCTTCCACAGAGCCGCACACGTCTTACATTGTCTGTATCGACTGTCACGACTCCATATGACTGACTTTCACATTAACTTTCTGGCTTATATAGAGTCCCTAATCGCTTCTCCAAAGTTGCACAAACACTCCTAGTATCCTCTGGAATAACATGTCAGGAAACGTCACATCCTGTCTTTATTTATACATGTAGATTCCAGAAAACACTCGCTGCAGTGTCATCAAGTCGGGGTCACACGTAGTGACCTTTATCTGTCACTGTTCATTAGTAACTGTCCCCCTGGAACAACACGTGTGGACACGTCACATCCTGTCTTTGTACATGTAGATTCCAGGGAACACTAGCTGCTGTGTCATCTCGCTGGGGTCATACGTTGACCTCTACCTATCACTGTTCATTTGTAACACTATTTATATTCACAATGTAGGTACTTTGATAAAAATTTCAGACTCAATATATTGTATTGAAACTAATATAGTTAGTTAGAGCTTTTGGAACTGAGTTTATTGATACCTCATTTATGTTTCTAAGTTGATTAGAACAGAAGTTATAGCAATTTTAGTGGCAAAAATTTTGCCTATATTATTTTTTTAAAATTGTGACCGAAAAAGGAAAATTTCACATTAAAAATGCTGTAACTTATTTACTATTTGAGTTATTTGCATTTAATTTTCACCAGAAATACATGATTATGTCCTGATATTTATTTCAATTTCAAACAAGTGGTAGACTGTGACATAATGTTCTTATTCGTTTTTAAAGTGAGGTTACTTGTAAAAAAAAGAAACGGTCGACAAGAAGTACTTTTTCACATTTAGAAGACTCTAACTTTTAAACCTTAAGAGATAATTGAATACAATTTTAAACAGAGATGCTTTATTATCTGTTGATACTTATTTTACTTTTAAATTATAGATAGAAGTCCAAGAAAATATTTTACACTTTATGATGTGACACAACATGTAAAAAAAAATGACAAAGTACTTTTTTTCCATTAATAGGCTGTATTTTTTAACTTTCAGAGCTATATAAATAAAATTTTCAACACAAATGCATGAAATTAATTGTGTTGTTCCTTTTATTATTTTGAAACCTGAGATTTGTGTTAACACAACTTTTTTTGTTATAGATCTGTGGCGTCAGTAAGTAAATGTAATACGTCACCAGGTCGAAAATAATTTTCCAATATATGAATTTTTTTGCTTGCGCCCAATGATGGTGTCAGAATATGTAAAAGTATTTATAACATCCCTGTCTGTTGCTGTCACATTAGTGTGTATGACAATCATGTCACATCGCAGCCTCCTTTAGTTATGCCCATCGCCAATGATGTTCTCTGTGGAGAAAAAAAAATAAAGCTCTTAGTCATGATTGAAGCTTCATTTAACACCATATCAACATAAATGTCATAAACAACTTTAATTTTAAAAGAATATTTTTAGGACTTGATCCTGTATAAAAATCTATGTTATGTCTCTGTATCTAGCCAAGAAATCTTATCTAGAATTTACTTATTTAGATTTGATTGATCAGTGATCTCTCATTGATTTGATCTAACTCTAGATCTAGAATCTAGTAATGAATACTATTGACTTTTTATTTGTCTACTCATCTAGATTTGCTTAGAATCACTATATTTACTTAGTATTATATATTAAAAGTGAAATAATTTAATTAAAATTCATAGATCTAGATAGATTGTGGAAAACAATTACGATAATGCAACTAGATCAAGATTTATAATTATTTTTTAATTATCGGCCATTATCGCGACAAATATTATTATTTTTTAAAAAATCCTTTCAAAACTTAAGTAGTGAGTAAATATCATTATAAAGATATTATTTATGAAGTTTTAAATCATCGATGATCAAAGAAAATGAAGGATTATGATGGATTTCAAAAGGGAATGTGAAATACAAAAAGGATGCAGCCATTGATAAACATAGGATCTATCACTTCCTGTCTAGTAATGGCGGCCGGTTTCACTTTAAAAAATTAGACCTGGCCCAGTCCGTTGGCATTTGCCACTAAACAGGAGCACTTATTGCAATAAACTTTATTAAACTAATTAGCTTTAATATTAAACTAACCCAAATAACTAAATTTAAATGTAGAATGAGCTTAATAAAAAAGAATTTGGTGGTCAACTTACCAGTATGCTCAACACGATGGATCTCCATGAAAACAATAGAATTTATGGTGATGTAGATCTAAAGAATTAATAAATATCCTGTCCTTGTGCGATAAAAAAGCTTTGATTATCCTTTTGAGCATGGATTTTGAAAACAATATCAGAATGGAACACAATGCCTATTGTCCTGGGCTTATATACTGACAGCGGTTAACTACCAGTTCCGGAAACCAAAAAAAAATCTAGCACAACCGGAAAATCAAAGTACCTACACAATGCATAGATGATAGAGTCTAGATTCCAGAGTAAAGGTAGGTCGTTCAGTCTGCCTTAAAAAACACCCACATTTTATTGGTCCCACTTTGCCTAGAAACGAGGTTAGGGTATCCCATTTTCTATTTAAAAGCCTCTTGTTAGGCCGTTCGGTGATATAATAGTTATTTACTTATTATTATTAATATTTATTATATACAAGATTACTTTCAAATCAAAAGCCGCTGGAATTAGGTACTTAGACAAAAAAAATCTATATGAACAGAAGCTATTTAAGTTATGTAGCGCTTGCTGAGAGGGTCACAATGATACCACATTTATCTTTCTATGTTATGTAAGAGCAAAATTATGCCGTTTTATGTGTAGAAAAATGGACTATACTCTAACTCTAGTATATAGCAGCTAGTCTAGCAGTTTATAGGGCAGTAGTGTAAGGATGTCAAAGTACCTACTGGAATTGTCAATACTAATTACACACATAGAAGCAGCAATTGGTGAGCTTTAAAACGATGTTTGGGGTCAACAGAATACGAAGATATTACAAAGAATAAACTTTAACCTGCAACAGTTTCATACTCGCTAAAGTTATCTTCAAATTTCAAACAAGAATTGATAGGTCATCCATTTCTTTAAGTGGGAAAGGAGAGTCTGGGTTGTGAAATGTATTTGTTTCTAGATCTATGTCTATTTAGAACATGGATACTTCTTCTTCTAGCCAGCTTTATGCTGCTGAGCTGTGAGCTCTTTTGCAGAACATGGATACAATAAAGCTGGCATGCTGGCAAAATAAAAGTTAAAAAAAAAAAAGCTTGCCAGCAAATGCCAGTCCAACGGATTGCCAGCTCGGTGTTGGACTTTTTTTCTTCATTTGCAATAAAACGTTTAGGTCTTTCAAACTCAAAATTAATAAGTCAAGTTCAAAGAAAGACAGGAAGTTTGGCGCATGTGCTTATTTCCGAACTTTGATCTAGAAACAAACCACATAGGTTAGATCTAGTAAGTAGATTTCTAGATCTAGCTCCAATTCTAATAAGTTTAATCTACCAGCATAAGAACTTATCTTCTTTTAAAAAAATGAAACCAGATCTAGAGGCTAGATCTAGTCTAGAGATCTAGATCTATTTCTACATTTTAAAATGATTTTAGAAGCTGAACGTATTTACCAGAAAATATGAAATTTAATTTCAAATTACCGTATCATTGCCTTATATGAATAATGATGGGTAATCCTGTATATCCTGACGAAGCTATATAGTGTAGATTTGAATAAGATTCTTGGATGATAGATCAATATCTTATCTTATATCAATGAGTATTAAGTTTTAACTATTAGAATAGATCTAGATAATTAGTTATAATCTTAGTTACAATCTATCACAAGATCTAGGTCTAGTAAACTAGTGCTGGGCAGAAGCAGCGTAGATCATATTAATTATCTTTTAGAAGTCTAGATTTCTAGATTATTCTGTGGCATTTATGTCTCGAGAGACGATCTTTTCCCTTTGCAACTTCTTGTGTGACTAAAGAGGTCAATCCTTGATACACATATGTGTTCACCAGGCGTTGTTGCATTTTCACCCCTTTTTGCTTCTGTTGTGTATGACATCTGCAATCCGAGACCCTTCCCTTTTGATCTCTCTCTCCATGTGGATCTATCCAGTGCTACTTTTTCCCAGCTGCTAGTGTCGATGTATGCAAACCCAATATGAAGCTCTTCAAAATTGACACTAGATTACTCTAGATTCTAATTAAATCTAATAAAAGGCTAGACTCAGATCTAGTAGGTGATTCTATGATTCTAGCTAGATTAGTATTCTAGATCTAACTTCCAAGATCTTGAACTAAATCTAAATCTAGAGTATATAATTAACATAAATTATGATTTGGGTCTAGGCTAGATCTAGGTCAAATCTAGTTAACTTGTAGCTCTAGTGACTCTTTTCCTAGAGAGTTGAATGTCTAGACTTAGACTCAGAGACTATTGTCATTGTGAGTATGTCTACATCCCCCAATACTTAATAGTTTCTTTCTTTACTAGACCTAGCTATAGATAGGACATAGGTGTAAATTGATGATCTACTCTGTTACTATTATCTTAGAATATGAATGACATCTTGACTAATTCTAGATCTACATAATCTAGTAAATCAGTACAAGTTACTATTAGTTAGAAGAATGTCAATATCACTTTCTCTATTATTTTCAGGTTCAGATCTAAAACTGTGTACTACCTACTCAAAATATCTTCCAGTTGATAAAGATACCATTTTTTCACAAAAATTGATCATTTAAGCTAGAAACATCTAATTACCGTAGCATGTAAAAATAGCTCTGTTATCGCTCTCTGTTAGAGTTGAAAAGGTGTAAATTAAATTATTAAAAGCTTAGAACAGCGCCGGTAATGAAACAACCTAAGATCTGACTCTCTGCGACTAGTTGCCAAATGGTTAACTCAGCAAAATAAAATTGGTATCATTGCAAAGCATTTTTTAGGCTGTCTAAAAATTAACCATTCAACGCAATGTTTTAATAACAAAACTAAAAGTTTCTGCGATATAAACCAAAAAAAAGATCCACTAGTTATTTTTTTTTTAACATGTTTGACCTGACCTTCATCCAATTTGCAACCAAAACTCAAATAAGATAGCCAATGTGTTTTTTTTTAAAACATAATTTTTTTACAATTTTGCCAAAATGTGTAATGTATATATAAAATGTATATACCCGTATATCTTATCTATATGTATATATTGAGTGCATAAGTTTGGTAAATGAAAATGTGCTTGAATACATCACTATGATGTGTGTGTATATATCATGTATATTTTTTCTTTTAGAGTGACAAAATAGCAACTCTCTTAAAAGCTGCTGGTGTATCTGTTGAACCATACTGGCCTGGTATGTATATTTGGATAAAAAAATTAATAATCTAAAATTTTAATTTAATACTGTAACTCTAAATCAAATCCTAATAAGCATACCTAAATGTAGCATGCCATGAATTGGTAAATGTTGTAGCTACTCAATATTTAAAAACTTGTTAATCTATATATTGAACTCATTGGCAGGTCTGTTTGCAAAGGCTCTTGATGGTATGAATGTTAAAGATCTGATCACCAATGTTGGTAGTTCAGCTGGTTCTGCCCCTGCTGCTGCTGCTGCTCCAGCCCCTGCTGCTGCAGCTGCAAGCAAGGCTCCTGCAGGTACTTGTCCTAGATTTATTATATTATAAATGTTCAGTGATTGAAGATGGCCTTGGCTCAAGCAAGCATTTCACCTGGCAGTATTTTTCTGAAAGCAGTGTAGAAATGTTTGTTTCCATTTATTGTTACCACTAAAGACAAGCTAGATCTAGTCTGTTGTGACTATTGTCTATGGTGACTATTGTCTATAATTAGAGCAATTATCAGCCTATTTTGTAGGCTACACCCCTCCGAGCCCTCCCTTACCTAAAGTCTTCTTGTTGTAATTGTAAGAGTGACTTCACATGGAAAGTCCGTAAATCTTCTAGATCTAGCTAAAATAAAATAAATAGATCTAATAAAAAATATAGATTTAGCTTATATCTCGTGAAGATAAATCACACCTAACCTGAAAACTTCGTGAATTTTAGTCAATTTAATGATCTCGATACATCTACATTACTATAGAAATACACTAGATTCTAGATTTATGCTTAGTCACTAGTAACTAGAGAAGTTAAATTGCACACAAATTTAATGACTTAGATCTAGAGTCTAGATTTATGGTAGTTTTAGTGAAGATAATTTGCACACAGCCGCGAAAGGTCCACAAATTTTAGTGACTTGGATCTAGTCTCTAGATAAAATCACTAGATTCTAGAGAAGATAATTCACACACAGCCCTGTAAAAGTCTGCAAAATTTAGTGTATAAGTTTGGTAAATGAAAATGTGCTTGAATACATCTACTGTAAATTCAGTGAAGATAATTCTCACAGCCTTGAAAAAGTCAGCAAATTTTAGTGACTTAGATCATGAGTCTAGATCGAAAACAAAAATATTTTGCATACAGCTGTGAAAAGTCCGTAAATATGATTTCACTCGTAAAAACCAGGGAAACTACAAGGTTGGATTCTGCTAGGGAAAAAACGCTAATAGGTCTAATCCCCCCCCCCCCCCAAGCTATTTTTTAGTACGCAAATGTTAACTAAACATTCAAATAGGCCTACATTGCCCTATATATTACAGGCTCTTGTTTATGAGAAGGATTTAACCATTTCACCACTAAGCAGTTGTAAGAAACTATCTACCCCATCGCTAAGAGACGGTATCAGCTATTTTAAAAAATCAATTTTTTGACTAAATTCACAGAAAAAAACTAATGAAACTAACAAAAACCTTCTTTTTATATTAGGAAAAATAGACCTAGGGTTAAGCATCATGTTTAAAGTCATAAATAGGCCTACAGGGCTCAAAAACATTAAAATATCACATCATATTTAGTTGCCTTCCAATATCCTGTTTCACTAGATCTAACATATTCAATACTGGATCTAGCATCAATTTATTTTCAGTATTATCAGTCTTAAATGGTTCTAAATCACTTACCCCAATCATTATATCCATATTCTACAGCTTAAACATTAATATTCCCATTAAAATCTTATTCTAGTAAAGCCTAAATATGTTCCATTTTCTAGGCTAGCAAAAAAAAAAACACGTATTTTTCAAAAAATTAAAAATCCATTCTAACACCCTGCAGATACAAAATAAACACCTAAAAATAGCATCACTATCGCTCTTCTAGGTCAGATTTAGTAAAGGTATAAATAGTTATTTAAAAACTAGTAGTGCATGCGTAAACAAAACAACCCAAAATCGACGATTGCCAGCGACTCTAGTTGTCAACCGGTACCGGCGACTCTATTTGTCAAAGGGTTAAGTAAGCTAATAAAAGAATAAAACATGACCTCAAATGCACACCATGACTCTAGTATCTATAAGATACACATAGGAACTAAAAATGTACATTTCCATCACAGAAGGCATCTCTAAGAATGTTTGTTATACCAGTACCGGTAATTAAAAATATGGAAAAGCAACCATTTGTGATGTGTTTTAAAATAAATATTTGAAAAAAAAAATGCTTGAGGTTTTGGAATGACAGTCAAGTTGTTACTTGATTGAAAGATAACTCATTACATTTTCTGTGGACACACCACAACTGATAACATTGTTTCTGTGGCATATTGGCAATTTATTATTTCCAAAATCAAGTAACAATAATTGATTTGATAAATGCTAAGTTTTGTGTATGTTTTACTATGTATCACATAAACGGGTGGGAAACACACATACATTTCATCCTTTAAAAAAATGTCATGGATAAGTGCTACTAACCCTGTCAGAAAGAAATGCCTAGTTCTAATCAATATTAGTAGACTATTATGAAGATGCATACTACTATGCAATTTTCATGTCCATGAAAATGCATGGGATTTAGTATCCAAGTGGAAAAAGAGGCCTTGAAGGGAATAAGTGAGTGCTGTTTTTATTTAAAGTATCAAAGCTCTATTGATTCAAAACACCTTAATATAGAGCTACTGTATTATCAAATAACTAGTCATTCTCATCTGGATATCACACAACTAGTGCTACACATTCTGGTGCCAACACATTAAGGCTATGAACTGTTCTATTTCAGAAGAGAAAAAGAAGGAAGCTAAGAAAGAAGAGTCAGATCACTCAGATGAGGATATGGGCTTTGGTAAGTTTGCAAGTACCAGTAATTGATTAGAAATTTAATTTTATATTGAAACTTTCCAATGTTCTAATATTCTTTTTTTTTTTTTTTTTTCTCAGGGCTATTTGACTAAAGATGTTATACATTCATGTAATAAACCTTTGATGTTGAAACTACTGTGCTTTTCTTTCATTTTTTTTTTTATGAAACTTGATGAAATTAACCAAGAAGTTGGTTTTATGCACATTTTTTTATTCAATGACAATAAAATGCAAACAAATAACAAGACTAAGCACAGCATCAATGAGGTGTCTCTTTTATAAAATAAGATTTAGAATTTCAGAGTTAAATTTAGTTTAATGGTACAGCTGTAGACCTGGCAACAAAACCTTAAAATCGCACTTAGTTCATATTTACATACAAGTTAACTTGTCAGTTAAAGAATACCATTAGTAAAGTATTGGAAATTATCATACAATTTAGTAGTAAGTGAATGCAAGCTGGCTTCCACAAGACCATCCACAATAAGCTGAAGCTGCTCTTCTGTAGAACTCATGTGAAACCTGTCTTTAAATGCTCTGATTGCACTGATACCTTTATTGAAACATGGAAGTTGAGAACCTGAAGAGGGGTAAAAAAAAACAGTTTTTTGATTATATGATATTACCACAGCATGTAAGCTTCTAGAATAACTGCCATAAATACATGCATTCATACAATGTTTCCATAACTGAAAACCAATTTGGTAAATTCCAAATTAAAAAGTCGTTGCAACTAGCAGTGCACTCCAGAACACTTCCTTTATTTTGTATGCCAGATACATCAAAATAGCTAGTTTTAGTTTTGTGCAGTGTGTCTCAACTTTGAAATACCGGTATGTGGAAACTTATTATTTTTGTTTCAGTAGCTCACAATATGATCTATTCATTTAGAGTGCTCTGCTGGAATGAGAACAAAAAGTTCTTAAGCAACATTCTAATTTAAGCACTCGGCTATACCGGTATGGTATAGTTCATGGTTCAATGAGGACAACATCCAGGTGGAACTGGGGGGAGTCCTAAATGTGAGCCTGGCTGCACACTGGGCAGGTTATTTCAGCTGGCCTTGCTTTCTTCTACCAGCGCTATCTTTTCCTCAGAAATTTGTGCGCCAGTTTCCAAAGCTCGATGTTATAATGCTCTATCAATAGTGCTTTTGTCTCCCAGGTGACAGGGTCAATGCGTAAAGCTTTTGGAGAAGCTTTGAGGGTGTCAAAGCGTTTTCTTTGTCCACCTTGTGAGCTTTCCTTCCCTTGATTGGCCATACAGAAGTTGTTTAGGGATGCCAGAGTCTTCCATTCTGCAGATGTGTCCTGACCATCGCAGCTGAGACTGTGAGGATGTTTTGCAGGCCCGCTTTTCGAAGGACTTCAGTACTGGCTGGTATCTGGTATTTTTCTTGCTACCGGGTATTTAAATTTTTTTTTTCATGTGGAAGAGGTTCAGTTCAGTTTTTTTTTTTTGCATTGCTATATAGAATCCACATTTCTGAGGCATAGAGCAATGTAGAAAGGATGACAGCTCTATAGATCCCTAGTGATACCTTGTCTATTTCAAACATTTGTAGACAGTTTGCCATAAGATGCACTGGCCTTGGTGGTGCGTAAATAACCGTAAATGGATTTCATTATCAATCTTTCCATTTCTGGAGAGCGTGCGCCAAGGAAGGTGAGTCTGTCAACTGTATTTATTTCCTGTCCATTTATCTTGATGCTTGGATCCGAGTAGGCTTTACCAGGAGCAGTCTTTTTTTGTGTTTATAGTGAGGCTGAACACAGAACATGCTCTTGAAAAAGGTTCCATGACAATTTGCTCATTGACATTTCTTTCACGACTTTTTATTCACCCGACAATTTGTTCACACAACATCACTCACAGACAACTTGTTCACTGTAACATATTGTTAATAATATATATTCTCGTCGCATGTTTAATTTTTTTTACATTAAAACTTTTGTAGCTATTATTTTAAAAAAAAAGAAAATTTAATCACAGTTAATTTGTTTTTTTTTTGTTAATTCTTTAGGCATGTCACACATTTTTTAATGCTAGATTAGATCTATGTCTTCTACTTGGTTTACATTTATTAATACCGGTATGTCTTTGTCTCCTGAGGCTGTGATTCAAATCAGTCTAGATCTAGACTTTTAGCACTAGATATTTAGGACTAGGAAAATTCTCATCACTGTTCCTCTGTGAATGAAAGGTACGGCACCGGTACTAAATATAGTTCTTTGATTTCCACATACCCCGGTATATAGTACCGTACCAGTACTTTATCAAAAACATTGTAAGCCTAGTTTTCAAAGTTGTTCTATGTAGTAAAGCTTTGTCTTCTTCAAGGCCTGCAGGTGTCTTGTAACCCTTTCTAAATGGTATTCCAGTGAAATGCTCTAGTCTGTATCTACTAGAGGTGAAATTAAGTGTGTGTGTGTGTGTTCACCTACCTTCTGGAAATCATCAGTTCATTTATTTCTGATATGATTGAGTTTGTAGGAGAAATATTATTTTAAGAAGTCTGTAGATTTTTGTTTGTCCTAGCAACTCCCTACCATGTAGAGCCTCTGGTGCAGTTAGAATGTTTGCAATAGTTACAAGTCAGATAGGACTTTGATCAGCTTCTGTGCATCTATCTAATTGTATAAGCTTATTTTCTTTTACATGTACTGGCTATTATTTTATATGTAAGCCTAGTGATTCGTGCAAGTTTTTGGACTAATGAGCTACCTGTTTGCATGATCTCCACTAGAGGTAAAATCTTGTCCATGTGTTTCCTTGAAGCCACAAAGCCTTGCAGTAGTAAAATTTTAAAATATTCAAACATGTCACTTCCTAAACCTCCCATCACCTGAAACAAACATGCACCAGTGAGTCATCTAACACAGGAAATAAATCAGTGAGTCATCCGACACATGAAATAAATCAGATTATAGATGAAATAAATCAGTGAGTCATCTAACACAGGAAATAAATCAGTGAGTCATCTGACACATGAAATAAATCAGATTATAGATGAAATAAATCAGTGAGTCATCTAACACATGAAATAAATCAGTGAGTCATCTGACACATGAAATAAATCAGATTATAGATGAAATAAATCAGTGAGTCATCTGACACATGAAATAAATCAGATTATACCCAGTACATGGATATATCAGTGAGTATATTTATTTACAGTGTAGTATGCTGTCTTAGTATGTTGTGTTTATTTTGTGGACTTTTACAGGGCTGTGTGAGGGGAAAGCTAGTTAGTTGGGGTCCTTGCATAGTAACTGGTTCTTGTGTGGTACTGAGTTATTGAACAGTTGCGGGTCCACTAGTTAAAGTTGTATCATTAAGTTTTTAGGTGATAATCTATATCAATGGAAGTTGTAACAGTAAAAAGCTGAATATTTTCCAGAGATTTAAGTGAAGTTGGTATTCAATTGAAAGTCTATGTTTAGTTGGAAGAAGTGTAATCAAGAAGAAAGACAAGAACACAGATGTTTCTTCAGTGTGTTGTCAAGTTATTTATAGTCATCTCCGGCAAGATGATGCTGGTGAGTGATACTGGTCTGTAGTTCCCCAGATCAGATTTTTCTCCTTTTTTAAGGGGCTCGACCTTTTTAAAACTTTTTTTTTTATTTCTGTTCTTTTTACAATGAAAATTATATTTAAAGTACCGGTATGACTATAAGTATAAATAGACATTATCACAAGAAAAAGCTAAATTGTGCCCAGTGTTTTTTTTTGGGGGGTTAAAATGGTCAAAATTAAGACCATGTTGTAAATCATTATTTTCTGAAAGAATTATATTTAAGAGTATTCAGTGGGGGAACTGCCCCAGACCCAGCACCTGAGGTGGGCCTGCATCAGGAGATTTCCTTATATCCATCAGGTTTCAAAATGCTGTTCAGCTTTGGTAAAGACAGCATCTTATGAACTGTTCCTTCTAAGTGGCTATTACTGTTTAACAGTTCACCTTAGCATAAAAGAAAACGTATCCGGCAGCAACCAATCAAAATTGTTTATTTCATAAATAAAGGGTCATACAGTTTTGTTATGTCGCAATACAGTATTAAAAAAACATTGTTCCATATACAGTAAATATATACCAATCAAAATAGTTTATTTCATAAATAAAGGGTCATACAGTTTTGTTATGTCGCAATACAGTATTAAAAAAACATTGTTCCATATACAGTAAATATACTGTTACTTTAGTCTGCCATGGGACGAGGGTGTGTGAGAAGGATTCCTTGTTTTGTAACCTCACTCAAATAGTTATTTATCCAATCAGCATCCAGAAAGTTTGACGATGATGTATTCATTTTTTCACAATAGGCTACTATGCATATACATCGGGTGGAGAGGAAAAACCAGTGTTTCAGTGTGTGAAAAAAAGCACATATTTTTTTCATTAGAAAGTTGGATCTGGGAAAGTCAATGAACCAAAGTAGTTCCTATTGTACACTTTGTTCTTGTACCAAAGACAGTATTTTCTTTTCTAGTAAGTTGTTTGGCATGATAGCTACTGGAGGCCACTAGGCCAATGAAAGCTGCTGTGACTACAAACATTTAGGTATTCAAATTCAGCAGCAGAGATTTCTGTAAATCACGTTAAAATGTTTGTAAAATGTTTTAAATGTTTCGGATGTTCCTCCAGAGTTGAAGATAATCTATTTTCCAGTCCAAACCTCCGGCAGGACAATAAGGGATGGCAGCTAGCAGGGTATGAACCCAGGAACATAGAGACGACAGAACAACAGCCCAGCGAGCATACTGCACTGCCAGGCAACCATCCCTACTTATAAGTATGTGTCAGCATGGTTGGATGAAGCTCTGAGAAGGTTCAATGGTAGCGCAATGCTAGAACAAATAATTTCACTGAGATGATCCATAGTCTCAACTGAAGGAGGCCATAGAGAACAAATAATTTCACTGAGATGATCCATAGTCTCAACTGAAGGAGGCCATACAGAACAAATAATTTCACTGAGATGATCCATAGTCTCAACTGAAGGAGGCCATAGAGAACAAATAATTTCACTGAGATGATCCATAGTCTCAACTGAAGGAGGCCATACAGAACAAATAATTTCACTGAGATGATCCATAGTCTCAACTGAAGGAGGCCATAGAGAACAAATAATTTCACTGAGATGATCCATAGTCTCAACTGAAGGAGGCCATAGAGAACAAATAATTTCACTGAGATGATCCATAGTCTCAACTGAAGGAGGCCATAGAGAACAAATAATTTCACTGAGATGATCCTTAGTCTCAACTGAAGGAGGCCATAGAGAACAAATAATTTCACTGAGATGATCCATAGTCTCAACTGAAGGAGGCCATAGAGAACAAATAATTTCACTGAGATGATCCATAGTCTCAACTGAAGGAGGCCATAGAGAACAAATTAGAAAAGAAAAACTGTATTGGCGCACAGTCTTAGCAAAAATTCTAGTGATCCTTCAGTACATTGTCAAAAAAAAAAGTGCATGTCGTGGAAAAACAGAGAAATTTTATGCACCAAACAACAGTCAGTTTTTAGGCTTGGTTGAAATGCTTGACCCTACCATGCAAGCACATCTTCAAGGAAATAAGAATGCAGAGGCTCACAATAAGAACCTTGCATATAGGATTAAAAATGAGCTTCTTCTTCTTCTTCTAGCCAGCTTTATTGCTGCTGAGCTGTGAGCTCTTTTGCAGACTGTGCCAAGGAAAAAAAGTGTGCTGTTTTCTTCAGTTGTTCAGCACTGCCTTACAGGGTGTTGGTTATGTTGGACTGTAGTGAAAGTAGGGTCTGCCTAAGGTGGATTAGAAAGGGGAATTCAAAAAGGATACGATAAGAACCTCGGATATAGGGTTAAAAATGAGCTTATGGACCTTTGGGCACTACTGAGACTACCCAGCTATAATGGGTACCTGACATTAGTAGGGGAAAAATATAGGTAGAGAGAGTTGCTATGATGGGTGTGGGAGAAATCATGGGTACAAACATTTGATCAGGTAGAGAGAGTTGCTATGATGGGTGTGGGAGAGATTATGGGTACAAACATTTGATCAGGTAGAGAGAGCTGCTATCATGGGTGTGGGTGAGATCATGGGTACAAACATTTGATCAGGTAGAGAGAGTGGCTATCATGGGTGTGGGAGAAATCATGGGTACAAACATTTGATCAGGTAGAGAGAGTTGCTATCATGGGTGTGGGAGAGATCATGGGTACAAACATTTGATCAGGTAGAGAGAGTTGCTATCATGGGTGTGAGAGATACAATGTGTACAAACATTTGACCAGGCAGACAGATTTGTAATTATGGGTGTGGGAGAAACAATGTGTACAAACATTTTACCAGGCAGAGAGAGCTGCTATCATGAGTGTGGGAGAAATCATGTTTACAAACATTTGACCAGGCAGAGAGAGCTGCTTTCATGAGTGTGGGAGAAATCATGTTTACAAACATTTGATCAGGCAGAGAGAGCTGCTATCATGAGTGTGGGAGAAATCATGTGTACAAACATTTGATCAGGTAGAGAGAGTTGCTATCATGAGTGTGGGAGAAATCATGTTTACAAACATTTGACCAGGCAGAGAGATTTGCTATCAGCTTTGTTAAAAAAAACAACAACTACTAGTCTGAAGATTAAGAAAGAGAATGACATACATATTGAATGACAGAAAACAATCTACTGCTATGTTATCACAGGAAACAATCATCAGCTATGTTATCACAGGAAACAATCCTCTGCTATGTTATCACAGGAAACAATCCTCTGCCTTGTTATCACAGGAAACAATGCTCTGCCTTGTTATCACAGGAAACAATCCTCTGCTATGTTATCACAGGAAACAATGCTCTGCTATGTTATCACAGGAAACAATGCTCTGCTATGTTATCACAGGAAACAATGCTCTGCTATGTTATCACAGGAAACAATCCTCTGCTTTGTTATCACAGGAAACAATCCTCTGCTATGTTATCACAGGAAACAATCCTCTGCCTTGTTATCACAGGAAACAATCCTCTGCCATGTTATCACAGGAAACAATCCTCTGCCTTGTTATCACAGGAAACAATCCTCTGCTATGTTATCACAGGAAACAATGCTCTGCTATGTTATCATAGGAAACAATCCTCTGCTTTGTTATCACAGGAAACAATCCTCTGCTATGTTATCACAGGAAACAATCCTCTGCTTTGTTATCACAGGAAACAATCCTCTGCCTTGTTATCACAGGAAACAATCCTCTGCTATGTTATCACAGAAAACAATCCTCTGCTATGTTATCACAGGAAACAATCCTCTGCCTTGTTATCACAGGAAACAATGCTCTGCCTTGTTATCACAGGAAACAATGCTCTGCTATGTTATCACAGGAAACAATCCTCTGCTTTGTTATCACAGGAAACAATCCTCTGCTATGTTATCACAGGAAACAATCCTCTGCTTTGTTATCACAGGAAACAATCCTCTGCCTTGTTATCACAGGAAACAATTCTCTGCTATGTTATCACAGGAAACAATCCTCTGCCATTTTATCACAGGAAACAATCCTCTGCCTTGTTATCACAGGAAACAATCCTCTGCTGTTATCACAGGAAACAATGCTCTGCTATGTTATCACAGGAAACAATCCTCTGCTTTGTTATCACAGGAAACAATCCTCTGCTATGTTATCACAGGAAACAATCCTCTGCTATGTTATCACAGGAAACAATCCTCTGCCATGTTATCACAGGAAACAATCCTCTGCTATGTTATCACAGGAAACAATCCTCTGCCATGTTATCACAGGAAACAATCCTCTGCCTTGTTATCACAGGAAACAATCCTCTGCTATGTTATCACAGGAAACAATGCTCTGCTATGTTATCACAGGAAACAATCCTCTGCTTTGTTATCACAGGAAACAATCCTCTGCTTTGTTATCACAGGAAACAATCCTCTGCTTTGTTATCACAGGAAACAATCCTCTGCCTTGTTATCACAGGAAACAATCCTCTGCTATGTTATCACAGAAAACAATCCTCTGCTATGTTATCACAGGAAACAATCCTCTGCCTTGTTATCACAGGAAACAATGCTCTGCCTTGTTATCACAGGAAACAATCCTCTGCTATGTTATCACAGGAAACAATGCTCTGCTATGTTATCACAGGAAACAATCCTCTGCTTTGTTATCACAGGAAACAATCCTCTGCTATGTTATCACAGGAAACAATCCTCTGCTTTGTTATCACAGGAAACAATCCTCTGCCTTGTTATCACAGGAAACAATCCTCTGCTATGTTATCACAGGAAACAATCCTCTGCCATGTTATCACAGGAAACAATCCTGTGCCTTGTTATCACAGGAAACAATCCTCTGCTATGTTATCACAGGAAAAAATGCTCTGCTATGTTATCACAGGAAACAATCCTCTGCTTTGTTATCACAGGAAACAATCCTCTGCTATGTTATCACAGGAAACAATCCTCTGCTTTGTTATCACAGGAAACAATCCTCTGCCTTGTTATCACAGGAAACAATCCTCTGCCTTGTTATCACAGGAAACAATCCTCTGCCTTGTTATCACAGGAAACAATCCTCTGCTATAATATCACAGGAAACAATCCTCTGCTTTGTTTTCAGGGAAACAATTCTCTGCTATGTTATCACAGGAAACAATTCTCTGCCTTGTTATCACAGGAAACAATCCTCGGCTATATTCTAGTTGTCCACACCTTAGACTTTTCTTTGGGTTTCTTATTTGTATATTTGAATGTGTGCTCCTATATTTCCCTACAAGAGTAATGACCAGTTTTAAAAGTAAATTCTGCTCAAACATTGAATTTCTGTTTTCCTACTAATACCTTTCCTAGACATTGCCTAGACAAAGTCTTAGACCTGAACACTCCCAGACACAGAGTTAGTCATTGTCACTTCCAGAGAAAAAAAATGGTCATAGCGACTTTCAGACAAAGACTTAGTCCTTAAACTTCCAGTCAGGGCCGGTCCTAGCATTTGCGGGGCCCTATGCGGAACTGATTGCGCGGGGCATTAAGATTTTGTATTAGAAAATAAATTCAGCTCTAAATTTTATTCATTCTTTTCTAAGTACAAAATTGCGATCAAGTTAACGGTTAACTTTTTACGAAACTTGCAACCTATGGCATATTTATATGCCAGTGACTATAAAAGTAAATAAGGTATTAAAACATTCGTTTAAAGGGGAAATTCGTCCGATTATTACATTGTATTACATGAAAGCTGACAACGCCTTTTTTTATCGCACGTAGGATTGGCGTTTAACGTATTGATATAAAACACACAAAGACAATTTTGTCTATTTTTCAGATTTTAATAAGTGCAGGACATTTTAAAGAATTCTTCGTATATATTTTACAATTAATTATTACACATAGAATTAGCGCAGGGCCTATGAAAGCGCGGGGCCCACTGCGACCGCATAGGTTGCAGTGGTCTAAGACAGGCCCTGCTTCCAGTCATGGCCTACCAACACAATTTATGACCTCATCTAGAGTGCTGTTGTAAACATTCAACTTACCCCCACAAACTCATGTGTTGATTTCTTAACCAACATAATTTATAACCTAAATATGACTGTTCAACTTACCTCCACAAACTCATGTGTTAGTTTAAAAGGAGAGTTCTCAAATCCTAAGTTTTTCCCTGGCGAGTTGGACAAGATAAATCCAAAGTCAATGTGAATGATATGTCCATCAGAGTCTAATAAAATATTGCCATTGTGCCTGGAATGATAAAAGAACATAAGCTTCATGTCAGAATCAGAGAAACTCTTGATTAGAACTAAATTGATTGCTAAAACAATGAGATTCATGCATTAGCAGATCCAGAACTTTGGAGGGGGGATTTTTTTCAAAACCCTAACCCTAACGCTCAGTAAATCCTAACCTATGAATAAATGCACATACAGCATATCACATACAGCATAAATATGTAAGAGAATTAAAAGAAAGTAGTGTTTCTCAGCCTTCGGCGAATAAAAAAAAAGTTGAGGCCTTACTCTTGACAGCTAGAAGCTGGGGGAGCACTGTAAGGTCCCCCAGTGGAGTTCGGGTGAAGCCCCGACGCCAAAAGTGTTTTCTTGCATTCTTCACTGCAGAAACGCATTCTCCTGACATCTACAGCTCTTTGATCATCCTACTAAAAAAGGACGTTTTGAATAATGTTTTACTTGAAAAAAATTCGAATATGAATTTATACGCCCTTAATATATTGCAAATAAAACGGATTTGTTTCTTGAAAAGTTAAGATACCCTACAGATTTAGATTAAGGCTTTGAGGATCGCCGCCGAAAAAAATTAATTAAAAAATTATATTAAAAAAAAAGCTCATTTGTAAGTGCTACATTTTGTTCAATAAGCATGTTTGTAACTTTGTTTTGTTAAAGAATTATAATTCAAAGCTCTAAACAAAAAATTTCGGAAGTGAGAGGAGAAATTAAGTGTACGGTACCAATTAGATTCTATTTAAATTTTTTTGCATTTATAGGATTCAAGCATAAATTGTGAGTTATAGTCTCAAATTTATGTGACTAGAAAATCATCAGATTGAGTAAAGGTTGGAATAAGTCGACTAGGAAAAAATATTTGGGTTCAGAACTCATCTCAATTGTTACTCTTAAACTGAAAAATTTTGTATGAATTCCAAATTTTCCAAAACAAAGTCTTTCTTAAAATAATTATGATAAATTCGTGTGCAATTACATAAACTGTTGCCATGCTTGACTATTCTGTTTTAAAATGTCATGTTTTCGACTGGAAAGGGGAGGAGGCGGTAGAGTGAAAACGATTAATCCTTGCTCTTTTTTAAAAAATCTGCTACTGATTGAATTTGGCATTTACGAATAGGGGGTGGGGCTACTCTATATAAGAATTTAATTTATAGCATAAAAAATTATATAAGTGACAGATTTGTTAAAAAATTTGGGATTTCTTAACTAAAATACAAAAAGAAAAAGTATTGGTTTGTCCGAAGGGGGGAGGGCGATTGTATCGCTTTCCCACTTGGTACAACCCTTTTTCATTTTATATTTACTATTTATAAAATTTGAGGTTTGAGTGTGGTGCGATATAATATAATATACAAATGAGTTCAAATATCAATATGTAGCTTATATTATATAGATATTTCACCAATTTTGGTCACAAACTATGATTTCTTCATAACAATAGGACTGCACCCCCCCCCCCCCCCCAACACTCAGAGGGTTAGAGTGGGGAGGGCAAAACCGGCCGAGATATCAGAAGCGGAGCAACATATTATAAAAATTATATACCGGTAGTAATTTAACTAATTTTGTTGACAAACTATAAAAGTAAGACCCCCCCCCCCCCCCACTCAAATGGATTAGATGGGAAGGGCAGTAGATGTATAAGCCCCCCACCCCACCCATACAGCCAACAGGGGAGTGACATAATACAAAAATCGATTATAATATCAATGACAATCTTTATTCATATAAATATTTAATTTAGTATGTTAACAAGCTGTGATTTCTACAAATAAATTAGACCGCCTCCCCCCCTCAAATGTTTTTTGGAGGGGGGGGGGGGAATAGATGCTAACGCCCCCTCCTCATCCCACCAAATTGGCCAACATACTAGAGGAAAGGGGGGGGGGTGAAATAATTTTAAAATTAGGTTGAACTATAAATAATTAGTATATATTATTGTTATAAACCTGGTGGCGGCACAGATGGGGGTAGTGGTGTGTGTGTGTAGTCAGCCGACGCAAATCGCCCCAGGCCAGCGCTAGACGAGCGGTCAACCGTGACGAGTTACGACGATCGGCCGAGACGAGTATCAACATGATGGTTCGGGAAGGATCGACGTCGTGAACAGAGCTCAAGAGTGTCACGAGGGATGTAGTCATCTGACCACCCAGAATGGTCGAGGGACGTTCTGTCCGTTTCTAGAAGGCCAGCAGGGACCCTATATAAAGAGCGAAGGTATCAGAGACCAGGAGTCACAACTTCCCGATCTACAGTTCGTTACAACGGCTCAGTACAAGTCAGAGGCGAGACAGAGAGAGACCAGTGCAAGAGTTGATACGGCGGAGAGATATTTGTACAGTCTTGTGTTACGTGCTGCCAATCGTACAGTATTGGCTGTTATTTATTGACATTAAACTATTACGTTATTTTGAAGCCCAGAGTTGTCAAGTTCTTTAAGTTGGTGGTGTCTGGTGCAGTTTGCAGAGAGCCTGGATAGCGAGATTTGTAACATTATTAACAAAAAAGTAATAAATTCGTAAACAAATTGTGTGGTTTTTATACTAAAGTTCGTCCACCCCTTGGGGGAGGGGGCAGGGGGGGCTAAGGCCCCCCGGATCCGCAGTTACTTCATGTCAGAATATGAGAAACTCTTGATTAGAACTAAATAGATTGCCAAAACAAAGCTCCTGGGTTTCATTCAGTTGTCTACAAGTGTTCCACTCTGTTGTCTACCACTGTTAGACTCTATTGTCTATCATTGTTCAACTTTACGGACTACCACTGTTCCACTCTGTTGTCTACAAGTGTTCAACTCAACTCTTGTCTACAAGTGTTCCACTCTGTTGTCTACGAGTGTTCAACTAAACTCTTGTCTACAAGTGTTCAACTCAACTCTTGTCTACAAGTGTTCAACTCAACTCTGTTGTCTACAAGTGTTCAACTCAACTCTTGTCTACAAGTGTTCAACTCAACTCTGTTGTCTACAAGTGTTCAACTCAACTCTGTTGTCTACAAGTGTTCAACTCAACTCTGTTGTCTACAAGTGTTCAACTCAACTTTGTTGTCTACAAGTGTTCAACTCTGTTGTCTACAAGTGTTCAACTCAACTCTGTTGTCTACAAGTGTTCAACTCAACTCTGTTGTCTACAAGTGTTCAACTCTGTTGTCTACCACTCTATTAACTACCACTGTTCCACTCTGTTGCCTGGCACTCTACGAACTACAACTGACCTGTCCTTTAGCTGAAGAAGGTAGCAGACCAAGCAATAGCCAGCACAACTCTGGACAAAGTTTTTCTGGGCTGTGAGAAACTCCTCGCTGGTGATTGGTCCAAATTCATGAATGAAGTAGTCCAGGAGAGATAGCTTGCTGTGTTTCTTGATCTGATGGAGTGAGACAGCATTCAGGACAGGTTCTATCATTCCACTGTCTCTGGAGGTAACAACTATCTTACAGGGCTTTATCCACAGAGGTAAATGTTCCTCAATCCAAAACATCTGAAGAACAAAAGTCAAGACATTTGATGAACAAAAGTCAAAACATTTGATGAACAAAAGTCAAAACATTTGATAAACAAAAGTCAAAACATTTGATAAACAATAGTAAAGACATTTGATAAACAAAATTACAGACATCTGTTTAAACATTAGAGACACATGATCAAGACTAAACAGCCCTTGACTAATGATAGGCCAAGACATCTAAACAGTCCTTGCTGACTAACTATAGGCCAAGGCATCTAAACAGTCCTTACTGACTAACTATAGGCCAAGGCATCTAAACATTTCTTGATGACTGTGACTATAGGCCAAGGCATCTGAACAGTCATTGATGACTAACTTTAGGCCAAGGCATCTAAACAGTCCTTGATGGCTAACTATAGGCCAAGACATCTAAACAGTCCTTGCTGACTAACTATAGGCCAAGGCATCTAAACAGTCCTTGATGACTGTGACTATAGGCCAAGGCGTCTGAACAGTCATTGATGACTAACTATAGGCCAATACATCTAAACAGTCCTTGATGACTAACTATAGGCCAAGACATCTAAACAGTCTTTGATGACTAACTATAGGCCAAGACATCTAAACAGCCCTTAATGACTAACTATAGGCCAAGGCATCTAAACAGTCCTTGATGGCTAACTATAGGCCAAGACATCTAAACAGTTCTTGATGACTGTGACTATAGGCCAAGACATGTAAACAGTCCTTGATGACTAACTATAGGCCAAGACATGTAAACAGTCCTTGAAGACTGTGACTATAGGCCAAGACATCTTAAAAGTTCTTGATGACTGTGACTATAGGCCAAGACATGTAAACAGTCCTTGATGACTAACTATAGGCCAAGACATGTAAACAGTCCTTGATGACTGTGACTATAGGCCAAGACATCTAAACAGTCCTTGATGACTAACTATAGGCCAAGACACCTAAACAGTCCTTGAAGACAGTGACTTCATACCAAGACATCTAAACAGTCCTTGATGACTAACTATAGGCCAAGACATCTAAACAGTCCTTGATGACTAACTATAGGCCAAGACATCTAAACAGTCCTTGAAGACAGTGACTTCATACCAAGACATCTAAACAGTCCTTGACGACTAACTATAGGCCAAGACATCTAAACAGTCCTTGATGACTAACTATAGGCCAAGATATCTAAACAGTTCTTGATGACTAACTATAGGCTAAGATATCTAAACAGTTCTTGATGACTAACTATAGGCCAAGACATCTAAACAGTCTTTGATGACTAACTATAGGTCAAGACATCTAAACAGTCCTTGATGACTAACTATAGGCCAAGACATCTAAACAGTCCTTGATGACTAACTATAGGCCAAGTCATCTAAACAGTCTTTGATGACTAACTATAGGCCAAGACATCTAAACAGTCTTTGATGACTAACTATAGGCCAAGACATCTAAACAGTCTTTGATGACTAACTATATGCCAAGACATCTAAACAGTTCTTGATGACTGTGACTATAGGCCAAGACATCTAAACAGTTCTTGATGACTGTGACTATAGGCCAAGACATCTAAACAGTTCTTGATGACTGTGACTATAGGCCAAGACATCTAAACAGTTCTTGATGACTGTGACTATAGGCCAAGACATCTAAACAGTTCTTGATGACTATGACTATAGGCCAAGACATCTAAACAGTTCTTGATGACTGTGACTATAGGCCAAGACATCTAAACAGTTCTTGATGACTGTGACTATAGGCCAAGATATCTAAACCGTTTCTTGATGACTGTGACTATAGGCCAAGACATCTAAACAGTTCTTGATGACTGTGACTATAGGCCAAGACATCTAAACATTTCTTGATGACTGTGACTATAGGCCAAGATATCTAAACAGTTCTTGATGACTGTGACTATAGGCCAAGACATCTAAACAGTTCTTGATGACTAACTATAGGCCAAGACATCTAAACAGTTCTTGATGACTGTGACTATAGGCCAAGACATCTAAACAGTCCTTGATGACTGTGACTATAGGCCAAGACATCTAAACAGTTCTTGATGACTAACTATAGGCTAAGATATCTAAACAGTACTTGATGACTAACTATAGGCCAAGACATCTAAACAGTCTTTGATGACTAACTATAGGTCAAGACATCTAAACAGTCCTTGATGACTAACTATAGGCCAAGACATCTAAACAGTCCTTGATGACTAACTATAGGCCAAGACATCTAAACAGTCTTTGATGACTAACTATAGGCCAAGACATCTAAACAGTCCTTGATGACTAACTATAGGCCAAGATTTGATTTTAGGCACATCGGCACAATTTAGGCCATGTCGTGCCTGCAGTCCCTCAAGGACTACTCTCTCTCTAAACAACAAGGGCCAGATTCTATACAGTCATATAATTAAAATCAAGGTCTATTCACAGTTAAAATAGTAAAGGTAGTAAAAATTTAAATATTTGGTAAAAATCTAATGTAAATAGTGCATGTTCACAAATTCAGAAATCACATCTTCGTAGATAGCCCCACTTCCCGAATAAAGCCCAGTGCCTTCCCAGGGTCGACATTATTAAATAGTGTTTTTAGATTAGTGGCTCTAAAATATTTCGCCCTGACATCCTGGTATCTGGGGCAATCAACGAGGATATGTTCCACGGTGAGGCGAGAGTCACAGTACTCGCAAAGTGGGGGCTCCTCTCTCTTCAGTACAAAAGAGTGCGTGATGTAGGTGTGGCCAATCCTAAGTCTGGACATGGTTGTGCTACCACGCCTTGTCAGACCCTTAGATGTGGGCCGCCACCTGACATCCGCCACAATCTGCCTGAGTTTACTGTGAGTCTCAGCCTCCCATCGGTTCTGCCACTCTCGATAGGTGGCAGAGGCAATACTTTGTCTCAGGTCCGAGTAGGGAATTTGGGTTCCTGACACCGCATGATTTAGGGCTCTCTTTGCTTCTCTGTCTGCGGCTTCGTTTCCCTCAATGCCAACATATAGGCCAAGACATCTAAACAGTCTTTGATGACTAACTATAGGCCAAGACATCTAAACAGTCCTTGATGACTAACTATAGGCCAAGACATCTAAACAGTCCTTGATGACTAACTATAGGCCAAGACATCTAAACAGTCTTTGATGACTAACTATAGGCCAAGACATCTAAACAGTCTTTGATGACTAAATATATGCCAAGACATCTAAACAGTCCTTGATGACTAACTATAGGCCAAGACATCTAAACAGTCTTTGATGACTAACTATATGCCAAGACATCTAAACAGTTCTTGATGACTGTGACTATAGGCCAAGACATCTAAACAGTTCTTGATGACTGTGACTATAGGCCAAGACATCTAAACAATTCTTGATGACTGTGACTATAGGCCAAGACATCTAAACAGTTCTTGATGACTGTGACTATAGGCCAAGACATCTAAACAGTTCTTGATGACTATGACTATAGGCCAAGACATCTAAACAGTTCTTGATGACTGTGACTATAGGCCAAGACATCTAAACAGTTCTTGATGACTGTGACTATAGGCCAAGATATCTAAACAGTTCTTGATGACTGTGACTATAGGCCAAGACATCTAAACAGTTCTTGATGACTAACTATAGGCCAAGACATCTAAACAGTTCTTGATGACTGTGACTATAGGCCAAGACATCTAAACAGTCCTTGATGACTGTGACTATAGGCCAAGACATCTAAACAGTTCTTGATGACTGTGACTATAGGCCAAGGCTGTAAAAAAAAAGCTGTATGTTCGTTTAATCCTACTTTGATTCAATTCTTCAATGTGAACTGAGCTATTTGTAAGTTTCTTCTAAGTTTTACTGCTGGTAAGCAAATGAAACATTTTACACAAATTCCACTGCAAATTTAAGAGGCTCATCATCACACCTGAAGTCTCCTGAGAACTTGGTACACTAACAACTCTTGTCTAAGGTCATCTCCAACTTTCACAATGGCTGCCATCAGTTGCCAATTAGGCAAATGTCCATATGGTGAGGACTCTCGTATACGAGTCACTTTGTCTTCCCAGGGTTCTTTAAGCACAGCAGCAGATGGGTCATCAGGGTCTCTCTACAACAAAACCAAGAAAAGGGTATTTAGCTATAAACCATAAATACAAATATTTATCTACAGAGATAAAAGAAGTCCATTCCAATATTTTGTAATCCAATAGCACCTAGGTTACTACTTCAACCAAAGGGGAGGAGAGGACATGGGTGCATCATTCTTACTAAGGAAATGATTTGCACTGTCCCATAACCTGCTGGTTAACAAGCACTCCACCAGACCCTCTCACTAGTTAAGGAAATGATTTGCACTGTCCCATAACCTGCTGGTTAACAAGCACTCCACCAGACCCTCTCACTAGTTAAGGAAATGATTTGCACTGTCCCATAACATGCTGGTTAACAAGCACTCCACCAGACCCTCTCACTAGTTAAGGAAATGATTTGCACTGCCCCATAACCTGCTGGTTAACAAGCACTCCACCAGACCCTCTCAAATGATTTGCACTGTCCCATAACCTGCTGGTTAACAAGCACTCCACCAGACCCTCTCACTAGTTAAGGAAATGATTTGCACTGCCCCATAACCTGCTGGTTAACAGCACTCCAGCAGGGAGAAATGTGGCATAAACAGAAGCATTGAGAAACCATATGTAGAAGAGACATATGTAGTGATTAGTTCATTAAGGTATAAGACATTTATTTGTTGTAGATGCAATGACGACAAAGTGTGGTCATCCTATAGTCGAGTCATACATTTACATGAAGCTAATGGAGTGTATGCAAGAGAGCATTAGCAGAATCTCTTCATGTTATGCATGGATTATTTATTCAGGTTTGTTCAGAATTCACTGCAGCTTTTGTTAGCAAAGCATTGCAGTAAACAAGGCAGGAGAGTATGAATGCAATAGTTAGCTTTTAGGTTTTTGTTGATTCCGTTGTTAAATGGGGCCAGATATCCAGCTGCAGATAGAGACCCTTGCTTAGCTGACATATTTGTGAGTCAAAAATAAGATTGAAGTAAAAAAAAAACCTCCAAGATTGCAAACTACATAGACAAAGGGAACATGGCAGTTCATGATGCAATATTACTTCTCATTACTTCGTTATCTTGAGTTTATTCTCAACCTTCAAGTTACTTTCATGGATTTGTATTGCTGCATGCAACAGCTCTGAGGGAACTGAGTAATCAAAGAGTCATCTGCAAAGAACTGGTGGAAATAATGCTTAGCTGAGTGGATATGTGTACATAGTGAACAGTACTAGGTCTAGAACCAGGGGTGCTTCAGACTTTAAGAGTAAGCTTGTTGACTCTGTCCCCTCAACCAAGACACTGGGTGTGTTCAGTCAGGTAAGATCCAAGCCACTTAAGAATGATTTCTGTGAAACCAAAAGTGGCAGAGAATCTGGTCATCATAATTGTTGCGTGCATGTGAAGTTTTCTTCCTTGTCTAATAGTCATGTTTTGAGGTATATGAAATAGTTAGCATTTGGCGTGATTTGTTGTCAAGAATATTGTGTCTGCGTTTTACATCACGCTTGGTTTCCTGTATTGTTCTATTAGCAGAGAAGGCGTTCTGGCTGTAGATTCTTTCTGCGCTACAGTTTTCAACCTTTCCCTGTTTTAACAATACATAAGCACATAAATGTATTAATCAAAATCAGGTTGATATTTCAGTTCGGATGTCGCTAATGAAAGTTCTGAGATTTAGCAGCATCACTAGATCCAAGTTTATTCATTGTTTCAGGGAGTTAAATACTTATTATTTACATGGTTTGTACAAACTCTGGATATTAACTATTTGTATTTAATATTCAAAATTCCCAACAATTGTTGACCAATTATTTACAGTTCATTTCTTATGACACTTGGTTTGCTGTTGTTCTTTAATTAATACATTAGCAGCTAGTGAGGCGGGGCACCAAGTTACACATTATAGCATCCCCCTATATGGCTAAAACCCACCTTGAAAATAATCTCATGGTCTTGCATAGTGATGGGCAAACTTGGGACCCCTCCTGGGCCAACTACAGCCCTTGGAGAGGTTTAAACTGGCCACATGTTTTGTACAAATGATTTATTTTTTAAAATCCCTTATCATTTAAAAATCGAGTTGAAGCTTAAGAGTAAAATGTAACTTTTATAATTCAAGACTTGATAGGTCTGTTTAAGTTCAAACAAACACAATTAACACAATTTGGATGAAGGTGATGTTGATTTGGTGTCTATTGACTCTTTAGTGCACTGGGCTATCAACATAGATCTTGAAGGCTATAATACAAACGTTTGCTCTAATTATGTATAATTTTTTGTAATGCACAATTGTAAAACAAATTTCCTCACAGATAATAAAGATTCTTATTACTAATGCTATTATTAAAATATTGAATATAAACGTCAATTATATTCAGACTGTCATATTTTTCAGAGTGCACATAAAAATACTAAATACTAAAGGCAAACCACTGTTTCTCATCTTTGATCAATGAAAAAAAAAAGCCAAAAAGATGTATTACTTAGATGTTCTTGTGCCTTACAATGCCTTGGATGGCAAGCTGTCTCCACAAACAAGTCTCTTCCCACCTGGTGTCCACTGAGGTCCTCCTTGAAAATGTGGGGCTATGTGTATTTCCTAGTATTGTCCTCCATGTAACCCAACTATTGGTATGTGTAAATGGTCAAAACATCATTAAGTGGTCAAGTTTGTGCCACAATCTCCTTACTTGACTTCTAATATCAGTTTTACTGAGTCACATTTTCTGTTTTTTTTTGGCAGATGACTTATGCATCATACATTTCTCTGTAAAACTCTTCAAACAGTTGTCAATGTAATAGTGGGCTTCCTAATACTTGCAAATACTTTTGGTTACCAAACATAGAGACTTAATTCCATGCAATCTGAATACACTGACGTCATTCAAGTCAGTGCAGGTCACGTCTTCAAGACAATCAGGGAACTAAAAATGAGCAAAAAAAGTATCTTTCTTCCAAGAAAAAAAACCTGAATATGAGATAGTTTAAGATTTGGCATTTGTGCATTGTTCACAGATCTTCTGTCACAGGAACTATTTGAATTGTGAATTGTTCACAGATCTTCTGTCACAGGAACTATTTGAATTGTGCATTGTTCACAGATCTTCTGTCACAGGAACTATTTGAATTGTGCATTGTTCACAGATCTTCTGTCACAGGAACTATTTGAATTGTGAATTGTTCACAGATCTTCTGTCACAGGAACTATTTGAATTGTGCATTGTTCAAAGATCTTCTGTCACAAGAACAAGTCAATGTTAGGATACTGCAGAGATGCTAACAAGCCAAACTTGTGTATATCCCAGACCTGGAAAAGTGTATTTTGAGGGGCAAATGTGTATTTTCGTAAATTTAAAGAAATATACTCATTAAAGACTAAAATCCTTCAAGCAATCCTAAAAATGAACACAGCATAAAGTTATACAAGACATTCTGCACATTTGTCCAAATATTTACACATTTAGTCTTTGTCATAGAGTTTTCTAGAATATGTTAGAATGTTGCTGTTTTTGTCACATGGCAATGATTTTATGAACATAATGCTTCTAGTGTTTTATGCCTAATTCCAGTGGGAATTTACAAGTGAATTTATATTTAAACCAGATGCAATGGTTTGCTTGGCTGAATCAGTGACATCTAGTTTTATAAAAGTAGTTTTGTTCATAGGTAATTTCTTGACAAGGTATGCAGACACTGGACATTTTGAAACAAGATTTTCTTCTTTCAGGCCATTCTTTCCTGAGTCAGCAATGAAAGTCCTCTGCAATTACTAGTCAAAAAATTTAATTTTGTTATTTTCAGACAGATAATCCTAATTAGGTATTGAACTGGTTTTGGACTCTTCAGTTTGCTATACAAGGAGATACTTTCTATCCATTTGATTTCCTTTGTTGACACATTGAAGAGAGAGCTTTAGCTCAGCCACCCATTTCTGCCAGTTTCTGTAGTTTGCAATACAATTTGTATAGATCAAAAGGCAGCTTCACTATTAGATTACTGAGACTAGTTCATTGGTTTTTAACTCTTTCTTTCCAAACCGACGATACAAACGTTGATTCCACCAGAATGTGGTAAATAATTACGGAGAGAAAGAGTTAATGTGCATAAGGCCCATTACATAGCTTTTAACAATCCCCCAGAATTGAAGTTAGAACAACACAGCCGATTTGCAAGAGAAAAAAAGAGCAAAATCTGAATTTTTTATACAAAGCTTATATCAACTCACTCTCTCTGTCTGTTCAATAGTTTGTACATGTTATTTCTTCAACATCATATTTTGGATCAAGCTGAAATTTTACACTATTAGTTCTTTTACCTGACAACAAATAAGGGAAAGAAATTGTACTTGACTGAAGTGGTGTGGAGTTGTCACAGCCTCATTTGAGACTCATTGTGACATGTAGTGACTAGTAATCCCTTAATGCTATTCTGTGTTCTTCACACATGGAAAAAGCTTGGTGTGAAAGAGTGATAGTAAGATTGTTAGACAGTTAGGACATGGAGAATATCTTTCTAGTGGATTTATTGGTAGAGTGCATTCATGTCAAAGTAGATCTCATTTCTATGGAGTCATTCTGTTTCTACATTATAGACTATTTGGGAAGGTGTATCACATGCATGATGAGGACTTAATATTCACTGGCCTGCTACCACTGTTTGTGACTCATCTATTCTAATAACCATTCACTGGCCTGCTACCATTGTTTGTGACTCATCTATTCTAATAACTATTCACTGGCCTGCTACCACTGTTTGTGACTCATCTATTTTAATAACTATTCACTGGCCTGCTACCACTGTTTGTGACTCATCTATTCTAATAACTATTCACTGGCCTGCTACCACTGTTTGTGACTCATCTATTCTAATAACTATTCACTGGCCTGCTACCATTGTTTGTGACTCATCTATTCTAATAACTATTCACTGGCCTGCTACCATTGTTTGTGACTCATCTATTCTAATAACTATTCACTGGCCTGCTACCACTGTTTGTGACTCATCTATTCTAATAACTATTCACTGGCCTGCTACCACTGCTTGTAACTCATCTATTCTAATAACTATTCACTGGCCTGCTACCATTGTTTGTGACTCATCTATTCTAATAACTATTCACTGGCCTGCTACCACTGTTTGTGACTCATCTATTCTAATAACTATTCACTGGCCTGCTACCATTGTTTGTGACTCATCTATTCTAATAACTATTCACTGGCCTGCTACCACTGTTTGTGACTCACCTATTCTAATAACTATTCACTGGCCTGCTACCACTGTTTGTGACTCACCTATTCTAATAACTATTCACTGGCCTGCTACCATTGTTTGTGACTCATCTATTCTAATAACTATTCACTGGCCTGCTACCATTGTTTGTCACTCATCTATTCTAATAACTATTCACTGGCCTGCTACCACTGTTTGTGACTCATCTATTCTAATAACTATTCTAAAGACTATTCACTGGCCTGCTACCACTGTTTGTGACTCATCTATTCTAATAACTAAAAAAATCATAGTTGCATATTTTCATGTTCTTTTGCTTACTAAATACACAATATACATACTTGTAGGCATCTATTTATTTACCTCAAATTTCTTTTTAGGAGCAGCCAAATTTTCAGAAAGACGTCTTCTTATGTCACCAGCAGCAATATAGACGACAGGATCCTTGCTGTCAGCACTGGTAGAACTCTCTGTAGACAGCTGGGATATGGTGTCACTTGATCGACAGCGATTGGCCAGCTACAAGAATATGTGGAGGAGTTGATTTGATTAAAGCAACTATTTCATTTGTAACATGAAGAATCTGTCAGGTGATAACCACCAAGTCATCTTATATATAATACAGACATTACTTCAAAAAAAGTAGAAGATTACATCAGATCATAACAATAAGTCACATGATCTATATTAGATGAGTGCTAAAACAGATGAACTTAATATTAAAATAATAATATTAAAATATTAAGTTACTAATAAATTACTTTCTACCATTTTGGAAACAAAATATTCCATATAACAGTAGCCTAATTGGATGATCAAACTCTGAGTTCTATGGCCTTGATCTAAAAGAAGAAGCAATTAACCTGGAGAAGTCTTGTTCCAGAAGTCACCCAATATAATCTACTCAGTCCCAAAGATCACCATGATTGGACCCCCCCCCCCCCCCCCAACCTCAATGTGGTAGACCATATCTGGGAAGCCCAGTATCCAATGATGTATCTCTTTCAAGAGAAGTTGAAAACCATGTGTTCAACAAGAACTGTGTTGGCAGCAGGCAGACTTACTAACAAATTCTGTTGGTATAGATACCAACATCAGCGAGAGAGACCATAATGGAGGTTGGGAGGGGCGGGGTTCCATTGACTTGCACAGTGGATGTTAGACCCCCAGGCATCTCTTACAGACACAGCTGAAGTTTTTGTATGTGTTTGACCTTCTGTAGCTCATTTGAAAGCCTGTTGAGTCAGTGAGTTGAATCAACGGTCTTGATGACCACAACCATGCCATCCATTACCTCTCTGTTCGCCAAGTGGCGATGACAACAGCGTTTTCTTAACCAAAGAAACACCAATTGGTCTCCGGAGATGGGAGAAAGCTGTCACAAATCCATACTGTGACCTCATTAATCTACTTCTTTCTAGAAATCGGGGGTCAGGTCAAAGAAGTCACAGTGCAAATTATGGTTGGCCAATCAAAGAAAGGTCAGGAAAAAAAAGTTGCATACGTGTTTCTGGAAGGTGATAGATTTGAGAAATATTTTTAAGCAGATGTTTCTATGATTCGAATTAAAACGATTTAAAAAGGTATAAATTGGTGGAAAGTGAATTAGTCGTGGTCCTTGGGTGTAGTGGATCCCCGAGCTTCTGAAGTCTATAAATTGTTGTGAGTACATAAGTTGTTTTAAGTTTTGAGTACTTTATATTTGAAGTTAATTCTAAATGAAAATGAAGTTTAAGTGAAGAAGATAGCAAAGCTCAGTTGTATCGATATATCAGTGCTATAGAGAGATAGTAAAGCTCAGTTGTATCAATATATAAGTGCTATAGAAAGCTCAGTTGTATCAATATATAAGTGCTATAGAAAGCTCAGTTGTATCAATATATAAGTGCTATAGAAAGATAGTAAAGCTCAGTTGTATCAATATATAAGTGCTATAGAGAGATAGTAAAGCTCAGTTGTATCAATATATAAGTGCTATAGAGAGATAGTAAAGCTCAGTTGTATCAATATATAAGTGTTATCTCTGTGGCATTTTACGTCTCAAGAGACAATCTTTTTCCTATGCAACTTCTTGTGTGACTAAAGAGGCCAATCCTTGATACACAGCTGTGATTGCAGGTTGGGCATATGTAATCACCAGGTGGTGTTGCATTTTCACCCTTCTTTCTGCTTCTGTTGTGTATGACATCTGCAATCCGTGACCCTTCCTTTATACTCTCTCTCTCCATGTGGATCTGTCCAGTGCCACCTCTTCCCAGCTACAAGTGTCGATTTTGAAGAGCTTCACGTCACGTTTGCATACATCCGTATAATGTAAAAGTGGGCAACCAGCGGCTCTCCTGCCTTCTATTAGATCGCAAGGTCTGAAAGGGAAACTTTTCTTCCATTGTGTAAGAATATATTTCAAGTAATGTAGTATTATGAATAAATGAGTTTATGTGTGGAAGAAGTTCATTGAAAGAGAAAAAAAAAGTATTTTCTATTTCCCTGGCAAGTGATTCTGTTTGTGTCATTCTATAGAAATACAAAGAAAAGATAAGCAATGTATTGAAACAAAATTGTAAATAGAAAATCATCAACAAATATTGACACTAAAGAAAAACAGAAAATATCACCAAAGTGACACCTGCAGACTGCAACACAGATGGCTATATCAAGCTGGCAATACTGCTGCTCCCATCGCTAGAAGCATGCCTGAACCAATTAATCTCCACAGCCATTTAATAGGTAGATTTTGTCCAGGACAGACAAATCTAAAAAGGGGGCAATGTAATAACTGAAGTGATGATAGGGTTAACAGTGTGTATGATCAGCTGACACATCTAACACAGATCAATGTGCTGCTTAGTAGTGTGCTGCTTAGTGGTCAACTGCATCAAAGGACAAGGGACAGTTCTGGTTTGAACACATTTCTACTTGAATATCAACCCATGGTATTGTCATGTGATCCTGTCCATTGTGGGTGTTAGAAAGGTGCCACAGGTCAGCAAGGCAAGTCAGTCATTCTGGTACTGTCTGGTACTGTTAGTCCACAGTGAAGTCATTCTGATACTGTTAGTCCACAGTGAAGTCATTCTGATACATTGAAGTCATTCTGATACTGTCTGGTATTGTTAGTCCATAGTGAAGTCATTCTGATACTGAAAGGTACTGTCTAGTCCACAGTGAAGTCAGTCTGATACTGTCTGGTACTGTTAGTCCACAGTGAAGTCAGTCTGGTACTGTTAGTCCACAGTGAAGTCAGTCTGGTACTGTTAGTCCACAGTGAAGTCATTCTGATACTGTTAATCCACAGTGAAGTCATTCTGGTACTGTCTGGTATTGTTAGTCCACAGTGAAGTCATTCTGATACTGAAAGGTACTGTCTAGTCCACAGTGAAGTCAGTCTGGTACTGTTAGTCCACAGTGAAGTCATTCTGATACTGTTAGTCCACAGTGAAGTCATTCTGGTACTGTCTGGTATTGTTAGTCCACAGTGAAGTCATTCTGATACTGAAAGGTACTGTCTAGTCCACAGTGAAGTCAGTCTGATACTGTTAGTCCACAGTGAAGTCAGTCTGGTACTGTTAGTCCACAGTGAAATCAGTCTGGTACTGTTAGTCCACAGTGAAGTCAGTCTGGTACTGTTAGTCCACAGTGAAGTCAGTCTGGTACTGTTAGTCCACAGTGAAGTCAGTCTGGTATTGTTAGTCCAAAGTGAAGTCATTCTGATACTGAAAGGTACTGTCTAGTCCACAGTGAAGTCACGCTGGTACTGTTAGTCCACAGTGAAGTCAGTCTGGTACTGTTAGTCCACAATGAAGTCAGTCTGGTACTGTCAGTCCACAGTGAAGTCAGTCTGGTACTGTTAGTCCACAGTGAAGTCATTCTGATACTGTTAGTCCACAGTGAAGTCATTCTGGTACTGTCTGGTATTGTTAGTCCACAGTGAAGTCATTCTGATACTGAAAGGTATTGTCTAGTCCACAGTGAAGTCAGTCTGGTACTGTTAGTCCACAGTGAAGTCAGTCTGGTACTGTTAGTCCACAGTGAAGTCATTCTGATACTGTTAGTCCACAGTGAAGTCATTCTGGTACTGTCTGGTATTGTTAGTCCACAGTGAAGTCATTCTGATACTGAAAGGTACTGTCTAGTCCACAGTGAAGTCAGTCTGGTACTGTTAGTCCACAGTGAAGTCAGTCTGGTACTGTTAGTCCACAGTGAAGTCAGTCTGGTACTGTCTAGTCCACGGTGAAGTCAGTCTGGTACTGTTAGCCCACAGTGAAGTCAGTCTGGTACTGTTAGTCCACAGTGAAATCAGTCTGGTACTGTTAGTCCACAGTGAAGTCATGTTATGTATATATGTATATAAGTATGTGTGTAAACAAAAAAACAAAACACTACACAACAGACTAGTCCAGAAGTAAACTGAAAGACTCACTGCTAAGATGTCATCATCTTCCTGAGACCAGCAGTCTGCATCATCGAAGTCAACTCACGGTAACTAATCTGTACAACCCCCCCAAGCACGAAATTGGTCTCGAATATGACTATACTAATATCAATACTCACAACGTCATCGCAGGAGACTTTAACGCTAAGTCTCAGCAGTGGGGCTATGATTCAACCGACTCGTCAGGACATAAAATTAATGAACTCCTAAATAATTCTAATTTGTTCTGTCTGCAAAATAAACATACTCCCCCAACTCTATACCATACCGGAAATGGCAGCCAATCTAGACCAGACCTTACTCTAATTACAGCTAATTTAGAATCTCATACTCAGTTTCAAGTCTTAGACGACATTGGAAGTGACCATAGACCCATACTAGTCACAATTGCCCTCTCAGAGGCCAGTGGTGTAACCCCAAAAGCTCCGCGTAGATGGAGTTACACCAAGGCGAACTGGCTAGCCTACGAGGCAGCAGTCAACACTGCCCTTATGAATATTGCAGTGGAGGATAGGGACGTTGACATCATATACGGTGAAATAACAGCAGCTATGTTGGGTGTGGCCAAGAGGTTTGTCCCGCGGACTTATCCTGGCGTAAGGCAGAAACGCGTGTGGTCTCAGGAATTGAATAAGCTGGTCCTGAGACATATGCGAGCCCGGAGGCTTGCTGAACGGAAGGGTACCCCTGAAATCCGGAGGGAGTACAATCGGCTCTGCAGAGCCACGAGTGAAATGGCCCGACGCGTCCGGTCGAACCATTGGAACGCTGCCTGCGCAGGGATGGAACTTCGGGACACCTCGAAAACCTGGCGTCTTCTGCGAAACCTAGAGGCCAAAGACACAGCGCGAACGGCTGCCCCTCTATTGTCACCCAGAGGGCCGGTCTCGACGGTAACCAAAATGGCTGGCTTGTTGAATCAACATTTTGCTAAAATCAGCAAGCCCGAAAAGAAGTCTACCATGTCCAAGGCCCTCAACAAAAATAGTAAGAGGCTCGTGAGGGAGCCAGATGAGCCGGAAAGCCAAGCAACGTGCAACGCGCCCTTCTGTCGTGCTGAGCTGGACAGAGCGATAGCTAAGTGCAAAAACCGAAAAGCTCCGGGGCCAGATAAGGTTACCCCTGAGATGGTAAAACACCTTGGGGGCATTGCGAGAAACTCTTGGAGTTTATGAACCGAACCTGGGCAGAGTCCAGACTGCCCGGAGCCTGGAAGAGTGCTGTCATTGTGCCAGTCCTTAAGAAGGGAAAAGACGCGACTAACGTGGAGTCCTACAGACCCATTTCACTAACCTCAACCCTTGGCAAAGTTGCTGAGCGAATGGTTAACGAGCGGCTAGTTTGGTCCTTTGAGATTGCCGGTATCCTGGCGCCAGGACAGGCCGACTTTAGGGCAGGCTTGAGCCCAATCGACCAGGTTACAACATTCGCACAGGAGGTGGCCGATGGGTTCCAGAGGTCCGAGAGCACATACGCGGTGTTCATAGACCTAAAACAGGCTTACGACCGTGTGTGGAAGCAAGGCCTCTATCTTAAGCTAAGAGCTATGGGTGTGTGGGGCAAGATATACAATTGGATACAATCCTTTCTGTCTGGGAGGAGCACACGTACAAAATACCAGCACTCCCTTAGCAAGCCAAAACAACAACTCAATGGCCTGCCTCAGGGCTCCACCCTGTCCTGTACACTTTTCATAGCTTTTCTTAATGATTTGCCCAGCTCACTACGGTCCAAAAAACTGCTAAATGCTGACGATATTGTCCTCTGGTCAACCGGGAAGAAAGCCGACCAAATTCAGGCGGCACTTCAAGCAGACCTCCATACCATCTCCTCGTATTGCGACAAATGGCAGATTCTGATAAACGTTGCCAAAACGATATGGTCCCTGTTCAGCCTAGGGATCGACATTCTTAAGGCTCCATTCGAGCTTCAACTCGGTGGGCTGCGACTCCAGCGTGAAAATACGCCAAAATATCTAGGGGTGACCCTAGATAGAAAACTGTCAATGCTCCAGCACGTCCAGGATGTTGAACAAAAAGCCTCGGAGAAGTTAGCGTTACTAAGAAAGCTGGCCAGCACAAAGTGGGGTGCCAAAGCTGACATGCTACGCACATTGTACTTAGGGGCAGTCAGATCACAAATTGAATACAGCTATACAGTTCAAGTATACGCTAGTAAAACTGCCCTCGAATCACTCGACCAGGTACAAGCACAGGCTCTACGGTTCATTTGTGGCACCTTTAGGACAAGCCCAACAAACGCTGCTGAAATCTTTACTAACGTGGCACCCTTACATCTTAGGAGGGAGAGGGCAGTACTTACGGCCTACGAGCGCTACAAAAGGGGCGACTCTAGGCTACCCACTTCAATCTTAGTGCGACAGTGGAGAGAGAGGAACCGCATCAAAATGCGATCGTTCCTCCATATTGCAGCCAATTTGTCTAACTCAGCTGGACTCTCCACTGATAGAATCCCTGGAGTGATCGTTAAATGAACTTGTGTGTTACCCATGCTTGTAATCGTGCTAGTATTTGTAATCGTGTTCGCATTATTGTAGTATGTGAATCGTGACCAGTCTGTACTGTGTTATTGTGTGTATCAGTCGTGTTTTATTGAAATAAAGCCTTGTTTCTAAGGTTATGAATTGACTTAGTATATTACAATTTATTTCAATAAAACCATTCTTAAATGGACAAGTTTTTGCGTCCCAATAGACTGGATGCTGATCCTAGTTCAACTAATGCTTCAGTTACATGGAAACATTGGATTTCTTGTTTTGACAGATTCGCAACGAAGGTAGGGGCTAGTGAAAGCGAACAGTTTGACCTGCTATGCAACTTTGTGTCTCCATCCTTATATCAGTATATTTCTACCTGTTCTAAATACTCAGAAGCAAAATCTATTCTTGAGAATTTATTTGTGAAGGCCCCTAATGAAACATTGGCCAGACATTTGCTTGCAACTTGCAAACAAGAAGTCGATCAAAGTCTTGATCAATTTGTACACAAGCTGAGAGTGATGGCCAGAGATTGTCAGTTCCGAGCTGTCAGTGCTGACAAAAATGAAGAGGACGCCATTCGCGATGCCTTTGTTAGCGGCATGCGTTCGAGTGTAATTAGACAGAGGCTACTTGAGAAAAGATCCCTTGACTTGAAAATGGCTTTAGATATTGCCAAGACTCTCGACATGGCCCAAAAAGAATCCAGTTCGTTTAGTACTCCGTCTCAATTGGTAGAGTCATCTCTTTCGTCATCGGCAATCTCAACCGAAGAAATGGTGGACTCAGAAACAATCGCAACAGTGAATACTAAATGTTTCTTTTGCGGAGGTAGTCGGCATCTCAGAGCGAAATGCCCTGCCAAAGACTGCATGTGTCATTCGTGCGGGAAAAATGGACATTTTTCGAAGGTTTGCAGGTCTCGCAACACTCCTATAACCAAAACAAAAGTCAAAACATCTCCTAGCCACGATATTAAAAGACAATCTTGTAAAGATTGTAGCTGCATTAAGGACTCTACACATCTAACATCACTAATTGCTACTTCGTCTGTACCTGGTTTAACTAAATCAACAGTACACATCTCTGTAAATGGCGTGAACCTAAAAGCCCTAATTGATACAGGTAGCGGGGAAAGCTACATTTCTTCAAACATACCAAGAGAGTACGATTGGTCAGTGACACGTTCAAAGCACAAAATTTCTATGGCGTCATCTCAACTGTCAAGCGTCACAAGAGGCCACATGTTTGCATCGCTAAAATACAAAGGGGAAGTTTACAATCAATTCAAACTTTCGTTACTAGATGAACTTTGCACTGATGTAGTGCTTGGGTTAGATTTCCTCGCATTACACAAAGAACTGATAATTCCATTCAACGGTGGTCGACCTGCATTTCATGTCTGCTCGCTCAATGCTGTTAAGGTAGAGGCACCACAATTGTTTGCAAATTTATCCCCTGATTGCAGACCTATTGCTACTAAATCTCGTCGTTACTCCTTCCAAGACACACAATTTATTAAAGCTGAAATTGAGAAATTGATACGAAACGGTATCATTGAACCTTCCAAATCACCTTGGAGAGCTCAAGTCCTTGTCACGACCAATGAGCGGCACAAAAAGCGAATGGTCGTTGATTATAGCCAAACTATAAATAGATTTACTTACCTGGACGCTTACCCCATGCCTAGAGTGGATGAAATGGTGGAGAAAATTTCCAGGTATGAAATCTTTAGCACATTGGATCTGGAGAGTGCTTATCACCAAATACCTATCCAACAGAGCGAAAAGAAATACACAGCCTTCGAAGCTTGTGGTAAACTCTACCAGTTTTGCAGAATACCCTTTGGGGTCACTAACGGTGTAGCTTGCTTCCAGAAAACCATAGACATTATTATAGAAAAAGAAAAGTTGTCTGACACGTTTGCCTATGTCGACAATGTAACAATATGTGGTACAGATGTAGACTCCCATAACAAAAATCTGTTGCATTTTCAGAAGGTAGCTCTGGAATACGGAATAACTTTCAACGAAAGTAAAAGTGTATTTGCTACTAAGAAGGTAAAGCTGCTTGGATATGAAATATCCAAAGGGCATTTGAAGCCGGACCCTGATAGATTTCAAGCTCTGCGAGATTTGCCACCTCCAAAAGATCTGAAGTCTCAGAAAAGGATTGTAGGACTTTTGGCATATTATGCTCACTGGATACCAAATTTCTCCGACAAAATGTATCCTATAATGAAAAATCAAATTTTTCCTGTACCTACAGAAGTAAAAACAGCGTTGGAAGACTTGAAAGAAGAATTGCAGAAAGCAGCAATTTTCACCATAAAGTATGACCATCCTCTAATTGTGGAAACTGACGCTTCTGACATCGCAGTAGCTGCCACTTTAAATCAGGAGGGAAGACCTATTGCATTCTTCTCTAGAACTCTTTCACCTACTGAAAGGCATCAATCTGCCATAGAGAAAGAAGCCACTGCAATAATTGAAGCCATACGCAAATGGAAGCATTATTTGTGTGGCAATCATTTTACCCTTATTACGGACCAGCTGTCTATTTCATACATATTTAAAGACACTCATGACAAGAAAATTAAAAACGATAAGATACAAAGGTGGAAATTGGAACTGGCAAGCTTCAAGTTTGATATACAGTATAGACCTGGGAACGCCAACACAGCAGCAGACACCTTGTCTAGAGGGCACTGTGCAACCATGACGAAACAAAGTAGCCTGAAGACGTACCATGACTACCTGTGTCATCCAGGTGTCACTAGACTTCTACATTATGTCAGGTCAAAGAACTTACCCTTCTCGGTTGAAGAGGTCAGACAGACCATTCAACAATGCAGAACCTGCAATAGAATTAAACCGCAATTCTATAAGGAATTTGCAGGTACGCTCATCAAGGCCACACAGCCGTTTGAAAGAATAAGTGTTGACTTTAAAGGTCCTTTGCCATCAGCTACTCGCAACAAGTATTTGTTAACAATGATTGACCAATATTCGCGGTTTCCATTCGCTTTTCCCTGTCCTGATATGACATCTAAGACAGTAATAAAGTGCTTCGACCAGTTATTTTTTCTCTTTGGAACACCCAGTTACATCCACTCTGATCGTGGCACATCATTTATGTCCACAGAAACTACAGAATATCTACATTCTAAGGGCATAGCCACTAGCAGGACAACGCCCTACAATGCCAAAGGAAATGGGCAAATAGAAAAGCTGAATAAAACATTGTGGCAGGCTATTTTATTAGCATTGGACTCAGGGAAGTTGGAACTATCACAGTGGGAATCTGTGTTGCCCCAGGCACTTCACTCCATTCGATCATTACTGTGTACTTCTACTAATGAAACTCCACACGAACGGATCTTCAAATTCAACAGAAGATCGCCAACGGGAACATCCTTGCCTACTTGGCTACAGAACCCAGGCAAAGTATTTCTAAAATCCCCTGTAAGATCTTCAAAATTTGACCCATTGGTACAAGAGGTTGAACTTATTAGCTGCAACCCACAGTACGCCCATATACGATTTCCAAACGGCCGGGAGGAGACAGTGTCGCTTAGGCACCTGGCGCCGAAGGAAAGTTCCACGAACGACTATTTCGAACCAGAGAACGGTATCCTGCCTCAAGAGGTCGGTGACTCTTTGGATCTCTCACCAGGGAGTCGCTACGTGCCTGAAACTATCAGTAATTCACAGAGTCCCACCCCAATGATGTACAACCAGCCAGAAGTCATCAGTGACTCACAGGGGAGCCACCCAATGCCAGAGGCCAATATTGACTCGAGTCCCGTACAGGACAGTTACGACATGCAAGGAGAAAAGTCTACGCCAGAGATACCTCCGGATCCTTCCCTTCATACGCATGATTATAACCTAAGACCCAGAAAGAAATAAAGGAGGGGTGAATGGAGTGATCGTTAAATGAACTTGTGTGTTACCCGTGCTTGTAATCGTGCTAGTATTTGTAATTGTGTTCGCATTATCGTAGTATGTGAATCGTGACCAGTCTGTACTGTGTTATTGTGTGTATCAGTCGTGTTTTATTGAAATAAAGCCTTGTTTCTAAGGTTATGAATTGACTTAGTATATTACAATCCCTATTAGGAGAATTAGTACATGCCCTCCGTGGAGGAGATTGCCGGCCCCCCAAATAAACCTGTCCCTGTTAGGGCAAGAGGGAGCCACCAAGAGGCGATTAACACCTGCCATTCTTCAAAATTTGGCATCCATAACCATAAAATCCTACCCATCAGATGCCATATTCTGTTATACCGATGGGTCGGTAATGAGGGACCCCGACAGATCGGGGTATGGGGCCCTTATCGTCTACCCCGACCGGACTGAACCAGATAGGCTCTCTGGTCCATGCGGCTACGCCACATGCTCCATGGATGCCGAACTCACAGGGATAACTAGGGCGTTCGAGGCCATTAGGGCCCGAATGCTCCAACGCGAGACTAGCGCCACTACAGTGGTATTGGTCACTGACTCTCACTCCAGTCTCCTAGTTATGGGTGGAGGCGGGGGAGGGTCGCCCGTAATAGAAGAGGCAATCGGCGCCGCAGATAACATCTGCCAAGCTATTGGAGCTGTCGTTTTTATGCAGTGGGCGCCTTCACATTGCGGCGTGAGGGGCAATGAAACGGCAGACGCCCTTGCAAGGGAGGGTGCAATGGCCGCCACACACCTCGAAGCACCAAGCACGTACTTACAAGCAACGGCACAAATCCGAGCACTCATTCATGAGAAGTGGTTAAAGTCCTGGGAGGAATCCGACAGAGCACATGGTGTCTGGCAGCGCATGCGTCACCCAGATTGCGACAATCCATGGTGGCGACTGAGGAGGTCAGAGCAGTCAATAGTTGCGCAGTGCAGGACGGAACATTGTCCTATAGGGGCATACTTTGGCTGGTTCCGCACTAACTTTGACTCCCAATGTTGTCACTGTGGAGAGAGCGTCGAAACAGTGTCGCATGTCTTGTACGAGTGTCCCCAGCTCCGTGAGCTAAGGGGGGACTTGCCTGTGCAGTCACTCAACTTGTATGGTAGCTATGAGGCACTACGCCGGATGGCGAAGTTTCTTGCCAGAGCACTACGGGAGGACTAGTCCTTCCTGCTCTGATTTTTCAATAGGAGTTCATCTCAGATACTGTTAGTCCACAGTGAAATCAGTCTGGTACTGTTAGTCCACAGTGAAGTCATGTTATGTATATATGTATATAAGTATGTGTGTAAACAAAAGAACAAAACACTACACAACAGACAGTAGTTCCTAGTCCAGAAGTAAACTGAAAGACTCACTGCTATGATGTCATCATCTTCCTGAGACCAGCAGTCTGCATCATCGAAGTCATGACATGAACCATACACACTAAACTCAGCACGAGTTGCAGCAGCAGCAGTGGTCTGAAGGACAAGCTGAGTCAGGTCTTCCTCAGAGCGAGTGAAGCGCAGAGTGTTCTCCAATATTTTATGAGGAAGCTGACTTGTGGTTGTGTTATCACATTTGAGAACCTCCACATAAATCATGAATGGAGCCTGTCAAGACAATGAATGTGTAACCCATTAAGCATAAATTCATAGCTTGTATAGTATTATTAAAATCTAAAATTATTATATTAAGAATAAATAAGGATTGTCATGAAAGACTGGTTCATCTCATTTCTATAGAAATGAGATAAAAGCCAGGGTATTATTAGCTATGGAGGGAACGTTATTGCCCACACAACCCTCTTAACGTAGCAGATGTGCTCAGTAGGGACAGGCAGATACCCAATACAATTTTGTGATAATTGGCACTGTAAGCTGCCTAAGGGTCACCAGCTCCTGATTTTCTGGCCTTCCTGTTTGGTGGACCAGTGGCACTGTAAGCTGCCTAAGGGTCACCAGCTCCTGATTTTCTGGCCTTCCTGTTTGGTAGAGAGAACATAGCAAAAGAGAATTGTAAAGCCTGTGTCCTGCATGCAGCCATGCCTGTCTTTGGCTTTCCTTTTGGTCTCCAATAGTGTGTCTCTCTCTGTCCCCTTCTGGAGCCACTTTCTGCCCAGCTATTCTCTAGTCTAGTTAAGGTAAGTTGACACCTGATCAGTTCTGTCCCCCTTTAAGCTCACCAAAAACATTGTCTCCCCCACAGAACAGTACAGCTGTTAAATAGTAAGCTCTTGATGGGGAACAGGCAGCATTCTTCAAAACAATTATTTGTAGCTCATGATGGAGAGCAGGCAGCATTCTTGAAAGCATTAGTTTCCTCAGATCCACACAGAGAGGTTACTAGTAGATCCCTACAGAGAGGTTACACTGGTAGATGCTGATTTTTGTTACCAAACTGGGTGATTTGTTTCTCACTTAAAAGAAGCCAAAAGCTAGAATTAACCAGATAGTTATCTACTTCTCTCAAAATGAATGTGTGTCTAAACTTATGTAGAATGTATTCCACTAATAACTAAAAGTTTGTACAAGGAATGGAATCTTAAATATATACACCATCACAATAGCACTCAGGTACAGGAAATGTAATCTTGAAAAGAACTAATGTAGAATGTATAACTGATGTACAAGAAACAGATAGATTACCCACCGGCTATGCCAGGTGATTTGTTCCCTGATTTATCACACTGTACTTTTGTTTGAATATTTCAAAATGCCCCATAACCAGTTCTTTTAAGATTTGAACATAAGCACATGTCATAACTAAAGAGCCCAATGCAACTGTAGTCACAGGTTGTTGTTTTTTTTTTGTTCTTAAAAAAATACATACATATATATATATATGTCTGTGGCACTTAACATATTGTAATACGCTGCCAAGGACAAACGCAGACGGCGAAAAGAAAATCTAAATCGACCACCTGCAGACAATAGTTATGCTTGCCCTGGATGTGGTAAAATATGTAGGTCACAGATGGGGATGTGCAGCCACAGGAAGTACTGCATTCCTCACTAATCTTGGGACTGGAAGACACAAGCCTTATTAACATCTTGTAAGGCAATCTTTTCCCTTTGCAACTTTTCCTAACTAAAGGGAGGCCACAATCCAACTGTGGTCAGAGGTGGTTGTAGTTGTTCTTACACAAATATATGTGATTGAATGATTACATCTAGATATAAAACTGAAAAGATTAGTATTCTAAAGGATATATTCAAATCTAGATATAAAACTGAAAAGATTAGTATTCTAAAGGATATATTCAAATCTAGATATAAAACTGAAAAGATTAGTATTCTAAAGGATATATTCAAATCTAGATATAAAACTGAAAAGATTAGTATTCTAAAGGATATATTCAAATCTAGATATAAAACTGAAAAGATTAGTATTCTAAAGGATATATTCACATCTAGATATAAAACTAAAAAGCCAAAGAATAGTTATATATATATAAAAACAGTGTAAGCTTTTTATTCAATCATCATAAATGCTCATTAGAATGTATCACAAACCAATTAGTTAATCAATAAGTGGCAATTAATTAATTTTTTTGACAGTAGGATCTACTAAGATGACAGGAAATAGTCTTGTCATTGGTTCAAAGTTGTACATTAACAAAAGACTATAAAACCTTCTACTGTTCAAAGTACTTGGATAGCTCAGTGGCTGACAAGTCTGCCCTTCCATCATGGAGTCTGTAGCTCATATTCAGCTCGATTAATTTTAGTTTTTAAAATTGTTTTTGAGGGGAACTGATACCCCACTTCACGAGGAGGAGACTTTTACCTAGATTGTGTGTTTGATGTGGGAAGGGGGCTAAGGAGGAGACTTTTACCTAGATTGTGTGTTTGATGTGGGAAGGGGGCTAAGGAGGAAAGGATTTATGGGCTACAAGTCTTCAGTCTTGTCAGACAGTTTCAAGACAAAGTAAAGATAGTTTATTCTTATATGCTATGGGCTACAAGTCTTCAGTCCTGTCAGACAGTTTCAAGACAAAGTAAAGATAGTTTATTCTTATATGCTATGGGCTAAGACGCTGCTAAGAGCTAAGTAAACTCCATAAATAAAAGATAAAGGTTCAAATACTTTTAGATGCTCTTTTTAAATATTAGAATTAGATCTAGATCTAGGAATAATGAGAATATTTTACATATCAGATCTAGATCTTTTGAAGAAGTGGGCGATGTATCAATGTCCATAGATCTAAAGTCTAGATCTAGACTAGTGAGCGGAATAGATCTAGACATATAGCTAGTCAAAATCTAGTAAAATTTAAAATGTTTTAAGATTGACTGAATCATCTAGATGATATAATTGATTTCATTATGCTTTAACTATTCTTTTTCTTCAACTTTTAAATGCTTTTAATGATTTTTTACTTTTTTTTTCACTGTGTCCTTGTATTGAAAGGATGTGAGAATTTGTAACACTTGCGCAATCGACTATTTTGTCAACTGTATTGCCAAGGCCAGTGCATCCTATGGCAGACTGTCTAAAAACGTCCGGAACAGACGAGGTATCACCACAAACACAAAGCTAGGGATCTATTGAGCTGTCATCCTCCCTACATTGCTCTATGCCTCAGAAACGTGGACAGTATACAGAAAACATGCAAAGAAACTGAACCACTTCCACATGACATGTCTAAGAAAAATACTAAATGTCAAATGGCAAGACAAAATACCAGATACTGAAGTCCTTCGAAGAGCGGGTCTGCAAAGCATCCACACAATCCTGATGCAGTCCCAGCTGTGATGGGCAGGACACGTCTGCAGAATGGAAGACTGCTGCATCCCTAAACGACTTTTGTATGGCCAACTAAGGGAAGGAAAGCGCTCGCATGGTGGTCAAAGAAAACGCTTCAGGGACACCCTCAAAACTTCTCTGAAGGCGTTCAGCATAGACCCAGCCACCTGGGAGACAGAGGCACATGACAGAGCATCATGGTGTCGCGGTGTGAAAACTGGCGCACAGGTTGTTGAGGAAAAGAAAACAACTCTGGCAGAAGAAAAATGCCAGAAAAGTAAAGCAAGGCCAATGTCACTAGCTCCATCTGGAATAACCTGCCCCCCAGTGTACAGCCAAACATTCCAGGCTCACATAGGTCTCACCAGCCACATGAGGAGGCACAAAACCCCAGTGCAAAGCCCTCAGCCCCCTGGATGACATAGTGGTCATCATCGAACCACGATGGACGAACTAATTATATATATATATATATATATATATATATATATATATATATATATATTAGGGGTGCATTGGATAGTACTTTTTGATATTCGGCCGGAGCCGGATATGACCAGATAGTAAAATTTGGAGCCGAATACCTACATGACTCAAACAGCTCGTTTTACTGAAGATTTTGCAAATCTTCTAAATAACATACCTATATTCATTTTTGTTTTCTTATATTTACCTTCTTGCTTTAAACTCTATTACTGATTGATAAATTAAAATTAACAGCATTTTTTAACAGATATGCTTATCATAAAGTAATCTTTGTAACAGAAGATGGTGTGTGTTTATGTATGAGGCACTGGCGGATCCAGGGGGGTGGAGGGCGGTAGGGGCGACACCCCCCCCTCCCCGCTCGGCTGATTTTTTGTATAGAATTCACACAATTTGTAAACAAATTTATTACTTATGTTAATAATATATACTAATTATTTTTTTAGATTATTTCGCCCCACCACCCTCTAGTATGTTTGGTGGGGTCAGGAGTGGGCGATGGCATCAATACCGCCCCCCCCCCCCCAAACTTTTTTCGAGTGGGCATTTGTTATTTGTAGAAATCACAGCTTGCTAACAGAATCAATTAAATATCTATATTGTTATGACTCTGCATTGCGCACTGTCATTTGGCGCGACATTGTGTACCAGAGGACATGATAGAGAACAAAGGAAGGAAGATGGCCGATGATTAGCGATGTAAACAAGAAGGCCTGAGCTGTGATTCTAAGTTTGGCTCTAGTTGTAGTTTATAATTGATTATTAAACGTTCTGTTTTATATCACTTTCATTGAGGTTAATTGCTAAGTTAAAGCAATTGGTGTCAGAAGTGGGATCCTCAACGAAAGTGGAGAAGAAGGTCTAGATCTAGGTAAAAGACATTGAACGATTCCATTTTCGGGTAGATCAACATAAGTTTTGGTTTTAGTTGATCATGTTTTGATACGGGATGGCGTCTAAGAAAACACTTAGTCAACTGTCATTACAGGAACTTAAGACAGGAACTGAGAGAGAGGGAACTGAACGTAAGCGGCAACAAGAAGGCACTCATAGAACGTATTAGGCAAAGCATCATAGATGAAGAGCAGGATCCGGACACCCATTTGTTTGAAAAAGAACCGGATATGAGGGAGCATTTTCAATCGATGCAAAAACAAATGAAGGAAGACCTGAAATCAGTAAAGGATGAACTTAAAGACGAATTAGGTAATAAACTGAGCTCAATAGCATCCTTTGTGACCGAATTGAAAAATGACATAGACAGTTTCGATTTGATTTGATTTTTGGATTTGAGGCACATCGGCACAATTTAGGCCATGTCGTGCCTGCAGTCCCTTAAGGACTACTCTCTCTCTAAACAACAAGGGCCAGATTCTATACAGTCATATAATTAAAATCAAGGTCTATTCACAGTTAAAATAGTAAAGGTAGTAAAAATTTAAATATTTGGTAAAAATCTAATGTAAATAGTGCATGTTCACAAATTCAGAAATCAGATCTTCGTAGATAGCCCCACTTCCCGAATAAAGCCCAGTACCTTCCCAGGGTCGACATTATTAAATAGTGTTTTTAGATTAGTGGCTCTAAAATATTTCGCCCTGACATCCTGGTATCTGGGGCAATCAACGAGGATATGTTCCACGGTGAGGCGAGAGTCACAGTACTCGCAAAGTGGGGGCTCCTCTCTCTTCAGTACAAAAGAGTGCGTGATGTAGGTGTGGCCAATCCTAAGTCTGGACATGGTTGTGCTACCACGCCTTGTCAGACCCTTAGATGTGGGCCGCCACCTGACATCCGCCACAATCTGCCTGAGTTTACTGTGAGTCTCAGCCTCCCATCGGTTCTGCCACTCTCGATAGGTGGCAGAGGCAATACTTTGTCTCAGGTCCGAGTAGGGAATTTGGGTTCCTGACACCGCATGATTTAGGGCTCTCTTTGCTTCTCTGTCTGCGGCTTCGTTTCCCTCAATGCCAACATGGGAGGGGACCCAGATGAAGGTGACATCCCTACGGTCGGCTGTTATTAGGTCCAACAGCTTCAGGCTCTTATGTACCAATGGGATGTCAGTCTTCATCAGCCCCAAAGCTTGCAATGCAGATTTGGAGTCGGAGCAGATTATAAATTTACTCCTTTCTGATGCTTTTACGGCCATAAGTGCAAGCAATATTGCGTGCAATTCAGCCGTAAAGATGGAGCAGCCATCGGGGAGTCTACGGGAGATTGTTTTGTTCCGAAAGGAGCAGGCACACGCGACCTTTCCCTCCATTTTGGATCCGTTTCAAACAACAATTAAGAAATGAGGTCGCTGAATTAAGGTCCCAAATGGTGGGAGATGTTGATTCTAAAATTCAACAATTACGAAATAAAATGAAGGCGGAGCTGCAAAAGAAACAAGATGCGGGTGCCACTGTGACTGAAATGACGGGGAAGATTAAACCACCGGTGTTTGATGGCTCTGTGTCTTGGTCGGTGTATCGATTACAATTCGAGGTGGCGGCGCAAATCAACAGATGGGATACCCAGGCAGAGAAAGCAACTGGTCTTATGTTGGCACTCAGAGGCAAGGCAGCCGAATTGTTACAGACTATGACGGATCGGACAGACTACGATGCCATGGTCAAAACAATGGAACTACGATATGGCAATGAACACCTGCAGGAAGTTTTCAGGATGCAATTAAAGAATCGACAACAGAAAAACGGAGAGACATTACAGGAATTAGCAGCAGACGTAGAACGCCTCACCCGTCTTGCCTACCCATCGGCAACACAGGAACTTCTGGTCACAGATGCTTTCATAGATGGAGTGCGAGATTCGGAACTTAAGAAAGCCATCCGAATAAGCGGATAACGGAAAATCAACGAAGCCCTCATCTATGCCCTGTCCTACGAGGCGGCCGAAGTTTCAGCAAGGAGCACACAATATTGTCGGACGTTAAATGTGGCGGAAGAGGAGGATCTGCCGCGGCTGATTCGAAGAATGGTGGAAAAGGCTTTAAGTGAACGGGAACATTATCAGACCTCAAGGCGTAGTAAAAAGACTTTTCGTTGTTGGAATTGTAACACTCCAGGTCATTTACGGAGGAATTGTAACATGTTGTTCCAAGGCCAAGGCTGTGCATCGGAACGTCAACCGCTACGATTCTACGGGCTTAGGGAGCAAGAACTGGCAACCCAGAAAATCGAAATTCCGAGGATAAAGACTCCTTTCAGAGTGCTAGAACAAAGCAGAACCTTGAGAGTGCAGGGAAAGATTGGCGCTGGTTATTATAGGTTCCTCTTGGACACAGGGGCTATGCGGTCGATAATTGGACCCGGTCTGATTGGTGATCGGGAAATAATACGAGTGAATGGCTACACTCTTAAAACGGCAGGTGGCGAACTGTTACCTATACTAGGACAGGTACGGCTTAATTTTGAAATAGGAAATCAAGCATTTAGTCATGATTTTCTGATCGCCAATGTTGTCGACGATTGCATCCTGGGTCTGGATTTTATGCAGGAATTCGGTTTATCTCTAAACATTGGAAGTGGAACTGTACAATATGGACACATAGAGTTCCCATTGCTTGATGATGGTGTGGAAGGCATTCAGGTGAAACGAATCGAACATACGACCATTGTCACAGTTTTAGTTGACATTGCATGATCTAAAGTTCACGTCATGTTAATAGTTTAAAAGACACGTGGAATTACTGATGTAGAAAACAGGAAGTAGAATGAATAAAGTTAGACTTAGAGGTCAGTCAGTCAAGTAAAGCAGACAAGTGAAGTCAAGTTAGAAGTCAAGTGTTATTCTTTGGACCGAGTGGTCAAGTAATATTTTAGTCCGGGATGGACAGTAGCGACTTTGAAAAGTATGTAGTAATTTCAGTTAGAAAGTAACTTGTGGGCAGTTGTTGCCAGTGGTCTTTTGAGACATGTATTAGTTGATCTATATTTCTACACAGTGTTGCCCGCTGAGATGCGGACGTGATTTATTGTTAACGTATTGGATACTTTTGATACCGCTGTTAAGCGGATAGGATTGTTTATTATTTCTTGACTTGTAGCACTAACAAAGAGTGCAGTGTATTATTATTGTAGTAAAATAAACTTCATGTTTGTCTGCTGAAACGGACTTAGGTCAGTACTACTTTGTACTATTTGTCTTGTCCCGTGTCTAGAGTACTTCAGGAAGCAAGAACTCAGTATTACACCATTCAACGTTCATTGACAACCATACCTAAATGGTCTAATCTGTCAGTAAACAGGTATCATAAAAGGGACAAACTGAAGTGGAACAAACTGGCAGGCCAGCTACATCCTAGAAGAGCAGAGATTGAAACATCAACCAATCATTGTTGTGGCTATACGGGTAGTTACAAGGAAAGTGTTGGTGGTGGCAGCGCTGTCGATGATCATAATGACAAATCAGATGCGTCTAGCTTTCAAGATAAAGAAAGTGGCAACTTTTTTAACGATAAGCGCAGACCCGAAAAGAAAACGCTAGATGAAGAAACTAGAGGATTGACCTATAGGCAGAGTGAAACTATTGCTTTCGATGTCCGTGATATGAGTGCTTCAATGGGCATGATCAAATCAGACAACGTTGGGTCTGCGTCCAATACTCCTGTTTGGCTACCAGTACTAACTGCAGACAGAAATTTAATAAGGACTGTACGGGCGGCACCTCGAATGAACAATACAAATACCAGAAAAACCATCAACAGGTCTGTACTTGACAAACGTGTGTACGTCTGCCTTCACAAAGCAGAGTAAAAGATGAATCAATTTCAGCGGAAACTGGACACTGATAATGTGGTTAATGGACATGTGTAGAGAGGCCTACCTTCTGGAGATAGCAGGAAATGACTGTGTGTTTTATGGCCTGTCCTCCAGTGGGACTATAATTTTTTTGCCAGAACTTCATCTTCACTGACAATTCTTCAGCCCTGATGAAAATCTGGTCATGTTCGGGACGAACATAACTAAGGAGGGGGCAGTGTTATGACTCTACATTGCGCACTGTCATTTGGCGCAACATTGTGTACCAGAGGACATGATAGAGAACAGAGGAAGGAAGATGGCCGATGATTAGTGATGTAAACAAGAAGGCCTGAGATGTGATTCTAAGTTTGGCTCTAGTTGTAGTTTATAATTGATTATTAAATGTTCTGTTTTATATCACTTTCGTTGAGGTTAATTGCTAAGTTATAGCAATATGATTAAAACTTGTTATTGATGTTTTAACCGATCTTTATATTATGTCGTTCCCCTGTTGGCCGATTGGGTGGAGGGGGGGGGGGGCGAATACCTCTACTGCCCTTCCCACCTAAACCCTTTGAGTGGAGGGGGGGAGGTCCTACTTTTATGGACAAATCATAGCTTGTGAATAAAATGAGATGAATTTAAAATATATTTTTATATTAGGTCTCTCCCCTTCTGGTATCTTGGCCCATTTGGTGGGGTATTGGGGGGGGGGGGGTGCTTGCATCTACTGCCCTCCTCATTCTAGCCCTTTGAGTGAGGGGACGGTCCTATTTTTATGGAGGAATCATAATTTGTGAACACAATTAGTTGAATATCAATATAATAAAAGCTACGTTTTGATATGTGAACCCATGTGTATATTATGTTGCACCACACTCTAATCTCAAATTGTATCATTAGTAAATATCAAATGAAAAAGGGTTGTACCAGGTGGGAGGGGCAATACATGCAATCGCCTTCCGCCCATCGGACAAACCAATACTTTTTCTTTTTTATTATAGTTAAGAAATTACAAAATTAAAGAAAATCCGTCACTAATATAATATTAAATTCTTATAGTGAATCGCCCCACCTATTCTTTAATGCCAAATGCAATCATTAGCATAAATTATAAAAAGGAGCTAGGATTAATCGTTTTCACTTCACCGTCCCTCCCCTTTCCTGACAAAAAAGGGTTAGGGTTTGGAAAAAAATCGCCCCCCCCCCCCCCCCCCAAAGTACTGCATCTGCTAGTGGTATGAGGCCACCAATTGTAAAGTAGTATGTAGGATGACCCATGTAGAATATATAAACTTATATGTAACTAATGTAAATCTTTCAAAGGTAAGGTGCAATCTTGTCATAGATATCTGTAAAGTATTTGCGACTAGGGACAGTGTATCTTTTCTCCAGTACTTTTAAAAGTTCAATCAATCCTGGTTTCTCCACTACTTGGTTAGGTTCCATGTCAGTTGCCATCATCTTTGCTATGGCTAAGTGAGTGCCTTTAGCATTATCACCATTAATATCACACAATTTAGCTTTGTCTAAGACCTCTTTAATCCCTGGTTGCTGCTTGTGTGTGAGACTTGGCGAATCACTGGAGCTCGTAGACGTACTTGTACAGGCAGTGATATTACTTGATGCTGAATTATTAACTGCTGATTTCAATGCAGTCATTTCGTTGAATCAGTCTGTGTGTTTCGAGCTTAGATAATTAATCCTAGTGCTGGTTGAGAAGTCTTTAGCTTTGCCTGGTTTACCAGGTGACATTACTACTTTACAAGCATTGCAAACTGCTTTAGAGTTGTCCATTGTTTTGACATTAAAGTAATGCCATATAAGTGATGACTTTTTATCAGCCATTATTATTGCTGTCCAATTTACAAAGGGCCATTACAAGCCACTCTTATACCCCGTGGCTTGTGTAATAAAATACTAGTAGGGGTGTGTCCTGTAGTTCAGCACCCTAATTGACATTTCTCTCCAAGTAAACAAACTTAGAGTCATCATCTATTGACCTCTAGACAGTGTCTATATGTCTTAACAATTTGCGTTAATCCATTCGGGCTTACGAATGGTCAATGTCTATCAATACATTAAGTGTCATGGATTAAACAAATAAGAAGTTGGGGGTGTTGAGCCCTCCCTTTAAAGATACCCCTGGTCAGTGTCTTCTATATACACAGATCCTTTCTATTTGTTTCTACATTAAAATTAGTTCCTAGCTAACTAAGCTATTAAATATAATAATTATTAGTAATATACTCTTGGTTTTAGGGTTGCAAAAAATCACTGTTGTAGGTGTGTTTTATGTCCAACCTCATAATTGACATTTACCTCCAAGTTAGCAATCTTGGTAACAGTGTAGAGGTTTGGCTTGTAGTCCATCCCCCTAATTGAGACTTAACTCAAAGTAAACAAACTTATTACCCGGTTAACAGTGTAAAAGGTGTGGCTTGTGGTCCAGCCCCTTGATTGGATTGACAACTTATCTCCAAATAAACAAACTCAGTTCCCTCATAAGATGTGACCTCTAGACAGTGTCAACATGTTGACATTTGGCTTAATGTGGTCAGCTGCCTATCTGTGAACTCAATGTTATGGACTAAACAAACAAAAGGAAGTGGGGGTTGCTCATCTCTACCTCTACCTGCACATCTTGACAGATTATCAGCCTGACGTAGTTAAGGAATATTACATGTTTACTAGACCACTCAAAGGTCAAGACAAGCTATTAAAATGTGCCAGACATCGCTGCTACGTATGTAATGCGAATTTATAATGTAAATTTTTATTTCTATTTTTATTAACACACCTTGTCTTTGTACTAAAAGATGTTTGGTGCATAGTCATAGTTTTAAAAGCACATTCTTTTATTTGAAACATAAACATTAATGTATCTCAAAACTGACATTACTGAATCATGTCCACTTTATGAATATTGGCAGGTTTTTATTGACATGGAGATTTAGTTTGAAGACATTCAAGTTTAAACTTTGAGTCTTAAACTTCTTGTTTGACATTGTTTATCAGCATCGACTACCTTTATATTGTTTGCCTTTCACCTGTGTTGTTTCGATATTAAAGTGTTACCTCCGTTTGGCCTATCTGGAAAAGACGCGGAGGTGTCTAACAATATTAATAGAAATATAGATACAATGCTGTAGTTTTAACTATCCGGTTTACTAATCAGCAGTGATATTCCGCCAAATCGACTATCCGATGCACCCCTAATAAATATACAGGGTTAGTAGCACTATTTTAGGAGATTTTAGGAGGTTTTTTAAGGATGAAATGAATGATATATATGTACACAAAACTATGCATTTATCAAATCAATTATTGTTACTTGATTTTGGAAATAATAAATATCTTGCTAACATCCCACCCAGAACAGAAAAAATATCATCAGCTGTGGCATGTCCACAGAAAATGTAATTTATCTTTTAATCAAACACAACTAGACTGTCATCCCAAAAACTCAAAACAACCTTTTTTTTCAAATATTTATTAACTCTTTGGCTCCGGAATTACTTCGGAATTATTTTCCACTTTTGGACGGAATTAATTTTTCCGCCATTTCAGAGTGCGCTACTTTGCTTCGATATAACTTTTTTATTTATTATTGGAAAATAATAAATTTGATATAGAATTAAAGAGAAATGGATGCTCTTTCCATTTCTTATGTTTTCTAGTTTGCAAATCATGTTGTTTTTGTAATTTTGGGCTTTGAATATAAAAATTAAAAATGAAAAACTCACCAACTGACATTGAAAATATCCATCCAAGTGCATGTTACAAGAAATTTATTGTTCAAATTGAATTCAAAGAAGTTTTTTTCTCATTTGTATCCATTTGTTTACAGAACACCATAGAAGAAACAGCAATAGATGCAAAAAATAATAAACTGGAACTAATAATCCAATGTCACTACTTTAATGAAAACGCCCATAAAAAAAGCAACACTCTTGGAACAAAAAACTTTTACCCTAAAACTAGTCCAACTGTACAGCATATATATATATTTATAATATTTTCTTCTTAAGTTCTTCATGTACTTAGTATATAAATATTCCTTCTAGTTGCGATATTCATGGAAGCAGTCAATATAAAGTGTGGGTTCGACTCCCATCCAGCGCAAACATAAACCGTTCTCCCTGACCTACAGTGTTTACATACTCTGTCTTTCTTTATAGTTATAGGTCTCCATTCTCTGAAAATGGATCTTATTCTAGCAGGGGTGTTCAATTTAATCCTATGGTCAGCATAGCTATTTATTTTGCTGACAAGACTATCAACAATGTGATTGTCAATGAAAAAAAACAACATTCCAGCTCAATAGATGCAGTGCTGACTAAGTCTAGGTTGACAACCCAATTTCTTGATGGAACAAATCTGAAATTGATCTGTTTCAGTGCCTAGATGATAGATCTAGAGATCTACCTCTGATTAGATTTAGATCTAGATGATGTAGAGACAGCTAAACTAGTTCTAGATTAATCTAGATCTACATTGAACATTAGCTGGGGGTGGAGCTGTTTCATCAGCTGATAAACTTCATCATTACTAGACCTAGCCCTAGGTCTAGATTCTAGATCTATAAATTAATTTACTAGATCTAGACTATATAATTAGATTTATCAAGATCACCATCAGATGAAACAAAATCACTGTCATCTGAATTATTATACTTCCTCATCAAAGAAATATTTAGATCTACAAAGTTTATATGGCCCTGGTTGAAGCTCCATGTTAAAAAAACATGCACACAGAACAAATAAATGTCATCTCTTTACAAACTTCGTACAAAATAAAAACACGTTAAATGAAGGAAATTCTGGATGTTTAGCAAAGGGAAACTATTCTAGATAAAAAATTAAGCAAAAAAAAACATGAATTGGAGAAATAAAAACGAAAAAATAAATTTTATATAGCCAATGCCCTCAGCGTTGGTCCGACTTTTTTCCCCTTTTTTAAAATCAACGTCCTGTGCGTTGTTGCGGAGCCAAAGAGTTAAGGAACATTACAAATGGTTGCTATTTCACTTATTTTTTTTTGTTATAAGAAACATTCTTACAGATGTTTTCATACTCTATATATTCTGTGTGGTGGGAATGTACAAACAGAGACCACAAGTATGTTTAGTTGTACATTTGCTTACTAAACAATGGCTTTTGGAGGGAGGGGGGGTAACTAGACATAAGCTTTTTTTTTTTCAAGCACAATTTCTTTTTCAATTCTGGCTTTTACAACTGAAATAACTTTTAAGGACTTTTCACAGCTGTGTGCAAAATATTTGTATTACAGTAGATCTAGACTTGATGTAAGTCATTTAAATTCGCAAACTTTTCACAGGTGTGAATTATTTTCGCTAGATTCTAGTGATTTAGCGCAAGTCTAGATTAAAGTAGACCTCTAGATCTAAGTCACTAAATTTGTGGAGATTTCATGGCTGTGTGCAAATTATCATGATTAGATCTAAATCTAGATCAAGTATCATGATCAAAGTAGTTGTAGATCTGAAGTGTTACAGATCCAAGGGATCCACTACAAACCACAAGCTAGATCTAGATCTAGTCCTGTGTATAATAAGTAGATCTAGACTCTATATACCTAGCTATAATTAATATGGTGTTTTGAATCAATAGGGCTTCTGTATTTTTGAGTAAAATGAAAAAAAAAAATCAGAATATCTTTTTTTTTTTTTTTTTGCATTCTATTTTTTTAAACTCCAAAATAATAAATTTCTAATCAAAACTTTAAAAAGTCATGTTGGTGTAATAGCTAAATGTATGGTACCTACTCCCACCACTCTCGCGTTCTTCATTTCTAGACTAAATCTTTTCTGTCCCCCCCCCACCTTCATTTTATGGCACTTTTAGACCACTTTCTAACATGCATATAGCTAAAACTCCCCAGATGCCTAAGAAAGTTTCTTAAGAAGCTTCATGGGTTAAATGACAGCTATTCTGCATACTGACCTTTTCTTTGGAGTTCAACACAACAGCCTGAGTGTGAGGTATGCGAGCAATGTGATGATTCCTGGAATGTGATATAGGCAGCCACACTCGAGCAGGCAAGTTCAAGTTCAACAAGGCCAGTTCAGCTATTAACTGAGATGCTATAATAAAAAAGACATGAGATGCTAAATGATAAAAGACATGTTTTGATACTGGCTGAGATGCTAAATAATAAAAGACATGTTTTGATACTGGCTGAGATGCTAAATGATAAAAAAGATGTTTTGATACTGGCTGAGATGCTAAATGATAAAAAAGATATTTTGATACTGGCTGAGATGCTAAATGATAAAAAAGATGTTTTGATACTGGCTGAGATGCTAAATGATAAAAGACATGTTTTGATACTGGCTGAGATGCTAAATGATGAAAGACATGTTTTGATACTGGCTGAGATACTAAATGATAAAAGACATGTTTTGATACTGGCTGAGATGCTAAATGATAAAAAAGATGTTTTGATACTGGCTGAGATGCTAAATGATAAAAAAGATGTTTTGATACTGGCTGAGATGCTAAATGATAAAAAAGATGTTTTGATACTGGCTGAGATGCTAAATGATAAAAGACATGTTTTGATACTGGCTGAGATGCTAAATGATAAAAGACATGTTTTGATACTGGCTGAGATACTAAATGATAAAAGACATGTTTTGATACTGGTTGAGATGCTAAATGATAAAAGACATGTTTTGATACTGGCTGAGATGCTAAATGATAAAAGACATGTTTTGATACTGGCTGAGATGCTAAATGATAAAAGACATGTTTTGATACTGGCTGAGATGCTAAATGATAAAAAAGATGTTTTGATACTGGCTGAGATGCTAAATGATAAAAAAGATGTTTTGAAACTGGCTGAGATGCTAAATGATAAAAAAGATGTTTTGATACTGGCTGAGATGCTAAATGATAAAGAAGATGTTTTGATACTGGCTGAGATGCTAAATGATAAAAAAGATGTTTTGATACTGGCTGAGATGCTAAATGATAAAAGACATGTTTTGATACTGGCTGAGATGCTAAATGATAAAAGACATGTTTTGATACTGGCTGAGATGCTAAATGATAAAAGACATGTTTTGATACTGGCTGAGATGCTAAATGATAAAAAAGATATTTTGATACTGGCTGAGATGCTAAATGATAAAGAAGAAGTTTTGATACTGGATGAGATGCTAAATGATAAAAAAGATGTTTTGATACTGGCTGAGATGCTAAATGATAAAAAAGATGTTTTGATACTGGCTGAGATGCTAAATGATAAAGAAGATGTTTTGATACTGGCTGAGATGCTAAATGATAAAAGACATGTTTTGATACTGGCTGAGATGCTAAATGATAAAAGACATGTTTGGATACTGGATGAGATGCTAAATGATAAAAGACATGTTTTGATACTGGCTGAGATGCTAAATGATAAAAGACATGTTTTGATACTGACTGAGATGCTAAATGATAAAAGACATGTTTTGATACTGGCTGAGATGCTAAATGATAAAAGACATGTTTTGATACTGGCTGAGATGCTAAATGATAAAAAAGATGTTTTGATACTGGCTGAGATGCTAAATGATAAAAAAGATGTTTTGATACTGGCTGAGATGCTAAATGATGAAGATGTTTTGATACTGGCTGAGATGCTAAATGATAAAAAAGATGTTTTGATACTGGCTGAGATGCTAAATGATAAAAGACATGTTTTGATACTGGCTGAGATGCTAAATGATAAAAAACATGACAGAGAACGACTGAAAAGAAAATGTCCAAAAAAGACTTACTTCTATGTTCTTTAGTTGGCAACAGCTGCAACTTGTGACCAATGTTTAATAAAGCCTTGATAAATTCTTCTTGGGGCAAAAGCCTTGGAGCCTGGAGACCATAAGTTTTGTTACAATTTTTCATATGGATACTCCAATTTAATATTTGTTATTCATATAGATACTCCAATTAAGTATTTGTTTTTCATATAGATACTCCAATTTAATATGTTTTTCATATAGATACTCCAATTTAATATTTGTTTTTCATATAGATAGTTCAATTTAATATGTTTTTCATATGGATAGTCCAATTGAACTATTGTTTTTCAAATGGATAATCCAATTAAACTATTGTTTTTCAAATGGATAGTCCAATGGAACTATTGTTTTTCAAATGGATAGTCCAATGGAACTATTGTTTTTCATATGGATAGTCCAATTGAACTATTGTTTTTCATAGGGATAGTCCAATTGAAAAATTATTGTTTTTCATAGGGATAGTCCAATGGAACTATTGTTTTTCATAGGGATAGTCCAATTGAAAAATTATTGTTTTTCATAGGGATAGTCCAATTGAAAAATTATTGTTTTTCATAGGGATAGTCTAATTGAAAAATTATTGTTTTTCATAGGGATAGTCCAACAGAGTTTAGATATAATATTCTAATAAATAATAATAATAATAATAGCTTTTATACAGCATATTTTTTCATGCGTATAGCATGAATTAGAAAAATCAGTAAAAAAAAAAATGTCTGAAAGGTGAACAATGACAGGCCTGAGTGTGACAAGGCCATGCTGGAAGAGAGAGTAAACAAAGAGTCAGTCAGATGGAGATTTGATGAGTTGTTCATCCTTTCAAAAAGTTCTCTTTTCTTTTGTTACAGTTAACTAAAAAAATTTAATTCTACATTATTCATTGAAGCCTACAACATTCTCAATGTCTACTATTCATTGAAGCCTACAACATTCTCAATGTCTACTATTCATTGAAGCCTACAACATTCTCAATGTCTACCATTCATTGAAGCCTACAACATTCTCAATGTCTACTATTCATTGAAGCCTACAACATCCTCAATGTCTACTATTCATTGAAGCCTACAACATCCTCAATGTCTACTATTCATTGAAGCCTACAACATTCTCAATGTCTACTATTCATTGAAGCCTACAACATCCTCAATGTCTACTATTCATTGAAGCCTACAACATCCTCAATGTCTACTATTCATTGAAGCCTACAACATCCTCAATGTCTACTATTCATTGAAGCCTACAACATCCTCAATGTCTACTATTCATTGAAGCCTACAACATCCTCAATGTCTACTATTCATTGAAGCCTACAACATCCTCAATGTCTACTATTCATTGAAGCCTACAACATCCTCAATGTCTACTATTCATTGAAGCCTACAACATTCTCAATGTCTACTATTCATTGAAGCCTACAACATTCTCAATGTCTACTATTCATTGAAGCCTACAACATTCTCAATGTCTACTATTCATTGAAGCCTACAATATTCTCAATGTCTACTATTCATTGAAGCCTACAATATTCTCAATGTCTACTAGTCAATGAGTAGGTGGAATATCTCTTAACCCTCTATTGTGAACATTTTGAAACAGATGTTTAAAAAACATTTTTTATGATTAATGTCATCCTATGGGGTCTACAAGATATATGGAAAAAATTTGTAATTTTGACATTGTAGCTTCATAGCAATTTTGCAACATAGAGCACAAGTGGGTAAATTTTAAAACAGTACAAAACATATTTTAAAACAGATTTTATAATGTATTATATGGATTATATTCAAAGTTATTTTTTTAGTGACAATAAAATCAGCAGAAGTATACATTTTGTAAAAAATAATGAAAAAAAAATCTAGTTTTAAAAATTCATCTTCTATGTAACATTTATAAAAAGGTATTTGGACATGATTAGTAATATTATATATATCATCATTGTGATAGATTTAATATTATTTAAATGTTACAAGTAATGTACTTAATAAAAAAAATAATGATAATTCCAATAATAAGTGAAAATAGTATTTCAAAAATATTATTTTACAATTTATAGAAAAATATATATATTTTTTTAGAAACCAAAAAACCATAGACACAAAACTTAGAATAATGAAATATTAAATCTCTTGGAAAAACATACAACAGTAGAATTCTCTATTTTAATACATACACACAAATGTATAGCTTTTAATGAGGTCTCCTTTTTTTAACCTGGTAATTAGCCTCAGGCTGTGACAAAGTGTTGGATATTGTTTGAAATTTCTGTTGATACATGAGGTCAAGGGATAATAATAACTGGATGTAGAGCATCAAATGTACTCACCAGAGTTACATAGTTTTAATCATTTTCAGTTATGTCCAAACTTTATTTTGATACTGGCTTGACCAATGTATGTATTCCAGTGGGGATGACATAGGGCAATATGAATTTTTGAATTTCCAAAATGTGTACCACATGCCACAATGAATTTGATAAACAGAGTGTATCCAAGGCTTCATTATACAGCACAGACACGAGTTTTGAGAGGCCAGATACTAACCCATTAAAGCCTGGTATATGGCTTCATTATACAGCACAGACAAGAGTTTTGAGAGGCCAGATACTAACCCATTAAAGCCTGGTATATGGCTTCATTATACAGCAAAGACATGAGTTTTGAGAGGCCAGATACTAACCCATTAAGCCTGGTATATGGCTTCATTATACAGCACAGACATGAGTTTTGAGAGGCCAGATACTAACCCATTAAAGCCTGGTATATGGCTTCATTATACAGCACAGACAAGAGTTTTGAGAGGCCAGATACTAACCCATTAAGCCTGGTATATGGCTTCATTATACAGCACAGACAAGAGTTTTGAGAGGCCAGATACTAACCCATTAAGCCTGGTATATGGCTTCATTATACAGCACAGACAAGAGTTTTGAGAGGCCAGATACTAACCCATTAAAGCCTGGTATATGGCTTCATTATACAGCACAGAGAAGAGTTTTGAGAGGCCAGATACTAACCCATTAAAGCCTGTTATATGGCTTCATTATACAGCACAGACAAGAGTTTTGAGAGGCCAGATACTAACCCATTAAGCCTGGTATATGGCTTCATTATACAGCACAGACATGAGTTTTGAGAGGCCAGATACTAACCCATTAAGCCTGGTATATGGCTTCATTATACAGCACAGACATGAGTTTTGAGAGGCCAGATACTAACCCATTAAAGCCTGGTATATGGCTTCATTATACAGCACAGACAAGAGTTTTGAGAGGCCAGATACTAACCCATTAAGCCTGGTATATGGCTTCATTATACAGCACAGACATGAGTTTTGAGAGGCCAGATACTAACCCATTAAGCCTGGTATATGGCTTCATTATACAGCACAGACAAGAGTTTTGAGAGGCCAGATACTAACCCATTAAGCCTGGTATATGGCTTCATTATACAGCACAGACATGAGTTTTGAGAGGCCAGATACTAACCCATTAAAGCCTGGTATATGGCTTCATTATACAGCACAGACAAGAGTTTTGAGAGGCCAGATACTAACCCATTAAGCCTGGTATATGGCTTCATTATACAGCAAAGACATGAGTTTTGAGAGGCCAGATACTAACCCATTAAAGCCTGGTATATGGCTTCATTATACAGCACAGACAAGAGTTTTGAGAGGCCAGATACTAACCCATTAAAGCCTGGTATATGGCTTCATTATACAGCACAGACAAGAGTTTTGAGAGGCCAGATACTAACCCATTAAGCCTGGTATATGGCTTCATTATACAGCACAGACATGAGTTTTGAGAGGCCAGATACTAACCCATTAAAGCCTGGTATATGGCTTCATTATACAGCACAGACAAGAGTTTTGAGAGGCCAGATACTAACCCATTAAGCCTGGTATATGGCTTCATTATACAGCAAAGACATGAGTTTTGAGAGGCCAGATACTAACCCATTAAAGCCTGGTATATGGCTTCATTATACAGCACAGACAAGAGTTTTGAGAGGCCAGATACTAACCCATTAAAGCCTGGTATATGGCTTCATTATACAGCACAGACAAGAGTTTTGAGAGGCCAGATACTAACCCATTAAGCCTGATATATGGCTTCATTATACAGCACAGACAAGAGTTTTGAGAGGCCAGATACTAACCCATTAAGCCTGGTATATGGCTTCATTATACAGCACAGACAAGAGTTTTGAGAGGCCAGATACTAACCCATTAAAGCCTGGTATATGGCTTGTGGGGTGTAGATTGGGCATCACTAATAAATCCGCCTGCATGATAAAAATATTTTTTTTTAAAAATTCCCTTAAATAATCAATAGAAGATCTTACTGGCCTGGTTGATTTTAAGTGTTTATGTAAAACAAATCTCTATTATGAGCTTAATTCTAAAGTTTTTTCAGAAATTATGATTCCATCAAGCTCAAACTACCAGCAGGTGGACAGAGGATATTGATGGGCTGGTTCAAACTTGCACCATCGCAGAGGCACTCCAAAGCACATAACATGACCAGGCAGCCAGCATTTGGTTGTTTTGTTTTTATGTCTGTGTTCTCTCTCCAAAAGATATCTTTTATCAATAGGTAGGTGCTGATGGCTGATCAACATCAGCAAAAGATTCATCTGAAGTTACCTACAATAAAAATATGAAAAAAAAATTCCTTTAATAATTATTAAATATTCATAAATGTCGAAATATGTTGTATATAGTATATACATCTCTATATTCTTTATTCAATATTTTATTTTTACCTGAGTGGTCTTCGTAATCTTTACAGTCTGTATCTTTGACGCAACTTGAGAGCTCGTCATCTCACGCTCAGGATTCCTCTATAGAAGATTTACTGGGATTCAGAGAACCTATTGACAATCTTTAGATCTGAAAATTAAAAATGTAAAATATTGATTAGATCTATAAGGCCTATATTTTGAAATCATGAAATTTATTATTTATGTTTAGATTATCATTAATATGATTATAGATTCTCTAAAAAAGATCTAGATTCTAGATCTTATAGATCTATTATTATACTTATACTAGTATAGATCTAGATCTAGAATGATCTAAGACTATTTTTAAAATACATTTTAAAGCTAAATGTACACAAATAATCTAGCTAATACAATAAAACAAGGTTTCTAAATGAAAAATGTACATCTACTTTTATCTACTATTGAATCTATTGAAAATATGATCCACTTGTGCACCAAGTAGCAAATTTACAACAGTACTTCAAATGCTTACAAAATCATTATTTTGATATAAACAATGCTAACTTTTAATTCTATAGCTAATATAACATCATTACATTATAGAAAATATTTTTTTCACAATGATTTTTCACTTTAGTATTAAATGAGAATGAAAAGAATCTTACCTTTTGTATCAGTCCAAAAAAACAAAATCGAGCACACTTTGATCGCAAAATACATTCTGTTCTACTAACATCAAGATAGAAAAGGAAGTCTACAAATTCAATTCACTTTAAAGTATCGGAAATAAAAAAATTCATTAAATTATAATAATAAATAAATAAATAATTCAACTTTTTTGGGTTTGTAGCAAATTTGCAACATAGCGCGATATAGGGTTAAAATGACAAACTGTTAACATTTTGTGAAAAAAACATTTGAGTGTAAAACCATGTGAAACTATATTCCAACAAATGTACCATCATGTGAAACTACATGAGAATTAATTCATTAAATAGCTATTATATAGCGCTACTTTCATACTTATAGCATGCTCAGAGCATTATGGTCCAATCTCATTTGTGGACCAGTGAGGGGAGTGTTAGGGTTTTCTTGCTGTTTTAGTGCTCAGTAAACACAAAACTGCTCGAGTGGGGTGTCGAACCTCGAGCCCTTATATAGGTAGCCAAACCAAGCCAAGTGTACTTATCCTCTTGACCATGCTTCCCACTTACATAAATAACAAAAACAACATTTTTATGAACACTTGAAAATAAATAGCATGTCAGGCCTAACACCATTTAAAAAATCCAACCCCATATAACCAAAAGTAAAAAGCCTAACACCATAGCACCAAGTGTTGCAACATAAACCCAAGTGTAGCAATAGCAAAGGTAGCATCATAAGCAAGTGAAACATAACTACAGCAGTGTAAAATCATAATATCATGAATTTACCAGACATCATGAACAAACTTACATCGCAATGACAGTTAGTATCTCTTCCTTTTAAATGATTGAAAACAGCCTCTGACTGTAGATGACACTGACAGCCATTGTCAAAAGCCCTTCCAGTAGAGAGGTCTCCAACTACATGAGCACTGGGTACAGCCATTGAAGGTGTGGTCTCACTGTGTTTTATCAAGATACCTGCAAGGACAAGTCAGAGGTGAGGAATTGAAAATATCTCAGTAGAAATGATCAGAGAAACAAAATAAATCTGGGTCTGAAAGTTTTAAGACTTGAGCTCTAAGTGTAGACATGAAGCAGTACATTTGTAAGACTTGAATTCTAATTGTAGACATGAAGCAGTACATTTGTAAGACTTGAGCTCTAAGTGTAGACATGAAGCAGTACATTTGTAAGACTTGAGTTCTAATTGTAGACATGAAGCAGTACATTTGTAAGACTTGAGCTCTAAGTGTAGACATGAAGCAGTACATTTGTAAGACTTGAGTTCTAATTGTAGACATGAAGCAGTACATTTGTAAGACTTGAGTTCTAAGTGTAGACATGAAGCAGTACATTTGTAAGACTTGAGTTCTAATTGTAGACATGAAGCAGTACATTTGTAAGACTTGAGTTCTAAGTGTAGACATGAAGCAGTACATTTGTAAGACTTGAGTTCTAATTGTAGACATGAAGCAGTACATTTGTAAGACTTGAGCTCTAAGTGTAGACATGAAGCAGTACATTTGTAAGACTTGAGCTCTAAGTGTAGACATGAAGCAGTACATTTGTAAGACTTGAGCTCTAAGTGTAGACATGAAGCAGTACATTTGTAAGACTTGAGCTCTAAGTGTAGACATGAAGCAGTACATTTGTAAGACTTGAGCTCTAAGTGTAGACATGAAGCAGTACATTTGTAAGACTTGAGCTCTAAGTGTAGACATGAAGCAGTACATTTGTAAGACTTGAGCTCTAAGTGTAGACATGAAGCAGTACATTTGTAAGACTTGAGTTCTAAGTGTAGACATGAAGCAGTACATTTGTAAGACTTGAGCTCTAAGTGTAGACATGAAGCAGTACATTTGTAAGACTTGAGCTCTAAGTGTAGACATGAAGCAGTACATTTGTAAGACTTGAGCTCTAAGTGTAGACATGAAGCAGTACATTTGTAAGACTTGAGCTCTAAGTCTAGACATGAAGCAGTACATTTGTAAGACTTGAGCTCTAAGTCTAGACATGAAGCAGTACATTTGTAAGACTTGAGCTCTAAGTCTAGACATGAAGCAGTACATTTGTACATGTGATCAAACCAATTGGCAGTGTAGGTGGTAAGCAGGGACAAACTGGCTATGTGGGGCTGGTTAGCTGACTTCCAAAAAGTAGATGGGACAGTCAGCAAAAGAGCTACTTGAATGACAGGCCTGTAAATATTCTCTTTTAAAAGGGTCAACCCATGCAGCACTATGACTGGTTCTTTTATCAATGATCCTTTACAGAAAAATAGAATACATTAACTTTGTTCACTGGGGAACTTCAATTTACAAACAACCCAAGGCCTTGTATTTCTTCCAGTACTATGCACACTAGTATAGAACATACTTGCATAAATCTATAGCAGGACCTTTACAAAGAATAAAGCTGATAGTATAGAACATACTTGCATAAATCTATAGCAGGACCTTTACAAAGAATGCAGCTGATAGTATAGAACATACTTGCATAAATCTATAGCAGGACCTTTACAAAGAATAAAGCTGATAGTATAGAGCATACTTGCATGCATCTATAGCAGGACCTTTACAAAGAATGCAGCTGATAGTATAGAACATACTTGCATGAATCTATAGCAGGACCTTTACAAAGAATGCAGCTGATAGTATAGAACATACTTGCATGAATGTACAGCAGGGCCTTTACAAAGAATGCAGCTGATAGTATAGAACATACTTGCATGAATGTACAGCAGGGCCTTTACAAAGAATGCAGCTGATAGTATAGAACATACTTGCATGAATGTACAGCAGGGCCTTTACAAAGAATGCAGCTGATAGTCTAGAGAACATACTTGCATGAATCTATAGCAGGACCTTTACAAAGAATGCAGCTGATAGTATAGAACATACTTGCATGAATCTATAGCAGGACCTTTAAAAAGAATGCAGCTGATACCTTCATAGTTTCCTAGCACACAAATAGAAAGAGAAAAAAAAATGTTTAAAAAACCTTACAGAAGTACACATAGTAGGTCATAGATCCAAAACACTTTAGTACCTGTGGCTTCTGACCTTGACCGTTGATGAGTTTTCTTGACCACAGTGCTAGCTACTGCCTGGCTGAGCTGAGGTGTGGTTGACAGTAAAGCTAATGCAGCTGAAGTTTGGCTGCCACTCAGATTAAATGCTGCCATGCTAAGTGGCTGTGGTGATGAGTAACGCAATGGTGCATTCTGGGACATTGGTGACTTAGCATTACCTGTAGGACTTTGAACTTGAGGCCTGTGGACAAAATAATAGTATTTGTTTGGTGAGAGCAGCAAAGAGTTTTGTTGTGGTCTTGGGAAGAAAATGTCATGTACCAAGGAGATGTACCAAGGGCTGAACCCTAGTGACATACATTCTAGTCAGCTGAAGAAAGAGTCTGCAATGCACACGTCACCATGGTAAAAACAGTGCGGGTCAAAGGTAGACAGGCTGTCACACATTCACAAATGAAAATAATGTAAGAGACCTTGAGAGAAAATTAGTTCAAGGTTATAATGGAAAACTATAATTTAATATATGTCAAGGTGATTCCTAGAAGATAAAGCTTGGAGTTTTTTGGTTAGAAAGTTAGAGTCTAGATGTCACTAGTTTGAATGTAAATAGTTGGTGAGTTGATTGATCCTCATGAGTGTCTCCTGTATCTACTTTGTACATGATCTGTAGTCTAGTGTCTCCTGTATCTACTTTGTACATGATCTGTAGTCTAGTGTCTCCTGTATCTACTTTGTTCATGATCTGTAGTATAGTCTCCTGTATCTACTTTGTACATGATCTGTAGTCTAGTGTCTCCTGTATCTACTTTGTACATGATCTGTAGTCTAGTGTCTCCTGTATCTACTTTGTACATGATCTGTAGTCTAGTGTCTCCTGTATCTACTTTGTACATGATCTGTAGTCTAGTGTCTCCTGTATCTACTTTGTACATGATCTGTAGTCTAGTGTCTCCTGTTTGAGTTTGAAAGCATTCAACTCTTGAAGCGTCTATCTGCACTGTGTCACATAATTGTTTCTTAAAGTGGTTTGAACTATAACTATATCACCTCCGAATCTGCATATGTCAGATGTATTTGAATAAAATACTACGTAAGTCTCTTGTGACATCATGACATATTTGACACCTCCGACAGCTGCTCATAACCACTACCAGAATATGGAATAAATTGAAACCTCCTATCCTATGGCTATCTGTGAGGTAAAATGGAAACTCCAAGTATTAGCAACAACAGAATAATTTGGCATCTTCAACGTAATAAATACTACAGGATCATTCAATTTCTCGAGCAACCTTTGACATCTGCCATACTTACTAACCAACCTGTAAAAATCGAAATAAATCTTCTACAAACAAATGTCCAAAATGGCAAATTTCCAAAAATAAAAGGACTAAATAGATTCAAATCTAATGTATTTGGAAAAGCTAGCAAAGGCATCAAGTCTACCTAAACATCCATATTCAAGAACCTTACAGGAAAAGCCATAAACATTTGAATCAAATGAAGGATGCCTGAAAAAGTATTTTGAACACTGGTCATTGATTAGTTCTTGGAGTAATCAAACATTACTTAAGGATGAATAATTATAGATGAAATTTTTATGTATTTTGGATATCGCATTGAGTAGAAAGTTATAATATTCATTTTATTTTCATACATTTTTATACATTCATAAGATATTGTGGTTGTTGAATACTGCATTTTTTTGTGTTGATATTTTTAACTTAGTTTGTACATGGGAAAAGTACCTGCAAGAATATTGTATATTAATAAAATTTAAAGGTTGTGCATTTGCAGTTAAGTGTATTATTCATCATAGTCCACAAGATATGCTCTACTAGTCCACAATAGACACTTGACTAGTCCAAAGAACACTCTACTAGTACACATGTCCACAATACACAAGTCAACCTATATGCATCAGTGTTTCTAAAGCATTCCTTGCAGATTGAAGTCATAACAGAGTCTACCTTAGCTGTTCATTTAAAATCATGTCCCGTAACTTGATCCCTTGAGAATTCTTCCAATTAGGTTTCAGTGTGTCTGCAGAGTAGGCATCAAGAAGCCAGGCACAATTGACTGAAAATTCAATGGAGTTTCTACACCTGTAACAGAAAATAAAGATTATGTGATAAAACAACATTTACAAGTGTGACCATTTAAGACAAAGGCTCAATAAGTATTTTTGATGTAAACACGCAGGTTATGTAAGTGTTAGTGATACAATCACACAGGCTCAGTAAGTGTTAGATACAATCACAAGGGCTCAATATATTGTGTATATGTCAGTTTTTCATGAAAATATGCAAGGCACAGTACAGTTTGACAGTTTGCCTCTAAGCCATTCTCCATCAAGAGAGGAGTAAAACAAGGATGTGTTCTGGCTCCAACACTATTCGGCATCTTCTTTTTAGTGGTACTCACCAGCGCTTTTAAATCCCTGAAAGATGGCGTATATATCCAGAGCAGATCCGATGGAAAGCTATTTAACCTGGCACGCCTTAAAGCCAAAACAAAGAGACGGCGTATCTTGATTAGGGAACTGCATCTCATTTACAAGAAGGATTGCAGAGGCTTGTGAATGCTCTGGCAGCTGCTTGTCAGGAGTTTAGCCTTACAATAAGCCTCTTCAAGACAGAAATCCTGGAACAAGATGTCACAGAAATACCAGCGATACATATTGGAAATCACACACTTACGGTGGTGCAGGAATTCACATATTTGGGTACAACAATAGCCAGCAAGCTAGATTTAGACACTCAGCTGACAAAAAGAATAGGAAAGGCTTCTGCAGAAATGGCAAAACTCTCCAAGCGCGTGTGGGAAAATACCAAATTGACTACAGCAACTAAAATCTTAGTCTACAATGCCTGCATTCTGAGCACACTTCTTTATGGCAGTGAGAGCTGGGCAACTTACATACATCAAGAACACAGATTAAATAGCTTCCACTTATGATGCCTGAGACGCATAATGTGCATCTCCTGGAGGGATCGTGTCACCAACCAGGAAGTTTTGAAATGGGCCAATATGCACAGCATCTATGCTCTCCTTCAACAAAGAACACTACGCTGGCTCGGTCATGTCACTCGCAAACCAGATGGAAGAATCTCTAAAGACATCCTATATGCTGAGATTGCAGAGGGAGTCAGACCCAAGGGCCGCCCAAGACTAACCTACAGAAATGTCTGCAAGCGAGAGATGAGAACAACGAGCATCGACCAAAGTATGTGGGAGGAGATAGCCCAAGACCAGACAGCATGGAGACAAACTGTACGTGCTGGTATGAACTTCGCCGAGTGCAAAAGAAACGAAGCTGCGTCAGCCAAGAGAAAGAAAAAGAAAGCTGCCCTGTCAGTTAGCCCTAGGACAGATGCATATACAAGCACGAACTGTGTCAAACTCTGCCACTCCAGAATTGGCTTGATCAGTCACTCCAGAATTTGCCCCATCTCAAGACGTAACCAAAGCCAGTATCTCATCTGGCTGCATCCACTGTCTTCCGAGACAGAAGGAGCCATATATGCATATATATATATATATATATATATATATATATATATATTGGCCTCCTTCAGTCATAGAACAACTATGGTTCATCTCGAACACTTTTTCATATGGCTGTGGAGCCCTATTTTGGAGAGACACTCCTGTCCATATATATTGCAGGTCAAGGTGGCTTTCGCTTTGGTGGTAGAGGTGCTTCATCTGGGACATTTATTTGACTAAAGTTATATTCATTTTTACATCTTTTTCTTGGTGTATTGTCTATCAATTGTAAACAAAGTCAAAGCAGTCTGCTCCTTAGTGTGTTTCTCTTACTCAAAGCATCAATAAATAATTGACACAGTGTAGTTTTTCTTTAATGTAAACATTTATATAGTTCATTCACCATGACTGGATGATGACCAGTATTGTTTTGAGACTGATCATGTGGAAGCGGTTCAGATTTTATGCATGTTTTCTATACTGTCCACATTTCTGAGGCCTAGAACAATGTAGGGAGGATGACAGCTCGATAGAACCCTAGCTTTGTGCTTGTGGTGATACTTCTATTAGAAACATTTTTAGACAGTCTGCAATGGGATGCACTCGCCTAGGCGATACCCAAGTCGATTTCATTATTGATGTTTCTGTTTCTGGAAAGTCTGTCCACTGTATTTATTTCCTGTCCATTTAGGCTTTACCTGGGGCAGGCAAATATAAGGATTAAGTCTCTTTTTTTGTGTGTTTATAGTGAAGCAAAGGTTTGAAAGTGCTCTTGAAAAGTCACTGACGATGCTCTGCGGATCATTTTCAGAGCAGGCATTTAGGGCACAGTCGTCAGCAAATAAAAGGTCCCTGATTACTGCTGATTTTGTTTTTCATTTTGCTTTGAACTGCCTCTGGTTGAATAGGCCACCATCAAATCTGTTATATTTATCCCGTTATTATCTCTTTATTTATTCTGTTATCTTTATTTGTGAAAACTAGCAACATATCAGTCTCATTTTTTGAGATATAGACTTTTTAGTGAACCAACCTCTTTTGGTCAGGTTTAGCTTCTATTTAAATCTACTTTGAATCAGAAATGCTCAGCTTGGTTGAAAGTAATGCCTTACCTGTGGACTAGATATGGGTGAATAGCCTCTGCCACATCATGCATATGTATGTACATGTTCAGGAGTTGAGGAAGGTAGAAGTCAACATCATTGTCATCAAAACTGAACATTCTGTTACCTAGGTAACAGAAACAAGACTATAGTTAGGAGCAGCTAAATGTTGAGGCACTCAAACCATCTTTGTCTAGCTAAAACCTAGCCCTCAATACCACACATGACTTTTTGTTGGATTTAATACCAATGCCCCAAGTAAGCACCCTTTTGGCACTGTCGATGTTTCAGAAAACAGACAACATTTTAAAGTAAACATTTTTTTCTATTATAAAAAAACTTAATACCAATACCCATTATGTTTAACTAAATACCAACAGCCATTACGTTTGACTTAATACCACTACCCATTATGGTTGACTACCACTACACATTATGTTTAACTACATACCACTACCCATTATGTTTAACTACATTCCACTAGCCACCATGTTGGACTCAATACCACTACCCATTATGTTTAACTACATACCACTAGCCACCATGTTGGACTCAATACCACTACCCATTATGTTTAACTACATTCCACTAGCCACCATGTTGGACTCAATACCACTACCCATTATGTTTAACTACATACCACTAGCCACCATGTTGGACTCAATACCGCTACCCATTATGTTTAACTACATACCACTAGCCACCATGTTGGACTCAATACCACTACCCATTATGTTTAACTACATACCACTAGCCACCATGTTGGACTCAATACCGCTACCCATTATGTTTAACTACATACCACTAGCCACCATGTTGGACTCAATACCACTACCCATTATGTTTAACTACATACCACTAGCCACCATGTTGGACTCAATACCACTACCCATTATGTTTAACTACATTCCACTAGCCACCATGTTGGACTCAATACCACTACCCATTATGTTTAACTACATACCACTAGCCACCATGTTGGACTCAATACCGCTACCCATTATGTTTAACTACATACCACTAGCCACCATGTTGGACTTAATACCACTACCCATTATGTTTAACATAATGTTTAACTACCCATTATGGATGACTGAATAGTTAACTCTACCATTCAATTTGGCTTTTAGCTAGACCGCCTTAACTTATCAGGTCCAGCTAGACCACCATTTAACTACTACAAAGTAAAAAAAAATCAACTGTCCCCTGTCATTAAGTTGTAACTTGTGTGGCTTGTATTTGCATGGTGGAATACAGCGGTTCTCAACCTGTTAGGCTCGGCGACCTTTTAACAGTTGTCCATTATGCGGCGACCCCACCATCCCCAACCGTAAAATTATTTTCGTTCTTAAGCATAAAAAATCGTAATTCTAATGTAAATATATAATGTGTATTACAAAAGTTATATGTTTAATCATGAAACATCCATAATTATAAATTTATAATCTTGACAATGTATTCATCCTTGTAATTAAATTACAAGTATATCAAATTGTATCTTTGACTTATATCTACCTATCTCTCATGGCCATATTCATTTTGCAGACTTATATGGCAATTTGAAAAGCATGGTGAAACAATAGTTCATAAGTCTCAACAATATTGTTGTGGCAGTCTGGTCTTGTTTCTGATTCACCAGTTCAGGAATTCTCGAGACAGTCTTTGCAAGATCACAACGAATGTCATCTTCTGGTTGTGTTTTTCTTGATAACTAACAGACTGGAAAGCTCGTTTCGCAAAAATATATTATTGGAAATGGATTTTGAAAAGACAAATCTGTATATAACGGCAAACACTAGAACTAAACTTGTGTAACTGACATAGAGAAGAAATCATTTTTTGCTGAATCACTATTGAGTATAAAATACAGTTTATGTGATGTTTCTGTAACATCATCAACTATGACTTTGAATAAACTTCTGGCATGTGCAAACGTGGTGTTAAGTAGATTTGGAAATATGATGATATTTTGTCCGCAAGTAATTGCAAATGATCTTTGAAATACATTATAAATTGTATCTGTTTGTCAGGTTCAATGTCGTTTTCCTCATAGAGAGCAGAACGTTTTCCTTCAATTTTGTTTGTCCTCAAGCTTTATTTGGAAGGATCGGATTTAAAAAAAACCAAAACAAATCAAGACATGTTGATCCTTGCTGTGACGTTTTTCATTTCTACTTAAATTTCTTATGGCAAATGTTGAAATTCTGACCAACCTGCTAGAAAACTTGGAGCATCAGCTTTGCAGATGACACTAATTTTTTCCCAAGAGATTTTGAAAATGAAACAACTTTCTCTAATACATCAGGTGCTGATGTAGTCGTTTCAAGAGTTTGGCAAAAGAGAAGCTTGTCTTTAAAATCACCAGCGTTTATCTACCTAACCTTACGTCTACAATTCTTGGTATCCTCGTCAGCGACATTTGCTATTAAAATGACGTTACATTTATTTCGAGATCCATGTTAATGGATTGTTCCTTAATGAATTACCTTCAATAAATGATCTTTTAAACCATTCTGTATTGTTAATTATAAACGAAATAGATTTTCAATTACGTTAGGACATCCAAGATGATTCTGAAATGGCATTACACGTTAAGTTATGCATAAATTGCATTAATTTAGACTGTTAAAAGTATTTAGGCTACAACAATACCATTTGTTGAAGTCATTCTGATTGATTTGTCTGCATTATTTATGACAATGACAATTATAAAATTGTAACATTAAATAGAAAAACTTTTTACAATGTATAATTGTACACGTTAGAATAGACATAAAAAAATCCATATTTTGATGGCCGTAGGCGACCCCTGGCCATTTGTCAATCGACCCCCAAGGGGGTCGCGACCCACAGGTTGAGAACCCCTGGTCTAATTCATTAGGCATTGTAACAAGATGTTAATACTAAATAGCTTGTCTAAGATCAATCATCATTAAGCTACGATTGCAAGTCATATGTTAAAAACAAAATAGCTTGTAAGTCTAAGATCAATCATCATTAAGCTACAATTGCAAGTCATATGTTAATACTAAATAGCTTGTCTAAGATCAATCATCATTAATGTACAATTGCAAGTTATTTGTTAATACTAAATAGCTTGTCTAAGAGCAATCATCATTAAGCTACAATTGCAAGTCATAGATCTATGTCAACAATACATTTCTATATGTTTTCTTTGCAAACCTATCGTCTCAACAGTATATTTCTTAGAAGTGACTTTCCAACAGGATAAAGAACTATCTTCACTTACCTATATATGTCTGAACTCCAGGTTCTTTTGAATTATACAGGTATGTTATAGCAATGTTCATATCAAACATTTTGGACTCAAACAGACGTAGCAACCAAGACTGTCTTGGGGGAGGTCGACCTTTATTCCGCTGCACAACAGCCAAGGTTTTGTCCACATGACTTTGATCTTTCTGTAGCAACAACGCAGAGCCTGAGCTTTTCAGAAAGCGAAGAGGCAAAGGAAGACACAAAGATTTGGAGTCTAAAGGCCTGGAAGAGGCTGACAAATCATCTAGAGACAGTTTGTCAGACATTAAGTTTTTCATTCCACTGGTTGATATAGATGCATTCTGAGACTGATCTAGCTCCTCTACTTGTTGGTTCACATCTTCTGAACTTGTCTCACTCATCTCAGGTAAAGTGCTTGAGACACATGTCTGGGCTGAGACTGAAGGACACACAGAATCTCCTCCCACACAGTTTGCAACACAACTGTCATTAGTTCTAAGTTGGGAGGAAGTCAGCTGAGAAAGAGTTTTTTCAACACTAGAATAAGATAAGCTGCGCTCAAGCATATGAGGTGGATAACTAGAGAGACCCACTGGGTCTTCATCTATTTTCTCTAATGAGCCATCAAAACTTCCACCACTGGAGCCTTTATATTTCCTAAATACTAAATTGTGTAGATCATCTGCCCCTATAGTGCCAATTGGTCTGACTGAATGACACTTGTGACATGACAGTGATCTCAGTGCCCCATCAGTGACAACATAAGGTAAGCCACTATCATTTTTCAAGACATCTGGAGACAAATTGTCATCAAAGGTGACACCATCTTCTGTGCTGCATTGACACACCTGTCCTGGCATTCTCAACTCAGGATTCTCTGCATAGTTACCATTAACCTCAAACAAGGCATTAGCAGGGGACAGCTTGATACTGCCAGCAGGAAGATAGTGTGGTTCATAAATGCTCAGTTGTTGGGGGGCTGAAATAATTTGCTGGGGATGCTGCAGCCCATGATGTTTAGCCGTGGAGTGAATCTGAATATCACATGAAACATGTAAGTTGTCAGTTGCCATGACTACCTAACAGTTTACAGCCATTGTCCACCAATGCATGATTAGTTCTAGAGCAATACACAAGCAGTTTTAGAAATCCTTTAGATGTGATGACATAGACCCAAATCAAGTTTGACTCCTTAAGCCTGAAAGAAACCAAAATAGAAATAAATCAATACATAAATGAATAAATCATCTGTAATAAAGCATATAGAAATGTAAATTAAACTGCCTCATTCATTTCCCTAGTGGCAGTCTTGTCAAAGAAACCTTAGCTCAGCCACTGGTCAGTCAGTCAGTTTCATGGTTCTAAAATCTACAGCATTTGGAAAAGGTTTTCTTCCATTGTTTACAGTCAGTACACTCTCAGAAATGATGTCCAGATGTTCTAACTGGCTCTTTTTTCTAATTCATGGTCTTAAATTGAGTCAGCTTGGTTTGTTATCATATATGCAATTCTAACCTGCAATTCAAACGCTAAGTGAGTGGTTTAGTTAAACAATAAGCCATAAAAAGTCAAATACATTTCTTCTTACAGTTGTAAAAACAAGTTGACACTGTACTATTTAAGACAAACCATCCATCTTGAGTCCACATTTGATTGAATACAATTATTAAACAAAACATGAAGACACTTCACAAAAGAGCAAAGTTTGAGACAAGGGGCTATGTGGAGAAAATGAAAAATGTTGACTTAAGAAAATGTTCCAGCCAAGACTTGTTTTTCATTGATTTCAGATCAAATGGCTATGACTTTTGTTATTATGTTAGACAATTATTCAAAGTTTGACAAACTTTAGAATGGCACATCAAAATGCAGATTTGAAAAGCTTCCAGTTCATATAGTCAAACAATCCATGAGTCCAACAACGTGTTGTCCCTCACATTTATCATACTGAACAGTACATTCATCTTATCCTTATCCTTTTGTCCTACACACTTGAACAGACAACATTTGTTTGAGCTCAAATCTCTGATTTATTTGGATCTACCTATAATCTCTACCTAGTCTAATGAAATATAGAAGTAAAAGTATGGACCTCTGCTTTACTCTGCTTGTAAGTTTGAGTTTTTTTTGGCACATAGGCACATTTTAAGCCATGTGATGCCCGTAATCCCTAAAAGGTTACTCTTCCTTCATACCACAAGAGCTAAATCTATATATATAATTCTCTTCTTCCTTCAACAGGTCAAACAAGAAGTAAAGGAAAGATCACTCTCTTATTTCTGCGGATAGTCCACGAGAAAACAAGAGTAGTATTCACATTACGGATGACTGGCTACATGCTTGACTGTCGTTTAAATTTATCAAACCCTGCCTGATCCCATCCCCTTTGTCCAGTGGGAGGTTTGGTCTAGGAACTAATCTAAGTAATCTACTAAATAGCAGGGCCGGACTTGACCACTGTAGGGCCCTATGTGAAATGGATTTCGCGGGGCCAAGTTTAGGTAGGGAAGCGGATAATAAGTGAAATTTAAGAATTTTATTCATTCTTTACTACGTACAGAATTACTTTACGAGCCTTGCGTGTAGCAAAGTCATACAGTATATCATAATAATTCTGTTTCCTACATAGATCACGCTCAATAGCAAGAATTACCAAATGTTTCAATCTATCTTTGAGAATTGTTGACCTCAAGTTATTCTTCATTTGTTTGAGGCGTGAGAAGCTTCTTTCACCAGATTACACAATTACGGCTGATGCATAATGTCACGCGTAAGATAGGCGCTTTCCATATTGAATGACACACAAAATGACAATTTTCGTGTATATATTTCCGTATATTTTAAGAACTTTTTCGTATATTTTGCGATTTCAGGAGATTTCCAGGAGCTCCTGGTAAATTGCCAGAGGGCGTGAGAAATCTGTTTTGAGTTATAAAATAGTTTAATTAATTAACTTGAATTAGCGCGGGTCCTATGAAATTGTGGCGTTATGAAAGCGCGGGTCCTATGAAAGTGCACCTGGTAAATCGACAGGAGGGCGCAGGAAATCTCTTTTAAGTTATAAAATGGTTTAATTTTATAATTTCTACACCTTGAATTAGAGTGGGAACTATGAAAGTGCGGGGCCCACTGCGGTCGCACAGGTTGCAGGCGCCTAAGGTCGGCCCTGCAAAATAGCGGCGTATGCTACGACGCAGGTCGACTAGTTTTATTTAATTAAGTTATTAAAAACAAGGTCTGTTCACAGTTAAAATAGTAAAGGTAGTGAAAATTTAATAATTTAGTAAAAAATCTATTGTAAATATTATATGTTCACAATTTCACAAATCAGATCTTCATAGTCAATCCCACCTCCCGGACAAAGCCCAGTATCTTCCCTGGGTCAACATTGTCAAATAGTGTTTTTAAGTTGTGCGCTCTAAAAAATTTCCCCCTAATATCCTGGTATCTGGGGCAATCAATGAGGATTGGTGAGGCGAGAGTCACACTATGATATGAACTTTCTTACCAAGGGCAATAACTCTACATACTAATAACAAACACATACACATAAACACAATGTTAACAAATTCGGCGTAAAGATGGAGCATCCATCGGAGAGTCTACAGGAGATTGTTTTGTTCCCATACGAGCAGGCACATGCGACCTTTCCATCCATTTTAGATTCGTCAGTGTAAATGGTGCCACAATCTCCATAGCTCTCCTGCAGTTCCCTAAAGTTGACTTGTATGCTTGGGTCTGGAGTTTCTTTTTTAAAATTAAGGAGGGATAAATTTAATTTGGGTTTATTCATCAACCAAGGAGGGTTCTGTGAGATTTCTATTTTAGAAACTTGGCCAATGGGTGGGGTTAAATTTTGGATGGATTCTCTTAATCGAAGGCCCAACAGCTGTAGGAAGTTAGGCCTTCGATTGTATAGTTCTACATCTGTATGGTTAAATATGGAGTCAAAAGCAAGGTTCGTGGGGTTGGATTTTAGCTTAACTAAATACTGCACTGCGAGCTTTCTCATTCTTATGTCCATGGGGAGTTCTCTAGCCTCCACGCGGAGACTTGGGATTGGTGATGTACAAAACGCGCCGTGAGAGAGACGTAGGGCAGCATTTTGTATGAGCTCCAGTATTTTTTTATATGATTTCATAGCTGCTCCATATATTATGGATCAATAGTCTAACTAGGATAGGATTAGACTCTGATATAGCAGCATCATACTCTGCTTGTGAACTTGGCTGACATGGCATGTCGTGGCATATAACAAGATTGTTTCATTAGTTTCAGACATAAAAAATGAATATTTCTGCTTTCATGCATGTACAAGAACAACTTTGGTGTGGTATAATATATTTTTAGTTTTATTTTTTTTGTTATTTGAAGGTATTAACAAAACATTGTCTTATTGGTGAATTGAAGGTTTTAACAAAACATTGTTTTATTGGTGAATTGAAGGAATGGGACAAAACATTGTTTTTTTTGTGAATTGAAGGAATGGGACAAAACATTGTTTTATTAGTGAATTGAAAGTATAGGACAAAACATTGTTTTATTAGTGAATTGAAGGTATAGGACAAAACATTGTTTTATTGGTGAATTGAAGGAATGGGACAAAACATTGTTTTATTAGTGAATTGAAAGTATAGGACAAAACATTGTTTTATTAGTGAATTGAAGGTATAGGACAAAACATTGTTTTATTAGTGTATGGGACAAAACATTGTTTTATTAGTGAATTGAAGGATAGGACAAAACATTGTTTTATTAGTGTATGGGACAAAACATTGTTTTATTAGTGAATTGAAAGTATAGGACAAAACATTGTTTTATTACAAGAAAATGGAATTCAAAAACTATTAGCCAACACCAAACCAAATAAAGCTTCTGGACCTGATGGTATTCCAGCTAGATTACTCAAAGAACTAAGCAATGAGCTAGCCCCAGTGTTCAAAATACTCTTTCAGGCTTCACTTAACCAGGGCAGAGTACCAAAGGACTGGAAAGAAGCTAATGTTACCCCCCTATTTAAAAAAGGAGAAAAATCTGACCCAGGAAACTACAGACCAGTATCACTTACCAGCATCACATGTAAAATCCTAGAACACATAATTTGTAGCAACATCATAAACCACTTAGACAAACATAATGTCCTCACACCATACCAACATGGCTTTAGGAAATATAGATCATGTGAAACACAACTAATAGGACTAATTGATGATTTTTCAAAAGGTTTAGATAATAGTGAACAAATAGATGCTATCTTACTAGATTTTTCTAAGGCTTTTGACAAAGTACACCACCATAGTTTGCTTAAAAAATTAAAATATTTCGGCATTAATGGTTCACTGCATCAGTGGATTAAAGATTTTCTGATAGGGAGAGAACAAGCTGTAATAATAAATGGCTCTAAATCAACACCGATAACAGTAAACTCAGGTGTACCACAAGGAACAGTATTGGGTCCACTACTATTTTTAATTTACATAAATGATTTACCAAATTGCATTACTTCAGGAACAAAAGTCAGATTATTTGCAGACGATTGCATAATATATAGAACAATAAAAACAACACAGGACACAGATATTTTACAAAGAGAATTAGATGAATTACAGAAATGGGAATCAAATTGGAGCATGTCTTTCCACCCAGAAAAATGTCAGTTGTTAAGAGTAACAAAAAAGCTAAAACAAATTAATTCCACTTATCTTATTCATGGCAAACCAGTAACACAGACTAAAAACGCAAAATACCTAGGTGTTATAATAAATGAAAAACTGTCATGGAATCCACATATTGATGAAACTACAAAAAAATCAAACAAAGCATTATGATTTATTAAAAGAAATTTCTATAAATCAAATAAGAACATAAAACTAAAATGTTATTTAACCTTGGTTAGGCCAATAATATAATATGCATCCTCCATTTGGGACCCCTCAACTCAAGAAAACATTAAAAAACTGGAACAGACACAAAATAGAGCAGTGAGATTCATAACAAACGAATATTCACATTTGACTAGAGTAACATCTTTAGTAAAATCACTAAATTTAGAAAGCCTTCAGGACAGAAGGCTCAAAAGTAAAGTAGCAATCATACATAAAACACTGAACCATAATCTTCAAATACAAAAACAAAATTTAATAAAATACTCTGAAAGACACAAAGATAAAGGCACATTCCTCGTCCCATATGCTAGGACAAATTTTTACAAACACTCCTTCTTCCCTAGTGCTATTAGAGCATGGAATGGGTTGCCTGAGCTAGCCAGGAAAACCAGTGACTTGGCTGAATTTAAGTCATTGGTTAATATGCATGACTAAATGCATGACGCGTAGGACATAATCTTCTTTTTTTGAAGTAACGTCTGTATTATATAAGATAAGATAAGATTAGTGAATTGAAGGTATGGGACAAAACATTGTTTTATTAGTGAATTGGAGGTAGGGACAAAACATTGTTTTATTAGTGAATTGGAGGTATGGGACAAAACATTGTTTTATTAGTGAATTGGAGGTATGGGACAAAACATTGTTTTATTAGTGAATTGGAGGTATGGGACAAAACATTGTTTTATTAGTGAATTGGAGGTATGGGACAAAACATTGTTTTATTAGTGAATTGGAGGTATGGGACAAAACATTGTTTTATTAGTGAATTGGAGGTATAGGACAAAACATTGTTTTATTAGTGAATTGGAGGTATAGGACAAAACATTGTTTTATTAGTGAATTGAAGGTATGGGACAAAACATTGTTTTATTAGTGAATTGGAGGTATAGGATAAAACATTGTTTTATTAGTGAATTGAAGGTATGGGACAAAACATTGTTTTATTAGTGAATTGGAGGTATAGGACAAAACATTGTTTTATTAGTGAATTGGAGGTATAGGACAAAACATTGTTTTATTAGTGAATTGAAGGTATGGGACAAAACATTGTTTTATTAGTGAATTGAAGGTATGGGACAAAACATTGTTTTATTAGTGAATTGGAGGTATAGGACAAAACATTGTTTTATTAGTGAATTGAAGGTATGGGACAAAACATTGTTTTATTAGTGAATTGAAGGTATGGGACAAAACATTGTTTTATTAGTGAATTGGAGGTATGGGACAAAACATTGTTTTATTAGTGAATTGAAGGTATAGGACAAAACATTGTTTTATTAGTGAATTGAAGGTATGGGACAAAACATTGTTTTATTAGTGAATTGAAGGCATTCTTCTTTTTCTTCTAGCCAGCTTTATTGCTGCTGAGCTGTGAGCTCTTTTGCAGACTGTGCCAAGGAAAAAAGTGTGCTGTTTTCTTCAGGTGTTCAGCACTGCCATACAGGGTGTTGGTTATGTTGGGCTGTAGTGGAAGTAGGGTCTGCCTAAGGTGGATTAGGGAGGGGCATTCAAAGAGGATATGGTTTACGGTTTCAAAGGGGTGGGCATAGTGTCTGCAAAGGGGGAGTTGTGTGGAGTTTATTTTGTTCAGGTGGTAATTTAATAGTGGTGTGTGTCCTGTTCTTAGTTGGAAAATTGTTCTTTGTGGGGGAGGAAGTTAATACTGTCCAGTTTGTTAGGCATAGTCATTTCTTTGTACATGGCTCTGCCTGTGTTTTCAGATGCCCATTGGTTGAGCCACTCCTCTTTGTGATTGTTGACTAACATTGACCTTAGGGTGAGGTAGTTAACAGGTCTATCTGGTTGTTCCATAGATGAACCTGCCTTTGATAGCTAATCTGCCTTTTCATTTCCCATGATGCCAATGTGTCCAGGGATCCACTGTAGTGTAATTAATTTAATTTTGATATCATCTGAAGGATTATCACAATTAGTGTTGTCAACTCTCTTGGGCTGTTTGAAGTGCTGCTGTTAAGTGCTTGCAGAGTAGATTGGGAGTCTGCAATGACAACAATATCTGATGGTGGTTGCACTCCTTCATATAATTTGTTTTCCACTGTCTGTAGTGCTATGGTAATTGCCTCAATTTTGGCTTGGAAGTTTGAGCAGTAATCGCCACAGGGTGCGCTTATCTCAAAGTGTTTATTTTTAGGGAAGACCAGGAAGGCACCAAGACCAGCATTGACGGTGGCTTTGAAAGCTGATCCGTCTGTATATATATATGGATAGCTGTTTTTTGATAGCTTTGAATTGTTTCAAGCGTGCTTACTTTGAACTCCAGTGGATTTGATTCTTTTGTTAAGATGTTATTTAGTAAATATGTTTTGATGGTTGGTTGTTTGTAGTTTAGTCCGGGCGTTATGTTTGAAAATCTGGTAATTTTTTCTCTGTTATTGAGTAGCTGGTGTTTTAGGGCTAGTTCGTCAGTAAGTTGGATCAGAGTCCTTTGCTTTTTTTTGGATGTTTTTCCTATTTCTCTGTGTTAGTAATTTATTTGGATGATCGTCCTCCAACCTTCTGTATCTCTCAATAGCTCCTAATGCTGCTCTGTTGCGCCTTAACTTAAGAGGTTCAATATTGGATTCTATATCACAGGCTGCTGTGGGAGTAGTTCTCATACCTCCACTAATTTAGCCGCAAGGCTTGGTTTTGGATTGTGTCTAATGATGATTGATAGGTTTTGTTGGAAGCTACTTGTATGGAGAGACAGTTATCCATTACAGATCTGACGTATCCAGTGTATAACTGTCTTAAGGTTTTCTTTTCAACTCCCCAGGATGTTCCTGCTAGGTGTTTAATTATGTTTAATCTTTGTGATGCCTTTTCTTTTAAATCTGCCATAAAGTGTTTTAGAGACAGCCTTTGGTCTAGTTTTACACCAAGATATGTTGGATTTTCTTCTTTATTTATTGTCTATTTTTAGGATGTAGTTTCTTTTTGCTGTTTTGTTGCTGTGGCTAAAGATTAAATAAACTGACTTTTCTTTGTTTATTTCCATCTTCCATAATTTTGAATATGTGGAGATAGTTGTGAGGGCTCTATTTAGTTTGGATCTAGTCAGCACTGGATATTTCTCTGTAGTCCAAATTCTCTGAATGATGGATTTTTCATTATTAGTGGTAAGTGTGTTTGATCTCATTTTTTTATGTTAAATACTTGTCTGATGATAATGAATTTACTTTTTTTAGATTCCTCTGTTCTTGGGCATTAAAATAGATACATATTATGTCAAAACTGATAATGGTTTTGTTATTCATGATGATGATAAAGTATAATTTACAACCGAATTTTTAACGTAGGTGGTGGGATCTGGGGAGGCTCAATTAATAGGCATAAATGTTTTAAGAAATTAGTTTTTATTGTTTTTTTCAAATGTTCTATAAATATACTTTACTTTGTGACACATTTTTCTGTTAATATTACTATGAATTTGTGAAATTCATGGATTATTGGACATACCTTCTGTGAATGATGGATTTGTAATTATAAGTGGTAAGTGTGTTTGACCTTATTTTTTCATGAGAAATAATTGTCTGCTGCTTCTGATTTTATTTTTTTTTTGAATTCCTCTATTATTGGGCATCAAAAATGATATATAATATGTCAATAAAAGCCAATTTGAAATTGGTCAAAAAAATTGGTCCCAAAAGTAGAATGTTGAGAACTCAATCTGTTTTCCGCCAAATATATAGATGTATGTCTACTTTACATGTCTAGTGAGTTACAGAGTTAACTGAGTTTAAGTCTGATAGAATATAGATCTAATAATAATATATTGGTTCTAGAGTCACTAGAGATGTAGATCCAAGCTATTAGATTTAAGTAGATCTAGATTATAGAATAGATAGATCTAGATTTATAATGAAAAATATAAAATTTTTTTTCTATATCTAACTAATCATTATTAATGCTTTAAAAGCCCATTTTGGTAGAGATCCACTTCTTCTTTAGAAACAACTTGTATCAGCATGAAAAAGAGTCACATAAGGAAGCCTCAATATGCAGTTTTATTGCTTAACATTCTCTTCCTCTAAGCATTGCTTTTCATCTGGTTGTTCTTGCTTGTCTTGCTTAAGAACTCAGCAGAGATTCTGCAGCTTTCTCTCAATTGCTTTACAAAGCACTTTTGGCGGACTTAATGTGCAAAGTTTTTAAACAGTTTTTCCTGTACAAAATTGAATAATCAGTGAAACAAACAGAAGTGTAGCTCATACTTTTGAAGTATTTCCAAAACTCAAGCATGTTTTGATTTTCAAACACATTTATTCTTTATAGTTGTTTGAGAGAAAAGCTGTTACAATACCAGTAAAGCAGTTATCTAATATAGAATGTTCAGACTGCCTGGACCCAGACATAAAGCATAGAATCTGCAAAAAGCTAATATATTAAAATCTATAGACTATAGAGTCTAGATGGCCGGTAGGTCTACTAAATCTAATACCATTTGAACTCATGGAAGTCGGCAGGCAGGGTTCAAATTAGAAAAATCTAGGGGCCATCGTATGAACAGAGTAAAAATTAATAGCGCATAGCGGCCGGGCATCATGATACTCTGATACTTTTCTGAACTTTTCAAAACCTGGCGAGCAGCTATTGAAGTCTAGACGCTCTAGATCTATTCTAGATAATCTAGATCAAAAGTATTCAAATTAAAGAAACGACTAGATATCTTATCTAGAATATATCTATCTAGACTGATTCAAACCACTCTAGTCTAGACCAAGATCTAGACTTAAGACAATACTGTAACACGAGATTTAAAAAAAAATATAGAACTTATAACTGTGTCAAAAGACCTGATGTGCACATGTTCAAAATCAAAAATCTTATTTCGCATTCTTCCGAAAATGGAAAAAATAATAAATACCCCCTTTTTTTTTAAAAAAAAAAAAAAAAAAAGTTGCGAAAATTTTAATTCTATATTAACATTAACTAAATGTTAAGATCCCCATGCATAGCCCCTGATATGAAATCATTAAGATGTTTTTCAATTATCCAGAATAATGAACAAAAAAAATAAAAATATGAACACATTCTACCAAAATTAGGTCACTGGGATAGTGACTTCTACACAGACTTTTAGACTTATTTTATGTTTGCATGATTAGATGTGTGATGAATGTTTGTGTTTTTTGTTTCTTAATTTAATAAATTTCTAACACAGATGATCTTTTGTAGTATAGTACAGGTTAGGATAGCCATTCTTGCCTAAATAGCTGAATCCTCTATATTCTCTCTTCGATATAAATATAGATTAATTCTATCTATTTAGTAGGTCTACATCTAGGCATCTAACTTCATTCAATGTACCAACCTCACTCCAAACATTTGTCCATTTATTCTCTATAAAAAAACAAACAAAAAAACAAATATATATAAGATCATTAACATTGATTATTGATGTCCAAAACTGGCTGTTTGAAATAAATTTACAGGAAAATCGTAATTGAATTCAAACACCCTATTAATTAATTTATTTTTTGTATGATGTATGGAATCTTATCTTATCTTATATAATACAGACGTTAATTCAAAAAAGAAGATGATTACATCCTACGGTCATGCATATTAACCAATGACTTAAATTCTGCCAAGTCACTGGTTTTCATGGCTAGCTCAGGTAACCCATTCCATGCTCTAGGGAAGAAGGAGTATTTGTACAAATTTGTCCTAGCATATGGGACGAGGAATGTGCCTTTATCTTTGTGTCTTTCAGAGTATTTTAATATATTATTAAATTTTGTTTTTGTATTTGAAGATTATGGTTCAGTGTTTTATGTATGATTGCTACTTTACTTTTGAGCCTTCTGTCCTGAAGGCTTTCTAAATTTAGTGAATCAAACAACTTAGCTTATGAATCAAGTAAATCAGCTCCAAAAACAGAATAAATAAATCTAGACTTAGTTGTCACTTTAGTTACTGAGTCTTAATCTAGATTATATATAGTAATACTAATAGTAGATATTGAAAATCCATAAGACCGGAAGTTAAAAAATGGCATCAAATTTTGAGATCGTTTTTTCTTACTTTCTGTACATAGGCCCTTAATTGAAATCGATTATGATTTTAAATCCATTGTAATCGTGGCTATAAGAGGTGAATATGGATACATTATATTGAGGAACACTTTTTTCATGTGGACTTTAAAAAAAAATGTGTATTTTCTTACTTTTTTTTTTACTTGAAAGTATATGTATTTTTCTTTTTACTGATACTCATTTCAGGTAACATTTTAAAGCTGTTTTTTTTTTTGTACTAATAGAAAATATATCTGGCCATATTTCTGCCAAGTTTTATCACGATAACTTTATTTCTTCAATTGTTATCGATTATATAAATTTGCACTGCTCCTTATGGGATTTTCTATTTTTTACTTTTTTTGAAAACTAAACTATTTTAAGACTTAAATCTTGCCTAGGCTAGTAGATATAGCAATTATGTATAGGTCTAAAAAGCTTTTAAAGAGTTTAATTTATTTCTTCTATTTTTTTTATAATTTTAAAGACCAACTGAAGAGGTTTTGGGGTCAGACGCGGAAACCGGTGTAATACTTTTTTTTAGTTTCATAATGCTTAAAGAAACATATATACGAAATATTAGACATATATTCTTTGTAATTATTTAGATATAAGCAATTTAATGTGCGTTTTAGGGACTATTAAATTTCACAATCTCGAAGCCATTCGAGATCAGTATTTCCCAGACAACCAAGGTCGATGACGTAGTTTAAGGGAAATTAGGTCAAATTTTTCAGTTTATGGCTTAGCGTATTTCCCCTATTCCTTTTTACAGGAATGCTAGTTTCTGAAAACAAAGGCGACTAAAACACACCAATTTATAAAATGTGGATGTTAGAGTTGGGGAAATTAGGTCAAATCACGCAATTTATGGCTTTGCATGTTAGATCTACTATTTGTCGGCTTATTCTTGATCTAGTCAAGCGAACAGCGTTTCACCCCACGCAGTACCGTGCGCCTCAGTTCACATGTTTCGTTTTAGCCAAGTTACGCAATTTATGGCTTATGTTACTGCTTCAGGCTTATTCTAGTTCTACATCTACTGCTTTTGATCAAGAGCTAGATCTTCTTTTCTCAGATCATTAATGATGTATGAAGTAGACCTCAATTTAATTAGATGAAGTCTAGATCTAGTAATAGTAGTATTGGATATTTAGAGATTAGACCTATCTATATAGATCTATCTAGACTGATCCGATCGAGGTGCTGGGCCTAGATCTAGAAAAACAAAGTTTAAAATTATATACTCTATCTATACACTTAATAGTGATTATTAACCTTGCCTATAGGGTTAGGGCCTAAATAGGCCAAATATGGGAAAAAAACAACATTAATTACAATGTTGAGCTCATTCAATGTAGTTATTGTAGTAAATGATTATATTTAGTTTGAATCTAGAATCTAGTCACAACATCGTACAACTCTAGCAAATAGCTTTAACTTTAACCTTAACCTAGACTTAAAAGTTAAAGGTGTTCTGATTTAGATCTACTAGATCTAAATTTCTAAAAACTAATCTATAAGGCAAAAATTAGACCTAGATCTACCAATTCTATATTATTATTAATATACGAAATATGGATTTTGTTACACTCTTACTTAAATAGTTCTATAAATCTATATGTAAAAATTGAATTTTCATGTATCTCACGAATAGAATCATTAGATAGTTAAGTTAGCAAGTTAATCTGTAACTGTAACAAAGTTTTAAATTGTGTTTAGACTATAAATAGAAGAGATTATCCAACTGCAAAAGGAGTTGTTGTTTTTTTCTTTTCTCTGGGAAGTGAAAAATAAATTGTAGTATCAATATAATATTCAGTAATGCATATAGGCTATTGTTGTTGTAGTTATGCAACTCATTTTATTAAATTTTAGTAACCCAATCACTGAATATATATATATTTTATTGTTATTAAAAAATGCAGAGCTATTCATAATTTAAAGTGTTCAATAAATAAGGCTGGCAGTCGAGTCGAAAGATGAATGAGAAATGCAGTATTTTCCATGGCTACGCAGCCCCAGCTGGTGGTCAATTTAAATGTTCTTTACGATGTCTACGTCTTCCCGCGGCAGTGGATTTTCTTATGGCCTCTAATATCTATTCCACCTTGCAATTTCTAATAAATAGCATCATTCGAAGAATGAGATCCAACTCTTATTTTTTTTTTAAATGTAACCCCTTTACAGATCAAGTCATCATTGCAATGGACATTCAAATCTGCAATAACATAGAAATGATCAAAATTTGAATACGTTTCAAAACGCAGAAAGTTGTGTGGTTTGCGCTCCGAACTGTCTTCTCTGTGGTCTCAGGTTCAAACATTGACCACTGCCATTAACTAACATCCTGGTGGAGTTATGGGCTATGACATAATAATATTAAATCCTGATTTGAAGCTTTTTCTAAACCTAGCAAGTGAAAAGGAACATACTAAAATAATGTTGTGTGTATAATGAAGAGTGGTGTGACAGCTTGAGTGCCTCAATGACCCTCAGAGCTATACCGGCGGGAGCTCATCACTCCTGGCAGGTACTACCAAGCCGGACAGGTCTGTTAGGAAAGAGGCCAGACAAAAGGTGCATCCCCCTCCCCGGGACACAGGGGTTGTGCGATAGGCTAACAACCTGTCCATGGAAAAAAAAAAGTGTTATAGAAACCAGAACAAAAGCACAAACACTAAACATTGTCAGAGGCGAAAGTAGAGCTCCACAAAGGAGACTTATGAAGCTATGCAGGGAAAGTCGAACGAATCCTGTGAGGCCGACCACTCTACTTAAACCAATGAAAAAGAAACACTTCCTTATTCAGAAGGCAGCATTTAACTTGGGAACATGGAATGTCCGCACTTTACTAGAACCAGGTAGATGTGCACAAACTGCCAAGGAAATGGCCAACTACAAACTACAGATCCTGGGAATGAGTGAAGTTCGATGGAACACATTCGGTGAAACAAGACTGCAATCAGGAGAAACCCTTCTCTTCTCTGGAAAGGAAAAAGAAGATGACTTACATGAAAATGGTGTAGCACTACTACTAAACAAGGAAGCTTTCAAAAGTCTTTTAGAATGGGAACCAGTTTCAGAACGAATAATTAGAGCCAAATTTTTGTCTAAGTTCAAAAATGTTCACATCATTATGTGCTATGCTCCCACCAACCTTGCAAGTGATACTGACAAAAATACATTCTATGACCAACTGCAAAGTATAGTTGACAAAATACCTACAAGAGATGTTTTGATCGTCATGGGAGACTTGAATGCCAAAGTGGGAAGTGACAACAGAGAGAGAGAGAAAAGTATGGGCACCCATGGACTTGGCACCATAAACGAAAATGGAGAAATGTTTGCAGACTTCTGCACATTTAATGAATTAGTGATAGGAGGCAGCATTTTCCCCCACAAAAAATGCCACAAAGTGACATGGGTTTCACCAGACAATAAAACAGAGAATCAAATCGACCACATTACCATACGGCGGAACTGGAGAAGCACATTACTAGATGTACGAAACAGAAGAGGAGCATATATTGGCTCAGACCACCACCTAGTTGTTGCCAAACTAAAAATGAAGCTGGCCAGCAATAAAACAGAAAGAAACAAAAGGAAAAGATTTGACCTAGACAAGCTCAACAACACACAGATTAAAAAGGAATTCCAACTATCCCTTCAAAATAGATTTGCTGTGCTACAACTAGATGAGGCCAAACAAAGCGTCGATAAATCTTGGCAAAATTTCAAAGAAATTATTACTGAAACAAGCAATGAAGTACTAAGCCTTAACCCTAAGAAGAAAAAACAGTGGATTAGTGACGAGACATGGAAATTAATCGAAGAAAGGAAATGCGCTAAACAGGCAGTTAACCTAGCAAAAACAAGAAACCACAAGCAACAATCAAAACAAGACTACCAAGCAGTTTCACAGAAAGTCACCAAAATGCTTAGACAAGACAAACGATCATTTTACAATAATCTGGCAGAACAGGCAGAAGAAGCAGCAGGTAAAGGAGATATAAAACAACTATACAAAATCACCAAACTTCTCAGTACCAAAAAGGCTAATTGCAGTGTTCCAGTCCGAAACAAATACGGAAAACTACTTTCTTCAATAAATGAACAACTTGAAAGATGGAAAGAATACTTTCAAGAAGTGCTCAATAGACCTAAATCACGAAATCCACCAGATCTAAATGCAGGACCAACACTAGACATAAACATGGAAGAAATAACAAAAGAAGAAATAAGGAATGCACTCAAACAAATGAAGACAGGTAAAGCAGCTGGAATTGACAACATACCACCCGAAGTCCTAAAAGAAGGAGGAAGTGAAATAGTTGACCAAATGCACAAACTATTCAACAAAATTTGGTTAACAGAAACACCTCCGGGTGAGTGGAAAAAGGGCTTGCTAATTAAAATACCAAAGAGTGGAGATCTATCACAATGTGAGAAATGGCGAGGCATCACTTTGCTGTCAATACCAAGCAAGATTTTTAGCAGAATCCTACTAAACAGAATAAAGGGAGCATGTGATGAACACCTAAGGGAAGAACAGGCCGGATTCAGAAAAGGGAGATCTTGTGCTGACCAAATAGCTACACTTAGGATAATTGTAGAACAATGTGTCGAATGGCAATCTCCTCTCTATGCAACTTTTGTTGACTTTGAAAAAGCTTTTGATAGTGTCGACAGAGAATCTATCTGGACAGTAATGAGACATTATGGGATCCCCAATAAAATAATAACCATAATCAAGAACCTTTATGATGGTTTCACCTGCCAAGTAACCCACTGTGGCAAGCTGTCAGAGGAATTTCCAGTCACAACAGGAGTCAAACAGGGATGTCTTCTTTCACCACTCCTGTTCCTTCTAGTACTGGATTGGGTCACAAAAGAAGCCTACTCTAACGCAGGGAAAGGAATCCAATGGACTCTCACACAAAAGCTGGAAGATCTGGAATTCGCTGATGACATAGCCCTATTATCACACAGACTACAGGATATGCAAGAAAAGGTCACAGCTTTAAGCGAAGTAGGAAAAAGAGTAGGCCTCAAAATAAACCACCAAAAAACTAAAGTACTTAAAGTAAACAATAAACAAAGTGGAGACATAGTATTGGATTCTCAGACAATAGACCAAGTAGAAAATTTTATATACCTTGGGAGTGTAGTCAGTATATCAGGTGGAACAGATGAAGACATTAAACGCCGTATAAATCTAGCACGTCAGACATTTACACAGCTAAAACCAACCTGAAAATCTCCTTACATCTCAAACAAGACTAAACTAAGAATCTTTAATTCTAATGTCAAGGCTGTCCTACTGTATGGTTCTGAAACATGGAGAACAACTGAAGCCACAACAAAAAAATACAGACCTTCATCAACAGATGCCTGAGAAATATCCTAAAAATACACTGGTATGACAAAGTAGAAAACACCAAACTGTGGGAGATGAGTGGACAGAAAAATATAGAAGTGCAGATCTTAGAGAGGAAGTGGAGATGGATTGGTCACACCCTTAGAAAAGATACCAGCAACAGAGCTAGGCAGGCCATAGAGTGGAACCCCCAGGGAACAAGACGCAGAGGAAGACCAAAAAGAACATGGCGACGCAGTGTACTTGAAGAAGCAGAGAAGACCGGGAAGAGCTGGGACACCATCAAAAAGCTAGCAAGAGACCGTGGAGAGTGGCGTGTTTATGTCGAGGCCCTATGTTCCATGAGGAACTCAAAGGAATGATGATGATGATAATGAAGAACTCTATTAAAATGTGATTTTTTATTTACATTTATTGGTATTTATTATATATAAAATAAAATTGTAGAATGTTTCTGTGATTTGTTTCACAATAGAAACAGGGAATATTAACTCTTCTTGTATTTCCAAAATGATGAAAGATCCATCTAGTAAACTTGTCTGTATGCCACATGTCATATGTTTTCTGTAAAATAGATTTTTTAAAATTTGTTTATTAACCTTTTATACTTAATTATGTATACTTTGTATACATATATATAGAACTAGTGGTTATATATATATATTATATGTTATACTGATTATCTAATCTAACATTAACATCTAACTCTTATTGTTCTTAATAATAATAAATTACTCTACTCTAGGTCTAGGCAATCTAATATATTTCAGACCAGGACCGGTCTTAAGCCACTGCATCTTATGCGGTCGCAGTGGACCCTGCACTTTCATAGGCCCCACGCTAATTCTAGGTGTAATTGTTAAATTGCAATATATATATATATACCGGTATATATAAAACCTGGAAATCTCATGAAAGGTCATAAAAATCTCCTGAAAAATAGACAAATTGTCAATTGTGGGTGTCATTCATTCCGGAAAACGCTAATCCTACGTGCGATAAAAGGCATTGTCAGCTTTCATGTAATAAAATGTAATAATCAGGCAAATTTTCACTTTAATCGGAAGTTTCCATATTATACTTCATTTACTTTAATAGTGACTGGCATATTAATATGCCATAGGTTGCATAGGTTATTTGATCGTAATCTTGTACTTAGTAAAGATTGAATAAAATTCAAAGTCAATTTTTTTTAAAATACAAAAGCTTAATTTCCACTTATTATCCTTATTCCCACCCAGCACCCAGACTAGGCCTTGTGCAATCAGTTTCACATAAGGCCCCGCAATCGTTAGGACCGGCCCTGTTTAAGTTTAAGACTTAAAGACAAGTCACATGTGTTTAGTATAGATCTGTATTTAATATTACCAATATAAATGATGACTTATTATTTTTTAGATCTAAAGTCTAGCCTTATTAATAAGTATAGTAAGGGCTAGTAAAGGGCTATATTAGAATTAGATCTTTTATAAATATATTCTAGATATAGATTTAAATTTAGCTTAGGCTTTAGGTTTAGTCCTTGACTAATATATGGATGGCTGCCTGGTCATGCGGTTTGCGCGCTGGACTGTCGTTCGGATTTATCAACGGTCGAGGGTTCAAACCCTGCACGCTCCCATCCCCCGTCGTCCTGCAGGAGGTTTGGACTAGGAAGTAAACTATCTTCAACTCTGAAGGAACATCCGAAACAATGTAAAACAAAACATAATATTATATTTATTTATATCTATGAATAATCTTTATGCTAGGACACTACTCACTAGGTCTTACTATTAGTATTAGTACTATTTCTATGGTCATAGATATACAAATTCAAGCATTAAAAAATGTTGGCGACTGGGCTTAGACTTAACATAGATAGAGGCTAGACTAGATTACTCTAGATCTACTTAAATCTACTAGTTTATAAACTATTACTCTAGTGTCTCTAGTATAAGTATTAAACTCTATTAGTATTATTACAAGCCAAAGTCAAGTATTATTATTATAAACAAGATCTAGAATCTAGTGAGTGACTAGTAAAAGTGTTAGAAGGCCTAGCTAGAATTAGAGATAGATAGATCTATCCATTTAGTTTTGTTATAATAGAAATTATAATAGACTTATACTTTTAGTATACTAGTATAGTTTATGATTATAATTTATAGTACATCTAGAATCTACTATCTACTAGTAATAACTAGTATATCTATCTAGATCTAGATCTAGTCATAAGTGACTCAGCACTGACAGTCTAGAAGTCTAGTAGTAGACATAGTAGTAGTCTAGTCCTATCTATCAATAATAATTATATTAATTAAATAGTCTGCTCCAGACCTGCCTACCAAAAAAAGTAAAAATGCGTAACGCTGATGGTCAAAATGCGTATTTTGGCACCAGAATGTGTAACACTTACGCGATCCACTATTTTGTCATATAATATATATATATATATAATATATATATATAATATATATATATAATATATATATATAATATATATATGTTACGTCTTCATATTGGATGAGACTCTTTAGACATGGAAAACGACAAATCACAGTTTATAAATACTTTACTCTTTATTAATACTGAAACACTTTCTTGTTCATATTCCTCCATTTTGATTCTTCTCTCCTTTCAACAGGCATTCGCACCATTTCACATTTACACTAAGATGCGCACGTAACACCCCCCCTGTTTAACAAGTTCGATGTACATCGAACGTCCAAAATACTAATCACCACATATCTTATCAGCCTATCCCAAGTTAAAAATAATCTAAATTCTCTGTAACATAGTGAACCATAATGTCATACAAAACAAAATCATATTAATACCAATACAATTCTAACATTAGCTTTAACATATAACATTTATATTCACCAATTGTGATAGTAACCATCACAATACTAATTGTTATTATGAACAATTGACATATATATATCTATACATATCTCTATGTAATCATGCAGATTTCGTTAATACCACTCCCCGCCTATAATTCAATTCAAATCTATATCTGCTCACTAATCATTGTTGTGTACACTCACAATTGAACAACTCTCTGTTGAATATCTACTACACTCCGTGCCAGAATTTACAAATGTACACAATAAAACAGCTTAATTCTTAACAGAATGTCAGTAGTCATGATACTCCCCAACCTTTAAGTACAGCGTGATAATGTATCTGCCACAACATTTTCTTTCCCCGGTATTGTTTTGATCTCAAAGTTATAGTACATCAGTTGTAACGCCCACCTAGCAATTCTACTATTACCACATTTATTTAAATTAATGAATGCCAACGGAGCATGATCAGTCCATAATTGAAATTTAGCCCCCATCAGATAAAAACTTAGCTTTGTTATGCACCACACAATTGCCAGCCCCTCTTTTTCAATAGTTGCATAGTTTAATTCTGCAAGGGTTAGTTTCCTGCTTACATAAAAAACAGGGTGTGCAATTCCACTATACTCTTGCATCAAACAGCCCCCTATAGCTATGGATGAAGCATCCGTTGCCAAAATAAATTCTCTAGTACTATCGGGCAATTTTAATATTGGTTTTTCAGAAAACACCCTCTTAATCTTGTCTAGCGATCTTTGACATTGTTCAGACCAAATTATAATGTTAGATTTCCCTTTCTTTGTAAGATTTGTAAGAGGTTCAATCATTTCTGCAAAATTTGGAACAAATTTTCTATAAAAATTGCAAAGACCTAAAAGACTTCTAATTTGTTTTTTTGTTTTTGGTGTACTAATATCCATTATTTTTGCAACTGTTTCTTCCAATGGTGTAATTGATTCATTTTTTATCTTGTATCCCAAAAAAGGAATTTCACTAAGTCCAATTTTTATTTTTGTTGGTTTCAATGTCAGATTGTTTTCCTTGATAATAGCAAATATCTCTCTTAGACTCTGTAAGTGTTCGTTCCAGTCCTCACTGAAGATGCAGATGTCATCCAAATAGCAAATAGTGTCTCTTCTGTGACCCAGTATCTTTGCCATCATCCTGTTAAAAGTGGCTGGGGCATTTACTAAGCCAAAACTCATCACATTCCACTGATAGACGCCGAACGGTGTCTTAAATGCGGATAGTGGTTTAGCCTCTTCCTTTAGAGGTACTTGCCAGTATCCTCTAGAAAGGTCCAACGTGGTGAAAAGTTTCGCTTTTTTCAATTTAGTAAACATTTCCTCTGCCTGTGGCATTGGGAATGGGTCAAATTCTGTAACTTTATTTAGTTGACGGTAATCCACACACAGTCTAATGTTGCCACATTTTTTTTTAACCAGCACAACTGGTGCACCACATGACGAATTAGATGGTTCTATTACTCCCAATTTAAGTAGCTCATCTATTTCTTTCTGTAACGCTTCTCTGTGATGTAATGGTACAGCATATTGAGGTAGTTTATTTGGAACTCTGCCTGTTAATTTGATATCATGTTCTATGATATTCGTTCTTCCTGGTAAATCTGTAAAAATATTCTTAAAATCTTCCAATAATGTTGTTACTTCCTTCGTTTTGTCTGACGAGATTCCCGTCACTTCCACATCTTTCCATGTTTGACTGGCATCGGTTGAAATTGTTTCTATGTGTCCCAATCTTTCCTCTGTCTCAAAGTCTACACTCACGGATGCACCCATGACCAATGGATCTTCTTTACTGCTTTTTTCACTTTTTTGTTGCGACCTAAATTCTTTTAGCATATCCACATGAAATATTTTCAGCCTTGAATCAATTTTAATTTCATAATCCACATCACTAATTTTCCTTGTTACCTTATAAGGACCCAACCATTTCGTGAATAGTACATTCTCCTTATCCTTTAGTAATACCAAAACATCTTGACCTACTTCTAGTTTGGTCAATTTCCTGTGTTCATTCACCCTAGACTGTGTTAGTTCACTTTTATCAAGTACATGTTTGTTCGCTTCTTCACAAGCCTTTATTACTTTATTTCTGGTTTCTGTCACTATATCGTAACTTTCTTTATTTCCAACATGTTCTTGTGGGAGTATTAGTTCTTTAAAAATTGTCATTGGGCCTCTTGGATTTCCTCCATAAATCATCTGAAATGGTGAAAACCCTGTGGTTTCATTACGGCTCTCTCTGTATGCGAAAAGGATTGAGGGTAATGCCACATCCCATTCTTTGGGATTGTCATCTGCTACTTTCGATAACGCTTTCTTTAACGTACAGTTAAAACGTTCACAAATACCGTTGCTCTGCGGGTGATACGGCGCTGTAAACCTTTGCCGAATTCCAAACATTTTCAAAAATGTTGTCGTTAGTTGACAATGGAACTGTGTGCCCCTATCTGACAGTACCTCTTCAGGAAATCCAAACCGTGTAAATAATGTATATAACGCTTGAACTATATCACTGGCTTCAATTCTTTTTAGTGGAATAGCTTCTGGCCATCTTGAGCACACGTCTATCACAGTTAGAATATATCGATGACCCCTATTTGATATCACCGGCATGGGTCCAATCAAATCAATCGCAATCTTACTAAATGGCCTTTCTGGTATATCTACCTTTTGTAATGGAGCTCTGATTTTTTTAGTGCCTTTCATTTGACAAACTTTGCACGACAACACATAATTTTTAATGTCTTTACTAATAGATGGCCAATAAAAGTCCCTAAATATTCTTTGTTTCGTTTTGTGAATTCCCATGTGGCCTGCATATGCTTCATCATGCCCATTCTTCAATATGATATTTCTAAATTCAGCTGGTACAACAACCTGTATAATTTTTCTTCCTTGTGACTCAATTTCTCTTACCAAAATTCCTCTTTCTATATAAAATTTTCCTCCTCTACCTCCTTTTTGGGCCAACTGACGCATCTCTGGGTCATTTTTTTGTTCTGTAATAAACCTTTCTTTGTCGAATACTACATTATTAAGTTCTAATGTTTCTGAGTTTTGTAATAATCCTTCTTCTTTTTTTTTCTTATCTGGTAACTGGAATAATTTTTCCAGATCTCCTGCATCCAGATCCTTACATTTGGATCGAGTAATACTCATTCCGAAACACTTTTTCCAATTTCCCATATCCTTTTCATTGCAATTCTTTATACCTGGAATATTTCCAATAATCAAATCAATATGAGCATGGTCTATTACACATGCATCCACAATTCCAGTAAAATATGGTGTATCAATTTTAATTCTAGCAATTGGTAATTGTACAGTCTTCCCATCAAACATCACACAATTCCTGGATTTGCCGGTATAGTCTTGTTCTTCTACTAATTTCTTATTAACACCCACTATTGTACTGCCAGAATCTCGTATCGTCCTTGCTATTTTGTTTCCCACGAAGGTCTCAAAATACTCAAGGCTTCCTGCACATGTTAACATTGACAGGCTTTGATCTCTTCTATCCCTTACTCCGCCGAATCGTCCCTGTACATTTCTTTGGTATCGACCTCGGTTACTATAAAACTGTCCTGGTCTACTACCCATTTGGTTCCTTCCTTGTCCTCTAAACCTATTTTGTTCATATCTATATCGTCTGCCGTTGTTGATGTAGTTGTCTCGTGTATCTCTTGTTCTGTTAAATGCAACTATTTCTTCTATGTCGCTGCCTCTGGATAGTTTCTTATCTGGATGTGCCACCTTATAGGCCCTTATCAGTCTTACTATGTCTTCTATGGATTTTGGTTTCCTCTCCAACAAAAATATTTTTAATTCCTCCTGACACTCATAAATTGCTTTGTCTATCATTAGAAATGTCTTTAGACCTTCAAATGTCTTTTCTATTTTGGCGGTTTCAGTCCAATTTTCAAAACTACTGGTCATTCTGTCCATGAATGTCTGTGGGTCATCATTTGTTTCTATCGCACAGTTAACAAATTGTTCACGGTAATACGCCTCTGTTTTTCCGTACGTTCGTAGTAATTGTTCTTTCACCACGCTATAGCTGCTCTGGTTCATGCATATCTTCGATGGGACCTCTGCTACAAATGACTTTGATAATAAGAATGACCATTTGTCTTCGGGGTATTCCAGTTCTCTCATTTCAATTTCAAATTTCTTCAAAAAAATGTCAATGTCCATTTTAGCTTCTTCGAATATCGCACCTTTATATTTTGCTAGTTTATTCCCTGTAGTTTGCCCCTTTCTTTTATCACTCTCTTTTTCTTGGTTTGTTTTTAACTTTCTCTCTGCTGTCTCTTTTTCCAACGCCAATCTTTCTCTTTCAATGGCAACTAATTCATTTTTCTTTTCCCTTTCAATTGCTACTATCTCTCCCTCTCCATCAACCTTTCTTGTACGTATTTTCTTAGTTCTGCCCCTTCAAGCTCCAACAACCTTCCCTCTTCCTTCAACGCTGCTACCTCAGCCCTGTCCGCCATAGTCTATTTCTAATAATATCGAATCGAATGTTCTCCTGTCTCTAGATCTAGATTTTACTATCTCTACTGTCTGCTGACAGGAGATCCCCTGTGAATAGAGGGATACGTGGGTTACCTTTGCGTTGGGCGCCACTTGTTACGTCTTCATATTGGATGAGACTCTTTAGACATGGAAAACGACAAATCACAGTTTATAAATACTTTACTCTTTATTAATACTGAAACACTTTCTTGTTCATATTCCTCCATTTTGGTTCTTCTCTCCTTTCAACAGGCATTCGCACCATTTCACATTTACACTAAGATGCGCACGTAACAATATATATAATATATATATATAATATATATATAATATATATATATAATATATATATAATATATATATAATATATATATATATAATATATATAATATATATATATAATATATATATATAATATATATATATAATATATATATATAATATATATATAATATATATATATAATATATATATATATAATATATATATAATATATATATATAATATATATATAATATTAGATCTTGATGTCATGATTAGATCTACAATCTAAATCTAGATCAATACGACAATAGAGATGATATCTAGACTAGATCTGGATCTATGTCTATATAATGAATATAATCTACTCTAGATTTGGGCTCAAGATTGTTACCGATGCCGAGGATCCGCTACAAATGTAGGTCTACTCTCTACTCCAAACTTTCGTAGGCCAGATTCATCCTTGATCTATTCTATACTAAGACTAAGAATCTATTCTAGCTCTAGACTAGATGGTAGTAGATGTTATCGATCTAGATCTAGTCAATCGAAATAGGCCTATACTACAACTAAATTGGATCTAGATTGTAGAGTAATGTAGAGATTCGAATCATGACTAACGTAATGACTAGCTTGACTCTAGCTAGATCTATTCCTGTATAAGAAGTTATCTTGATTCTAGATCTAGAATCCAGATCTAGACTAGATATCTACAATGTCACTCAATGTGTTTTGAATCGATAGCACTTCGATATTTTTTTCTATACAAATGAATACGGGAATCAGGGATTCAACATAGATCTAATTAATTTCTACTCATGAACTTACAAAAAAAAAAAAAAAGTCACGTTGGTGTATCAGCTAACTGACTGTACCAACCCGCCACTCCCTCACTCCCGCGTGCTTCATTTCTAGACTAAATCTAATTGCTTTTAAGAACCAATCAAGGTATAGATCAGGACACAATGTGTTCCCCCACCTTTTCTGCCCCCCCCCCCCCCCAACAAGACAGCTTAGTGTGACTTCTGTGACCGCTCGTAAGCTAGTCAAGAGAGGGGGAAAAAAAAGGATACGAAATGCGTAACGCGACGGGTTAAATGCGTATTTGCGTACTGACTGTCATTTTTGGGAGATTTTGCGTAACGAATCCGCAATTTGCGTAACGGTAGGCAGGTCTGCTGCTCTATAATATATTTTGAAAAAGTAGAAGAGTTATCTTCAGGGCATTTTGGTGCATCCCATGATAAGTATCATTTAAAATTGTTTGATAGCTAGATTTAGATAAGTATATCATCTGAATCGCTATCAATAACGTATCCAGCCATGTCTATTTTTATTTACATTTTCTCAGTCCATTACAATACGTCACTTCCGGTTTCGGCCATTTTAGCTGATTTTCAAATCTCTTTATTTTTTCCACTTTCAAATTACTTTTTCTAATTAAAATACGCTTTTCTAAAATCTCAAAATTTTAGGAACTAACTTTGATGCTATCTACTGTCTCAATTTCGAAAAAAACCTCTTCAGTTGGTCTTTAAAGCGCATTTGAAAAATATTGTTTCAGACGATTTTGATCCCACTTTTTAAATATTTGGTTATTTTCTGCCATCACAAAGCCGCCATTTTGTCCACACCCCTTGACATTTCTTGTAGCTCTAGACCCGATAACTGTTTATATCATCAATATTTACATTCTAAACAAGTGAAGTTCATAAATATAAATGAAATACCTTGTGAGCTAGAGATTTACTACGAATACTAGATCTACTAAGAATCTACTAAGAATCTACTATTAAATTTCTTATTTAATAAATAGATCTATCGTCTACACAACTCAATTTCAACTTTTTAACATTTTGAAGGGGGGGGGGGGGTCTCGCAGGCTGAGCGAGCTAGACGCTCTCATCATCATTGTTCCATGTTAACCAATGTTAGGTCAAAATGCCACAAATAAAATCATAACTTTCTAACTGTTTAAGTTTAACCTACAATCATAATTTATACACCATTGGAAAGTTCTTTCAAAGTATTTTAATGATGTACTAAAGAAAAATTGTTTTTTCAAAGATAATTTTTATATTTCACATCCCTACTAATAGTAGATCTAATTAAAGTTAAGTCTAGTCTAATAGTGTAAATAATCTATATAGAGTAACTTACATCTATCGAACACCTTCGTTTTAAGGTACTTATCGAACACCCCATTGTATTTTATAAAATTCTCCTTTATTTCGATGATTATAAAGAAACTAGTCCATTCTTATTGTGCATCGTCTAATTCTTTATAGTTAAGTTATAATTAGTTTCATTTTCACCCGAGGATCATTTTTTTACTTATATTCAAAGTGCATTGGTAATATTGGTATAAAAATTTCACATTTTTTGAACTCTTGGGAAGAGTGGAGTGAGTCTCGGGTTAAGGGTATTTTTTAATGCTAATGATGCTTCAGCTCAAAAAAAACTATATAATACGCTTCTAATTAGGCTGAGAAATATTTACAACTATTTATTTGAAAGTGTCCTTTGTTACCTAAACATGAAAATTGAGGTTTAAAAAGGGGGTGTTCGATAATAGCAGTTTTTATATAAGCAATCTCAGCTTCGTAAGATATCGAACGCCATTTTAATGTTAAAAATAAACATCAAAGGGATATAACCCAAAGAAGACAAAATATTCAAATTATATATTTTTTAATTGTTATTTTTTTAAATAATGTAATGCAAAGTATAGATATAAATTAATCATATGTTACAATTTGTATCAGCTATTTGTGGTTTACCGTAAATGTGCCATATTTTTTTAAGTAAATAGATTTACATCGATATGCACTAATTGTACCCATTTTAAAAGCTTGATTTTATGACACATATATTATAGCTTGATGCTAATTGCATCTGTGCGCAACTACAAAGAGGGACAGAGTGGAATGTATTCAGTTGTTGTTTCTTTTTCAGATGCCCCATTCTATTAACTTCTGAATTAGCCCCATTCTATTAACTTCTGAATTATGTGTTATAAACCAATACCTAGCGCATGTGCTTGATGTGAAGAGATATTAATAAAACGCAAGGGCAAAGGGGGAGGTATAGAATGCAGATATGGTATTTTGAAATAAAAATGTCTTGGGCAGGTAAAAAAAAAAAGGTCGGGGGTGGGGGAGAGAAACAGTCAAGACACTGTATCCAGAGATCATCAATAATTGACCGACCATTAGAATTTGACGTCAGCCTCAAATACAAGAGTCAGTTGTGCTTCTCGATCTAGACGTGTGGCGCCGGGTCTATAAAATTATATATATATATATATTTTTGCCATAAAGTATGATAAAGCTCATAATGCGCTACAAAGACACTCCTTTGAAACATCACAAATACACAAAATAATAACAATAACACATTTAACCACTCTCTTATTCTGCCTACACCCCCTTACCCGCGCTTCCACTCTCCAACATTCACACTTTTTCAGTGCAAAGTAACAACGTATATATCAAGACTCAATCCAAACGCAGCCACCAGACTAACACACAACAAAAAAAAAAAAAAATGGTCAGTGATAGCGTAACACACAGGTGTAAGACTAAGACTAAGACTGCTTTATTGATCCTTACGGAAATTTGTTGTGATTACAAGGACTCGTTTCTCATATAAAGACAACACGGCCCCAAAACATTGTTCAAGTTGTAGTAAGAACAATGTTGAGGGGAAAGGGGGAGGAGCCATCAGTCGAGTACCTACGGTCAAGCCGCTAATTAGGTCACAAACACTAGGCATGATGGATACGTAGTATATATAGATATGTTGTTTGTGTGTGTGTGTGTGACAAATACTAAGCGTGCTCTAAAATACGTTGTTTTTTTTTGTTTTTTTGGTCAACCAGGTGGTTTAGGGAGGGCGGATTTATCTACATCTATAGGTAACACAGCTTGCAAGCTACCATAGCTTTTCAGCACCACCCCCCTCCCCGCCCAGATCGAAAAATATCTAGCACTTACTTTTGGGCTGTTACATACACTGAGCGTGCTAGATCGGCGGCTAGTTACGTAGGGCCGCGTACCGTATGTTTTGTTTTTAGGTCAACCAAGTAAACTGTTGTGTCCTGCAATGACTTGGGGAGGGCGGGATTATCTATTGGCCACCAAAGCTTATTAGGCTCTCCCTCAAATAAATAATATCTGGATTTAATTTATTAATGGCCTTATGTCTCAAAATAGCTTAGACCTAAATAAGTACTACGGTAATGCGTTACTGGGCTTAGCACCGTCAGTTTCTAAGCAGAGCTGATCAGTGATAGATTCCTTCGATGTGGACCATTTGAAAATGACTAAAAATCAGTCTTTCTTGACATGGCGTAAAAAGAAAATGATAAAAATAAAAAAAATATAGATTATAACACTTTTGAAACACCATACTTTTCACAAAATTTTAAGATTATATAACACTTTTAAAACACCATACTTCTCGTGTGTTCGATAAGTTCTTAATATGTTCGATAAGATAAAATAAAGGTAAAAAAGTGTTCGATAATTTAAGCTTTTGAAATCATCAACCTGACCCATTTTAACATCAAATATAGACTCTAAGTTTAACTATGAGTAGTAATAGAATAAAACATCATAACATGTCTACTTTTTAAGAAAAATGGATGAGGAGTTCACAGATACAATCAGTTTTTTTCTAGGTCTAATTTTTACGGAGATACACAAATTCAAACATAAAAAATGTCGGCGAATGAGCTTAACTTGTTCGATAAACGTAAGTTACTGTAGTATAAAATACTAAAATAGTGTCACAGTGTAATGAGTGTAGATCTAGCTAGATTCTAGATCTAGTAAAATTACTTAATTAATTATAGATCTAGATCTAGTAGTAACAGAACTACACATCTAGATAACTGGATCTAGATAAGATCTACATACGTATACAAATTACTCAATCAGATTTAGTCTCTAGATCTAGATACATAGATTCTAATTTTTTCGACCGATTCTAGCCTAGATCAGTAGTTGCCTAAATGTAAATAATATTTCTGATTTCGGCCATCTTGAATTGTAAGGCCTCGTATTCAGTATTGCCAGATAGCAGTCTAGATGTCAAGATCAACTGGATTACGATCATCTAGATTCTAGATCTATAGATCTAGATCTATATCTAGATAAAAACAAAAGACAAATGTAGGAAAGAGGACTCTTGTTATTTTTTTACACAGATATATATGTAAATAGAAAGAGGTCTAGATCTATGTGCATCAACAGGGGTAAATATTCTACATTTGTTGCAGTTGCCTATAAAAATTTATGATAGTCCCAATCAATCGCGTCAATGTAGAAACTATATTAATCAAGATCTAGATCAAAATTTGTTATGTAAATCTAGATCTTAAAAACAAATACACAGTGATTTCGTTTTTATACTCAAGGGGCGGCCCCCAATTGGTCTCCTGCAGTGGCGTAGCAAGGGTATATGATGCCCAGTGCGGCATCTCGTGATGATGCCCCCTCCCCCTCCCCCCCCCCCCCAGCTCTAATGGGTACCTGACATTAGTTAGGGAAAAGTAAAGGCGGTTGGTCGTTGTGCTGGTCACATGACACCCCTGTTAACCTTAGGCCACAGAAACAGATGACCTTTACATCATCTGCCCTATAGCCTAGACCACAAGGTCTGAAAGGGGAACTTTACTTTTTTTTTGTTAAACGCATGTGTATTCAATGTTAAGGTATTGCTACTTCGCCAAAAAAAAAATCAATTAAGCAAAACAAGATACTAGAAATAAATTGTAGGCCTACGTGCTTTCTTGCTGGCAAAACTATCAATCATTTTATCATTTTTACACCAATTGCAAAATTAGTGAGTCGCAATTTTTTTCAGCGTTGATCGCAATTAATTCGATCTGAGGATTCGATAGTTGGGATGGCGACAAAAATTCATGCTTACTTACCACATCATGATACTGCTCATATCGGGTGATTTCTTAAATTATGCCGTCCAAGGAAGAATGATTTCCATCCATAGCTTTTTCTTATGCGTTATTACAGAATCTTCACCTTTTTCGCCTGTCTCTTTTTTTTCTTGTTGCCAATGTCTTTGAGGTCTGCTAATCGCCAGATCTTTCACATGCTTTTGGCAAAGGTAGACTGGCCTCAGCGATGTCGTCCCGACTATTAGTTAAGAATGTTTTTAATGTTGAAGTGCGCAGTCTCGAATTGGCAATCCGTGTTTTTGAAGGTAGACTTACGTGTCCATTAGTTTAGTTCATACAGCGACCAAAACCCCAAGGTGAGAAAACAAATGTTAGCTGCTTAGTAACTAACGAACCGCCTGCTTCAGATCTAGACAGGGGCGGACTGGCTATATGGGCATACGGGCAAATGCCCGGTGGGCCGGTACCAAATGGGCCGGTCTGGTCGCGACCAAAGAAAAAAAAATTCAATGCAGACAACTTAAAAAAAAAGTGACAGCAGCAAGACACAAAGGCCCGAACACGTTTTCTTGTTGTTGTTTTAATTATTATTACAATTAATTTTGTTTGAAATTCATCAAGAATATAAAAAAAAACAACACTATACACAGTACGTATTATCAATTGCAAAACGTTAGACCGTACTTTCTTCTATACACGAGCGGCATGGGCTGCTTTTATGTCTTCGAAGTTGTGTTTGGCCTAATCATTTTGCTGGTCGGCATGGGCCTTTGATGGCTCTCCCATTTTATTTTGCTCCTTCCCTCCCCCGTCTTTTAATGGTTCCAATGATATTTAACCAAAAAGAGGGATGAGAGAGGTTAAGATAGAAAACATTGATATAACGCAGCAAAAAAAAAAAAAAAAAAATAGACTCGACAATTAGCTGTTTAACAATACTTAATAGAAATTAACTTTAACACATACACACAGCCGCAAAATTGCAAACCACCCAACTGATTCACAGCTCAATATGGGTATAAAGCTCTAGCGCGCTACTTTCTGCGATTTGAAAAGAAGAAGTAAGTTTCTTTTTGTTTATTTTTAATAAGATTGATCTGAAAATACTACACTACAGATTTAAAAAAATATGATTTAATTAAAAAATAAATCTAGATCTAAATCAATTTTTATACTATTATAATTAATGGCAAACTTATACTTAGTATGAAGTCATTAATGATGAAAATTATTACAATAATTTATATAGCACTGTCACATCCGATATTTAATGAAAAGAGATTTATATTTTAAATAATGGGTCATGGTATATTCATATAGATACAAATCGCGTTTTTGAGAATGTAGGCTACTTGGACGAAGCAAGAGCTTTTCACATTAAGTAAGTGCCACTCTAACCGTTCTGCTTTCTCTTATCTTTTAATGGAATGGGTTGCCTGAGTCAGCCAGGAAAACCAATGATTTAGCATATTTTAAGTCACAGATCAACATGCATGACTAGATTGACACATGAAATGCGTAGTACCTAACTATCTTATTTTTTTAAGAAACGTCTGTAATCTATAAATAATGCCAAAAAGCTTCAAAGTCATTAGGCTGCTATTGTATTATTTAAAGTTTACAGACTACATACAATATGTATAAATAGAATACATTATGTAATACTATGAATACATACATCCAGTTTTCGATGCGTTATCAAACTTTATATATTTTGTAGATAATTAATTAAGCTTACACCTATAATATAACACATGAGCGTAGCCGGGAGGGGAGGGTCTTCAAACCATCAATTGCCTCAGAACCCATTGTCTGAAAGGGAAACTTTACTTACTGCCCCAGTGCAGCCAACTTAAGCAAACTACAGTCACCAAATTTCATGAGTGTAGCCAAAAGGGGTTTTGTGGTTTCCCTTCCCCCTCCAATACAAAAGCCAAAGCAAAACTATGGTTACCATTTTCTACCAGTCGCTGGACTCCATTGAATTTTTTTAGCGAAAGAGTAACAGGCTTATTGCACTGTAGATACCTCAGAATATGCATTTGTAAAGCTTAAAATAACAAAAATAATGCTTGGCTTCGCCCCGGACCCCATTGGGAGGAGCTCGCAGCGCTCCCCCGGACTCCCTAACTGCCCTTTGGCGGTGTGTAGGCCTACTGTTTTTCCATTAATTATAGGAAGAGAGTATTCTAGGCTAGAAAAAACGTTTGAAAGAATGAAAGATCAGAATGTAATGAAGATTAATTACATATACACACACACATTCTCCGGGGCGCATTCCTGGGCCTTCGAAAAAGGGGTCATGGGTGGCCCATGCGTCATGTTCCCTCTCTCGACCTTGCTGATGTGATCCAAAGGAACGCATCGCATTACATTTGGCACCAACTCAGTTGCAGAAGCTGCCGGAGGGAATTTCGCAGCTGATACTCCCAACGCCTAAGGGGCTTCACTCCTGATTTCTCCTCGAGGTTGTCTCCTGAAGCCTCAGTACCGCAAGGCAGCGGGGGTTTGAAGTCAGAGTACCCCTCTCCTAGATGAACACACACTAATATATATATAGGCCTATATACATATATATATATATATTGTTACGTATTTCTGAATCTTCTGGCTAGAAGTATTAGTAGGCACACAAATAAAAACACTGTAAAGAACTTGACGACTAAACTTTCAGTTTCATATAACTTTAATGACTATTAACTCTAACAATTCGTCACTGTAACATGTAGTGTAGAAGAATGTACAATATCTGTCAGTTTACAGTTAGCTATACTTCGTTGCAATTCATCTCTTCACTTCGTTGCAATTTATCTCTTCTCAACTTGCACCGAGTCGTATTCCACAGAACAGACCAACGACACACTTCCCAGTGTCGCTCCAGGTCTCCAAAACTGAACCAAGTCGTAACAGACCAACGACACACTTCCCAGTGTCGCTCCAGGTCTCCCAAAGCTGAACCAAGTCGTATTCCAGTCTACCACATCAGAGCCGCACACGTCTTACATCGACTGTATCGACTGTAACGGCTGAAGTCCACTGTAGTTCGTTGTATAGACTTTAACGACAGTAGTCCACTCCAGTTAACTCTACCCTAGTTAACTTGCATCGAGTCGTACACATTTCTCTTCCACAGAGCCGCACACGTCTTACATAGTCTGTATCGACTGTAACGGCTCACTCACGACTCCATACGACTGACTTTCACATTAACTCTCTGGCTTATATAGAGTCCCTAATCGCTTGTCCAAAGTTGCACAAACACGGCTAGTATTCTCTGAAATAACACGTGAGGAAACGTCACATCCTGTCTTTGTTTATACATGTAGATTCCAGAAAACATCGGCTGCAGTGTCATCAAGTTGGGGTCACACGTAGTGACCTCTATCTGTCACTGTTCATTAGTAACTGTCCCCCTACTTAGATCTGTTCGTCCCCTGGAACAACACGTGAGGGCACGTCACATCCTGTCTTTGTTTGTACATTTAGATTCCAGGGAACACTAGCTGCTGTGTCATCTCGCCGGGGTCATACGTTGACCTCTACCTATCACTGTTCATTTGTAACAATATATATATATATATATATATATAAATTGCGGAGTGGGGTAAAAATACCCCCCCCCCCGAAAATATATGACATGCAATTTGTGGGCTGGTTTATATGGTAATGCCCGGGCCGATTTTGATACCCAGTCCGCCCCTGGATCTAGAATAATATTTTTCATATGTAGCCTACTTGTCAATGTCTCTAGAGTGTCTATAATTTTAGAAAATTAAACCACAACCATTTTGACAGCTTCTCCTCTGGCGCTCCAGTGGGTTTTAACCAAGCGCTTAAGGTTAGTTCCGGATATTTTAGTCCGGACGTCCTAAAGGTCTGCTGAAATTGATTTTAAAAAGGGTGTAAACGGTCCAGTGTACTTAAACATGATACAGAATTGATTTCAGATTCAGCAACCCGAATTCCTGCCAAACTCGGAGAATGGTTCAAGCAGACTAGAAATTAAGATGATGTCAATGAAAGAATTAGTACACCGTCAATATCCTAGACAAGGTAATTTGGGAGATTATCTACAATTATCTGGCTCGTGATCACCCAACATTGCAATAAGTTTAGCATTTGTTGGGACATTTACATATTCGGTCTGGAACCAGCTTGATTTGGATTACATGTTCTCTTAGGAGAGTGAATCTTACTTGGATAGTAATTTCACAAACTCCCAGAAATTACCTAGAGTTTGTCTTTGCAATTCTTCTTCAACTTGTTTGCGATGCCCATTGAGTGCCAGATTATGATTTGAGAGAAAATAAATATTGATATCGAAGATTCTTTTCAGGTAACACTTTTTGTTTTTTACCCTTTGGATCGTGTGATCCCTAGCGTCAACCATTTCAACCAGAGATGACAATATCTCCAGGTCTGAGCTAGCACTAGGCGCGGGACGGTGTTCATCCAAAATAGTTGATATCACTGTGTCATTGCCTCAATGGTCATTACAATTTACAATAAACTAACACGAATCATAGTGAAATGAAAATAAACAACGACAAGTATTCTAGATCTAGAGTCTAGAGGTTTAAGCTCTCGATCTAAATGAAAGCAGCGTACCGAGAAATGAAGTAACAATATGTAACATGTGCTACAGAAGAAAATGGGCATGCAAAAGTGCGTCGCCTTAAGAGATTCAAACAAATCTAGTAAATTTGACACTTATACCTGGTCTACAGCTTACATTTAATTTAAGAAAGAACTTAGGAGATGAACAAAGTAGCAAAATATTGTATTAAATTTAAAATACAGTAGTTTTTTTTTCATATATGTACAATGTGTTGTTTCTACTGAGTTATCCTTAGTTTGATGCCCCTCGCGGCCCGCACCACCCGCACATAGCTAGCTACGCCACTGGTCTGCTGTATATGTAAAAGGCCGTATGTATGTATCATCATTTGTTTCAGCACATAGCTTCACTTCTATGTTTGTAAAATGTTTTACATGTTTCGGATGTTCCTTCAGAGTTGAAGATAGTTTACTTCCTAGTCCAAACCTCCCGCAGGACGACGGGGGATGGCAGCGGGCAGGGTTTGAACCCTCGACCGTCGATAAATCCGAACGACAGTCCAGCGCGCTAACCGTACGACCAGGCAGCCATCCTATTTAGGTATAATAAAAAAGGGCAGGATTCGAACTAGTCAGCAGCATTTTTTTTTCGGGAGATGTACTTTTGCAACGTTCTATAACTTATGTTCATCATCCAACTGAGTGACGGGCCACGCTATTAGAGGATCCAGATCTTTTGAATGGGAAAAGGGGGGGGGGGGGCGATTTTTTTTCAAATTATGTTTAAACGCATAGGCTACACACACAATCTATAGCCTAATATATTTCTAAGTTACCACTGACTGACACATACATTGATTATACATCTTAAACTATCGTACGTATACGCATCAAATTTCTTTTACCTCCTAGGTGCTCACTAAGAATGTTTTTTTGACAGATTCGCAACCTGACGAGCTCCATCCACGAGAAACCGCAAGCATTCTATCAAACAGTTGTATTTTATTTTCGGTATTTCCCAAAAGGACGAAGTCTACATATTAAGCATTTAAAAAAAAAATCATGAATTTCGTATTTTTAAAGCATTTTTTTTTTCTTTTCGTCAAGGTCTTCACCTATCCCTTAGTCATGGTCTGATGGACCTTTCGCGCACCACAAAAGATTTGCCAACCGTCTTTCTCCATTCCTCTCTGTCTTTTGCCTTGGATAGAACGTCTTTCAATTTCCTTTATGTTGTCTTCCCTTTGCTTTCTCCGTCTGCCTCTTCTTCTTTTCCCTGATGCTGTTCCCTGAAGGAAGGTCTTATTAGCAAGCCCCTAAACCTTCTAATATGGCCATAGAGTTTTAGTTTCAGGTTGTTTTTTTTACAATAGTTAGCATGTCATCGTGGAGTCCAATCGATCTAGTAACACTGTCTTTAATCTTTTTGTTTGTGATGTTGTCTTTATATGTGATACCTATAATCCTTCTGTAGCATTTCATTACCATTGCTAGGATACTTCTCTCTAGCTCAGCTGTCAAGACTCACAAGCATATAAGAATGGAGCGCATCAGTCTAACTTTGGTGCTTAAATTGTCTTTCCATATTGTTTTGAGTTTTGCCAGTGCTACTGTTGATTGCGCAATTCTGTAGTTCGGGTTTGGTTCCCTCATCTGAGACGAAAGCTCCGAGGTATTCAAAACTACTGACATTTGTCAGCTTTTCACCTCCAATGCTGATACCTCTTTTAAAGTCCTGTTGGCTATTGGTCATAATTTGAGTTTTTTCGGCATTTTTTTGCATACCATATGCTGCGGAAGTCTATGCGCATCACAAGTCAACTAGTTCTTCTTCTGTCCCTGCTAGGTTATCTATGTCATCAGCTGGTTATTCTATTTCATCAGCTGACTATCTATGTCAGCAGCTGGTTATCTATGTCCTCAGCTGGTTATCTATTTCATCAGCTGACTATCTATGTCATCAGCTGGTTATCTATTTCATCAGCTGGTTATCTATGTCATCAGCTGGTTATCTATGTCATCAGCTGGTTATCTATGTCATCAGCTGGTTATCTATGTCATCGGCTGGCTATCTATGTCATCAACTGGCTATCTATGTCATCGGCTGGTTATCAATGTCATCGGCTGGTTATCTATGTCATCAGCTGGTTATCTATGTCATCACACCAATCTATCAGCATATGAATCGGGAGCAGACACGCAACGAGACAAGCAATGAAAGATAGATACAAAAGTTAAAAATGAAGAATATTTATTTACATAAATATACAGATAATGATAAAAAGGGGGAGGGTTTGCATCTATCTCTAAATAATAATGGATTTAATCATCACTCTTGCAATTAATAAGAGAGTATGTCACTTTGTCCTCTGACTTAGCTGGTTGTCCTGTTGATGTCGCAGCTGGCTGTGTCCTGGCTTGAGGTTCTGCAGCTGGAGGTGGCGCTCTAGCGGATAGAGGGACGCCGGTGATATAGTTCTTGTGGAGTCTCAATCCCCAAAATCTAATATCTGTAGTGGGCACAGTAGGGCGGGTGGCCGGCTACCGTGGGCACAAGGTTACTGCGGGCAGAGCTGATCTGCCATGGGCAGCGTAGTTGACAGGATATGTCCAGTGAGTTGCAGAGGGTTGGCGTAGCTATGACGTCTCACACAGATCTGAATATATAGGGACGTCGCACCTAATAACTTGACGGGCTGTCGAGTAGGCGGGCAATGCCGATAGCGCCAAGTGGCAGAGTTGAGTAGATCTCAGTAGGCACGTGCAGTGCTGAATAGCACTAAGCACATAAATAGTAGGTGATCCTCGATAGCAAATGAATAGGCAGGTAAGTAGGCAGGTCAGTGAGCTAGTGCAGTGCTGAATAGCACTAAGCACAAAGATAGTAGGTGATTCTTGATATCAAACAAATAGGCAGGTAAATAGATCGTTGATCCAATAAATAAATAGGCAGACACCTGAGGGAGGCTGCGGATAAATAAAGACAAGTTAGGACATGTCTCTCATGCATCTTATCGATGCCCTCGACTGAGGTGCATTCGTCAGATTGGTAAAATTGCTTTAGAGCACAAAGGGGAGATGATGACAAATGGGATTTGGAAAATAGATGGCAGATAGTAGCAATATATAAAAGTACATAAAAGGGGAAATAATAACATAAAATGTACATAGAAGGGGAAATAATAATCTCAAATGAACAACACAGGTGGATAGAGAAAGAGAGGGGGGGGGGACTGGGCGGTGGTCAGCGACCCAGATGATTTGTTTACATATGACCGTGGGTCGAGAACAATGGAGCGCGCTTGAATGGAGAGGGTGTCCGTTCAAGCGGCGCAACTCTCGTTAAAGTAAAACGACTACAGGGGAGATAATTCATTACAGGAGAGATAATTCATATCTCTTTTCCAGACGCAGTATCAGTGCGCTAGTAAAATTATCAAGGCTGTCAACCGAGATAAAGGAAATAAAATAAGGTGTACAAATATATACATGGTTGCATCAACGATCAATTGAGCAACGTAGCATTAATAGATTAATGCAATACATAAATAAATACATAGGACATGTTTATGTTTTCTACTTACGCCAGTGAGAAATACACAATGTACTAATTAAATATAAATGAACTAGGCAAAATACACATGATTATATCCAATGGAAATAGCACAAAAGTAATTAAGATGGAACTTGTGATTAAGTTCGGCTTACCACCAGGTATTCCTCTAGGAGGGAGAATAAATGATATAGTCCAGACTCGATAGCTCAGCTCGAATGAGAAAGAGAGAGTCTGACTTGATTTAATTTACCTTATATACAAAGGCCTGGAAAATGTGAGCGGAACAGGAAATGTCCTAGGCTAAGAATTGTCTTACACGTGGGTGAAGTCCGACAAGAGATGGGATTCGCACATTGGGAGGTCAATGGGCGTGTTTGTCCTCGTGGTCTCCTAGATCAAAGAGAGACATAGGAAAAAAGGGGGGGGGAGTGACTCGCATTCCACACAAGGTGGTGTCCGCTGCGGCTGTCAGACATCCTGCCGATAAGATCAAAGAGTCTGTGTGTATCTTTGCCCCGGTCAAGGGAAGATAAATGAAAGGACGCGCCTTAACTATCTCCAATGTGGTCAACTAAGTCTAGCCTGGAGCGGAAAAGGTGTGGCGGGTGAATAATTTAGGGGTAGGATGGGGAAATAATTAAAATAAAATAAATAAATAAGGAAAAATAATAATTAATGCTGTGATAAATTTGAGTGACTCTGACAGCGAGTTTTTGACTTGTCACATACGCCGCCGCCAAGATGGATCTATCGCAGAAGATCCATAAAGTGCGAGCAGACTGATGTCACTCTAACTTTAAGATCAGTTGTTATCACAGCGTTAGAAAAAAAATCTGGAAAATAAAGGGATAGCCATGCCAGGAGGAGAGTCTGTCCAAGTTTGTCCGTGGTCTACTTCCCGTCCCTGAGTACGGAGTCACCTGGGTGAAACCTTTGGGGTTGCTTGGGAGAGTAGATTGGGCGATTGGATGAGTGATAATTCCTTTCTGGGGCGGATTGGGGAGCGTGATTGGGGCTTAGGCGGGGTACCCAAGGCACGTGTGCTCGTTGGGGCTTACATCCGAAGCCGCTGTGAGGCGCTTCTTCACGAGAGTAAGTAGTCAGCTTACCTCGGTATCGTCTGACACGATCAATGTCAGGGAAGAGTGGCCTGATAAAGAATGTGGAGTTCTGCCGGAGAACGTCTCCACGAGTGCGATAATCTGGCTTACATCGTGGCTTCCTGACACTGTTAATGCCAGGGGAAGGTTGATATTGAATGGTGGCTGAGGAGCCAGGGTGAGAAGAGTTTTCACGAGCGCGAGGGTTCGGCTTACCCCGTGACTTGCTGACGCTATCAATGCCAGGGGGAGGTTGATTCGGAATGGTGGCTGAGAAGCCATGAAAGGGAGTGAGTCCACGAGAGCAAGGGTTCATCTTACCTCGGGGCATCCTGACACTGTCAATGTCAGGGGAGGGACGCATGATTTTGGCTGAGTAGCCTGGGTCAGGTTGACCCTCACGACTTAACTCGTGACTTCCTAGCAGTGTCAATGCCAGGGCGGAGGGGTTTGAGCTTCACTGATGAGTCGGGACTGGGCGTGTTAGTGTGGCGACCAGGGCTTCCAACCTGCTGGTTGCTGCCACATTTCTGCTTCGTCGATCTACCGACGGGCAGAGAAAAGTATGTCTTGTTGACTACTCCAAGAGGGACATATTTGGAGCCTAGAATGAAGTCGTACACCGGCGTGTCCATGACGGCGGCGTCAATGGTGCCATGTACGTATCTGGACTCCACGTGCACCCTCGCGACAGGTAGAACCTGAGGAGGAGTGGCACGGTCTATAGACTGGATTGTCACTGTTCCACCAGTGAGATCCGATGGGTCAATCAGTGCCTTACTGATAACCGCGCCGAACGAACAGCCTGAGTCGTATAGGCCCAAAACTTCGACACCGTTAGCCAGAATGTTCTCTACTCCCGGAGGAGAAGAGGTGGGGTGAGGTAGCACCGGTGGGAGTTCTAATCAGCTGGTTATCTATGTCATCAGCTGGCTATCTATGTCATCAGCTGGCTATCTATGTCATCAGCTGGTTATCTATGTCATTAGCTGGTTATCTATGTCATTAGTTGGCTATCTATGTCATCATCTGGTTATCTATGTCATCAGCGAAGCGCAAGTTAGTCATTGTTTTTTCCAACGCTTACATCACCTTCATAGCCGTCGAGAGCATTGACATTGAAGACATTGAAAAGAGTTGGTGAGAGTAGGCAGCCTTGTCTTACTCCTACTGTGGTTTTTGTGACAAGTTCCCAATGTTATTGTTGAAGTACAACGCACTAGTGGCCTGCTTGTAGAGGTGCTGGATTACTTATATTACCCTCTATGTAAGTTCCCAAAGTCTAATTATTTTCAAGTACCAGGTGACGAGCCTTGCTCGGAGGAAAAATGTGTTAAGAAAAAATATTTCCCCAAACTTATTTTAGAAACTTTTTTTGTAATGACGAAAATGAGTGATCAGGTAAAGAACTAACCAATTGGTGGAGGTGTTGTTTTTGTGTTCTTTTGGTTAGAAAGGACATTGTACATGCCATACATAGCTATTCGAAGTCAAAGATAAGATAAGATATTTGCCTTTCTGTCCAATTTGTTTAGTTTTGTGACGTTACGCACAGGCCGCCAAGTCCAGAATTCACCTGCTAGGTTTGACAGAACCTCAGTGTACTGAGTGCCATGGACACGTCAGATACCCTCTACCTGGTTTAGCCGGCCCGTCAAAGCCGTTTCCGGGGTGTGGCCGCTGCGCATGCTACAGCTTCTGGGAGCCACAGGTGAAAGTTGGGTACCGAGTGGGGACCAAGAGTGAGCCAAGCTACCCTCAAAAAGAGGGTACGACTGCCTGTCCACTAGAGGTGCTACCCCTCTTAGATACCAAATCTAAACCCCTAAAAAGGCTAAACACGGCCAGACTAGCAGATGTCAAAATTGAAAAGTCGCTTGCAGATGCGATAGAGAACTGCCTCAAGTCCACCCATTTAGCTGAATCAAATGTAGATAAAAGCTGCGAATACTTCAAAGAAGTTATCCATAGCACAGCATTAAGCATACTTGGACCTATGGAGAGAAAGCATTAGGACTGGTTTGATAAAAACAGTACTGAGATCAGAAAACTAATAGATGAAAAGCACAAACTCCATAAATTGTATCTGAACAACCCAAACTCCCAGTCCACCAAACATGCATTCACAAACATCCGCAAAAATGTGCAAAAACAGTTACGTCAAATGTAAGATACCTGGCTAAGCAAAAAAGTGGAAACAATAAAGGAAATTGTTGACAAGCTTGATATGAACTTCTTCCATGCCATAAACTAAGTCTATGGACCCACAAAGTCAGGATCATCTACTAAATGCTGATGGGACAATCCTATTGACAGATAAGGAATAAATCCTAAAACGCTGGGCCGAGCACTTCAAAAAGGTTCTCAATACACCTACCATTATAAATAAAGCGACCATAGACAGGCTGCAATTACCAATAAATGAAAAAAATGGATGACCCACCTACGCTAAAGGAAACTGATCTTGCCATTCAACAGCTCGCAAGTGGAAAAGTCCCAGGAGCTGACTCAATTCCTCCAGAGGTCTACAAAAAAAGGTGGATTAGCCCTGATTGAAAGACTTCATTAGCTGTTCTTAATTATGTGGGAACAAGAGTCAATACCACAAGACTTTAAAGATGCCCCAATTGTCCAATTATACAAGCGAAAAGGAAACAGCCAAATCTGCGACAATCACAGAGGAATATCTCTTCTCTCTATTGCTGGGAAAATCCTTGCACGCATCCTACTAATTCGGCTCATGCAACACATAGAACATGGTCTACTACCAGAATGCCAGTGCGGCTTCAGAAAAGAGCGTGGTACCATTGACATGATCTTTGCGGCAATGCAGCTCTAGGAAAAATGCCAATAACAAAATGCTGACCTCTTCTCAATATATGTCGACCTAACAAAGGCATTCAACACTGAGAAGGATTCTGGAAGATTATGTCAAAATATGGCTGTCCACGGTGAGACTATTTCACGAGGGCATGAAGGCTCGTGTCCAAGAAAGTGGAGAACCATCAGAGCCCTTCGAAGTATCAAACGGGGTAAAACAAGGCTGTGTCCTAGCACCTACACTGTTCAGTATCATGTTCTCTGCTATGCTGACAGATTCATTCACAGATAGAGAAAACATCGGGATAATTATAATGTTACGTATTTCTGAATCTTCTGGCTAGATGTATTAGTTGGCACACAAATAAAAACACAGCAAACAACTTGACGACTAAACTTTCAGTTTCATATAACTTTAATGACTATTAACTCTAACAATTCGTTACTGTAACATGTAGCGTAGAAGACTGTACAATATCTGTCAGTTTACAGTTAGCTATACTTCATTGCAATTCATCTCTTCTCAACTTGCATCGAGCCGTATTCCACAGAACAGACCAACGACACACTTCCCAGTGTGGCTCCAGGACTCCCTAAGCCGAACCAAGTCGTATTCAAGTCTACCGAATCAGAGCCGTACACGTCTTACATCGACTGTATCGATTGTAACGACTCAAGTCCACTGTAGTACGCTGTATAGACTTTAACGACAGTAGTCCACTCCAGTTAACTCTACCCTAGTTAATTTGCATCGAGTCGTACACATCTCTCTTCTACTGTCTCGCACAGTAGACAACAGTACCGACGACTCACTCACGACTAACTTTCACATTAACTCTCTGGCTTATATAGAGTCCCTAATCGCTTGTCCAAAGTTGCACAAACACGGCTAGTATCCTCTGGAATAACACGTGAGGAAACGTCACATCCTGTCTTTGTTTATACATGTAGATTCCAAAAAACATCGGCTGCAGTGTAATCTTGCCGGGGTCACAAGTTGTGACCTCTATCTGTCACTGGACATTGCTAGTACCTTCTGGAATAACACGTAAGGACACGTCACATCCTGTTGATACATGTACATTCCAGAGAACACCCTCTTCATTTGTAACAATAATATAAGATTTGAAGGTGGCCTATTCAACCCGAGGCGGCTCAAAGCAAAGTCAAAAAAAAATCAGCAGTAATCATGGACTTGCTATTTGCTGACGACTGTCCCCTAAATGCCTGCTCTGAAAATGATCTGCAGAGCATTGTCAGTGACTTCTCAAGAGCATGCTCAGACTTTGGCCTTACAATTAACACAAATAAGACTGAAGTCTTATATTTACCTGCTCCAGAGAAAGCCTACTCGGATCCAAGAATCAAGATAAATGGGTATGATATAAATGCAGGTCTAGACCAGTCTAATTCAAGTAGTTCATTATTATTTTATTTTTCTTATCTGAATATTGTTTATATTTGTAATTGCAGGCTATAATTCCTGCTATCGTTACATCTACTGTAACTGTCGTTACATCTACTGCCATTAGTCTGCCATCGCCTCCTTGTACCTTTTTTTGTCATATTTTATTAATTTTAAGCTTAGGTCTAGGGTAGTAATTGTAGTGATTTAGTTAGATAGTTGGTTTGGTTAGTTTGTTAGTGTTGGTAGTGGTATAGTCAGGTGGATTAGTTGTTTATTTCTAAGTTTATTTTTTTTGTATTCATCTATATTTTTATTGCTTTGTAAGTTTGTTGTAAATAAAGTGTATATAAGTTCTGTTTTATAAATTTAGTTTAGTTTGTTCTTTTAGTTAGCTAGATTAGTTTAGTTTAGTTTAATTGTGCTGTCTGGTTGCTTAGGCGACTCTAGCCCCTTGGTCGCAGACCGAGGTGCACAGATTGGGCCCACCCAGTAGAGCTACCACCTGCCTACTGTTATAAATGAATTTAATGTTGAGCAGCAGAAGAGAATAGGCCACACCACACTCGCGCCTGCCTGACCTGCTCACATTAAGATTAGGCGATGATCAGTCCAACAGTCCGCTCCGCATAATGCTTTAGTGACTTAGACGTCTAAGACAGTCTGCCAGACGGACAATGATAAAGTCTATATGATGCCAGTGCTTGGACCTGGGATGCATCATGATAACTTTTTTTTCTGTGAGGTAGCTGGAAAAGAGTATTTGTTACAGTCAGCTTGTGGGCTGCGCACATTTCTAATAACAAAGTACCATTGCTGTTGCAGTGACCAATGCCATGTCTGCCCAGAACATTACTCCAGGTTTTCCAGTCAGAGCCTACCCTGGAATTGAAGTGTTAAGTGTTTGTCTGTTTTGAGCGTTTTGTTTATTGCAGAGCTCAGATCCGAGTTGAAATTTTCCTTGATGTTATCTTGGTTGGACATAGTTAGGACATAGGCACTTATTAGAGTTGCATGTCGCATTGATGTCAGGGGTAGGCGTAAGGTCATTAGACGGTCATTTATGCTTTTTGGTAATCCTGCTAACTTGTTGACTAATTTCACCTCGAAGCCAGCTTCACGCCTTTCCTCTCGCTAGTTCCAGAAGAACGTGTAGCCTATCAATGTCTTACTCCAATGAAGTTTCTGTCTACAGGTAGATGCGGTAGAGGCTGCTACAAAGTTGTCTGGAGCAAGGGACATGTTTGTAAACAACTGCCCAGACAGATGAATTTAACACAATTGTTAATTCGTACATCCAGATCTGTGAAAACAGAATTATATCAAAGAAGAAAATTAAAAACATTCAGTAATAATAGACCCTGGATGACCAACATTAAAAATTAACATTCTGTCATCATCGAGAAGTACATAGAAGTCTATTTATAAAGCGCTGGTTATGAGTGTCTATGTGTTGTTGTTTTTTTATTGTGTGTGAATGTTGTTCGTATGTGCATGTATATCGTGCATCTATATTGTTATTGTACAGTAGTTACGCTGAGGTTGTCAATTGTAGTCAAAATGAATTTCCATTTGTTTGTATCAATAAAGTTATCTTATCTTATCTTAATACATTAAAGAAGAAAGAAGTTGGAAAGCCATTCAAAAGCTCACAGGATAAAATATCAAAGAATCCTTTAACAAGTGTCGTTAGAGAAAGCAGAGAAAGTAGATCTTGTGATAGATCTTATGGCCCAGCATTTGGAGAGACATGTCGACAATGTAACAAGAGAAATAATTTCGACGCACAAAGTTCAAAACATTTCAAGGCTGTTGATTCGCTGGAAGAAGTCAAGCGAGCCAATAAAATGAGATGTAGTTTGAGGCAATTGGTACTGACAACATGGTCGAAATTTGGATGGTTGATGAGTATTATGGGGAAAATCGTCAAAATGAAGGTTGAGACGAGAGCCCAAGCCACAACGGTCACACATCAGACGTGGAACACTTTAGAAACCGAGAGTCAGTTTTAAATACCTAGCCTACGAGGAGCCCATTAGAGCATTAGAACTGAAGGGAGTTGCGTCGGTCACATTTCAAGTTGGCGATGTGAAAGTTTATCTGTATTTATGTATTTTATCTATGAATGTATACTTGGCGTCAAACAGCAGAATTCCACGAGGGTTGATGCAGAGACAAATTCTACGTCAGCTTCTCTAATGGCAAGTAGAGGAGAAACTATTACATGGTCAAGAGCAATCGAGTCCAGATGATGATAGGAGTATGAAAACTCATAGCGCAGAAGCAAAGTTTCCTGAAAGTGATCATAAGATTGTTGGAAACTGAATCTGCTGCTAAATTGAAGCTATGATTTAATTATGCCAAAGTGGCCAAAGTTAAAAACTCATGTTCACGAAACAGTAAAAATGTAGGCCTATTGGCCATGAAAAGACAGTATTCGTGAAGAGAATGGAATATGCAATTATGAGAAATGAAATTCTCAACAAGTTGCACACAGGTCAGTTTGGTCGTGAGAAAACCAGTTTGAAAGCATGACAAAGTGTGTTTTGGCCAGGATTGTCCAAAGATGTTATCGACAATAATGAAATGCTCAACTTGTGCAACGTTCAAAATAAATATAGTGAAAGAAAAATTGCTACCTCATGCTGTACTTGACAGACCATGGAAAAAGGTTGTGAATAACCTGTCTGACTACTTGCTAGTTGATGAATATTTCTTGAAATGGCATGAGATCAAGCGGCTTGAGAATAAAACAGCGGAATATGTTATCAGGGCATACAAAAATTATTTTTTGCTAAACGTGGCACAGTAGAAGAAACAATAAGCCACAATATGCCATTCAATAGTTACAAGTACAGACAGTTAGTTAGCTACTGAATGGGGTTTGTACCCTCAATTAAACGATTCAACTGAGGTGTCTGTTGGTATCGTCAAGCTAATATTCAACAAAGCATACCAAAGTGGGGAAAAATTCATATCTCGCTATGCTTGAGTATAGAACTACTCCAATTAGCGGACTGCCGTATTCACCATCACAACTGCTGATGAGTAGAAGACTCAGGGACATCATTCCAACTGATCCTCCACTGTTGAAACCATCGGTAAGTGAGATTGCAGAGACATTACTCAAGGAACGACAGACGAAAAAAAATGAATACGATGCAAGATTTCCTTCAGATTTTGCTGTGAGAGAGAGAAAGTAAGAGTTCGTCTAGGAGAAACAGGGCAGAAAGTTGTCTTCACACAGACAGTACATCATAAGGACAAACGATAGAAAAACCTACAGACGAAATCAATGGGTTTTAGATATGAATTTCGAGGAAGACATCTCTGGGTACTATGATATACATGAAGTCAAGACAACCAGAAGTGGTCGAGTTGTTAAAGTTCCAAGTAGATATCAGTCTTAAGAACTTTAAAAAGAAGGATGGAATAAGAACTTAAAAGGAAGGATCTGCTTATATGTTTTTATTACGTCATTTTTTGTTGTGGATGTTTTTGAATAGTGTCAGGGGCAGGTATGGCGAGAGTAAATGATTGAGACTTCAGAGCAGTCAGTAGAGATTGAGACTTCAGAGCAGTCAGTAGATATTGAGACTTCAGAGCAGTCAGTAGATATTGAGACTTCAGAGCAGTCAGTAGATATTGAGACTTCAAAGCAGTCAGTAGATATTGAGACTTCAGAGCAGTCAGTAGATGTTAAGACTTGAGAGCAGTCAGTAGATATTGAGACTTCAGAGCAGTCAGTAGAGATTGAGACTTCAGAGCAGTCAGTAGAGATTGAGACTTGAGAGCAGTCAGTAGAGATTGAGACTTCAGAGCAGTCAGTAGAGATTGAGACTTGAGAGCAGTCAGTAGAGATTGAGACTTGAGAGCAGTCAGTAGAGATTGAGACTTGAGAGCAGTCAGTAGAGATTGAGACTTCAGAGCAGTCAGTAGAGATTGAGACTTCAGAGCAGTTAGTAGATATTGAGACTTGATAGCAGTCAGTAGATATTAAGACTTGATAGCAGTCAGTAGTGAACAGGGCTAGAGAGCAGTCAGTAGTGAACAGGGCTAGAGAGCAGTCAGTAGTGAACAGGGCTAGAGAGCAGTCAGTATAGAGGAGTTATTATAAGAGTTAGTAGAGAACAGAATTGAGGTCATGGGTTCACATGCATGACTAAATGGATGACACATAGGATGTAATCATCTTTCTTATTTGAAGTAACGTCTGTATTATATAAGATAAGCAGTTATTTTGCACCAGTCACTATATTAAATCTATTTCTAAGAAGAATTATTACTTGTTAAGCTTGCAGTATTATGGGCTGATATCAAGATATTTCATAGAATAAACCTATCATTATTGGTGTCAGCCATACAATGTGTTATTCGGTCACTTATGATAGAAGTATACATTCATCCTGATTACGCCTACTCCTAAGTCGCCAAAATAACACGGTGAAATTTCCCTTCAAGCCAGATAGAATGTATTGAGCCACGGACCAGTATTAACTAAATATATAATATATATATATATATATATAACAAATTCCAGATAAAGAAAATATTTATTTATTTGAAAAAGTCAAAACAGGCAAATAGAGAAACAATGATTCAAACAATAAAACTTCCAGAGTGGAATATGGCTTTTTTTAATTTATAAGAAACTAATTACATTGCAAAGTTGCTCTACAAGTTTCATTAATGTTTTAGGTAATGTACAGATTTTTAATACAACACCTAGTTATTTTTTTTATAACAAATGACTCAGTTTACCTGGGACTAACCTTTGATTCACCCAGTTGGCCTGTGACTAACACTTAATTGACCCAGTTGACTTGAGACTAACAGTTGATTGACCCAGTTGACGTGGGACTAACAAATAACAATAACAAAAACTAACAAATAGACACATTAGGATGATATAGAAACATTGGGACAATATACTAACAAATAGACACATTGGGATGACATACTAACAAATAGACACATTGGGATGATATACCAACAAATAGACACATTGGGACAATATACTAACAAATAGACACATTGGGATGACATACTAACAAATAGACACATTGGGATGATATAGTAAGAAATAGACACATTGGGATGACATTCTAACAAATAGACACATTGGGATGACATACTAACAAATAGACACATTGGGATGACATACCAACAAATAGACACATTGGGATGATATACTAACAAATAGACACACTGGGATGATATACCAACAAATAGACACACTGGGATGATATACTAACAAATAGACACATTGGGATGACATACAAACAAATAGACACACTGGGATGATATACCAACAAATAGACACATTGGGATGATATACCAACAAATAGACACATTGGGATGGTATAGACACATTGGGATGATATACCAACAAATAGACACATTGGGATGATATACCAACAAATAGACACATTGGGATGGTATAGACACATTGGGATGGTATAGACACATTGGGATGATATACCAACAAATAGACACATTGGGATGGTATAGACACATTGGGATGGTATAGACACATTGGGATGGTATAGACACATTGGGATGGTAAACTAACAAAACAAAAAAGAGAATGGGAAGGCTGATCTAATGAAAGAAAACCTGTTTTACAAACTCTCTCTCAGAATCTAAGTAGTTGGACAAGTGGCTGAAAGAAACTACAAAAGATACCAATAAATCAATGAACTTAAGGCTCAGTAGTGAAAAAAAAAGTTCTTAAGTATTATAATATGACCAGTGAATAAAGTGTGTGCACTACTAGGACCTACATTGAGAAGTCCCATCTAATTAATCATAGAATAGAAATGCTAGATGATACTTTAAAAAAAAAAGCAGTAGTACAAGGGATAACACACAAATAGTACAAGGGATAACACACAAATAGTACAAGAGATGATAATTTTGTTTGGTATCGATGAAGGAAAAGAAATTGTGCTTGACAGATGTAGTGGTAAAAGTGGAATTAGTCAACATTATAATTTGTGTAGAGAATTAGGTCATCACTTAAAAGTTTAAAACTAACAATAGATAACTATAAAACCTATTTTCATAATCACTTTGCTGGCACAGTGGTTAGTGTATTGGTTTAAGCCTTCGAATCTGAATTCAAATCGTACAGCTATTTAAAAAAATAAAAATGCATTAAAAAGCGATTACAGTAACATTCACACAGATTCCCCCCTTCTTTCTTCCCCACCCCTCCTTTTCCTACTGGTCCAGATAAGCGATAGTATTATAGCGCATATTAAGAAAGCTAATAGCATGAGATTGCGCAAAACAACAATTGGTAAAAATATTTGTAATCACACAGATTTATTTTCCTTAGTCCAAATCTATTACAACTTTAATGACATGACTGATTCAAACTAATTGATAAAATTACACTTAATTCTAAGCTTTGTTTTTTATTTTAAAAAGTATATAAAATGTTTTTTCTTGTTAGTGTGTGTTCTCTTTCAGAACAAATGTTTTTTCTAACTTGATAGTTAAAGGTCTTCTTCTAATGTTCAGTCATTTTAAAGGTCTTCTTCTAATGTTCAGTCATTTCATAGGTCTTCTTCTAATGTTCAGTCATTTCAAAGGTCTTCTTCTAATGTTCAATCATTTCAAAGGTCTTCTTCTAATGTTCAATCATTTCAAAGGTCTTCTTCTAATGTTCAATCATTTCAAAGGTCTTCTTCTAATGTTCAATCATTTCAAAGGTCTTCTTCTAATGTTCAGTCACGTCATAGTAATGAATCAAAAAGAAATCTTTGAGTCACTCTTTTCATGTCTAACCAAATCCAAAAAGAAATAATTGTTGTGTATGATAATTTTGTTGAAACTGTACACAATTTTAGTTCAAATTTTATCTGATATTAACTTTAAAATCAAATCAATAAAACCAAACATGATTTGCATTTGAGGAAATTCAAGTTGCAGATGTCAAGTTAAATATGCAGATGTTATGTTGCAGATGTCAAGTTGCTGATTTAACTATAGTTTACTCTTTCTTGTTGCTGCGACGTCTGCCTTTGATTTTGATTCTCCCCCCCTCTTCCTCCAGCAAGGCTACCATGTCAGGGATGTTCCCTAGTTCTGTTAGAAAGTTGTTCTGCTCAGCCACTGCTGGAGTTTCTAGCTTCTGCTCAGCCACTCCCAAGGCTGGAGTTTCTAGCTTCTGAAAAGTTGCTCCTCCAAGGACATGAGAAACTCTATATGAGTGAGGCTGTTTTCTGTCAATGACTTGGTCATCAGAATTGAAAAAAGATTGGACCAGATCTTCATATTCCATGTCCTCTTCAGCTGATAACACTTGTTTCCTTGACTGAGGACAAACTGGATGAAATGTACTTGCTAACATTTTCTGAGGGTTGGAAACTTGTTTCTGTGACATAGGGAAGAAAGTAACCTGCTGAAATGGATTGGTTTCAATAAAAGGCTGTTTTCTCTGAGGAAATGACTTGGAAGTAAGGTTATGGGTTGAAGCTTGATGGAACAAGGGCTGTGGAGCCAATACATTCTGGGTCATGTCAGGATCATATTGTCTCTTTTGCACATTACTCTGGTGTGCAGGGGTGCTCTGAAATTCTAAAAAAAAAAAAAAAAAAAAAAAAAAAAAAAAAAAAATCATGAAGTAATTTACAATCAGATGATGTGATCAATGTAAATCTGTAACTAAATGATGTGATCAATGTAAATCTGCATCTAAATGATGTGATCAATGTAAATCTGTAACTAAATGATGTAATCAATGTAAATCTGTAACTAAATGATGTGATCAATGTAAATCTGCAACTAAATGATGTGATCAATGTAAATCTGCAACTAAATGATGTGATCAATGTAAATCTGTAATTAAATGATGTGATCAATGTAAATGTAATTAAATGATGAAATTAAATGATATGATCAATGTAAATCTGTGACTATATGATATGATCAATGCAAATCTGTAATTAAATGATGTGATCAATGTAAATCTTTAACTAATTGCTTAGCACTACATGCATTGGTTTTGTTGAACTATTTTGTTTCTTCTAAAGATGTACCATTATTAAAACTTATCAAACCTGATGTACTAATTAATTGATTGAATGAAACCAGATGCATGAGTCATTGAATCAAACTAAAAGTACTAATTAAGTGATTGAATCAAACCAGATGTACTAATTAAGTGATTGAATCAAACCAGATGTACGAATTAAGTGATTGAATCAAACTTAAAGTACTAATTAAGTAATTGAATCAAACCAGATGTACTAATTAAGTGATTGAATCAAACCAGATGTACTAATTAAGTGATTGAATCAAACCAGATGTACTAATTAAGTGATTGAATCAAACCAGATGTACTAATTAAGTGATTGAATCAAACCAGATGTACTAATTAAGTGATTGAATCAAACCAGATGTACTAATTAAGTGATTGAATCAAACCAGATGTACTAATTAAGTGATTGAATCAAACCAGATGTACTAATTAAGTGATTGAATCAAACCAGATGTACTAATTAAGTGATTGAATCAAACCAGATGTACTAATTAAGTGATTGAATCAAACCAGATGTACTAATTAAGTGATTGAATCAAACCAGATGTACTAATTAAGTGATTGAATCAAACCAGATGTACTAATTAAGTGATTGAATCAAACCAGATGTACTAATTAAGTGATTGAATCAAACCAGATGTACTAATTAAGTGATTGAATCAAACCAGATGTACTTCCTAATTGCTTGAAACAACTTACCTTGTTTCAGCCTGAAAGCTGCTCCAAATGTGTTCCCAAACAAAAGTTCCTCTTCCCTTGGAGAGCTGGCTGAGAAAGGGAGATGAACACCTTTACAAGCTTTCAGGTCAACATCCTCAATGGAGTTGTCTCTCTGTTCATAAGAAACAATGGTGATATCAGTCATAAAAGAAATACACGAATCCTTGAATGGAAGCACAAAGATACCCCAATATCCATCTTTCAATTACAATAAACTAAAGATACAAACTGCACTAAACTATTTCCCACCACATTCAAATCAATTCTCTTATTGCAATGCAGCAACACTACTTCTGGAAGACAAAACCGTTAGAGATAGAACACAAGATTGTGTGTGTGTCTGACCTTGACCTTCACTTAGACTATCTCTCTAAGCTTTAACAGACTGTTTTCCCTTCATTAGAATATGGTTATTTGGCTGTGACAAAGTATGTAGATCACATCTGTGTAGCCACATGAAATACTGCATGCTTAGACTAATAATTCAGAGTTGTCCTTCTCCAGGAAAACTCTGAATTCAAACCTCTGTTGCCTTGCAGCTATACCCAATCATGGGAAAGACTTCGGGAGTCAACCCTGAGGAAAAATCAGGAGCTGGCGACCCTAAGGCAGTTTGCAGCACCCAGTGCTACACTCTGGCAGAGCCTGTGACACCGCTGACCCCAAACTGTATCGGCACTGCCGTTCCTTTGG